>NC_081371.1:22568278-23231492 GCF_030684315.1 Stegostoma tigrinum | reverse complement strand
TCCATTGTTAACTGTTCAGTTGTTATCTGAGGAACAATGTTCTAACACAGGTTCTATGCGCATTATAGAATGTATTCTTTGACTAAATGATAGACTGTCATATTGTGGCATCAAGCATTGTACTTTTTTGAAAGTTCAAAATGGTGAGAAATGGGAGAAGGCAAGGATGGACACACAAAAAAAAAACAAACAGAGAAACATTTACTTGATTCCATGGGATGACTCAATACTCTAAGACAAGGAGATGCTGATTGAGAAGTAATTGATATCAATAATGAGTTTAGTCAGCAAACAAATGTGCGCCAGAGAAACTGAAGAGATCTGGCAACACCTGTGGAAAAGGAAAGTGCAAGTAAAGAACAGTCACACTGGACTTGAATGGTTAACTCCTTTCTCTCTCCATAGATGCTGTCAGATTCTATTGAGTTTCTCTAGTACTTTGTTATTATTTCAGGCTTCCAGCATCTGTAGTATTTTGCTCTTTGTTTAAAGCAACTTATCTTTAACTGTTACTGGCTGTACCATAACCTAGTACCAACCTATAGTTTGATGCTTTGGCTCATCCAACGTCACACAGCCTCTGAAGCCTTGTTTCAGCAACTTGGATCATTTAATAGAATGCAAATGCATTTCAAATCCACAACTACAAAACTACAATTGTAGCATTTACATTCATTAAGTAACCAAAATTTTTTTACATGCATTTTTCAAGGTATATAAAGAAATATTTTGTTTTGTGGCATGCTAACACATTTGCACAACTGGAGAATGTGAAATGGCCATCCAGTCAATAACCTCCCAAGTTGATAAATGGGGTACCTCTCACAACAGATCTCAGTGGAGGTCAATGTGACATATTCCATGGCCACAACTGTACTGCAGGTGTAGTGTAAATGCAGTTTAAGATTGAAATAATACCAGCCAGAAACAGGCAGAAAGCCAAAAGAACTGCGGATTCTGGAGAACAGAAACAAAAACAAAAACAAAAATTGCTGGAAAATCACAGCAGGTCTCGCAGGATCTATGGAGAGAAATCCATTAAAGTTTTAGGTCCAGTAATCCGATTTAAGATAGACCAAGGCAGTCAGTCCACATCATTCACAAACTAACTTTGACCTCTCATCTTGTTTAAAGTTTTTTTTTGTATATTATCATGATACTTTCATATTCAGTTAAATATTTGCGTGTTATGTCCTTCCCTTAATCATACGCTGTGAAATAAATACTCCACCCTAATCAAGGGGGCTGGCATACTGCTAGCTTATCGCCATAAACTTTGGAAAATCTGCATGGGCAACTCTCTTTCTTTCATTAAAAAGGCGCTGTATACTTCTGTTTCAACTCCTTTCCAGTTCTGAAACCGGTGACATGCTAATTGGTCAGAAACTGGACAAAATGTACAGGCCACTATTTCACCTAAGCTAAATTATTCAGGCAAGATTTTAAGAAGTTATTATTTTTACTCACCTCAAGGTCTCCATGCCCTAAGGACAGGATCGAGGCTCACTCCTACACCAGTGAAATGAGCCAGAGCAGTGAATCCTTCATCCTGCATTATGCATGACCCTTCATTAAATCTATCCACAGTACTGGACACAGAGGATTCTATATGTGCCAAGAACTGGATTTCAAATCTCTGAACTTGAGCAGGCCCTAACTGGATGCTAGGGGTACAAGACAGGAGGGGTGGGGTGTTGGTTCGGTGGGATTGAAGGACTCTATGCAAGTGGATGGAAAGAAGTCAACATGATAAAAGGAGAAAACTGTTGTATCAATAAGAAAAATATAAAGTAAACGTGAAAATTCTCTGATTACAATAAGACATTCCTTACCATTTTGTTTGGATTTTATCTGTACCCAAATGATACAGACGAAGATTAAAAGGAAGACCAAAACACCAATGGCAGCATAGAAACCAGTTCGCTCAACTGACCCTCCTGCAATTAACAGAACAGAAGTTAAATTTCCCAACTTATACAGTGTAATACCATCAAAAAGTCTGGACCTACTGACTTTATATCATGTCATTCAGTGCATGCATATTTCAAAAGCTGTTCCTATCCATAAGAAGCTTCACTGCACCATCCACCAGAGTTGGGTGGGTAGAATCATAGTACACGTAAGTAATATTGTATTTAATCTTTGGATTTCTGCAGCATAGGACATGAGCAGCTCCCAGGAATTACAAGTATGTTTCAGAGATCTCAAGGATAGCTCATATCTGAATAAGACAGCTGGCAAAAATCAGTAAGATAACCTTCTTGTTATTGGATTTGAGAAGTAACTTTAGTCAGAATTCATGAAGAGTTGAAAGAAATAATTTTTTTTAAAAAATCGATTCAGATGATATTTCATGGTTGAAAGTAAGCACACCAACAAAGAGTTTTAAATGAACAACAATAAAAGTTACCACTGAAAATTAAAATATGATCTTAGAGCAATGACCTAGTTGGATTAAACTCCCTGAAGATAGATCGATACTTTTCCATAAAAATTATTTATATATATTTAGAGATCCCAAGATCTGGAATATCAGTTAGATCACCTCCATATAGAAATCCCTCATGTGGATAGACAGCGATGGTTTGGGGTTTCTCAGCTGTGAATGAGAACTTTCTTAATATATTTCCAGTCCAAGAAAAAAAAGCAATGCTGCATCTAGTTCTCAAAAATTAAGTGAGGCAAATGCGCAGAATGTTTCACTGCGAGAACTATGAGAAACAATGATCATAATATTCAGAGCAGTTCTGGAAAAGGAGAAATAAAGGCAAGATATTCAACTGGAGGAAGGCTAGTTTCAGATGAGTTGAAAAATGACCCTGGCCCAAATGAACTGAAATCAGAAGGTGGCCGTATTAAAAAAAAGTGACGTGCAATGAAAGGTCTTCAAAAGGGATGTCAAGTATGGACAAGGCAAATTCCCACAATGACGAAAGGCATGGGATTGGAAGCTGAAGTACTCCAGTGACTGAAAATATAGGAAAGGAAGGCTTATGATAAATACCAGATTTATAATTTGGGAGAGAACCAAGCTGAATAGGAAAAGGTGTGAGACATTTAAAAAATATACAGATAAGAGATGTGTACAAGAACAAATTAGCAGGCAACATAAAAAGAAACTTAAAGGCTTCTCTAAATGTTATGAATAATAAGGGTAGTCAGAGAAAAAGGAGGTTCGTGTAGGAACCAAAAAGGACTTAATATTGTGGAGTCACAGGACACAGTCAGCATTCCTTTTTTTAAAAACAAAGAACAAATTCCTAACAAGCCCACACCCACACTCTTAAAAGCACCCCACCTCGACTCATTGTCCCTAGCCTATCCCCATATCCCTGCATTTTCCCATGGCTAATCCACTTAACCTAAACATCCCTAGACTCAATAAGCAATTTAGCATGGCCAGTCCCCTGATCTGCACATCTTTGGACTACAGGAGGAAACCACAGCACCCAGAGGATACCCATGCGGACATGGGGAGAATGTGCAAACTCCACACAGACAGGCACCTGAGGCCGGAATCAAACCTGGATCCCTGGTGCTGCCCCGTTTTGTGAAGAGAGATGTAATAAGTGCTACAGTAAGGTGGTGGTGGTGGAAAAACTAGACAGGATCAAAATAAAAAAAGCATTTGATAGAATGTCAATGCTCAAAATAAAAATGTCACATTGTCTAGATCGAATTCCTAGGTTGCAAACTGTGGAGGTAACTGCAATCTTTCAAAATGGGAGTCGTGCTAGACAACTGGAGGATTTGTATGGATATATTAGTTCAAAAAAAAAAGGGGGAAAGTCAAACTCTATGAACAAAGGATAGTCAACCTAATTAGAGAAATTTAGTTAGCATTTGTAAAACTTTGTTAATAATGAACAATCACAATTGGGGAAAGCAAATTAGGTTCCACTAAATTAGATACGTTGTGAGTAAATCACCATAAATTACTCTTAATCCAGCTACTTAAGAAATCTGACATATTACCAGATGCTAAAACAATGATTTAAAAACTTTATTTCACGCAGCTACCAAAATAAGACCCCTCAACTAAGCAATTAAGTGTCCGAACCAAACTTGGCTAACACCCAATTAGTGATGGAATTTAGCTACGATTCCAATCAACCGTGTGTGTCTGTCCAGGATTCAGATCCTTGTACAGCGTCATTTTTCAAAGTTGTGTTAATGAAGGTTTCATTTAGTTGAATTCTTATATAGATTTTTCACCCTTCAAGTTTGGGGTGCGACAGGATGAATGGTTTTTAAATGCTTTCATCCACAACCTTGTAAGCCAGCAATTTGCCTTCTTATCAGAAGAAGCTTATTTGTTCCGGGTCACATTTGGCATTGATTGCATATTTGAAGTCACAGCTTTCCTGCAATTAACTCCTTAATTTCTTCCGCAGGTCATCCTTGTATTATAAAGTAGCCAGCCGTCAAACACACCAATTTTGTTCAGGTAGCTTCAACTCACTCTTTTCCCATATTTGACCAACACCTGTAAAAAGTTTGTCCCTGTCCCTTCATGGCTAATTCAAGACAGAGTTTTTGCTGATTCCTTCATGCATAACAGTTCGTCTTTGTTGATTCTTTCAATCTATGGACAGTTAAAGTTCTGAAGTTCACAGTATCATGTTCTTTGGTGATATCATGGAGAAGACTCGTGAGTATAGTGTGATTAAGTTTGTGCATATAGATTTTCAAAAGGTGTTTGAAAAATTACTGCACAACAGATTTGTTATCAAAATTGAAGCATATGCGATTAAAGAGGCAATGACTGCATGGATACAAAATTGGCCAAAAGGAACAGAAAGCAGAGAGTTTTAATGAACGATTAGTTTTCAGTCTTACGGGAAATGAACAATGGTGTTCCCAGCTATCTTTTTGATACACAATTAATAACCTGAATTTTATTATTCAAAGCATAACATTTCAAAGTTTAGAGGTGACTGAACTTGAAAACAGACTAAACATTGGAGGAGGATTACAATAGACTTCAAATTACACAAGGTGTCCTGGTAAAGTGGACTGACATATGGCAGATAAAATTTAACACAGAAATATGAAATTAATCATTTTGCGTTGAAGAATGAGGATTGGAAATATAATGTAATGGTACAATTATAAAGGGATGGAGAGATCTTGGGTATACAAACGTGTCTATGAAGGTGATAGGACAAGTTAAGATGGCTGTTAGAAAATGTACAAAAACACTTTTATTAATAGAGGCACAAAATAAGAGACATATGTTAAGCCTTTACAAAATAGGTTTGATGCTGGGCACTATGGTTTTGGATATCAAGACCCTAGAGAGGGTGCTGATGAGATGTATTAGAATAATATTTGTGTCATACAAGGTGTATGATTTCATGTTTTCACAGCATTTAGTCTGGATTTTAGGATTCTGCGCTAGTGGTATGTGGGCTTTGTGTATGTGGAGACTCAATTGTAACTATTTCTGTAGCCATGGTGATTTATTTTAAGAAAAGTACAGGAGAAAAAGTTATTGGAGGCTAATGAGAATTAGTTTACAATGGAAGTGTTTTACAAGCTCAGTAAACTATACATTAGACATCAGGTTTCAGTTCTAAAGGTTATGGAAATTATGGCAACTTGATAGATCCTTAGATCGAAAGATCTATAGTGAAAGAACAGGGCAGATCAGGTTAAATGAATAGCTCTTCCAAAAATATATCTGTACCGCCCTATTCTATGGATCCTAATTTTAACTTTGCAGTATCTCCATTACTGAGATTTGAAGAACAGGATTTGTGTACAACTTTCAAGCCCATCTATTACTGATATTATTATTCTTAAAGCTCTTCAGATGGTTTGAGGTAACGTGCAATCACTACTATTTCATGTTCAATAGAGTAAAGCACAGATTAAAATAAGACAATGTGCTAAAATTAGGCATATGCCGCCTAAATCCTCAAATCATACTTCTGTCATTTCCTGTCTTGTTGAATCTACTGCTCTACTGAGGCATCTCTTCCTTCACCATAATTTTTTAAACTCATCTAAATCTGCTGCCATATCACCATCCTGGTGCCCTGTATTTCACGTAATTTCTCATCCTCATCTTTAAGCATCCTTGTGGTCTCACTGCGCTCCCCGCCTACAACTTGCCATGGATAGAATTGACCCTGTGCTCTTCCATCATTAGAGTGGACCTATAAATTAACAATTCAGTGATATTTGCTCTGTCACTGCCTTCCCTGAAGGTGTAACAAAACAAAAAAGAAGATATTTTAGAGGAGTGACCAAAAGCTTCATCAAACAGCAGATTTGGATGAAGGGGTGAGGAAGAAAAACCCTCTTCACAAATGCCATCTCTCCCCTTCCACTAAAACTCTCCAATTCTCTGATTCTCATCTTTTGTACTTTCCCTGCCTAATGTTGTTACAGGCCATTATAGAGTAAATAAAACATGCCACACAGTCTGAAATCTGTAACGTGCCATCATGATTCCTACTCAGATCAGTTAAATTTAATCTGTGTATCAGTCCGTTTCACCAGTCCGTCTTGTGTCCTCTGAAGTATTATCACTTACAACAATTAAACGTTAGTCTTAGGTCCATTCATTAACAAACACATTCAAACTAGTAGCTCTTTGAAACTCACCTGGAGTTGATGGTGTTGGTAATTCTGGTGGATTTGCTTCTGAAAGGAGAGTACAAACAAACAATATAGAAACTTACACAGAAATCTCAAATGACAGATCAGCACTGCTGGAATTGGACTTTCAGCTTGAAATCTTGACTCATGCTGCTGGAGCTGAACATTTCACTTGCAAGACTGTCCCCAATAGACAGTACCAACCTGCATTTGTACAGCATCTTTAGAGAAAGAAGAAGAAAAAAAAATCGCAAGGCAACTTTTCTTTCTTTGTCCTTTTATAGGATTCCTTTGTAGCATTTCATGACCATCTCTAATTGTCCTTGAACCGAGTGGCTTGCAAGGCCACTTCAGAGGGCAGTCAAGAATCAAAGACATTGCTGCAGATCTACAGTCAAATGTGGGGCAGTCCAAGTAAGGTTGACAGATTTCATTCACTAAATTTAGTGAACAATATAGCACCATTATGGAGACTAGAACTTTACTCCAGATGTATTAATGGAGTAAACTCCAACAACTTGCCATGGATAGAATTGACCCTGCAATCTTCCATCATTAGACTGGACCTATAAATTAACATTTCAGTGATATCTGCACTGTCATCGCCTTCCCAGAAGGTGTAACAAAACAAAATGGAAGAGATTTTAGAGGAGCGACCAACAGCTTACTCAAACAGCAGATTTGAATGAAGGGGTGCAGAAGAAAAAGACGCATTGAGGCGCAGTGGAGCTTATGGGATACAATTTCAAGAGGGCATAAAAATGGAGTGAAAACTCTGCCACCATTGATACAAAAGACCAGAATCAGAGAAATGGAGATTTCCTGTGGCAGAGTAGGGTGGCAGTTGTCAAGTGGGGCTAGTTAGGGAAGGATGAGACCACAACAATGCTTAAAAATAAGGATACACAACGTAGGGACACCAGGATAATCAGTAAGCAGGTTTTGGGATGATAATGTATGTGATGGCAATTTTGGACTATTTAAAATTTATAGTGGAGGATGGGAGGCTATCCAATAGAAAAGTGAAATAATAAGGTCAGGAAGTGGCAAAGACATGGAGAGTAGCAGGTGAGTTGAAAACCCTGTGACAGGCAGTCAACATGACCAGTCAGCATTATTTAAAAAGAGTGGGTGACGTGAGGAATCTCTTTCAGGCAGTAAACACCACTGAAAGGAGTAGGTGAACAGGAGACCGTGTGACAGGCAGTTAGCATTATCCAGAGGACTGGGTGAGGTCAGGACAATAGAAAAATAGAAATTAGAGGAGGCGGCCATTTGGCCCTTCAAGCCTGTTTCACCAAATAATATGATCATGGTGGGTCATCTAACTTTTGCCCCGTACCCTTTGATCTCTTTTTTTTGCCAAGAACTCTATCTCTTTCTTGACAACAATATTTTGGTCTCACTCACTGTGGCAGACAATTCCAGAGACCCACCTCTCTCTGGGTGAAGAACATTCTCCTCTTCTCAGTCCTGCATGATCTACCTCACATCCTTAGACCGTGACCCTCATTTCCCAGTTATCGGGAACTGCATATACCTTGTCAATTGCTTTCCAGAATTTTACAGGTTTCCATGAGATCAGCGCTCCCCAAAAATTCCAAACTGCAACAAAGAAAGTCCTGACTGATCCAGGCTCTTTTCATGCATTAATGCTGCCATCCCAAGAATCAGTGTGGTAAAACTGTGCCGCACTCTGCTCATAGCCATGAGATAGCTCATCCCTCCTGAGATAAGGAGACTGACAAATGTGTGAAAGGCCATTTTTGCATTAGTAGAGGGGTCAATAACCAGTTGGCATAGATTTGAGGTAATAGGTAGAAAAGGTAAGAGAAGAGAGAGGAGGATTCTTTTGCAATAAGAGGATGGTGGGAGTCTGAGCTCACTGCCTGAAAAGGGTGGTTGTGTCAAGAACTCTTGTAATCATTTAATCATAACAATATGTAAATATTAAACTGCATTGTCATAGCATGGCCCTGGAGGCTAAAATCTGGAAAATGTGATTAATGGTCAACAAGCTGGTGTGACTCCAAAGTGGACCCGTGGGCCAAAAAGCCGCTTTCCATGCTGTAAATGTCTATGAAGATTTATACAGCTAATCGATAGGGTGTGACAGTGTGGGCAAATATCCTGGAGGTAGTGTCTTCAGATGTATGTATGTGAACATTTCAGAATCAGAAAGAGGAGGTCCTTGTGATCACATATTTACGGATTCTGACCCCGTGCTCCAAATTCATTGTAATGCCTAGCCTTCCAAAAGTACTACTTTTTGTCAGCACAGAATTAGAGTATTGCTGAAAAAATACATTTTGTTGTGACTTTCATCTTTCATTCATCAGGACAAGAAATATCAATTCAAAAGAGTAGACAACACTAATACTGTACGAGGTTGCTGGCTGACCGGCAGGTAGACTGTGATGGGTGGAAGCATTGCCAAGGAGAACACAGTCAGATAATGACTGACAACTAACTTCCAAGATTTGTTTAAAATTTTGAACCAGGTCAGGTTGGATCTGGTTGGTTAATACATTCACTGGTTTATTTCTCAGGGCAAAGACTGTCAACTGATTTTTCTTTTTAAGTTGTAATAAGCAGTGTGTACATGAATCTTCCATGAGCAAAGAACAAGACCCTACTTATGAATCTACAAAGCTTCCAGAATGTACAAGTGTGCCTTACAACCAATTTTCGGGTTGTCAGTAAGTGATAAGTCTAAGTCTTCATGAACTCACAATTGTACTATCCAATTTCAGAATCACATCACTCTTGATGTGTATTGCACAAACACTTGAAATGTTACTCTTGGTCTTGAAGTGTGCCCAAATCTACCCAGATAAGCAATGTTTCTCAAACCTTTGAGCAACAGGTGAAGCTAGCTGTTTCACAGTAATAAACTGTGAGGCTGGATGAACACAGCAGGCCAAGCAGCATCTCAGGAGCACAAAAGCTGACGTTTCGGGCCTAGACCCTTCATCAGAGAGGGGGATGGGGAGAGGGAACTGGAATAAATAGGGAGAGAGGGGGAGGCGGACCGAAGATGGAGAGAAAAGAAGATAGGTAGAGAGGAGAGTATAGGTGGGGAGGTAGGGAGGGGATAGGTCAGTACGGGGAAGACGGACAGGTCAAGGAGGTGGGATGAGGTTAGTAGGTAGATGGGGGTGCGGCTTGGGGTGAGAGGAAGGGATGGGTGAGAGGAAGAACCAGTTAGGGAGGCAGAGACAGGTTGGACTGGTTTTGGGATGCAGTGGGTGGGGGTAAGAGCTGGGCTGGTTGTGTGGTGCTGTGGGGGGAGGGGACGAACTGGGCTGGTTTAGAGATGCAGTAGGGGAAGGGGAGATTTTGAAACTGGTGAAGTCCACATTGATACCATTAGGCTGCAGGGTTCCCAGGCGGAATATGAGTTGCTGTTCCTGCAACCTTCGGGTGGCATCATTGTGGCACTGCAGGAGGCCCATGATGGACATGTCATCTAGAGAATGGGAGGGGGAGAGGAAATGGTTTGCGACTGGGAGGTGCAGTTGTTTGTTGCGAACTGAGCGGAGGTGTTCTGCAAAGCGGTCCCCAAGCCTCCGCTTGGTTTCCCCAATGTACAGGAAGCCGCACCGGGTACAGTGGATGCAGTATACCACATTGGCAGATGTGCAGGTGAACCTCTGCTTAATGTGGAATGTCATCTTGGGGCCTGGGATGGGGGTGAGGGAGGAGGTGTGGGGGCAAGTGTAGCATTTCCTGCGGTTGCAGGGGAAGGTGCCGGGTGTGGTGGGGTTGGAGGGTAGTGTGGAGCGAACAAGGGAGTCACGGAGAGAGTGGTCTCTCCGGAAAGCAGACAGGGGTGGGGATGGAAAAATGTCTTGGGTGGTGGGGTCGGATTGTAAATGGCGGAAGTGTCGGAGGATGATGCGTTGTATCTGGAGGTTGGTAGGGTGGTGTGTGAGAACGAGGGGGATCCTCTTTGGGCGGTTGTTGGGGTCGGGGGGGGTGTGTGGGATGTGTTGCGGACAGTCCCTCTTCCGCACCTACACAGGCCCCAAACCCCACCTCTTCCTCCGGTACATTGATGACTGTGTCGGCGCTGCCTCTTGCTCCCCAGAGGAGCTCGAACAGTTCATCCACTTCACCAACACCTTCCACCCCAACCTTCAGTTCACCTGGGCCATCTCCAGCACATCCCTCACCTTCCTGGACCGCTCAGTCTCCATCTCAGGCAACCAGCTTGTAACTGATGTCCATTTCAAGCCCACCGACTCCCACAGCTACCTAGAATACACCTCCTCCCACCCAACATCCTGCAAAAATTCCATCCCCTATTCCCAATTCCGCCGCCTCCGCCGCATCTGCTCCCACGATAAGACATTCCACTCCCGCACATCCCAGATGTCCAAGTTCTTCAAGGACCGCAACTTTCCCCCCACAGTGATCGAGAACGCCCTTGACCGCGTCTCCCGTATTTCCCACAACACATCCCACCCCCCCCCAACAACCCCCCCAAAGAGGATCCCCCTCGTTCTCACACACCACCCTACCAACCTCCAGATACAACGCATCATCCTCCGACACTTCCGCCATTTACAATCCGACCCCACCACCCAAGACATTTTTCTATCCCCACCCCTGTCTGCTTTCCGGAGAGACCACTCTCTCCGTGACTCCCTTGTTCGCTCCACACTACCCTCCAACCCCACCACACCCGGCACCTTCCCCTGCAACCGCAGGAAATGCTACACTTGCCCCCACACCTCCTCCCTCACCCCTATCCCAGGCCCCAAGATGACATTCCACATTAAGCAGAGGTTCACCTGTACATCTGCCAATGTGGTATACTGCATCCACTGTACACGGTGTGGCTTCCTCTACATTGGGGAAACCAAGCGGAGGCTTGGAGACTGCTTTGCAGAACACCTCCGCTCAGTTCGCAACAAACAACTGCACCTCCCAGTCGCAAACCATTTCCACTCCCCCTCCCATTCTCTAGATGACATGTCCGTCATGGGCCTCCTGCAGTGCCACAATGATGCCACCTGAAGGTTGCAGGAACAGCAACTCATATTCCGCCTGGGAGCCCTGCAGCCTAATGGTATCAATGTGGACTTCACCAGTTTCAAAATCTCCCCTTTCCCTACTGCATCCCTAAACCAGCCCAGTTCGTCCCCTCCCCCCACAGCACCACACAACCAGCCCAGCTCTTACCCCCCACCCACTGCATCCCAAAACCAGTCCAACCTGTCTCTGCCTCCCTAACCGGTTCTTCCTCTCACCCCAAGCCGCACCCCCATCTACCTACTAACCTCATCCCACCTCCTTGACCTGTCCGTCTTCCCCGGACTGACCTATCCCCCTCCCTACCTATACTCTCCTCTCCACCTATCTTCTTTTCTCTCCATCTTCGGTCCGCCTCCCCCTCTCTCCCTATTTATTCCAGTTCCCTCTCCCCATCCCCCTCTCTGATGAAGGGTCTAGGCCCGAAACGTCAGCTTTTGTGCTCCTGAGATGCTGCTTGGCCTGCTGTGTTCATCCAGCCTCACATTTTATTATCTTGGAATTCTCCAGCATCTGCAGTTCCCATTAACTCTGTTTCACAGTAATACTGTACAATAGCAGTACAGGTAATGTTCACCACTAATGAATGCTGCCCTCAGGCCAAAATGAAGCTCTAACTATCAAACAAATGAGTTATGTGGCGTCAGAATTTTGGTACCAGTATAATGCTACACATATGGGATGTTCCAAAAGATTGGTTTATCCATTTGGCGGTTTGCAAGGAGCAAGATACTGACCATACAAAACCCGCTTGTGCTCACAAAACAGTGTCCCACATTAGATGTGATTCAGCAAATACTGTCCATTTGCAAAATAATCCCACATGTGCAAAGAATTACTCTGACAACCTATTTAGGATTGTCAAATCAGGCTCACAGCATGGATACCGGTGTACACTGCAAGTTACATGTATAAATATACAGGGCCTGTTCTTTTGCAGACACAAAGAACATGCACACAGACTACACTTGTTTCACCTCAACAAGTGACAGCAATTGTTTATTTTATTACTCAGGGAAATAGTTTGACCCAAAGTCAATTTGACTGTTTAATATTGAAATAAAGCTTGGCCAACCAAACGTTAGGCATGATCTAACTGGTGAAATCTCCATGGTAATGGCATTACTAGAGGCTGCTTGCCAACCAATTAACACTCTTCCATCATACAGTACAACTGTTCATTTTCCCTTTACATTGGTATTTCTTACAAACTGTCCTAATGAGCACAAAACAAAATATTTTGACAAAACTGTGTCTTTTTCCAGCAATACTAAGTACCAGAAATGCTGAATAGGTGGTCCGAAAACACAAAAGCAGTGAATAATTCAGGAGAGTTAGCGGAAAGAGAGAGATGAGTATCATCAATGTACATATGACAGCTGACCCTAAATCAATGCAAATAATTGTCAAGGACCAATATATGATTGAAAAAGAAAAAGAGAGTTTTTATATTAGATTAGATTACCTACAGTGTGGAAACAGGCCCTTTGGCCCAACAAGTCCAACTGCCTCATGAAGCATCCCACTACTAGATGACAAGTTACTAGCTCTTTGAACTCACGCTAGGAGCAATTGATAGGGATAGTATACAGAGATTCCCTCTGTATTTACTCCCATGCTTCACAGCAGTTTGATGGAGTCAGTTTAGAGGGTGCTTTACTTTGTATGTAACCCACATTATGATCTGGAAGTGTTTGACAGGGCATGTAGAGGAAGGGAAGTTAAAAATGTTTGGCGACTGGAAGATGTTGTTGTTTGTCACGTACTTTGTTGTGTTTGTTGCACTGCCCCCTCCCACACCTTAGATGACATGTCCATCCTAAACTTCCTCCAGTGTCACAAATGACACCACCTGCAAACTGCAGGAGCAGCATCTCATTTTCCGCCTCAGGAGCCTACAGCCCGATGGCCTAAACATGGAATTTACCAGTTTTAAAATCCCCCCAACCCCAGCCTCATCTCGTGTCCAACTCTCCCTCTCATCCCCACCTCCTTGATCTGACACAAACTATCCATCTTCTCTCCCAACTATCCATCCCACTGACCAATCTTCACCACTCCACAGCTCAAACAGGCCAGGTTTCAGGCTGGAGTAAAGCACGGTGCAAAAGTTACAACGGCTAGGTGTACATCTTTACCTTCATACTGTGGACCTGGGATATCTTTACAAATTCTTCTGCAATCATTATAGCAGTCAATGAAAAATGGTTGAATCTAAAATAAATACAAAGCCGTCATTCAGAAATGTTTCAGCAATTCCCACAGCAGAAGGAGTTGAGGGATTATAGTCAAGGATTTTTTACAAAATGAATTTGAAAAGTTACTTTGACATTTGATTTCCACAAGATCTTGCAGATTTGGACAGTCAGGCTGCTCAAGTAAACAAACTAGAATATCCTCTTGACATATACATTCGCTGTCCAAGATGGGCCTTCAATATTTTATGAAGAAGAAAAGCTAATGAGATGCCCATATATACAAATCACTAACCTACTGGACAAGTACAAAGACAATCAAAAAGGCATGTGGAATTTTTGCTTTTATCTCACGCATTTGGAATTTAACAACCAAGGAGGGATTCTTCAGTTTGTTAGATCCCAAATAAAGTAGTGCATCCAATTATGCGTGTCAGAAAAATTATATTGGCCTGGATTATGTGAGATTGTCAATGAAGAAACAGCACTTCTGGTGCACATTACTGGTAACCGCCCACAGAATATTTATGAGATTTTGAGCTGATTTGCTTTCTGTCATCAGACACCAATTGTGGCAGTACGAATGCGGCGTATGTAAGATCAGCAAGCAACTGTTTCTCCATTCAATTGTTCATTTCATTGTGCAATTTGTTTTCTCCTTCTGAACAAAACAGATAAACTGCCAAATTTTGGCCAATCTATGTTTTAACGAAGATCTGTAGCTCAGGTTGTGATTGGTGTTGTTGGCTGGTTTGCCGAGCTGACTAAATGTTCATACAAACATTTCATCTCCCTTCTAGGTGACATAGTCACTGCTGCGTAGCCTCCGTTGAAGCACTGTTGTTCTGTCCCAGTCTGTCATGGTGGGCTGTCTTATTTTCGGTTTTGTTCTGTAGTGGTATGTAGTGGGGTCTATTTTAACATGTTTGTTTATTGCATTGGTGGTTGAAAACCAGGCCGCCAGGAATTCTTGTGCTTGTCTTTGTCTTACTTGTCCCAGTACCGTAACTTTGCCCCAGCCAAATTGATGTCCTTCTATGTCAGAGTATATTATAACGAGGGAGAATTGGTCGTGCCATTGTGCTGCGAGTTGGTGTTCACGTATCCTGGTGGCGAGTTTCCTGCCTGCCTGTCCTATGTTGTGTTTCTCACATTTTTCCTGCTCATTGTGGGTACGGGGTCTTTCGTTTTTGAGTGTATCTGCCTAATTTATCCATATCTATTTGTAAATTTCTTATTTCTTTGTTGCAACTTACTTTAACACCTATTTAGTGTTATCTGTAAATCTGACTGTAGTACATTCTATCCCTGCAGCCATGTCATTAATCTAGGTGGTAAATAGTTTGAGTCTGAGGACTGAGCCCCGAAGAAGCCAACTACTTACAGCTTGCCAACTTGAACAAGACCCATTTATTCTGACTGTCTGCTTCCTGTTGGTTAGCTAATCCCTCGATCCAAGTTAATATATTATCCCTAAGCCCGTGTGATCTTGTCTAACGTATTAACATTTTGTGAGGCATTTTATCAAATACGTTCCCGAAGGTAAGATATACTACATCTACAGGATACCATTATCCACTTCTCATGTTACATCTTTGACAAATTCAAGCAAATTAGTTAAACAATTAACCATTCATAAAACCACCCTACTTTTATGGATTGTATTTTGACTTTTCAAATGGTGTCCAACAATTTTCTAATGACAGACATTAAACTAACTGGGTTTCCTACTTTCTGCCTCCTTTTCTGAAAAAAAAGACATGTTACATTAGTATTCGTCAATCCACTGGAATGTTTCTACTGGACCTTTCTAGAATCCAGAATATTAGAATATTATAAAGAATACAATGTTGTCACTTTCTCTAATATGCTAGGATGTGGGCCATTAAGCCTAGGGGACTTGTCTGCTCTATGCCTTTTCCTCGTGACGACAATTGTTCTAAGTTCCTCCTTTCCTATAACCTCTGCACGACCTGTTACTATTAGGATGGTTTGTTTCGTCCGTGGAAACTGAGGCAAATGTACTGATTTAGTGTCTCTGTCATTTCTGTATTTCCCATTAACCCTCCAGTTTCATCCTCTAAGGGACCAACATTTACCTTAGCTACTCTCTTCCTTTTAATACACTTAAAGAAACTTTTGCTGTCTTTTTTATGTTTTATGCTAGTTTTCTTTCATAGTTTACCTTAGTTCTTTTTATTACTTGTTCAGCAAACTTTTGTTGGTCTTTAATATGTCCTAATCCTCCAGTATGCTAGTGACCTTTGCAATACAGTATACCTCAGTTATTGACTTTGTTACCTTTAACGCCACTGCTTAGCCAAAGATACTTCCAATGATTAATTAATCCTATCTTATTACTCAATACTAAATCCAAAACAGCCTGCTCCCTGTACTTCCCCAACACATTGCTACCATAAACAAACAAAACAATCTCTAATATACTCTATGAACTCTTCTGTAAGGCTTATCCTTGCTATTTTGATTAGTCCAGGCTGAATGCATATTTTAAAAAAAATCACTCCTGACTTTGTTGTACCTTCCTTCTAAGCCTCTGTATTCCCTGGTTTATACCGTATCATACTGTGGAACTTCTCATGAATGGGCTACTATCCTGAACACTTCATTGGCAGCTAATGATAAATTTCAGGAGACTTCTCACCTACTGTCTGTAGGTGTAATGATATGAACCTTGCACCCAATTGGTAAAATCCTTCCAACAATCTCAGGTACATTATGATATTGACTAAATTATGGGTATTTGTCTCTATAAGGCGATAATTTTAAATTGTGTAAGCAAAAACTGGATTAACAGAGGTCAACCGAAATGCTACAGAAGACTCGGCTCTGGTAATGATGTTCTTGGAGAAAGGGTTTGATGATAATCTTGATTGAAATATCAGGAAAAGTTGATGATGACGACACCAAATTTAGAAATTTATTGAAGTTGTACTCAAATATGTCAGAAGTGCCTGCCATTTTTGTAAAAGCCAACATATACAAGACACAAAACCACCCGGAGACTGAAATTAGTCCTTCTGCGTATGACAGCAAGGAGTCTATTGCTAGTTTGAAGACACATTCCTGCAAGAGCACTGTCTGGACTCAAACAGGTGTGGAATCAGCTGTACTCAAAATAGTCAAGGTTACATGTAAGTTATCCAACAGTCCTTAAAATTTAAATTCTCTTTGCTGTATCATTTCCTATATGCGCATTAGGCAGCCACAGTTCACCAGGCTACTTTAAATGAGGTCTGACACCAAATATCACATGTACCTCAGTCTCATCTATTCTGGTGGTGATTTTAACCTGTATCAAATTTGTTTGGGGGCTAACAAACATCAGCTATCTGAAGTGTGACAGGCAGCAAAATGCACCTTAAAGGTACCACTTTTAAATTTTACAGCATCTTGTTGCATGATTACAAATGATACCTGAAAAATATTTCATTCAGTATTAAGTATTGCATCTTGAAAATAAACTAAGCTGATGTGTGGATAACACAGTCTTGATGTCTTGGTGGGCACTGCATTTGAAGTGTATCATAGTTGATTACAGATCAGTGTAATGAAGAATCACATTGAAGGAATCAATGTCGCAGCTGGAAAGTACTAGAGAGACCCCTGGAGGTTTTTCTAAATCATGACCATGCCTTGGCAATGATTAATTTAATTTCTCCTTTTCCAGAACATACTGGTCTGGAACAGGATTGGGTTTGAACTTTTCAGTTCACATTGCTACATGCCAGTGTTCCAACACATTGTGCTGGTGTGTTATTGGTCATTAGAACTTCATGCTCTCCTCTATGAGAGCTGTAGGATTGTTGATGCATTGTTCAATTGATATGACAGCAGATAGCACAGAAGGATTTTTAAACTGACAGAAGTCACAAGGTACTTTATCAAATGAATCTGAGCCTACAATTATTAATGCATTAATGTTCAAACATTTTAAACATCTGCTTGTTAAGCCAAAAAGAAAAAAAGACACTTCGGCCCATTATAGGTTAACATTTGACATGGAGGCCTGACATCATAATGGTACCAGGCCTGGTAGTCATAATCATATTGTCTCCTTATAAACAATTCTACTTCAAATCAACACAGCAAAATATCACAGAGTTCATTAGACTCAAAGCACATTCTACGCTGACAAAATAGTGCTGCATGTCGGTATCTGACTCAACTGTAAATTTACAGAATTTAACCTCAAGATTCCAAACAACACATTCAGCCTAAAAATGATCAGTGGATTTTTGAAACGTCTCACCTCAATACGATAAATTCTGCAGCTTTGCATCCAGTGTTCAGTTGAAAAGCTTATATTAACTTTTTGTTCAGATTCCTTTAACGAAAAGGAAAAGTTACAATAGGATTCTTCACATTCATGTACCTTGGACAATTGCAATCTTCTGACGTGCGTTTTCTAGCGAAGGGATATAATACTCTAGTCATAGGCACACGCACAGTTCACTCGCCCCACCAGAAGTTATTCTATATAATTAAGACATCCTGAAATTGCTGAAGGAACAATATCTTCATGAGGTACAAGCCTTACACATTGGCCATTTTTTCTCATTAAATGACAGTACGTGCTTGTTGGGCTGAATAGCCTACTTCTATACCGGATGAGTGTAAATGTCAAAATGTATAAGGCCACACAAGTACTATGTCACCACGTTGAGTTAGCTAATTGTGCTTCCAAATGCAAGTGAGGTCAAATATATTTTCGTTGAAACACTTCCTTAAAAGTGTACATTCAGCTTGTGATGATGCTCTTCTAGGCAGCTAAAATTTGTAAGGAATGTGATAGTGTTGCACTTGGAATTCAAAGCTGTAAATCTGAATTGGGAATCTGAAGTTTGTCATGTGAAAGTTTTTCACTCATTAAAAACCTGGAATGTTTTTTAAACTATACTTGTGCTGAACCCTACAATATAAAACAAATATTGAAGCTGCAAATTTGTTAAGTCCGACATTTTCATCACCAAGTTAAGAGGTAATTTTATTTAAGTCTTATTTTAATTTTCAGTAAATTGACAGGTGGAGCATTACATGAAGCAATGAACCTATCAAAGCATAATTATTGAACAAAAGATAACTTATCAAATGAAATTCAGTAATACTAGAAATATTGGGGGGAAAATCCTGAGACCGTTGCTATTAATATATGTGAATTTTTTGCAAAGGAAAATGTAATTGGAAATACTCAGCAACTGGAAAGAGAAAAGACAGGACACTTATGATGAAGAATCTCCATCTAAAACCTAACCTATCATTTCTGTAAGTAGCTGATCAGCTGTGCATACACAGTATTTATTCACTCTATTCCAGCATCTGAAATTCCTCTTTTTATAAGCTTTATTCTGATTGTCTTGAAGTAAATGCAAATTCTACATGAAAGCCAAGTAAAAAAAAAATCACTGGATTTTACCTGCAAGATTCTTTGATGACTGCTGTCACAGAGTTTCCCATCTGAACTATAACTGTGCAGAAAGACAAGGTATTTGTTGGCATACTTTGCAGTCTGGAAGAAGACCGTTGTGCTCATTTCCCTTCTGATATGTGTGATATTGGGATTCCATACACTGCCTGTTGACAGTAATTGCAAAGAAAACAGAGAATAAAATCTTTCATAATAAAAGTATCTGTCAAACAACTGTAGGCATGTGATCATTGTCAAAACAACTCAAATGTCCTTTACGTCTCGATCCCTGCATGGTTTGATTTACACCCTTGGCCAAGCAATAACCATGGCAATAATGTTACCCACAAATGCATCAAAGATTGTGGGCCAAACTTTCATTTTTGGGTCAGGACCCCAGCTGGAAGATAATTCCCAGGGCCTAATCCAGCAAGGCATCAGCACGTCATGTTATGAATGTTTAAATAAAATGCTACTTAATGGTGGGAGGCCTGCCCAGTGTCTAATTAAGGATGGCAGGTGAGCTTTGGAAGCAGGATAGCCAAGTCCCCCAGCACTTCAACATTTTGGGGTTGACAATGTGGGCAATCATTGCAGGTTGGGATGTGGCAGTGGGGGAGGGAGGGAGCATTATAAAGTGTCTCCATCCCAAGGTACACACTCAGCACTTTTTACAAACTTTACAAAATAAATGGCAACAGATGCCAGAGCTCAGGTTTGGAGAGGAATACTTCAACACAGAGAGAGGGAGGAATCAGAAAAAGGAGTATGAGAGAACAAGGAAGGGTGAGTGGATGAGGAAGTATTGAGTGTCAAGGAGAGAGGGGTATCTAAGTGGAGAAAGAGGAGGAGGATGGAAGGAATGGAGGGAGGACAAAGAGACAGAGGAGGAAGGTCAAGGAGACAGGGAGAAGTTAAAGGGCTGCAAAAAATGACCAGAGCACAAGGAAGATAGGTTTTAACATAAAAAGTGCTGGTGGGGATTCAAAACTACTATGAAATTGTGCTGAGATTTGTTGAGTGTCTCTTTGAAGTAAACCACTTACCTCGACGTTTGCAGGGTTCTGTGTACTTAATTTGGTCATCCTTACAACCTACAGGAAAATGTACAGGTTAGCTTGTTCTCTACCAGGATAAAAATCAGTGGCACTATTTCACAGAAGTTAATTGCCTGCTTTCACCATTCATTTACACATTATACGTCAATGGTTGTGACATTCCAGCTGCTCTACCCAATTCTGATCTGAATTCCTGCAAAACACTACCTATAATTACGTCAGTATTAAGCCAAATGAATTCAGACATCAATAGAAATAAATAAAAGTAAACTGAGTCAAGTGAGAATGTTTGAATTAAATATGATTTGAAGATTTTCGCTTCTGATAAACCACCAAGACTTAGAAATGTGACTGTCTGTGCACTCCCACAATTCCTATTGTTCATTTCTGTCCATTAATCCTAATAGAAAACTGGTTTTCATTAACACAAACCATAAGATACAATGAAAGACAGAGCTCTTATTATACAGTTATATTTGCAAAATAACTTACAGCATTGGACAACTCATGAATAGTCCTGGTCACTCTATCATATTCAAATTTTCATAATCATCAAATCTAATTGACTGTAAAGTCTCTTGAAATGCTCCATATTGGACTTGTGGAAAAAAAAAGTAACACACAAAAAAGTTCAATGAGAATATGTGAAACCTTGATCCTGGTAAATGAATTTACAATAAACTATATTAATAATACACTCTGGTTTGATCCTTGACCCAAAATTGGAGTCTCATTGGCAACAATACTTCATAACATTAAAATTATGAATAAATCAGTTTATTTATTTCTGTTCGCATCTGAATTATTTTGGTTTAATATTGACATAAAATTCTAATAGTGTTTTGCAGGAGTTCAGATCATAATAGGGCAGCAGCTGAAAGGTCACAACTGTTGAAGTATACTATATAGGTGTACAGCTTAAGAAATCACCAATCCCTCCCAGTTGGCACCAAATGCTGTTATGGAAACTACATCTTCAATTGTTGGGCAAACTATGTGATCGTTTAGAGAATTAGAAAAGGTAAAGGTAAATTTGTCAAAGTCTTACTGAACCATAGGATTGCTCTCGTTAGAGAGAACTGGTGGTGGGTTAACCTGAGGGTCATTATGTCTCAGATGAGCTGGAGACACCTTCATGGAAACCTCAGCTGGTACAGAAATTGAACCTACACTGCCGGCAGTACTCTGCATCAACAAATTGGCCATGCAGCTAACTGAGCTAACCGACCTAGCCGACCTCACTGACTCCCTACAGGATTAACAGGTTGTTCAACAGACCATGGAAGATTCATAACCCACTAAGATCTGCTCAAGGAGGACACGTTGGAGGACTTGACATGAAGCTAGCAAGGAAATTACATTTTCTAATAACAGTGCAACGATCATTACTAGCAATTGGGTAAGACGCACCAGGCACAGTAAAAATGACTGCTGGACAATCATTATCTTGATTGATATTAGCTCTTGGTAAACTGCAGGCAGACACTCTGTAGGAGTCCTCTGGTTCTGCCTCAAGTCTGTCCAGTGAGAATGTCCACTGCAATAGAAAAAAAGTGTACACCATCAATTGCTGTTCAATGAATTATATACTCCTTCCAGATCTAGAACTGGGACAACTAACAAAACCATCTTTAACAGTGAAACTGTTGCCTTATTTAAAACTGTATCTTTGCTCTCTATGTCTTTCAGATGTATGATCAGAAACTGAACTGGACTAGTCATACGGTGCAGAGCTGAATAACACAGCAGGCCAAGCAGCAGAGGAGCAGGTAGGTTGATGTTTCGGATATAGACCCTTCTTCAGAAATGCGGGAGGGGAAGGGGGCTCCGAAATAAATAGGGAGCGAGGGGGAGGCGGATCGAAGATGGATAGAGGAGAAGATAGGTGGAAAGGACACAGACAGGTCAGAGGTGGGGAGGGAGCCAGTAAAAGGTGAGCGTCGGTGGGGAGTTATGGAGGAGATAGTTCAGTCCAGGGAGGACGAACAGGTCAACGGGGCAGGGTGAGGTTAGTAGGTAGGAGATGGGGGTGGGGCTTGGGTTTAGGTGGGAGGAAGGACAGGTTAGAGAGGTAGGCACGAGCTGGGCTGGTTTTGGGATGCAGTAGGGGGAGGGGAGATTTTGAAGCTTGTGAAATCCACGTTGATACCATTGGGATGCAGGGTTCCCAAGCTGAATATAAGGTGTTGTTACTGCAGCCTTTGGGTGTCATCGTTGAGGCACTGCAGGAGGCCCAGGATGGACATGTCATCTGAGGAATGGGAGGGGGAGTTGAAATGGTTTGCGAATGGGAGGTGCAGTTGTTTAGTGCGAACCGAGCATAGGTGTTTTGATAAGTGGTCCCCAAGCCTCCGCTTGGTTTCCCCAATGTAGAGGAGGCCACAACGGGAACAGCAGATGCAGTATACCACACTAGCAGATGTGAAGGTGAACATCTGCTTGATCTGCAAAGTCTTCTTGGGGCCTGGGATGTGGGTGAGGGCAGAGGTGTAGGGGCAGGTGTTGCACTTCCTGCAGTTGCAGGGAAAGTGCCAAGTATGGTGGGGCTGGAAGCGAGTGCGGAGTGGTCAAGAGTGGTCCCTCCGGAAGGCAGATAAAGGATGGGGGGGGGAAAAAAAAATATCTTTGGTGGTGGGGTCGGATTGCAGATGGCAGAAGTGTCAGAGGATGATGCGTTGGATCCGGAGGTTGGTGTGGTGGTATGTTAGGACGAGGGAAATTCTGTTTTGGCTGTTATTGTGGGGTGGGGGTGTGAGGGATGAGTTGCTGGAATGTGAGACACACAGTCGAGGGCGTTCTCGACCACTGAGTGGGGGGATGTTACAGTCCTTGAAAAACGAGGACGAGGACATCTGAGACATACAGGAGTGTAATGCCTCATCCTGGGAGCAGATGCGATGGAGGCAAAAGGAATTGGGAATAGGGGATGGCAATTCTGCAGGAAGGTGGCTAGGAGGAGGTGTATTCTAGGTAGCTGTGGGAGTCAGTGGGCTTGAAATGGATATTGGTTTCTAGGTGGTTGCCAGAGATAGAGACAGAGAGGTCCAGGAAGGAGAGAAAGGTATTAGAGATGATTCAGGGGAACTTAAGGTCAGGGTGGAAGGTGGTGGTGAAGTGGATGAACTGTTCAAGCTCCTCGTGAGAACACGAGGCGCCGCCGATATAGTCATCAATGTAACAGAGGAAGGTGTGGGGTTTCGGGCCAGTGTAGGTACAGAAAAGGGATTGTTCCACGTAACCTACAAAGAGGCAGGCATAGCTTGGGCCCATGCGGGTGCCCATGGCCACCCCCTCTGTCTGTAGGAAGTGGGAGGAATTGGAAGAGAACTTGTTGAGGGCGAGGACGAGTTCGGCTAAGCGGATAATATCAGTGGAGGGGGACTGGTCAGGCCTGCGGGACAGGAAGAAGCAGAGGGCCTTTAGGCCATCTGTATGGGGAATGCAGGTGTATAGGGACCGGACATCCATGGTAAAGATGAGGTGTTGGGGACCGGGGAATTGGAAGTTCTGGAGGAGGTGGAGGATGTGGGTCGTGTCGTGGACTAGTCAGAAGTACTGTGGTAACAACATCAGGTCAGAGGCTAGGAATGATGCAGCAGGTAACTCACCGCTTGACTCCCCAAATCCTGCTTGGGGGAAGACTCCCCATTTGCCTAAAATTTGTGCAGTTACAAACACTAAGTTTGACACCACGCAGGACAAAGCAGCCTGCCTGATTGCGTGTAGATATATTACAACAAACCTTAGCAGCAGCAATATACCATGAACAAGATTTACTGCTGTAATTCACCAAGATTCTTTTGACAGCAACTTCCAAATCTCTGACCATTACTACCTAGAAGTGCAAGGGCAACAGATACATGGGAACACCATCCGCATATTCCCTTCGAAGCCATTTACCACTCTGCAAAGGAAATATATCACCATGCCTTCAGTGTCACAGGGTCAAAAATCTTAAAACTCCCTAACAGCATTGTGCGTGTACCGATACGAAATGAACCGCAGAGGTTCAAGAAAGTAGCTCATCAGCTTCTCAAGGGCATTAAATACTGGGTAAGTGACTCTCACATTGGGTGACTGAATTAAAAGCATTAAAAAAAAATGGGAAAACTGGCAATACTTTACCAATGTCTGAAAATGAAAATTATAACTGCCCCAAACAAAGGCCAGACAAAAACTGAAAAATGCAGTGGGTCAAAAGGACCATAATTTAGCTTGTAGGTGGGCACTATATTCAATCATGCTGTTTTACTCATTCCTGAGATCTGGATATCAGGGATAAAGCCAACATTTGTTCTCATACTTAATTTCCATTGGATAGGTAGTGGTGAGCTACTTTTTTGATCTGCTGCAGTCTTTGTGATGTTAGTATGTCCACAATGTTGTTAGGAAGAAAATTTGAGAATTTAGACCAGATGACCACGAAGGAATAGCAATAAATTCTATGCCAGGTCACAAGTGACTGACAGGAAGCTTGCCTCTGGCGGCGTTCCT
The DNA here is from genome assembly GCF_030684315.1 of Stegostoma tigrinum. Taxonomy (NCBI): domain Eukaryota; kingdom Metazoa; phylum Chordata; class Chondrichthyes; order Orectolobiformes; family Stegostomatidae; genus Stegostoma; species Stegostoma tigrinum. The sequence goes on along the minus strand of NC_081371.1, from coordinate 23,206,677 downwards.
ATGAATCTGCTACACTGAAGGAAAACAAAAAGTGCTGGAGAAGCACAGCATGTCTGGTACATCTGTGGAGAAAGACAAAGTTAATGCTTTGAGTCCAACATGATTCCTCCTCAGAAAACTTTGTTTCTCTTTTCACAGATGCTGCCAGACCTGCTGAGTTTCTCCAGCACTTTCTTTGTATTTCAGATCTTCCACATCCAAACTACTTTGCTTATATCTCTTCCACCCTTGATCTTCTAGGGGTGGAAGTTAAGATTTGCAAGATGTAGTCAAGAGAGACTTGGCAAGTCGCTATGACGCAACTTTTAGATAATGTTCTTAACAGTCACGTGCTAGCAGTAGAAGCACTTTATTGTTGTGAATAGGGTGCTGATCAAGTGATGTGCTTTTTCTTGGATGGTGTTCAGTTCCTTGACTTGTTGGAGTTGAAATCATCCAGGCTACTGGGTGATATCGCATCATGCTCCTGATGTGTGGATAGTTCCTTTGGGTTTGAGACCTGAACCAAAAATCTCAACCTCCAAGGATAAAGGGCAACAAGTGCAAGCTTTCCCTTCAAGTCACAAATTATCCCAACTTGCATACCATTTCCTCTTTGTTGCTAACTGCCAAAACTCTCTACCAACAGCCATGGGGAATAACTTCATAACATGGGCTGTGGTGTCTGAAGAAGGCAGTTCACCACCAGGCAGGAATGGCAAATAAGTGACAGCTTTGCTCTCGATGCAAAAGTCCCAAAAATAATGATAATAAAAGCACCACCCACTTTTACCAGGCCAAATTCCTGCTCCTCCACCTATGAATCTTTTCCAGCTCACTGTAGCCTGCAGTGACCTTTCTCCCTGGGCCTAACCCCACTTGTTGTTATAAAGGCCCTCTTCATCAAATCATGACCTGCTTAGACTGAAGAACCTCTTCCTTTCCCATTCTCAACAATCAAGCCCAAGCCATGATCTCTTCTGTCCTTACTAGTCAAACAGGCTCAGCCTCCATCTCCCCAACTTGGAGGATGGGTCAACGGACTTGAAATGTTAACTGCTTTTCTCTTCATAGATGCTGCCAGACCAGCCGAGTTTCAGCAATTCCCATTTTTGTTTCAAATCTCCTGCATCCACAGTTCTTTGCTTTATCTTTAAGCCTCATGCTGAAGGAATTCCCAGCTTAAAGCTGCATTAATGCAGTATACAGGTTGGTGCTGTTGTGCTGACTGACAGAAAGTACAAACACAGGGAGAAAACTTGTGCTGTAATATCTACAGAGCCTTCTTTAGCACATACCTTCTCTCCTTGCGGATTTAGTTGGCTGTTTATCTTGTTTTTGAATCGGTATTGAATACATTTCTCCTCTCCGTTGCTTAGCTTTATCACAGAGATCTCTATTCCTTGAGAATACTTTATACTGGCTGCAATATCCAAAATGAACCAAACTGATTAGTACATGCACCAATTCAAAACATTGTTCAGTGTTGATGTTTAAAGATGCTATTATTAAACAGGATTGAAGTCAGTACTCATTATGAACCATTAAATGCACTTGTAATTTTTTCTCCACATTTTAGGCCCAGTGTCAGACAAAACACATCTAACATCATACAGTCAAAATAGTCCAGACATACAGCTGATATAAATCAGACAATGGGACAGGTTCTGCTTTGGTGCAGTCAAGTGGCTAGAACACAGAAATGCTGCCGATTTGAGAAGTACTTTGTTACCCACCAAGGGTTTCCACTCAAATTACCAGGAGACAGCACAATTTGATAAGGTATTAGAGCATAATACATTTTTAAAAATTCTTAATATATTTATGAATAAATTGGTTCATTCCAATCAATATTGCTGAAAATTGATTTATTACAAAAGTAAGAATTTTAATTGGTACCTATTCCACTACGTGAGCAATCAATTCTAAAAACTGAAAATACCTTTTACTAAACTAAACAGAACAATTTGTCAGTTAGCTAGTATAGTCATCACTTGTTTCAGTAAATTAAGATTAAAAATCTTTTAAAACATGTTGATTAGTGGCGATCCACATAGAAAAAAATTCAAATATTTTAAAGGGTCCCCTTGAAGGTCCACAACCAAGCAAAAAATAGGAGAAATACTCTCAAAGAAGGGAGTGTATTTTCAAAAATAACATTTAAGATGGAGATAAGAAGGAACTGCTTCTGTATATTGTTAATATTTCAGCTCTCTTCCCTAGTGAGCAGTGGAGCCAGTGTCATTAAATATACTGAAGGTTAAGTTAGTTGGATTTTTGATCTATGGAGGGCACACAGTGAAGTGTAAGGTAATTGACATTTCATGACAACTTTAACAACAATCATGCAATTAAAATATATTCATCAATTAACCTATAATACCATTCTGCTTAACTGTAACCTACATAGACTTTAGTATTTTACTATCATTTGACTCTGCATGGCTTCATCTGGTAGAGAAATGCATGGCAGGATTTTAAACAGAATAAAAGTAACACACTAACATACCTGCAACCTTCAAAATGTTGAACGAGCAAGTTTACATCCTCTTAACTCTTTAAGATCTTTATCAAAATCCTGGTGTTATCAACAGAGGAAAGCCAGAAAGGATTTATTGCGTGAAAGGAAGAAGAAGAATATTGCATTTGGGTTCTACATCAAGGAAAAGACCCTTTGGTCCAACTCATTCATGCCGACCATGTTTCCCCAATTAAACTGGTCCCATTGACCTGCATTTGGCCCTTTTCCCTCTGAACTTTTCTTATTCGTGCACCTGTCTAAATGTCTCTGAAATGTTCTAACTACCTTTATCTACCACTTCCTTTGGCAGTTCATTCCACATACGAACCACCATGTGGTGAAAAAGCTGCTCCTCAGGTCCCTTTTAAACTTTTCTCCTCTTAAATTAAAATTATGCCCTCTAGTTTTGTACTCTCTTACCCTAGGGAAAAGACCTTGGCTATTCACCTTATCTATGCTCCTCATGATTTTATAAATTCTCTACAAAGGTCACTCCTCAACCTTCTATGCTCCAGCGAAAACTGTCCCAGCCTCTCCTTACAACTCAAATCTTGCAGTCCCAGTGACATCCTTATAAATGTTTTCTGCACCCTCTCCAGTTTTTTTTCAATCAGTGTTTTAGAAGAGAAGTAATTGCTTTTGGCTACATGTAGGTGACTACGTTTGTGACTAAATAATTGCCTGGAGTTTTATCATTCAAAACTATGTAGTGACTGAATTTATAAAGTATCTCATTGACTGACTTCTTATACACTGTGCATGAAGCAAATATACTTTGTACAAACTATATGTAAATTTTAAAGTGACATATGTTGTAATTTGTTGTAGTATTTTGTGACTTTCTGTATTATACTTCTGAATAGGTGTAAAGTTACAACCAACTTTTTCACAATTTATCAGTGATAATGGGAACTGCAGACGCTGGAGAATCCAAGATAACAAAGTGTGGAGCTGGATGAACACAGCAGGCCAAGCAGCATCTCAGGAGCACAAAAGCTGACGTTTCGGGCCTAGATCCTTCATCAGAGCTCTGATGAAGGGTCTAGGCCCGAAACATCAGCTTTTGTGCTCCTGAGATGCTGCTTGGCCTGCTGTGTTCATCCAGCTCCACACTTCGTTATCTTTTTCACAATTTACTTTTTTTTTTGAAAAAAGGATAGGAACTTGCTCCAAGCACTTATTAGGTGACATTTTTCCCCTCCGTATAAGTGACCTCTACATACCAATCATTGATAAGCGTTATAATTGAGGAACTTGTACCAGTTAAGCAAATTCATATGATGAGCTTAGGCTAACAATCCTGAGGACGTAACAGCATTTAAATCAATAGTCAAGGAAGATATCAAAATTTTTCTTAACCATAGCAAACATTCACATGGCAACAGACTAACTATAATGAGAAGGATGGTCTTGAGAGTAATTGGTGTTTAGGTACAAATTAGAGGATTACTCATTGGAAGTTACATTATTCAATGCCCATCATCCTCGGGGACCAACTGAAAATTAGAAATGAGCGTTGTCTTAGTCTTCATCCATAAATCACAAATGCTAGCATCAAAGTTCAGGCGTTAATAAGAAAAGCAAATAGAATGTTAGCCCTTATGTCAAAACGCAGGGGGAGTACAAAAGCAGGGAGCTTTGCTAAAACCACAAGGCACTAGTTCGATGACAACTGCGAACAGCCCTGGTTCCTTTATTGAAGTAAAGGTATTGGGACATTGGTGGTAGTCAGGAGAATATTGATGCTGAGTATGAAAGGATTACTTTATGAAGGAGAAACTAAGTAGGTGGGAGCTGTAGTCATCAGAGCTTGGAAGAAAACAGGCGACCTTATTTAAACATACAAGATTCTTAGTGCACTTGACACGTTAGATGTGGAAAGGTTGTTTCCCCTTGTGCACGAGTTTAGGAGGAGAGGGTATGATCTCAGAATGAGCAACTGCACATTTAAGACAGGTAAGGAAGAATTGTTTTCTGAGGGTAGTGAAACTGTGGAGTTGCTTTTTTCAAAACAGCACAGATTGTCAATGAGGAATCATTAAAATATATTCAACACCAAGATACAGATTTATAATCAGGAAATTAAGGGTGATGGGGAAAAGACAGGAAAGTGGAGTTAAAGATTATCAGATCAATTATGATCTAATTGAATAGTAGAGCAGACTCAATGGGCTGAAATCCCCTGCTTCTGTTCTTAAGTCTCACGGCTTCACCTAGTCTCATCAAAATGAAATAATGCCTTTGATCATGCTATGGGTTGTGGCTTGTAGAAGGTGAATAAGCAGCAGCTTTCATTATACAAGAGATGTGTACTAAGTTTGAAACTTAAGTTTGCAGAGCCTGCTGGCTAGTTGGTAGCAGAAGACAGAGACGTTGGAATAGACCAGAGACTGTCTGAAATGAGAAACAAAAACTGAAGTCTGCAACCCTGCTTTCGTGAATATCGTTTTATAGCTTATATTTCCTGAGTTAAAACACCAGGCGAACCATTTAGGCAATAGGAAAAAAAGTCTCAAACAAAAAAATAGATAGTGGGATTGGAGTTTAAATTTTAACCTTAAAACCTTAATCTCCTAAACCAGTATCAGGAGAGTATAGAAATTTGGCCTGCCCTGATTTTTGCTTACAACTCTTCAATCTGTTCGCTTGCTGTGACGAAGGGCAATAATAATGGAACTGGGTTCGATATGGTCAGGGAAATGCCTGAAACAAACTCTACTGATGTAGTTTCATTGCTGAAAACTGTTGTAGTTTGGTAAGATACAAAGCCCTTATTAGGCATTGGGAAGGTCAGGCAATGCAAGATAGCCATCAAGAAATTCAACCAAGAATTTAGAGGGAAAGAGGATCAGTTTATAATGGCTTTATGGCTGGCACAGACATTGTGGGCTGATGGGCCAGTTCCTGTACTGGACTGTTACGCCTTTTACACATCTTCAGAAGAAACTACTTTACCCAAAGACTGGTAAGAATTTGGAACTTGCCCCAAAACAGTGGTTGAAGCAGGCAGTATCGATGCATTTAAAAGGGAAGCTAGACATATACATAAAGGGAAAAAGGAATAGAGGGATATGCTGAGATTTAAATAAAGAAAACTGGCAGGAGACTGAACTAGAGCAAGGATACTAGCATTCACTGGTTAAATGGAATAGTTTGTTCCAAAGCCATTTATCCTATATAATATTAGAGCTAGCTATGCAAGGAAAATATGTCTGTGTACACAACTTATACAAAAAGTCAGGCCTCACTGGGTAGCATGCTGGAAATCAAGCTCCACTACTCCCAGAGTCCGAGCCAAATATTTTAATCAACGAGCATGAAGTCCTTAATTTACCTGTCAGATATATCCAGGTTAACAAAGAACAGACCAAGTTTCTATACCAACAAGAACAACTCTTTACTTATGATAAACAAGTATAAAATTTTGACATAACTCTGCTATTTAAAACTCTAACTCCCTTATCCTTACAGCCAGGCGAAAGAAAATTGATGCTTTAAGTGACATGGAAAAAATACATAAGGGAAACAGTTGATAGCACTAGCCCGCAGGACTTCCCCATATTTCCCAAGTTTTTCAGGACCCACAAGATGGTTGTTGATAATAGCTAAAGTCACTGAATTATTAGTTAAAAACAGCAGCTTACAGCAACTGTGAGAGAAAACAAACTGACTTTCTTTTAGCATTTTACTGGACAGAGAAAGAGACAACGCTCTCACACACACACTCTTCAGGAGTCTGAAGGCCATTACCATTATCGTGCACGTGCACAAACCAAAGTTGTTGTCAGGCTGATGGCCTTTAGTTTGTGGAATTGTAACCAGTTATGGCCAAATCTCATTTTGCATACACCCCTTGGTGCTGGCCCATCTATCAGCTTCACCTACTGCTTGAACAAAGCAGCAGTGTAATGTGGCATAGAATGAGTTTCAGTACTTTTTAAAATTCCTTTCATATTGCTGTGTTTTAAAACCAGCAATCATTTTTCCATTTCAGCCCATGATGAAATACACAAATAACAATAAGATAAGGTCTTTACAAAAGAAAAAGCATTTCAATGCTGATCTGAAAAACTAGTCTAAAGAAAAATAAAACCAAACCCATGTGTCTTTGTTCATAGATCACCCGATTCGTACCATAAATGATCAAAGTTCCCTCTTGCCTCATCCTCTTTCATGGAGAGGAGTCACTCCTGAGCAATCCCTGCAGCTGGCTGGAAAGCATTAGCACAGAACCACTAGCAACAAGATAGATAACTAAAACGAATCACTAGAAGCTACTATTCCTTAAAACTTCCACTTTCCATGCTTACCATCTGTTCTTAATCTCCAGCTGATGGACAGCACAGGCACTGAGACTCCAGTTGCATTTGTTCGAGTGGCAATATTAACATGCAGCTCCTTGGGAAATGAAGGTGTCCAACGGGTAGAGCTCAACCAACTGCTATCTAAACAGCCACCTGATCGTGGAAATAAGGAGAAAAATAAAACATACTTGTGTCAGCAAATTCAAACTGCAAAATTAATCACTTTAAAAATAAGCCACATTCCAGTTTCTGATTGCACTACTAGGGTAGAAACAACTGTTACACGTGTGCACAGTTGAATAGTTAGGTCTTTCCTCACTTCTGGGAACATTTCCACAGGTGACAATGTCTAAATCTTTGGTCAGTGTTTCAGGATAGGCATTGATACTGGTACCTGGGTCAGCTGCCCATGGTGTCCTCAGCCACAAGAAATTGAAAGTATGAAACAATGAGGAGAAAACAACTTGCACTGCTATGACGTCAGGCTGTAACTGGGACTGTGTTACAGTCATTTCATCATAGAAGGGCAATGACATGAATTCTACAGATGCTTCTACATTTAAAAAGAATAGGAAGGGGGGAAAAAGAGGAGGGGGTGTAGCACTACTAATCAGAGAGGGTATCACAGCTACAGAAGCTTCCATTGTCAAGGAAGATCTGCCTACTGAGTCAGTATGGGTGGAAATTAGGAACAGCAAGGGAGTTGTCACCTCGTTAGGGGTTTACTACAGGCCCCCCAATAGCAGCAGGAAGATTGAAGAAAGCATAGGTCGACAGATTCTGGAAAAGTGTGGACGCAGTAGGGTTGTTGTAATGGGTGACTTTAACTTTCCTAATATTGATTGGAACCTCCTCCGAGCAGAAGATTTGAATGGAGCTGTTTGTGTAAGGTGTGTTCAGGAGGGTTCCCTAACGCAGTACGTTGACAGGCCGACGAGGTGAGAGGCCATTCTAGACTTGGTGCTCAGAAATGAGCCGGAGCAGGTATCAGATCTTGTGGTGGGAGAGCATTTTGGTGATAGTGACCATAACTGCCTCACATTCTACATAGCTATGGAGAAGGAGAGGATTAGGCAAAATGGGAGGATATTTAATTGGGGAAGTGGAAACTATGATGCGATTAGACATGAGTTAGGAAGGATGGACTGGGAGCAATTGTTCCATGGTAAGGGAACTATAGACATGTGGAGACTGTTTAAGGAACAGTTGTTGCGAGTGATGAGTAAATATGTCCCTCTGAGACAGGCAAGGGGTAAGATAAAGGAACCTTGGATGACGAGAGCGGTGGAGCTTCTTGTGAAAAGGAAGAAGGTAGCTTACGTAAGGTGGAGGAAGCTAGGGTCAAGTTCAGCTAGAGAGGATTACACGCAGGCAAGGAAGGAGCTCAAAAATGGTCTGAGGAGAGCCAGGAGGGGGCACGAGAAAGGCTTGGCAGAACGAATCAGGGAAAACACAAAGGCATTTTACACTTATGTGAGGAATAAGACAATGGTCAAAGAAAGAGTAAGGCCGATCAGGGATAGCATAGGGAACTTGTGTGTGGAGTCTGAGGAGGTAGGGGAAGCCCTAAATGAGTTTTTTGCTTCTGTCTTTACGAAAGAAACGAACTTTGTAGTGAATGAAACCTTTGAAGAGCAGGTGTGCATGCTGGAATGGATAGAGATAGAGGAAGCAGATGTGCTGAAAATTTTGTCAAACATTAAGAATGACAAGTCGCCAGGCCTGGACCAGATTTGTCCTCGGCTGCTTTGGGAAGCAAGAAATGCAATTGCTTCGCCAATTGCGAAGATCTTTGCATCCTCGCTCTCCACTGGAGTCGTACCTGAGGACTGGAGAGAGGCAAACGTAATTCCTCTCTTCAAGAAAGGAAATAGGGAAATCCCCGGCAATTACAGACCAGTAAGTCTCACGTGTGTCATCTGCAAGGTGTTCGAAAGGATTCTGAGGGATAGGATTTATGACCATCTGGAAGAGCATGGCTTGATCAAAATTGACAGGATGCAGAGATGGGCTGAGAGGTGGCAGATGGAGTTCAACCTGGATAAATGTGAGGTGATGCATTTTGGAAGGTCGAATTTGAAAACTGAGTACAGGATTAAGGATAGGATTCTTGGCAGTGTGGAGGAACAGAGGGAACTTGGTGTGCAGATACATAGATCCCTTAAAATGGCCACCCAAGTGGACAGGGTTGTTAAGAAAGCATATGGTGTTTTGGCTTTCATTAACAGGGGGATTGAGTTTAAGAGTCGTGAGATCTTGTTGCAGCTCTATAAAACTTTGGTTAGACCGCACTTGGACTACTGCGTCTAGTTCTGGTCGCCCTATTATAGGAAAGATGTGGATGCTTTGGAGAGGGTTCAGAGGAGGTTTACCAGGATGCTGCCTGGACTGGAGGGCTTATCTTATGAAGAGAGGTTGACTGAGCTCGGTCTCTTTTCATTGGAGAAAAGGAGGAGGAGAGGGGACCTAATTGAGGTATACAAAATAATGAGAGGCATAGATAGAGTTGATAGCCAGAGACTATTTCCCAGGGCAGAAATGGCTAGCACGAGGGGTCATAGTTTTAAGCTGGTTGGAGGAAAGTATAGAGGGGATGTCAGAGGCGGGTTCTTTACACAGAGAATTGAGAGAGCATGGAATGCGTTGCCAGCAGCAGTTGTGGAAGCAAGGTCATTGGGGTCATTTAAGAGACTGCTGGACATGCATATGGTCACAGAAATTTGAGGGTGCATACATGAGGATCAACGGTCGGCACAACATCGTGGGCTGAAGGGCCTGTTCTGTGCTGTACTGTTCTATGTTCTATGTCCTGGCAAAATAATATGTAATACTAAACCATTCATAGTTACATTTATCAATGCAGGGGCATCAGCTATTACAACTTATTACAATATGTTAAGGACTTGGATGAAGAGACCAAGTTTAATGTATTCAAATTTTCAGATGATACTAAGCTGTTAGGGATTGTTACAAAGCGGAGGTCAACCCCTCCCCCCGCCCACCCCGATAACTAAAACTGAAACACACAGAGAAGCTCGCCTCACTTCATAATCTGTCAAAGTGGGAAAAGTGGTATAACCTGCCTCTCAACCATTCTACCAAACTGTTATAAATGAGAGGTTAAATGGAATAAACTCCTGACAGTCACTCTATAATCAACAAGTAACAATTTATTTATCTAACACTAACAGTGAACAAATTAACAGAACTATTAACAAACTGAACAATTCACCTTTAACAACTAATGTCAAATAAAACAAAATTCTAATTAGTATGCTGTTCCAATAGATGCAAATAATGCACTTAGATAAACCAAATTAAATAAAAAAATTAAAACTTAATTTCCCGCAATTACAGCCAGGATACATCTTCCTGAATGCTCTGCCTTCTCTGCTGTTCCTCAGCTAACAGCACCTTTCTGTCAAATTCTTGTGTCAAGAATATTAGCCAAGACTGCCACTGTACCTTTATTCAGACAATAATTTTCTGAGAGCTTAGAGACTTCTGAGAGAGCCAGTGAGTTTCTCTTTAGGGCTGCTGGTTGTTAACTCTAACAGATGGCAGTTGCTCTCACACCAATTTTCAAATACTTTCTTCTTTTCTACCCTTGATGATAATTTCTTACAATAGGATTGGTCCTAGGTTGTCAGAAACATCAAATTTGAATTTATTGGTTTTTAGTTTCTAATTGCCTGGTATAAATTAATTGGCTGATTTTCAAACTGATTGCCTTAACAACAAAGCAAACCACTGCCTGGGTTGTTAACTACACAGTATTTTTGATACAATGCTTCAATTTCAGGGGATCTCAATGCACCTGCGCCTTTCTTAAATATCTGAGCCTAAAACAAAAACATCTTTTAAAATGGACCATTGCACTCTTCCCCGTCATTTTACAAACATCAAATACTCTACCCAACTTTGCAACAGAATGTAAGTTGTGAGGAATACACAAATAAAAGTCTGCAAAGAGATATAAACAGGTTAAGTGAGTGATCAACCAGGGTGCAGATCATGGAATGGAATCTAGAATAATTTTAGCAGGCAAGGAGGTCATTTTGACTGTTGTATTAGCTCTCTGCAAGGGTATTTCACCTAATTCTAGGACCTGGTCTTTTTCTCCTTGTCCAGCAAGTTCTTACTCTTCAGATAATTATTCAATTCCCTTTTAAAATCTGGCACTGAATCTGTCTCTGCCGCACACTCAGGTAATGAACACCTGATCTTAATTTTCTGACAGGTTTTTAAAAAATCATATTGTTACTTCTTTCACCACTTGCCTCAAATCAATATTGCTTATTTCATGACCATTTCTTTGATGAAAAATGTTTCCACCCATTCTGTTCAAACTCCTCGTTTTGAGCATAAGTATCAAATCTGCCCTTTATTTTCTCCAATTCTTTCACTTAACACTTGGGGTCTTGCAGGTATTCTTGTGAATCTTTTCTGCAATGTCCCAAAATACCCTCATATCCTTCCTAAAGTGTGGAACTTCTTGGACTTTGTACTGAAGAGCAAGGTTTTTGCCATTGGTGATTTGGTTTTGTTTCTCAGCTTCAGTTGTGCATAAGAACACTTCTGGATAGAAAAAGCGGCTAAAATAAAACAGGGGACAAAAATAAATCAGTTGTAAAAATTCTTTTGAATATAACAAGGGAACTAGGTTTAAGGGCTCGGAGACAATAGGAACTGCCGATGCTGGAGAATCTGAGATAACAAGGTATAGAGCTGGATGAACACAGCAGGCCAAGCAGTAGGGGAGCAGGAAAGCTGAAGGGTCCAGACCCAAAACATCAGCCTTCCTGCTCCTCTGATGCTGCTTCGCCTGCTGTGCTCATCCAGCTCTACATTTGTCATCTTAGGTTTAAGGATTATTGTGGCACATTGGCAGTGTCACTATGTCTGAGCCAGGAGACTCAGTTTCAAGTTCCACTTGCTCCAGAGGGGTGTAATAGCATCTCAGAACAGGTTGATTTAAAATAAAATTAAGGTGCTCAATAGCATATCTTAGGACTGGGGAGAATATATCGAGAACTCCATTCTTTCAAAGTGTACCAGGGCTTTTCAGCTGAATAACTACTGGGATGGATAACCCTGTTAATTAAATATGTAATGTATATAATTGCATTATTACTTGTGAGCAAGAACTTGATGCAATCTGCTACTAGAACTAATTTGTTAGTAATGAGGTAGTTGGATCGTTGCACTCTTTCCACCTATGCAATCATTAAACTAGGCTGTGGCTGTGTGTATTTTTAAAGAAAAGAAGAGCTGGGTTATGAGGGCTCTGATGGCACAGTGGTAGTATCTCCACCTCTGAGCCAGGAGATCCAGATTCGTCCCACCTGCTAACTAAGGTGTATAATGAACATCTCTGAACTGGCTGGATCAAAAAATATCGAGACAAGTCTACAGTTAAATTTAAAGAGCTAGGTTTTTCAACAAAGGGTAGGTTGGCTTATGGGCAAAGAAAGAATCCAGATGGAAAAGGTGGATCTGGTGTCTGTACTGAACTATAGATTTTCACTAAAACCCTCAATCTCTGATCATCTTTTTTTGTCTAATTCAGCATATGGATATTGATTGGTCTGTTCAACACCCAAAACTGAACATAATACTCAAACAGAACGTACTGAATTTTTATAGAGCTTTAATCACCACCTATTTGCTTTTGTCCTCTATCGTTCCATTTATAAAGTCTAGAATCGCATATGGTATTTACTGCCTTCTCAACCTGTGTTGCCAATTACTTAGACACGTATGCTCCCAAGCTCCTCTGTTCTGGCTTTCCATTTTCAGTATTGTACCATTTATTGCAATTTGTTCTTCCCACTTCTCTACGTTTTCATAACTCTTCAAAGTTTTATATCATCCACAAATTTTGAAATTACATCCAGCATAATTAATACGGGCAATTTAGCATGGCCAATCCACCTAACTTGCACATCTTTGGGCTGTGGGAGGAAACCCACGCAGATACGGGGAGAACGTGCAAACTCCACACAGTCGCCCGAGGCTGGAATCGAGCCAGGGTCCCTGACACTGAGGCTGCAGTGCTAACCACTGTGCCGCCCTAGTGTTAGTGATAGTGATAGTGATAGTGTTGTGATAGACAGGATTGTATTTTATCATATGTTTCAAAATCTTTCAAAGCGCTTTGTTTGAGAAAAGCTTGGTTTAATCCACTTTATCTTCACTTTGGCACAGTGCTGCCTCACAGGCCCAGGGACCCTGCTTTGATTCCACCCTCAGGCAACTGTCCGTGTTGAGTCTGAACATTCTTCCCATGTTTGTGGGGTTTCATTCAGGTGTTCTGGTTTCCTCCAACAGTCTAAAGATGGTGGATTGGCCATGCTAAATTGCCCATAGTGCCCAGGGACATCCTGGGTGGGTTAGTCACGGGAAATGCAGGGTTACAGGGATAGGGTAGGGAGATGGGTCTAGGTGGGATGCTCTTTGGAAGGTCCATGTGGACTCAAATGGGTTGAATGGGCCCTTTCACACTGTTGGGATTCTATGAAAACGAAATCTGCAGCATTATGTCAGAGATAGTAAGAACTGCCGATGCTAGAGTCAGAGATAACACAGCGTGGAGCTGGAGAAACTCAGCGGCCAGGCAACAGGGGAGCAGGAAAACTGACGTTTTCGGAAATCTATGAAGAAGGGTCCAGACCAAAAAACATCAATGTTCCTGCTCCTCTGATGCTGCGTGGCCTGCCGTGTTCATCCAGTGCTACACTTCGTTATCTCAGATTTTCCAGCATTGGCAGGTCCTACTATCTCAGGAACAAAAAGATTTTTTAAAAATAGGAACCGTACTTACCAATATGAACAGTACAATTCAAGCCCTGTTTGGAAAAAGACAAATGAGAAATTTCAGCCAAGAGCAAATGCAACACTGTTTAATTTATCTACTGGTCCGAGAAATACACTAAGTATTTTTTTTTGGTTTCTATGTTTACAAACAGGAAGTACACCTTACTAGATTATCTGTACAATGTGCATTTACTTTGTGTCCTTTGTTCACAGGATATATACAATACAGTACAAACAATGGAGTAGAGCATTGTTAGTTCAGATTTGCATACTTGATGCTAAACAAATTCAGTGACAATGACTAGCTTTTGATGCTGTTTCCTGGAACACTAGGAAATCCCCTTTCTTGCCTTCAACTGTGCTCACTAGCTCAGCAAGACTGAACCTTGATTTACTGATGCCTGCTCAATTTTGTACCCAGGATGTCAGTTTTGTCAGTGTTTAAGTTCTGGGCTACTGGTCAAATTAACAACTTTCAGATCCACACGAGATAGCTATTCACCAAGCCGGAAACAACTCAGTTTGAAAAAAAGATAATTATAAGGAAGTTAACTATGAAGTACAAGCCTTCTTGACACACAGGTTTTAAATGAGCTCAGCAAAGCACCATGTTCTAGGAACAGAGTGTTGCACAATAAGTACTGTGATAATCTTTGATGACTCACACACCGCAAATGTTGGAAATTCCCCACATATGTTGAAGTAGTGTTCTTGTATGATAACATAAGGAACCAGCCTCCTGGCCTGACTTGATCCCTTGTAACAATCGGCAAATTGCAACAGGTCCATGGTAGATGCCATCTTTCTGGCCCAATGCCTATCCCTGGAACATTGGGATAACAAGGATGCCTATGTCAAGCTCATACTTTCTGACTACAAGCTCTGCCTTCAATGGCTTGATTCCAACCAAATTAATCTCAACACTGAGACTCCATGTCTCTGCTCCACCCTTTGCAACTGAATCCTCACCTTTCTGACGCACAGACCATAAATTAGGTGAGAGGAGGCAACAAGACCTTCTCCATGCTAAACCTCAAAATCCGTGCCCCGCAGGGCCACACACTCAGCCGCTTACTTTACTCCCTGTACATTCTCAAATGTGTGGCTAGATTTTGTCCCAATCTATTCACAAGCTTGCTGATGACACCACATTGCAGGCTGGATCTCAAACAATGACAAGACAGAATACAGGAAAGAGTGCTTGGTGGTTTGGTGTAAAAATAACAAATCTCTCCCTAAATGTCAGCAAAATGAAAAGAGCTAGTCATTGACTTCAGGAAGGAAGGTGGAGGGCACACCCCTGTCTGCATTAATGGTACTGAGGTGAAGATGATCAAAAACATCAAGTTCCTGGGAGTGACATCACCTACAATCTGTCTTGGACCACCCACATTGATGCTACGGTCAAGAAAGCACAACAATGCCTCTACTTCCTCAGGATAAGTGAATTCAGCTTGTCTGTAAAGACACTTACTAATTTTTGTAGTTGTACGATGGAAAGCTTTCTATCCGATGTATCATAGCTTGGTATGGCAACTGCTGTGCACAGGATTGCTGAACTACAGAGTTGTGAACACAGCCCATTTGCCAAGCTTGGCGAACAAACCAACAGCCAATTTATCCGAGCTACCAATATTTCACAACATCTCTAACAGCCCAGTCTATCACACACGCCAACCTTCCATCCATTGACTCCAACCATATTTTTCAGTGCATCAGGAAAGCAGCCAACAAGAATCAAAGATCTAAGGTTTTAGAGTAGATTGTAGCTCAGGTTGTGGTTGGTTGGCTTGCCAAACAGGTTCATTGTTTTTGCACATACATTTCATTACCCTGCTGGGTAACATCATCAGTGCAGCCTCCGATGAAGTACTCTTGTGTTTTCCCACCTGTTATTTAAACTCTGGAGTCTGTTGAGCTGGATTACCTCCCTTCCAGTTTTCCTTTGCAGTGGAGCGTATATGGGGTTGAGCTCTATGTGTTTGTTGAAGGCTTTCTTTGTGGAGTACCAGGCCTCTAGAAATTCCCATGCTTGTCTCTGTCGAATTGGTGGTTCTCCTTATCCATGCGGATAGAGATCATATCACATGCCCTAACACACTCATCACACTACCTTACATCACAAACACATCTGAACTGACCACAAGACTCCTACAACAGACATGTGGAGACTGTTTAAGGAGCAGTTGTTGCGAGTGATGCATAAATTTGTTCCTCGGAGACAAGTAAGGGGTAAGATTAAGGAGCCTTGGATGACGGGAACAGAGGTGCTTCTTGTCAAAAAGAAAAAGGCAGCTTATGTAAGATGGAGGAAGCAAGGGTCTAGCACAGCTTTAGAGGATTACAGGCTTGCTCAGAAGGAGCTCAAAAGTGGACTGAGGAGGGCCAGGAGGGGGCGCAAAAAAGGCTTGGCAGGAAGGATTAGGGAGAACCCGAAGGCATTTTACTCATACGTGAGGAATAAGAGAATGATCAAGGAGAAGGTATGGCCAATCAGGGATAGCGTAGGGAACTTGTGCGTGGAGTCTGAGCAGATAAGGGAAGCCCTAAATGAGTTTTTTTGCTTCGGTTTTCACTAAAGAAAGGGACCTTGTTATGAATGAGAACTTTGAGGAGCAGGGAAACAGGCTTGAACAGATTGCGATTGAGGAAGTTGATGTGCTGGAAATTTTGGCAAACATTAAGATTGACAAGTCCCCAGGGCCAGACCAGATTTATCATAGGTTGCTCCGGGAAGGGAGAAAGGAGGTTGCTAAGCCGCTGGCGAAGATCTTTGCTTCCTCACTCTCTATGGGAGTCGTACCGGAAGATTGGAGGGAGGCAAATGTTGTTCCTCTTTTCAAGAAAGGGAATAGGGAAATCCCTGGAAATTACAGACCAGTCAGTCTTACGTCTGTGGTCAGCAAAGTTTTGGGAAGAATTCTGAAGGATAGGATTTATGACTATTTGGAAAAGTATAGCGTGATTAAAGGGAGTCAGCATGGCTTTGAGGGAGGCAGGCCATGCCTCACAAATCTTATTGAGTTCTTTGAGGAAGTCACAAGACAGGTTGACGAGGGTCGAGCAGTGGATGTGGTGTACATGGCCTTCAGCAAGGCATTTGATAAGGCTCCCCACGGCAGGCTCATTCATAAAGTCTGGAGGTATGGGATACAGGGAGATTTGGCTGTCTGGATTCAGAATTGGTTGGCTGACAGGAGGCAGAGAGTGGTTGTAGATGGTAAGTATTCTGCCTGGAGGTCAGTGCTGAGTGGTGTCCCGCAGGGCTCTGTTCTTGGGCCTCTGCTCTTTGTAGTTTTCATAAATGACTTGGATGAGGAGGTTGAGTGGTGGGTTAGTATGTTTGCTGATGACAAAAAGTTTGGAGGTGCCGTTGATAGTATTGAGGGCTATTACAGGCTTCAGCGAGACATTGACAATATGCAGAGCTGGGCTGAGAAATGGCAGATGGAGTTCAACCTGGATAAATGCGTTTTGGAAGGTCGAACTTAAATGCTGAATATAGGATTAAAGGCAGGATTTTCAGCAGTGTGGAGGAACAGCGGGATCTTGGTGTTCAAGTGCATAGTTCCCTCAAAGTTACCACCCAAGTGGATAAGGTTGTTCAGAAAGCATATGGTGTTTTGGCTTTCATTAACAGGGGGATCGAGTTTAAGAGCCGCGAGGTTTTGCTGCAGCTCTACAAAACCCTGGTGAGACCACACTTGGAATATTGTGTCCAGTGCTGGTTGCCCTATTATAGGAAAGATGTGGAGGCTTTGGAGAGGGTGCAAAGGAGGTTTACCAGGATGCTGCCTGGACTGGAGGGCTTGTGTTAGGTTGACTGAGCTCGAACTTTTCTCACTGGAGAGAAAGAGGAAGAGGTGACCTGATCGAGGTGTACAAGGTAATGAGAGGCATGGATAGAGTCGATAGCCAGAGACTTTTGCCCAGGGCAGGGTTGACTGCCATGAGGGGTCATAGTTTTAAGGTGTTAAGAGGAAGGTATAGTGGAGACGTCAGAGGGAGGTTCTTCACCCAGAGAGTTGTGAGCGCATGGAATACTTTGCCAGTGGTAGTCATGGAAGTAGAGTCACTAGTGACATTTAAGTGACTGCTGGACATGCACATGGACAGCAGTGAACTGAGGGGAATGTACGTTAGGTTATTTTATTTTTGGATTAGGAATAATCCACGGCACGACATCGTGGGCCGAAGGGCCTGTACTGTGCTGTACTTTTCTATGTTCTAACCACTGGGCATCAGAGTAACACACAAACCACATCAACCCTATGACAACTGTTCACTCGAACCAAAGACCCACTACGGACAGGACCAATGTCATATACAAGATTCCCTGCAGACACTGTGACAAACACTACACAGGACAAACACGAAGAAAATTATCAATAAAGGTTATACAAGTATCAACTGGCTGCAAAAAGACACAACCAATACTCACTCATCTCTATCCACATGGATAAAGAGAACCGCCACTTTGACTGGGACAACACCAAGATCCTGATTCAAGCAAAGCAGAGACAAGCATAGGAATTCCTAGAAGCCTGGTACTCCATGAAGAAGGCCATCAACAAACACAGAGCGCGACACCATATACACACACGAGTGCGAAGGAAAAATAGAAGTGACGTAATCCAACTCAACGGACTCCAGAGTTTAAATAACAGGCAGGAAAATACCAGCGGCGCTTCATTGGATGGTTTTATCCAGAAGGGTAATGAAATGTCTGCGGAAAAACAACGAACCAGCTCGGTGAGCCAACCAACCTCAACACAATCAAAGATCCCTTCCATCCTGGTTATAAACTCTTCCAAATTCTTCCATCAGACAGAAGATGTAAACACTTAAAACACACATGCCAGTAGATTCAAAAACAGCCTCTTCCCCACTTATCAGATTTCTAAATGGACCTCTCAAATTTTAAATTTAAATGTTGATCTTGCTCTTTTGCGGCTGCAGACAAGGCGTACACTTTGTATTCTTCACTCTGTTCTATTACCCTAATGCACTTTGCATGGTATGATCTGCCTGTACTGCACACAGAATAAAGCTTTTCACTGTACCTAAGTACACGTGACAATAATAAATCAAATCACGTGACAATAATAAATCAAGTCAACTGTCCAAATCATCATCTATAACCACAATATACTCAGTTGCCAGCAATTATTAGAAAATGACATTTGTTTTGAAAACATATTACTAATTTCATACTTACGTTACAATAAAGTAATTTCTAGACCTAATCATGAAAAAAATGGTGCATTAAATCTACATGCCCCTGGTAATACTTGGGATACTGTTTGCTATTGAGACAATTTGTAGAGGATGCAATTATTAAAGAACAGTATGTGACATTTTGGTGGAGCATCCATTTCCCCAGTCTAAGTACAGCACCAGTGTGAAAGGACAGGGCAAGAATGCAACCCTTTCCAAACTATACTCTTACAGTCCAAATACTTTAAAATATATCAACTCTGGGCATGTTTCTGTCCTCCTCACCCCCAGCAAGTACTTTACCATACATGGTTGTTTTGAAGACCCTGATGCCTAGGAAGGAGAGCCAAAATTTGACCAAAGGTTTTCAACGGATCTGTGGTATTAAAGAGATCCAACAGAGAAAACTGAGGAATCAATTTCCTTGGCAGTGTGAAAACAAGCAAGATTTAAGTGTAACAAAAGTGTGAAGCTGGATGAACACAGCAGGCCAAGCAGCATCTTGGAGCTTTTGTGCTCCTGAGATGCTGCTGGGCCTGCTGTGTTCATCCAGCTTCACACTTTGTTATCTTGGATTCTCCAGCATCTGCAGTTCCCATTATCACTCATAAGATTTAAGTGTGTTGTCATGAAGCAGAAATCCTGGTATTTCTGTTTCTTTTGCCCCAAGCTTAAACTAAACGTGAAGGGGTAAGAATGTAACCCTTTCCAAACTATACCTTTACTGTCAAAATACTTTAAAAATATATCAACTCTGGGCATGTTTCTGTCCTCCTCACTCCCAGCAAGTAAACATGAAGACACTTACGTTAGCAGAATATTGTGCTGACGGAAGTGGGGCATACTGTGCCAGTTTCATAATTACAAAAACGCAGTGTTTTCTTCAGGAACACTGCGATCCTGAGCAGGAGTAACTGCAGTTTTCTTCTATCCCTGCTTCAATGGAAATTTATACTTGCGCATAGTTTGAGAGTAGTTTGAAATTCCCCCACTAGAGGATTCATCTACTCAATATCTAGCCTGGCAAGCCTCCTCAGAATCTCATGTGTTTCAACAAGATGACCCCTCATTCTTCTAAACTCTAATGAATAAGGGGCTAACCGTTTAACTATTCTTGATACATCAATCCCATCATCCCCAGGCATGAGCCACCCGAACCTCTTTCAGGCCCCTTAAAATGACAGTACCCACTTTCTTAAATACAGGGATCAAAATTGTAGACAGTTCTCCAGGTGCAACGTCATCAAAACCCAGTTCAGTTGCAACAAGTTTTCCCTATTTTGAAACACCAATCTAGTGGCAATAAAGGCAAAAATTCCACATACTTTCTTACTTACTTGCATTCCAACGTTGTGTTTCATGCACAAGGTTTCTCTGATCCCTCTGCACTTTTTCCAAATTCTGTACTTAAATAATGGCCTGCCTTTTAATTTGTCTCATGGAAGCGCTCACACTTTGAGATTAGATTCCCTACAGTGTGGAAACAGGCCCTTCGGCCCAACAAGTCCACACCGCCCCTTGCAGCATCCCAACCAGACCCACCCCCCATAACCCACTCACCCCTGTACACTACAGGCAATTTAGCATGGCCAATCCACCTAGCCTGCACATCTTTGGACTGTGGGAGGAAACCGGAGCAAACCCACACAGACACGGAGAGAATTTGCAAACGACACACAGACAGTTACCCGAGGCTGGAATCAAACCTGGGTCCCTAGCGCTGTGAGGCTGGAGTGCTAACCACTGAGCCACCGTGCTGCCCTACATTAATTCCACATTCCAACTTCCAAAACTTTGCCAACACTCACTTAACCTAACCATGCCTCTTTCCTGATTTCTTATGTTCTCATCAAAAGATGCATTCCCATTTCCCATCCATGTTAAATAGTCGCTTGGCAAATACATAAAAGAATATTAACTGTTACTTGGAAAAGGCACCAAAGGCAACAGTGAGAGGTTCCATAAATAGTTAAGAACTTTAAGCTGGTACATAAGCAGAATTTACAAAGATTAGTGACAATAGTATGTTTTAAGTATATAAGCAATTCAGGATGCAGCACCCCAAATGAGTTATGAACATTATTTTTAACCTATTCATTATGTACTTGTATTTTCCACACAAGCCTTTTTAAGGCTCAAAAGCCTGTATAAGAGTCATTCGTTTCTGGAAATAAAAAAAAGCAGATGCTGGAAATCTGAAACAAAACCAGAAAAATGTCACTGGACTCATAACATGAATTCTGTTTTTCTCTATACAGATGCTGCCAAACTTGCCAAATTTCTCCAGCAGTTTGTTTCCACTTGTGTTGTGTACACACAGGAAGCCCGATAAAACCACACTTCCTTCTGTGATCTCACATTATGACAGCTCAACATAATGATCACAAAGCAGTCAAAGTGAAGCAAAATCAACCTACACTGGAGTCGAAGAATGCCAAGGAGTCTCAGCAGCTGTAGAATGGACATCACCAGAGTAATCAGCACATCTAACAAGTGATAGAACTTTGCTGAAATCAAGCATCAGCACAAATTCAGCAAAAACAGAAAATTTGTCAGCACTTTTAATGTATTGAATCATATGAAGGAGTTTCACAGGAGCATTATAATACAGTATGATGCTGAGGCAGATGGAGATACCGCGCAGAATATTTACAGTGCCTTCACAAGTTTGCAGAATTTTGAAAAATAGTGGATAGCACTGAAGCCCAGATGGATTTCCAACAGACTCTATTTTGGTGGATTGGGGGAAAAGGGAATAACTCAGGGGATATCTGGACTTAACGGAGCAATGTGAAATCAGTGTTGAATTCAAACACATTCCACTTCTACTGTAACAAATGTCTTAACCTCTAGCAAGCGAGTTACACTTTTATGAGGATGTAAAGGTTCACAAAAGGCAAATAACATCCATAGAATTGTCAAGCTGTGAAGATATTTAATTCCCAGCCCTTTAAAATGGGAAAAAAAACTAACAGCCCTTCTGTTATTTGTTGCAAAGAAAACAAATAATTACAGTAGTGATAGTAGGAACTGCCGATGCTGGAGTCTGAGATAACATGGTGTGGAGCTGGATGAACACAGCAGGTCAGGTAGCATCAGAGGAGCCAGAAAACTAACTTTTCGGTCTGGACCCTTCTTCAGAAATTTCAGACATCTCTTAAGGGTCCAGACCCAAAACGTCAGGCTTTCTGCTCCTCTGATGCTGCTTGGCCTGCTGTGTTCATCCAGCTCTACACGTTGTTATCTAAATAATGACAGTAGTTGTTGATAGCCGTTCTGGGAATACCTATCATTATTTTTATCAACATTTGGCTAACTTCTACTAACTGCAACGATCCCATCAGGCATTTCTACATTCACAACCGACTTCGCTGCTGCTTAACTCTGGCTGTGCCGAATTTCGGTAACTTCCTGTGGCCTTCGGACGACAGTTTATCAACAAGGACAATTCGGGATGGAAACAAGTAATGGGCCAGAACTGACACTTCAGGTTAAGTTTTTAGAAGTGCACTATCCGCATTAGTTTCTTCTGAAACCCCGGCAGAATAAATCTCATAAGGAAAATATAGTAAAATTTGCATGTGACGCATACTGCTCTGGTTAGTTCCTTACACCTCCGCATAGTACTCTAGCACATTCGTGACTTTTTTAAAAAAAGTGTTTCAACATCATCTCCTTCCTAGTTTAAATCCCAGCTATAATCAATTCCCTCAAACCCAATCTTACCGGCTGCGAGCAGTCTCCCAGAACTTCCAGACTTACAGATCCAGCTCTACAAAGCAGAAGCACAAAAGTGATGATTAATTCCCGGGGATCCATGTGACTGCTTCACACCTGCCCGACCACAAACTGGAACCCGTGCGACGGCACCGACTTTCCAGAACTTTCCGGGGAATTAATCAATCGCTGAATGGGTCAGCGGCAACGCCGACGGCCGGAGCGAAAATCCTGATCACTGTCCTGCTCTCTCAGCCACAACTACCCCCAGGGACTGTCCGCTTCCCGGAACAACGAGGGCGGAGCAACAGGCTCGGAACCGCCCGTGTAAAAGATACAGTGAGTCTGCTTCCGCAAGTTTAAAGACGGAAGGTGGGGGTTTATCTTGTGGTAAGGGAGTTGTGTCTCTAACCTCTGGGTCAGGAGACCAGAATTCAATTCCTACCTTCTGCAGAGGTGTGTGATAACATCTCACATCTCTGACCAGGTGGATTAGAAAGTCTCTCGAAGGGACATATTAATAAGTTGTATTGGTATAGTTTACTTAAATTTCAATCAAGTTCCCAGCTACTTCAGTACATATTCTGACTGGACCGCTCGTCGTGGTTTTTTTTGCTAATTAACATACTCAGCTGTTCCACTTCACAACATTCCTATTTTCTCCCCAGAAGAAGAGGTATATTGAATTAAATACCTTGGGTATTGCAAAACCTGTTACACAGATACGACGATCATAAAATTTACCATTTGACTAGACTATCTTATACTTTGGCCGTATCACGTTTGTCGAGTTTCATAGAGGGTTTCTCTCATTGTCGTTCCCAAATTTGCCTTATTAACCCGAGCCTTATGGTGCCGTCGTCACTCGATGCTAGCCCAATTCTTCCACTCTGGAGCTGTATGAACTCATCAGAGCAGGCTCATTCTGGTGCCCACACCACTTTTAAACCTTGGCCAAGCATCTGGTTAAGCTTTGGCATTTTGGAGTTACCTTTCAGCAGCAATATACTGTCACAGCAGACCCAAGGGCAAACTGCTCAAGGCCCAGGCTATAACACTGACCTTGTTAAGGGGAAACTAAATGAATCGGTTTGATCTTGTGTAGATGGCATCGTTGTCTTGATATATTTGTGAGTGCACCACTAAGATATCCTACACAATTTGCTCATTGCTCCCCAGAAAGAGACAGTCAGATTGAACTTGAAAGTAGTCATCATCTTCACAGCCACCAGGAGAGGATGGTCTCTGCTCCTTAGGTCTCAAGTTAGCATAGTTCTCTTAAAATATCCCAGGCCACATGGACACTATCCCCAGGAAACAGATTTAAAGATGAAGGACTTTAGTGCTCCTGTGGCCCCAAGGCATCCTGAGGGGCCCTGCAGTTACAAAATCTGCTTGAGCTGGGTCTTCTGTGCTGACTTGCTGCTGCCCCTTGCCTTGCTCCACATCTGCTGCTCCTCCGTTTGCCTTCATTTCTTAGCAGTTCTGCCACTGTGACCAGCATTTAACCTGTGGCTCCTGCTGGGAGGAACCTATGTTGGAAACATGTGGGAGAGAGAGGTTCTTACCTTAGGGTTGACATATTCGGCAGATGATGGCTGCATGTATTCCTCTATCCAGTTAGACATGCAGTGCTCAAACAGTGAGGTCATTTATGGTGTTCTCATGGCTCTTTGGGATAACAACCCACTTAGAGGTGCTCAGAGAGAAAGGCACCGTGATGCCTGACTGATCAACATAATAATATATCTGGATTGTTCGTGTGCTGTAAACTCTTCTCACCCTAGCCTTAGAGTCTGTGTAGTACATAAGAGTTTTGACAATCATCCAAATTTCATGACGATACAAACTTCTGGAGATTTATACTTTACACTTAGCTGTTCCCAAATTGTAATGTGTTGCTCTCTTATGTTAGAGTATTGGTTGTTGTCATGGTAGTCTTCTGCAACTTAATTGTCTATGAATTAAAAATATAAAATGCTGGAGAAACTTAACAGTTCTAACAGCATCTGTGGAGAGAGAAATTGTTAACATTTTGAGTCAGAGACTGAAGAGTTTTATCGAGTTCCAAGGAAGAGTCTTTGGACTCGATGCATTAACTCTTGTTTTTCATTCCACAGATTTGTCAGTCCTGCTGAGCTTGACCAGCATTTTCTGTTTTTAGTCTGAATTTTCAGCTTCCACAGTAATTTGCTCATATTTCATTAGCCATGCATTTCTTTGAGTTTAATGCACAGCTGGAGAACTACACAGTTCCTCGTTCTGGCTACTGTTTCTTCTCATTGTTCCTCCATTAGATCTTGTTTTGACTTCACAAGATCTAGGCTCATTGTACACTTTTGATACCTGAGAGGATGAGTAGATGCCTTATGTAGGAAGTTTGGCCTTGACATTATGTCCATACTGCATTTTGATTGTGTACATTTTTGATTCTCTTTTTCTTTGTGATAAGTTTGCCCTGTTTTGCTGAGATTTAGAAACTGATGGGTTGGTGAGCTTGGCCTAACTTTCTTTCCAAATATGTGATCTGTGCTGGTGACAATACGCCCATATACAAGGTGTAGCTCTTAGTCATAAAGATCCTGTTTTGTTGCCCTGAACTTCATGATTAGTGTTTTAACTATGTGAACAATTCAATCAGTGAGACCATTGGATTTGTGATAAGTATCTGGCAATCTTTGTCACATCTTCTATGACAACTTTCTGTGGTGCCTTCATTTGTGGATCATTAGCTGCTTCTTCCTGAAACTAGATAACTTCTGGCTGAATAAAGTCATCAAATTGACCTTAAGCATTTTCTCACCATACTATCTAGTTGTATGTCTAGCGGAGTTCCTAACTCATGGACTGGAAAAAGCTGCATCTCTAGGCTTTTTGCTTGCTGTCACAGTGCTCACTCATTCAGAGCTTTCTTGGATGCTTGCAGTTACTTGACTTTGCCTTATGTTGCCTTTTTGCACTTTTCCCTCTCAGCCAGAGATACCTGGCTCATATTCCAACAGTCTTGTTGTTCTGGTCATCACAGGTACAAGTCAGGAAGTTTACTACAGTTGTCAGCAGGTGTCAGTCCACTTAAGGGGTAATAACTTGTACTCAGAGGATCCTGGCACAGTAAGTGAAGTGCAGCCTCTCATACCAGTCTAGGGTCTGCTTGGAGCAGTCAAAGTCAGGATCCTCTGTGCATAACAGGTGAGGAGCTAAGTGTCAGATAGTATTCCACCTGTTTTGCCTGTTTTTTTTCTGTCATGAGAAAGAGGCAGTATTTGGGAGAGGACAGTAGGTAGTATAACTATTACTGTTACTGCAGGTGCAGAGATGTCCCCTGTGAGTGAATAGGCAGTGCAGAAGGCATGTAATGTTAGTAGTGTCACAGTTTGGAGTGGATGATGGTGAATGGGGAAAAAATGCATTAGTGAGAGTGATAGTGCTCAAGCCTTGGTGGGAGATGAACGCAGTTGCGCAGAGAGAAAGAGACTGTGAATGTGATGTATTGCATAGGAATAGTGGCACTTATGCTGATAGCATGAGGAAGAACATTGACCTTCTTCCTACAGTGCTGAGATTTCTTGCCAATGCCTGAGTCTACTTTTACATAGATTGCAATCTTGAACCAGACTGGCATGGTCTGGTGTCATGGCCTCACCTGGGGAAAGAGGAAGTCCCATCTCTGCATCATCCCATCCAGTAGGGCCTCCAGCACCATGCTCACAAAGCAGGGTGTGACTTTCCCTTGTTTGCCAGGTCTGAAGCAAATGTCAGGAACAATTCAGGCCAACTCCAGGCTGACAGTGCATTTCAGGTGCACGTCTGCCTTTTAAATATGGCACCAGTGTTGGAGATGATGGTCAATTTCAGGAACTTCTGTGAGAGGCAAGTTGCTTTGAGAATATCACGTTGTAAGATGCGGTGGAAATACATTGATTCTTGCGACAAAGTGTTCAACAGCATTTAATGTGAAAGATATGATAAAATATGACCAGGAAACTCCCTTTGCTTCATGGTGAGAATTACTCTAGCAAACTCAACCTGACCTGACTTGCACCTGGCAAAAAAGTGATAAGATTCTGCCTGAGCCATACCCACATGTTCCATCTTTAGACACAGGTTAATATTTGGGAGAGGCACAGTGGCTCAGTGGTTAGCACTGCTACTTCACAGCACCAAGCTCCTGGATTCATTTCCAGCCTCAGGCAGCTGCCTACGTGGATTTTGCACATTTGTCTGTGTGGGCTTTCTCTGGGTGTTCCGGTTTTCTCCCACAGTCCAAAATTACACAGTTTGGGCGGATTAGCCATGCTAAATTGCTCATAGTATTCAGTGATGTGCAGACTAGGTAGATTAACATGGGAAATGCAGGGCTACAGGGATAGTGTAAGGGGGATGGGTATGGGTGGGATGCTCTTTGGAGTGTTAGTATAGGGATTGATTGATATTAGTTCTTTTACGGACCCTGTAATTTCCCTTATGTATCACCTGTTAGTTGCCACTGTTAATGCACTGATAATATAACTTTAGGTTCTCCTTAAGTTCTGAGAAATGGTCACTAGTCCTGAAACATTAAATCTGGTTTTTCTTCACAGAATCTGCCAGACCTGATGAGCTTTTCCAGCAGCTTCTGTTTTTGTTAGGTTCTCCTTGACTCTACTTGTCAATTTTCTTTAATGCCTCTTTTTTGCTGTCCTAGATTTCTTTTTCATTTCACCACTGGACTTTCTATAATTCTCTGGGCTTTCTGCTGTATTGAGTTCTTGTCTGAAACAAGCTTTCTTTTCGTTTTGCTGTATCTTGACCTCTGTGATTCTATACCACCAGAGAGCACTTGGTGGGGCCATGTTTTCTCTGAACCTCTTGACTCTTTGTCTGAATGCTGCCACTGGTCCAACATTGCCTTATGTATTCCATATATAACACGATAAACCATAGGAGCAGAAGTTAGGCCATTCAGCCCATCGAGTTTGCTTTGCCAATCAATCATTCTGATATGTTTCTCAACCCCATTCTCCCACTTTCTCCCCATAACGCTTAATCCCCTTGACAATCAAGAATGTATCTATCTCCATCTTAAATATATTTAATGACTTGGTCTCCACAGCCTTCTGTGGCAGTGAATTCCATAGATTCACCACTCTCTGGCTAAAGAAGTTTCTCCTTATCTCTGTCCTAAAAGATCTTCCCTGTACTCTAAGGCTGTGCCCTCAGGTTCTAGTCTCTCCTACCAATGGAAACATCTTCCTAACATCCACTCTTCCAGGCCGTTCAGTATTTGTTTTTGTGGTATAAGGCAGTCAGTTATCAAGCAGCTGTTAAAATAGTTTTGTTTATGTAGCTTTGATTCATTCTTCTCCCAGACATGGCTAATTGCTTTCAATTCCTCTAACAGTTTGTCCTTGATCCTTAACAGTTTATTCTAGACAGATTTATTGCTGATTCTTTCAGTCTGTGAACAATTATTAAAGTTCTGAAATTTACCCTATCACATGGAGTAATTGAGAGACACTGCCTACAGAACCTCAGTCCTATTTCTGCCAATGTTTTTGGTACCTTTATGAACCAGACCTCAAGCTGCTTACTTAACTCTCCATATGTAAAAGGATGGTCACCTCTGTATAAAGAGGCTATTGACCTTGATTTCCTCTCTTTAAAAGAGATGATAATTATGATTTTCCTGTGTAAGAGGACAGGTGATCCTGATGAGTGACCTGGATGCCAGCCCATGCAAAGGTCACTGTGACCCTGGTGCCCACCACACTCCCCGCCAGTTCCCCAATGTGTTAAGTGCTTTTCCAGCTCCACAAAGGGAACTGAGATTCTGAAAGTCTTTGTAAAGTGGTTGGGCAGATGCCCTTACAGGACTGGTTCCTCAAGCTGCCTCTTTTGCTATCAGCAAAAGCAGGACTTGTGTTACAATTGATCTGCATGGAATTGCTTCACTTCAACTGGGTAGTAATTCACCTCTGGGTAAACTGGAGAATGACACCACACTCTTGATCAGTGTCATTGAGCTTAGGACCCATTCTAGATCCAAGTCCTCGAAGACCTGAACCTACTCCCAAACAGTGTTCCTGAGCAACCTTCACACCTGATTATTGATCCTAACACATTCACTGTTTGGACAGAAGTGTGTGTTTTTAAAATGCATATTTGTTCCTCTCCTGCAGGCTTTATATCAATAGCACTTTTCAAATGAAGCAGGAAAGTGGGCATAATGGGATAATTGGAATGGAATGCATTGCAAGGAGATAATAGGCTGTTGAAAAGGGGAAAATGTGTGAGGGGTGAAGTTTGAAAAAGGGAATAGAGGATGAAGTTAGAGAAAGAGAAAGGATGTGGTGGAAGAAAATGAGGAAGGGAAGATGGAAACAACAGACCTGAGCAGGATAGGGAAAACAGAAGAATGAGCAAAAGATGGGTAAAAAAAGACACAAACATATAAATTGGGAGCAGAAATGTGCCATTTGGTCTAAGTCTGCTCCCAATCTTGATTGATCCTGTGTCCTCAGCTCTATTTTTCTGTACTCTTTAACTCTATCATTTAATAATCTATTTATTTGAAGGAGATAGTAAGGTGTGGAGGAAAGAAGAATTGATGCAAAAGGAGGGAGGGCAGAGTGGAATGTAGAGATGGGCAAAAAGGCAGAAAAGCAGGGAAGGGTTTGGGGAGGGAAGTAATAATAAAGAAATCAATGCAGCACTCAATCATATCAAGGCAGACGAACAATAAGAGAATTTCCTGTGAGAGATAACGGGAACTGCAGATGCTGGGGAATCCGAGATAACAAAGTGTGGAGCCGACTGAACACAGCAGGCAAAGCAGCATCTTTTGTGCTCCTAAGATACTGCTTGGCCTGCTGTGTTCATCCAGCTTCACACTTTGTTATCAGGGAATTTCCTGTGCTGGATTGTGAATGTGGAATCATGCAATAGAGCTGTGTTAGGATTAGTTTTGGTTAAATAGTCTTTGATTCGTGTACAAATCTCATCTTGACATAGTAAGAGAACAGCAACTGCACCAAGAAATATACTGAATTAGAAATTATTGCCTTTGAGGCAGCAGGGAGAGAAAATGAGCAGAGCAATGTAATCAAGGGAAACGGTAAATCAGATTTTTCTTTCTGTGAATAATCACTAATCTTTAATACTGCTGCAAAGTGTATTTTTGGGTACAAAGTTCAGTCTGTCATTTCAGATAAAAATGTTATATTTATGTGGGCCTTGTTCTGATATGTTGCATCTGTTCCGTGCAGATTACTATGAAAAAACCTTTCTAAGCCTGTACTTTCCAAAGACTCTTGGTCATTTTTTTGGTTTAGATTAAGGATGGTTCAGAAAGCATTTGGAATAAGATTACCAGTCCTGGCGACATGGTGGCTCAGTGGTTAGCACAGCTGCCTCACAGTGCCAGGGAGCTGGGTTTGATTCCACCTTTGGGCAACTGTCTGCGTGGAGTTTGCACATTCTCCCCGTGTCTGTGAGGGCTTCCTTCAGGTGCTCCAGTTTCCTCCCACAGTCCAAAGATGTACAGACTAGGTGGATTTGCCATGCTAAAATTGCCCATAGTGTTCAGGGATGTGTAGATTAGGTGGGTTTATAGGAGAATGGGTCTGGGTGGGATGCTGTGAGGTTTGGTGTCGACTTGTTGGGCCAAAAGGCCAGTTTCCACACTGTAGGGGTTTTATGATTCAAAGCACCATACTGAACCTCTGAGTAAGAAGCCATATGTGCACAAGTCACTAGGAATGATTTAGTGAGTCAGCATGAGACACCACTATGAATTCAGAAGACTGGGAACCATTTTATTGAAGGCCAGAATGCACAAATATAAATGCTAACTTGGAAACCTACAATCAGGATCACATGATATTGCTGACATGTGCAAAAAGCAAAATGAAATGAATATGTTGGCATGTTTCTTCTTACCAGTGCTGTGGATGTATCTACACCAAATCAACTGCAACATTTCAAGTGGCCATCTCGCTTCCATCTTTTCAGTTATAAAACTTTGGGATATAACTATTAATTAAAACCCTAATCCCCTATAAATCCCCCTTACACACACACATGCACACACACATATCATAACGGATGGAGAGAAAAGTTGAGAAATCAGGTCAGTGGTTCCTGTTCAGTGATGTTAAGATGATTCTAATGATCTTGTGCTGGTCAGAATGCTGCTTCTCAGACTTCCTTCTCTAGATTCTTCCAAAGATATGCAAGTGTTACAACGTGGATAGTTCATGTTTAAAAGGTCTCTGACTTACTGACTGTAAGTTGCAGCTTTTAGCAACTACTAAATAAAAGATAAGCTATTTTCTTCAAGTTTATAGGTGAGAGCTCCTAAGATAATGGTGGTTCAGAAGCTTCTCAGCAACTTGCTCACAGCCCCAAGTTATTCAGTGAACTGAGAACCAATTACATAACTGGCAAGCAGAAAAGCTTTGTCATTGGTAACTGGTCACTAATCCAGAAATCAATCCGTTACGTGTTGCCATCGAAAGCTCCATTTGTATACAATTCTTTGGTTCCAGTTTGTCTGGAACCTTCCCCTGCTACTGCTTAAACCAGCAGCTGTGTACTCAGTATTCATAATTAATGTCCGATCACTTGCTTTCAAAAACACACAGCAATCCTTGCAATCCCTGGTTTTAGGACAATTCTTTGTAAAGACTGTGTCTTTTCGTGTTTGTGTTTTTTAACTGGGAACTGAAATGAACCAATTCCTGATTAGGATGATTTAAAGGGCCTAGCAACATGTTGTATGGGTTGTTTGTCACATTAGACGATAAGACCATAAGACATAGGAGTGGAAGTAAGGCCATTCAGCCCATCAAATCCACTCCACCATTTAAATCATGTCTAATGGGCATTTCAACTCCACTTCCCTGCGCTCTCCCCGTAGCCCTTAATTCCTTGCGAGATCGAGAATTTATCAATCTCCGCCTTGAAGACATTTAACGTCCCGGCCTCCACTGTGCTCCAGGGCAATGAATTCCACAGGCCCACCACTCTCTGGCTGAAGAAATGTCTCCTCATTTCCGTTCTAAATTTACCCCCTCTAATTCTAAGGCTGTGTCCACGGGTCCTAGTCTCCCCGCCTAACAGAAACAACTTCCCAGCATCCACCCTTTCTAAGCCATACATTATCTTGTAAGTTTCTATTAGATCTCCCCTCAACCTTCTAAACTCTAATGAATACAATCCCAGGATTCTCAGCCGTTCATCATACGTTAAACCTAGTATTCCAGGGATCATCCATGTGAATCTTTGCTGGACATGCTCCAGCGCCAGTACGTCCTTCCTGAGGTGTGGGGCCCAAAATTGGACACAGTATTCTAAATGGGGCCTAACTAGAGCTTTATAAAGTCGAATTGATGAAGGAAGCACCAGAATGAAAGGGAGCACAATTTTTTTCCTCTTGGGCTACAAATTAGAAAATGGAAATTGGATACAGCTGTAAATGGCAGTCTGCTATGTCGATCTCACACTTGCACCATTTGCCAGCAATTTATGTGGCAAACACAATGCTTTAACTGGGCAGCTGTGACTTAAAATCTGAGGGAATTATTCTTCACTGAAATCAATTGAAGCACCTGTCAGTCAGGGAGTCCAAGTGCAGTGAGGTAAGGGCACAGTATGATTCCAGAGTAATGGCCCAGTTAGGTGTCTAGTCATGGGGATCCTGAGCAGGGGTCCCAGCATTTGCAGTCCAAGGTGTGAGTCTCAGTAAGTTCTGAGGCCCAATAGAAGCCACTCTGGAAGGAATAAGGCACATGTAGCTGGGGAAATGTATAAACATCAGCCAGTGGTTTGTCTGGTTAGTTTGGTCAAGGGATCAACCCAGAGAAATGAAGGGGTTTGGGGTCAAGATGGTGGGAAGGAGATGTAGGAACCTATTCATGGAGATTGGAGCAGCAGACTGGGAGGGTGGAGGCTGACAGTTATAAAGCAGGGAGTCAACTGTATTTTTAAAGGAAAATATAGTAAAAAATGAATGGGAATGGGGTAATGTTGGAGGGGGCTTTGTCCATGGTCAGAAGCACCTTGGCTTTGGGTGGGGGTGACAATGTACGACTACAGCTGGCATGATCCCCTTATGCCATGGATTGGAGATGTTTGGCAAGGGACGGTAGGCAAGTACAGACTCATGTAAGACAGATTGGGTGAGGAGATACAGAATCCTGTGGGTTTTACAGGAAGGCCTATTAGGAAGGGGCTCTGGATGTTCAGTGCCTTATTGACACATGAACAAGGAGGCTGGAAGCCACTGGTTGAGGAGCATTCACTGTCCCCTTCTAGCATGCTGGAAATCAAAATTATGTGACGGGAAGGGAAATGGCTGCGACTACAACCCAGACTGACTCTGAGGAGAGTGAAGGAGGGGGCTGCAAGACCCAGCTGCTGTGACAGTCTCTAGCAAGCAGCAGCATTACATTCTGACTCATGTAGTGTGCAGGATGCAGAGTGGTGGGTACCCTAATCCTAAGGCATTGGCTTCCTGTGTGCTGTACACCTTCCCTGTCCTCCACATTATTGGCCACTTCATTCCCATAGCTTGTTTAGACACTGAGATTGTGGAAGTAATAGGGACACTTTAGGAAGAACGCCAGTGCTACCAGCATAATGTTTTTCCCTACATAAAAATGGTTCATCTTGCTTCCACATTTTGCAACAGTGACTCAACACAGACCCATGGTACATCATGCTAACACAGTTACATTTGGGGCCACATGGATACTCAACTAAATTAATCTCATACAAACTAATAAAATTTATACAGAATTGAACATTGCATACAAAATGTGCAGTCACCCATACCACCAAAGTGCCCTCAATACATTTTCTTCCTCTCCCTCCCATTACATCTCAGTGTTCTGTTGAGTTCTGCAGCTGGGGTGGAGGAAGCCTACACAGCAATGAAGCCCTTTAGCACTGGAGATGTTCTCAGGTGATCCTGGTAGTGTTTGTGTCTCGTAGCCCAGACGTGCTGAGGTTTTCTTGACAGAGGCAAGTGAAATCTCCTTGGCTGTTTCCAAAGTTTGTGGTGGGTGAAGTACAGGCGAGCTGGAGGTTGGGGGCCCATCCACCTCTGGAGTGCCCTAAGTGGAGTCTTGGCCTGCTTCCTTGTGAGGAAGGTAACACCTGCGGTGTGCAACACATTCCCTACCCCTTTTTGTCATGCCTTTAGTCTTTGGGATTAATGGGTTGGAAGATGAAGTGCATGTGTTTAAGCCTCTGCAGCAGACCATGAGGGCACTGGTTCTGCCTCCTCATGCCAGCCATGAATCTGTCCATGAATGCAGCCAAACAGTTCATATGTTTGAGGCAGCTGTGTCCCCATGGTGGAGCTGCACTCCTGCATTCGCTGTGCTATGGGGGCTATTGCCTCCCACATTCCTGTCTGCTGCTCTTGTTCTTGCCCGTGCATGCTGATGACATCCCTGATTTCAAACATGTTGGAGCTCTATCCTGCCTGAGACTAACTAGCTGCCTTGTCTCCACAGACCTTTTGAGAGTCGGTGGCCTGGGATGTTTCTTCCTCAGTGAGTCACAGGGCTATCAAGGTGAGGTTTCATCAGCTTGCACTCTCAAGCTTTCTCAGCCTGGCATTTCCACAGATGTGCCAGTATCTAAGTTGATGGGGGGGAGGGAAGACAGGAGGAAGCCTTGCTGATACTTCCTCAGACCTCAGTAATCTTGTCTTTGGAGGTTGGGGAGGTGGCTTCTGGTGGATTAGGCAGCTTCCCTGCTGGGGCAGTGGACATCCTACTGCTATCTGCAAAACTGCTAAACATTACCCTTTGTTCCTGCCATCAGTCCAGTTTTGGATCCAACATAGAAGCAAACAACTTGCTATCAAAAGCTCACCAGGTCTGGCAGCACCTGTTATATATAGTGTGCAGTGTTCCAGTGCAATGAATGACACTGAAGTGGGGTTACTGTAACAGATTCAGTGGAATGAAGAATGGAAAGCTGGCCTCAACTGTTATTGTCCTGAAAGGTAGTTTGTCGGGCAAATTGATCATCAAAATGGTTTAATTAGATAGATACATATTCGTGGCTGCTTATGGCTTAGTGCAGTTTTCGCAATTGAACCATGACAGTAGTTACAGAAAAGGACCAGGAATAAAAGTACCCAGCTGGGGAATGGTAAATTTTACCAAAATGCAACAGCAAGAATGGCCTTAAAACAGCAATTTAACTTAGTCAATCAGTGAAGTCAATCAATAAGAAGGTGGTCAGAACTTTGAGCAGGTACTTTTCCTGCGAAGAAAACATGTGGAAGTCTCAAATCTAGAACCTTTTGGAGGTTAAATAGAATCCCAGAGTCGGGTAAAACATGGAAGTTTGGGGGAAATAAAATGAAAAGAAATACTGGCCATTTTATTTTCTGATAGTTAGATTAAGAACAAGAATATAACTACAGAAGGAGTTATTAAAGCCTGTTAGAAACAATGAATGTAGCCTGTGTTTGGTGGCAAAGATGTAGGAATATCTCTTGAAGAATATTTTGCACTTGCCTTCATTTAAAAGAGCATGACAAAGCAGAAATTGTAGGTAAGAATTTGTAGTGCGAATAGTAGATGGGATGAACTTAATGAGAAATGTAATAAAATTACACGGTTTATCATTAATTTAGACCAACCACTAGGCCCTGAAGAAATGTATTCCAGCCTGTTAAGAGAAGCAAAGGAGGAAATGGCAGAAGGTGTGATCATTATTTTACAAACATCTCTGACAACCGCTTGGAGTGAGTGTACATCTTTTTCCCAAAGTAGGGGAGTCCAAAACTCGAGGTCATAGGTTTAACGTGGGAGGAAAATACTTAAGAGGCCTGAGGGGCAACATTTTCATGCAGAGAATGGTGAGTATATGGGATGAAGTAGTGGAGGTGGGCATTTAAATGGGTACGTGAAATAGGAAGCGTTTAGAGGGATAAGGGCAAAATGCTGGTAAATGGGACCAGATCAGTGTAGGATATTGAGTATAGAGGGTTGGATTGAAGGTCTGTCTCCAAGCTATATGACTCTGACTGTTAACTTTGTAATATACCTATGGACCAATCAATTTATCTTGCATGATGGAAAAAATATTCGCAAGTTTCCGAAGGATCATATATATGATCTAGAAAGACACAGATAAATCAAGGATATTTGATTTAACTCTTTCAGGAGCAGACAAGGAGAATATTGAATTAGATGTAATCTGCACATATTTCAGCAAGACTTTTGACAAGATTCAGACTGGTTGGGAAATTAAATGCCCATCAGAATCCAAGGGAACATGGGAGGTTGGATCCAAATTAAAAACTGCAGATGCTGTAAATCAGAAACGTAGCTGAAAAAGCTCAGCAGGTCTGGCAGCATCTGTGGACAGAAATCGGAGAACACTGAGGAAAGGTCACTCGACTTGAGACATTAATTTTGAATTCTGTCCGCAGGTGCTGCCGGACCTGGTGAGCTTTTGTTAGCAATTTGTTTGCTTCTATGTTGGATCCAAAACTAGATTGATGGCAGGAACAAAGGGTAATATTTAGCTTCAGAGATAATGGGAACTGCAGATGCTGGAGAATCCAAGATAATAAAATGTGAGGCTGGATGAACACAGCAGGCCAAGCAGCATCTCAGGAGCATAAAAGCTGACGTTTCGGGCCTAGACCCTTCATCAGAGACCCTCTCTGATGAAGGGTCTAGGCCCGAAACGTCAGCTTTTGTGCTCCTGAGATGCTGCTTGGCCTGCTGTGTTCATCCAGCCTCACATTTTATTATCTTGGTAATATTTAGCTGTTTTTTTGTGACAGGGAGGCTTTTTACAGTGGAGTTTCTGAATGCTCAATCTGAGGTCCTTCTCTGTTGTAATATCATTAAGTTAAGTTTATTCATATGAAAATTTAAATCATGAGGTAATGTGTGAGTTAATATACAGGAGGGCAAACAAGGCAGAGGAAGATACACTAAACAGTAGATTGGTGAGAAGTGTAGACGGCCAAAAGAAACTTTGTGTGTCTATAGATCCTCAAAGGTAACAGGGTAGTTAAATAATGTAGTTAAGGTATCATTAAATATACTTCATTTTAATACACAATGAATGGATTATGAAATCAGTAAAGTTATACTCAAATTATTTAAAAATACTGGTTAGGCCACAGTTTGAGTACTAATTAGAGTGAGGAGGATAGCAGAAATGAAAGGACAGGTACTTAGCAGTAAAAAGGTACTTAAAAGGATAAATACATGTTAAATTTGTCATGGAAGGACATGTGAAAACAGAAGTGGTAAAAGCAATGACTACAACATTTCTGGGAGTGCTTGGACGGTTTTTGGGAAATGCTGAACCAGTAGGGAGATAGTGAAAAATTGATAGCTTTGGATGCGTTTAACATCTGAATAGATGAAATGGGCAAGCAGAAATATTAACAATCTTTGTGTTATGGGTCAGTTCTGTGGTTAATGGAGTTGAGTAACAGAAAATTCCTCCTATAAAAATAATTGTTAAAATAGACTGCACCTCCCAGTTGCATACCATTTCAACTCCCCCTCCCATTCCTTGGACAACATATCCATCCTCGGCCTCCTCCAGTGCCACAATGATGCCACATGAAGGTTGCAGGAACAGCACCTCATATTTCGCTTGGGATCTCTGCAGCCCAATGGTATCAATGTGGATATCACAAGCTTCAAAATCTCCCTGTGCCCGACCGCATCCCAAAACCAGCCGAGCTTGTCCCCACCTCCCTAACCTGTCCGTCTGTCCTCCCACCTATCCACTCCTCCCACTCCTCCCACTCAACCCCCACCCCCGCTTCCTACCTATCAGCCTCATCCCCGCCTCCTTGACCTGTCCGTCTTCCATGGACTGACCAATTCCCATCCTAGCTCCCCACCTACACTCACCTTTACTGGCTCCATCCCCGCCTCCTTGACATGTCCATTTCCTCTCCACTATCTGCTCCTTTCGCCATCTTCCATCACCTCCCCCCCCCTCTCTCTTTATTTCAGAATTCCTTTCCCCTCCCCCATTTCTGAAGAAGCGTCCAGACCCAAAACGACAGCTTTTCCCCTTGCCACTTGCCATCCACTTTAGCGTCCCCCCCACTCCCCTGGTGACATGTCCATCCTTGGCCTCTTCTACTGTATGAGCAAGGCCAAACACTAACTGGAAGAACAACGCCAGATATTTTGCCTTGGATGCTTACAGTACAATGGCCCGAATATGGCCAGCTACAAGATTTCTGCACCGACTCCCCTATCCATTCCACCCTTCCCACTGACTAACTGCAGTTACGCCCTCCCTACATCCACCTATCTCCATCCCAATTATCTTCCCCCTTGACTCACCCCCTCCCTCTCTTTATCTGTGGGCTCCCCTCCCCCTCCCCAATCCTGATGAAGGGTTCCAACCTGAAATGTTGACTTCCTTGCTCGTTGGATTGCTGTCTGACCTGCAGTGCTTTTCCAGTTCCACTTTTATTGACTCTGGCTTCCAGCATCTGTGGCCCTCATTGTGTCCGCCTAGCTGCACATCTTTGGGCTATGGAAGGAAACCAGAGCACCCGATGGAAACCCATGCAGACACAGGGAGAATTTGCAAGCTACACACAGTCACCCAAGGCTGGAATCA
The DNA here is from genome assembly GCF_030684315.1 of Stegostoma tigrinum. Classification (NCBI taxonomy): domain Eukaryota; kingdom Metazoa; phylum Chordata; class Chondrichthyes; order Orectolobiformes; family Stegostomatidae; genus Stegostoma; species Stegostoma tigrinum. The sequence goes on along the minus strand of NC_081371.1, from coordinate 23,168,508 downwards.
AACCCAGGACTCAGCGCTGAGAGGCAGTAGTCATATCACTGACCCATTGTGCTGCTCTTTTTCTGCTCTTATAGTTGTGGGGGATTTTGTCCCTGTTACTGATTGATCTTGATGTGTTATTTGGAAGTAATATGACTAGAAATAAAGTGTTGCCATCTCTAGTGATTTCTGAAAAACCCAAGAAGTGGTTAAAACTGAAACTGCAAAAATAAATAATGTTCTGAAATGCATGGCTTCCTGTGTGCCTGCCATAGAAATTAGTTTCAAAGTAAGATGTATCCAAAGAGTCAGAAGCTCAGACTGATGGTGTTGAAAGAATATTGGATCTCGGACTGACAACAAAGTGTTATTAGCAGCTGGAAGTAAATTGGAATTTTCTGTATAAAACCTACAGATTGAATCTAAACAAAATGTACCTAAACAAATAGCAACAGCATTCCAAGCTAATAATGGAGTAAAGGAAAGCTTTGCTTTGAAACTGAAATACCCGGCTGCAATAATGATGGTACTGTGGAACTTATAGAAATGATACGTGTTCTTGAATGGAAATTAAATTTCATAATGAAAATGTTGTGGATCTTGAGAAAAGAATTAGACAAAGTTCTTTTTGAGTGAAAGGCGATAAACAGTTGATGAACTAACCAGTCAAGAGGGTCAAAATGTTTTACCTTATCATCAATGTAACTGTAACAAGATACTTAGAGTATATAAAGATTTTTTTTAGTATGGACTTTTCTATTCTTTATATAAACTCCAGCCAGACTTCTTGGTTATTTTAAAATCTGATTTATTAATAATATGTATATGATGGTAAGGCAATATTGCCCTATGTTCTGAGTTGTACAAGTTCCATCCTTCTAGTAGGGTATGAGCACATGACTACTAAGGTCTCAATTTTATTACAGTTTACTTCATAAGTTCATCTAAATATTCATTGAGCTCTACTTCATGATATATTTTATTAACATTCTATTCTGCCAAGCTTTTTCCCATTTGTTCAACCTGTCAATGTACCTCTGCTTACACTGTCATTATCAGCATTTGCCTTAACACCTATTTTTGTGTCATCTGCAATCTTATTTAAAGACACCCACTTCCCCCATCAAAGCCATTTATATGAATTTTACATAATTGTTGCCCCAAAACTGATTCCTGCAGCGCTCCATAAGTAATAGATTGCCATCCTGAAAATGTTCCCCTTATTCCAAATCTCTTTCTTCCATTATTTAACCAATTCTCCATCCATGCTAATATACCACCTCTTACAACATGGGCTATTGTTGTCTTAAGTACCCCAATGTACAGTACCTTATCAAACGCATTCAGAAAATCCAAATAATTTACATCCTCTGTTTTCCCTTTATCTGTCCTACTTGCTGCCACCTCAAATAATTCTTGTATGGTATGATTTCCCCTTCAAGAATCCATATTGATTATGCTTGATCATATTATGTACTTCTAAATGATCTGCCAATACGTCCTTTATGAAAGACTCTAACATTTTCTCAGTAACAGGTGTTAAGATAATTGGCCTACGGTTACCTGTTTTTATCTCCTTCTGTTTTTAAATAAAGATGTTACATTGAAAGTTTTCCAATGCTTTGGAACTTTTACAGAATCTATTGATGCATGAAAGATTATTACCAGTGCATCCACCATTTCAGTAGATACTTCTTTTAATATCCTAGGATGAATTCCGAAAGATCCAAGGGATTTATCAAGCTTTGCCTCATTTGTTTCTCTTGTAATTTTCCCCCTTTTCCTCCTTGATACTTTAGCATTCTTGGAATACTGTGTGTTCTGCTGTGAAGACAGATGCAAAATATTTCCTCAACTTTTCTGCCATTTCCTGTCTTACCTGAAAAGAGTACTCAAACCTTTAATGCATGTTTTCTTTCCACGTTTGACAGACAAAAGACAGGGAGACTCAGACTTTAATTAAAGAAATCTTTCATTTAACCCTTTTAAGTACCAGTACAAGATTATAAAATATGCATTCGTTGCAACATTTACTTCTTTTACCAAACGTAACTTCAGCTTTTAACTCCATTTAACTTCACTTTACCTTACTTTAGCTTAACCCACATTTAATTCTAACTCTAACTTTATAAGATTGACTACTATCCTGATTCAAGTGAAGTGGCCAACTTTGCTCTGTGTAGATCTTGCCTTGTGACCCTTTGTCTCCTCTAAAGATAACTTAAGGGCACATGTTCTCAAATGTTGGTCTCAAAGGCTCATCCTGCAAATTCCTTTGTTCTGCTAACTTCAATCGCAAAATATGTTCATTTCCAGAAATGTCTCTGGCACTCAGCCAATGAATGAACCAAACCCTAATCAAACTTTTTGATACCAGCCAATGGATTTTACTAGTAGTCGACTCCCACATATTTACACCAAGTCATAAACAGCCACATTCATGGTCCATATAATGTAATATGGCATCAGTATGTGTGGCAGACAGCCATAAAACTGTCCTGGATTTGGTCAACACAGGAAACTGCAGGTCACAGCTTACGGGACCGGTCACAACATGTCCTGGCTGCAGGCTAACCTTGGTCAGATTTTAAACTAGCTTCACCAAAACTCCTTGCATGCTAGATTGTACCTCTTAATGTGGGGAGGTGATGGCCTAGTGGTGTTATTGCCGGACTGTTAATCCAGAAACTCTGATAAATTTCTGGTGACCCAGGTTGGAAACCTGCCGTGGCAGATGGTGGAACTTGAATTCAATAAAATATGTGGAATCAAGAATCTAACGATGACCATGAATCCATTGTCAATTGTTGGAAAGACCTATCTGCTTCACTAATGGCCTTTTAGGAAAGGAAACTGCCATCCTTATTCTACATGTGACTCCAGGCCCACAGCAATTTGGTTAATTCTTAACTGTGCTCTGGCCAATTAGGGTTGGGCAATAAATGCTGCTTAGTCAGCAACACCCGTCATCTAGTGAATGAATAAAGGAAGTCTCATTGCTATTTCTGCTGCTGGCCACTTAACCACACCTTTTTTGGTAATCATTTGTTGGCTTTTAAAACTTGCCTCATCTTCTAGCTAATCATTAACTTTTCTTGCAATTTTATGCTATTCTTAACTTCCCCAGTTAACCATGGAAATGATTATTTTGCATCTATCTTCATCAAAGTGGTAAAGCTAATCAGGCCCTGGTGCCAAAGAGGGGAGTACTGACACTAGATTGATTCAAAATTGATAAGGGTGGAGTGTTGGATAGACTATCGACAATTAAAGTTAATAAGAATTTAGATCAGATGACATAAATTCAATAATATTAAAATAAGCGGAAGTAGAAATTATAGTGGCATTGTATCCAATCTTTCAGTTTTCCCTTGACTGAGGGAGGTACCAGAAACCTGAAGAATTTTGGAAATTACAGCCTTGTTCAAGAAAACTTTTAAGGATTAGCCCAGCAATTACAGATAATTTAGTTTAACTTCAGTAGTGGGGAGGCTTCTGGACACAATTATTTGGGATAGAATTGGTAGTTGCATGGAAGAAAAGGTGTGTTGTTTAGGAAGAGTCAATAGAGATTTCTAAATGGGAAATTGTGGTTGACGACCTTGCTGGATTTTTTTGAAGAGATAATAAAGTGTCAATGATTAATAGCGTAATAGTATTTGTGTTGGATACAGGGACTCCCATCAGGCATTCCATATAGCATGGCACACTTGTGCTACAGACTTGTGCAGAAAGCTATAGGTCATGGAATAAAAGGAACAGAATTAATGTTGATACAAAATTGACAGAGTAATGCTTGATGTTCTTATATGCTGGTGGAATTTCCCAGTATTGGGACGCTTGTTTTTCCAGACGCATATTGTATATTCATATATATAGTTGCCCTTTTGCTCCAAGTGGTAGTGAGCTGCGTTCTTAAACTGCTGCAGTCCATGTGCTGTAGGGGATCCTACAATTCCACTTGGAAGGAATTCCAGGAATTTGAACCTGCGATACTGAAGGTGCACTGATATGTTTCCAAATCAGGGTGGTGAATAGCTTGGAGGGCAACTTGCCAATTGTGGTCTCTGCTGCCCTTGTCTTTCTAGATGGTAGTGATTGTTGGTTCGGAAGGTGCTAAGGAGCTGTATTAATGATCTAGATCTTGATGTGTGAAGAATATAATACTTGGGAGCTTCGTAAACTGTGGGCAAGAAGTGTAGAATATTCCAAAGGATACAGACAAGGTGGTGTGGGCAGACAGGTGTGGATGAAGCTCGATGCTGAGGTGCATTTTCCCAAGGACAGGGACAGGCAATACAAAATAGGGGTTACAATACCTAAGAAGGTGCAGTAGCTGAGAGACCTGGTGCATGTGTGCATAGGTCATGGAACATGGCAGGATAGGTGGCGAGAGCAATAAGCAAAGGATTAAGGAAGTGGCTCAGTGGTAATGCTGTTCCTTTTTGAGTCAAAAGATCTATGTTCATGCCCTACCTGCTCAAGTCTTAGCATGCCTGAACATGTTGACGAAAACATCTACATCATCATAGGCTTTATTAAGAGACGCATAGAGTACAAGAGCAGGGAGGTTATGCTGAACTTAAACAAGACACTTTTTCAATCTCACCTGCAGTACTGTGTACCGTTCTGGACTATACTAGGGATGTGAACAAGTGTGTATGAAATTTCCAAAACTGGTACCAGGATTGAAAAATTTCAGTTATGAAATAGGATGGAGAGATTGGAGTTGATCTCCTTGGAGAGAAGAAGGCTAAGAGGAGCTTTGAAAGAAGGCCTCAAAATCATGAGGGCCCTGCATAGATAGGAAAAAACCATTCTCACTTGTAAAATGAAGAGTAACAAGGGACACAGGCATGAAATGATTTTGCAAATGTAGTAAATGTAATCTAAAAACAAGCTTCTTCACACAATATAACAGTGTGAAGCTGGATCTTCACACAATGACAGGTTCATGTTTGGAATACACTGCTTGAAATTGTGCAAAGCCAATTAAGACACTGAAGAGGGAATTATATGATAATTTGTTTCTTTTCAAATAATCATCTGTTTTCAATATGCAAGTTTATGGAGAAAATGCAGATGAATGAAGTTGCACCAAAGGGTCTGTTACCTTGCTGTATGACACTAACTCTATAAGTCATAATGCATGTTGGAGTGCCAGTGCAGCCATGATGGACTAAATAGGCTTCTTCTATATCACAAATGTTCTGATTCAGATTTCTGACAAGTGAAAAAAGTGCTTAACTGTGGCCTAGTACAACAAACTGAGACACAGTGTTAGGAAATTTAATTTATTTTCAGTTTTTAATAACATCATTCCTTAGATAAAAATGCAATCTTACAGGAATATACATTGTCCAATTAAAGATTAACTTAAAACTTGCTTTAGGTCAATACATTCTAAATTTTACGTGCGAGGACAAGACGGCTTATCCCACCAGAGACAGAATAACATTACAGTTACAAACTGTACATTTATTATTTACAAATTATTTCTTTTACTTTGCTTTTTAACAGAGTACAAAAATGTTGAATTTAGTGATTCAAACTGGTTAAACAGGTAGTAAAGAGAACACAAAAAGGTAGGGAATTAATCATGTACTCTGCATGCAATACTAAATAATAATAATTTAAATAAAACAATATTTGCAAAATCTACTAACAGTGTTTCAGATAATTCTGGATTCACTCAAGTCCCTGACAGAAATAGCTTTCCACAAATAGTCAGTTACCATATAATTTAGGGGATTAAAAGGAAAGCAGTGTGTTTTTGTTTAAATGCACATATTACAATTTCTTCCTTTTTTCTGATTCCTGGCCTTGTCACTGCTGACCAACATATGCAATTCCAGTCCAATAATCATCATTAAATATAACCCTGTTATGCAAGCTATCATCATGTTGACAAATTTTGCTCTCCTGAGCTTCTCTTTGTGTTGCTGAAAACAAACTAATTATTCATTTATGTACACACAGTTTCCAAGACAGCTACAAAGATCTTCACTGTCTCCAAAGCATTTTCATGTCTTATTACCTAAATCAGTTTTCCAGGTAACTGAAGAATTTTGAGAAAGTTTATGAAGTTGTCATATTCAATGATTATCTGATAATGTGCCTGGAGCAGTGCCCATTCAATTAGGCATTGAAAGAGAAATCATCATTAAAATGTTACCCATGAAAATGCCGTAATGCTTGCTTAGTGTCTTCACACAATTCCTATAAATATTGTAACCATACCTTCCCCACCATCCTTCTGCCTTATGCACCTGTATCATGCCTTTTGCAGACTGTTAGTACTCTACATTTATGGCAGAGACCCACAGCTCAGTTAAATTATGCAAGGTTAGGTCTGTGTTGTGTCCAAGCACACACAGTGGCAGTTGCCAGAGTACATAGCCAGTTTTATATATTGTTGATCTAGTTATGAGGCTCTACGAAACCTCACAGTTCTCTTGTTAGGGTTGTGTTAGATTTGTATTAAGGTTCTATATCAAATCATAAGAACACTAACCTCAGTGAATAGATAATATTGCAATGCAACATGTTCCAATAGAAATTTAAAAATTATCACGTTACAAAATAATCCTATAAATATTGTACATCCAGAATTAACAGGGCTACATTCAAAGCATGTCTTCAATTTACAGTGTATAATTACAATAAAAATTAAATATGCAAAATCTCAATATTAGCTTCAGTGGGTGAAAAGACAAACAATTGATGCTAGAAACAGCATTACTACCAAATAAGATAAAATAATATGAATTGTTTGCGACTGAGGCTTTCAATTCCCTTTCACAAATTTTGCAATACCACTATTATCATTAGGTGCAGGCATAACACTAACAATATAAAGGGTAAAAATCAAAAATTGACTAAGTGGTGGCTCTAATATTTTTAGTGTTGTGAAGGAGGGTACTTAGGTGCTAAATGGTATTTAAAATAATTTAGGTTAAAATGTTGGATCCGTTATTTTCTTTGTAGTCTGCATTTTGTTAACTACATTAATTCAGCAACAATGTGGTAATGTACATGAACTAACTGTTTAACTGATAGCATGGAGAGTATGATTTCTGGAAAAATACAGTTTCCATCGCCATCCCATAGTAGTGAAAACTTGATTATGTCTTTTGTATGGTACCAGATATCATGTGTACTTCTTCATGTTCTATATTATCATCAGCCTTTTCATAATGTACACCAAAACCACGTCGTTCCTAATGGACAACTATAGCTATGGCTTAAAGCTGAAAATGTAAAAACAAGTGCTACAAAGTAAATTATTTACTGTAAGTTATGCATAAACCAATATATGCAGCAAATTAAAGTCTGCTAGTCAATTTCTGGATTTCTGCTGTATTGATATTGTCATTTAATGAGTTCTGAAATTGCCTTTTTGTTTATTCCAATTTTGGCAGACAGTGTAATAAGATGGTTCTAAATTTCTTCAGGAACACAGGAGAAAGAGAAGAAGAAACCAGTCATCCCATTTAGTCTGCTCCACCATTCAGTTAGATTATGACCAATCATTTACCTCAATGCCACTTTCTTGTGCTATCCCCATATCCCTTGGTGTAATTAATCTCCAGAAATCTACCAATCTCAGCCTTACACATGCTCAATGACTGATTGCACTGTCACAGCCCTCTTGCCGAAACAATTTCAACAATTCACCCTGTTAGTGAAGAATTTCCTCCTCATTCCAGTTTTAAACGCATAACTTTCATTCTGAGATTAAGTCCTCTTGTTTTAGATTCACCAGACAGGAGAAACATCCTATCTACATTTGACCTGTCAAGTCCTTTTAAGAGTTTCATAAATTTCAATCAGATTTCCTCTGATTCTCATTATATATTTAAAAACAAAGGCCCAGTTTCAGCAATCTTTACCCACCCAGGGATTAGGCTGATATACCTCTTTCTTGCAGTCTTTCTTTGGCAAATATATTCCTAGATAAGGAGACAACACTGTACACAGTATTCCAGGTGTGGTCTAATGAAGGCTACATTCAATTAATGCAAGATATCTTTACTCTTTTTTAATTCAAATTCCATTGCAAAGATAGCCCACATACCAAAGTGTGAAGCTGGATGAACACAGCAGGCCAAGCAGCATCTTGGGAGCACAAAAGCTGACGTTTTGGGCCTAGATCCTTCATGTGAAGCTGGATGAACACAGCAGGCCAAGCAGCATCTTAGGAGCACAAAAGCTGATGTTTCGGGCCCAGACCCTTCATCAGAGAGTTCTAGGCCCGAAACATCAGCTTTTGTGCTCCTAAGATACTGCTTGGCCTGCTGTGTTCATCCAGCTTCACACTTTGTTATCTCAGATTCTCCAGCATCTGCAGTTCCCATTATCTCTGGCCCACATACCATTTGCTTTCCTAACTGCTTGCTGCACCTGCATGCTAAGTTTTATTGATTCATGAAGAAGGACGTTGGCACTTTACAGACCTCTCACTATTAAGATGTACTGTTTTTCTGTTTTCTTTTCCACTAATATGTCTAACTTCACACTTCTTCACATTGTATTCCATCTACCATGTTCTTGCCCATTCACTTAGGCTTGAAACTTCCTGGCATCTTCTTCACACTTAAATTCCAAACTTTTTTTTGCCATCAGAAAACTTGCAAACATTATATTTGGTACACACATCCAAATCATTTATATGGACTGTGAATAGCTGTTGCCCTGCACTGATCTTATTACTTCACTAATAGCCGCTTGCCATCTTGAGACTGACGTGATTTTTCTACCTGTTAAGTAATTCTCCATACATTCCAGTATATTTAACCTCTTCCCCCTCCAGTCCATGTCCCCAATTTTGTATACTCATCTCCTGTGTGGAAATTTATCCAAAGTATTCTGAAAATTCAAATGCACCACATCCATTGGATCTCATTCCATGAAATAAGATCCATCTAATTCTCAAACAGATTTGTCAAACATAATTTCCCTTTCAGAACTCCCATCCAAATCCTCTCTTCTCCTCTCGGGTATTAGCATCTGCTAACTTTATAAGGGACCACCCTTTTGTATAGTGAGATTTGTGTACTTAGGGTTACTAAGTTGTAGAAATATAGGACAGAATTTTGTGCTGCTTTCAGAAACAGGAAGAAAAACGAGCAGGTCATAATCTAGAATCCCAATGGCAGTATGAACTTTTGCCATTAAGTTCTTTTGAGCTTTCAAAGCAGGTTGAGATTCTTGATGCAAGCCTTGTGAACACCATTGCATCGTATGAATTCTCAGTGAAAGGCCAACTTGTTAGAATTAAGTTTTCCTTCCAGTTATGTTCTGTGTGAGCAAGCAGTACAGGTGTTCTAATACTTGACTGGTTGTAAAGAGGTAGGCACCTAGTGAGATAGAATACTTTACGGTGGTTTAGCTGCTGCCTTATCCTTTCCCAGTGAAATACTTTTAACTGTCATGATATTAATTGAGATTGCATCCCGGATGATCCAAGATAGCTGGAAGCTTGATCTAGGGATGGGTGTAAAAAGGCTGGAAGCGGGAGGGAGGGTGTTTGATGAAGAAGGTTAGACTGCTTGGAGAAGTGCATGATTCACTCCAGGAAGTAGGCCATCTGTCCAGAGAAGGGTAGGATATAGTCTGAGGAAGGAATGCTGGCTGATTAGGGGAGTGTTTGGCTGCTGATGCCCAATCCAAGAGCTCGAATGACATTCCTTGATTGCAGAAAATCAATGTCTGTGAACCCTTTCAATATGCTGCAAAAACCTTCAAAGCTTGAGAACTGCCTATCCTTCAGCCCCATAAGATTCACTAAGCTCCATTGTGCGTGAATACGTAATGAGTCAAAATCTAGCCGATCAAGTGAGAAAGACCTAGTGACCTCCAAAATGAAATGCTGCTCATTTTCATGGCAGCATCAGACTCTTGGTTCCATAATGGAAGATTCTGCCCATTGGAACCCCTGTTTTTGTATAGCTTACTAGATTATTTTGTCAGCATACATGAAGAGGAATATGATCTGGAGAATTTATTGATAGTTTACGAAAGATTGAGTCTTCATAGAGAGTTAATATTAGCATAGGTACCATTAAATACCCCATTCATACAGTTCACACTGGAAAGACACCAATGGCATCCTAAATGCAGCTTGTCGGATCACCTATATTTAATGTAAGAATAATGAAAGTTATACTTGGCACCTCATCTTTTTCCTTTTTATGAATAATAATAATGCCTTGTTCTATTTGCATATATCCTAAATGAACTGCAGATGACAGGGTGAGCATATCATTTTAAGCTCTCAAATACATTCAGGAAAACACTTCTCTATATACAAACAACAATAGTCTAAGGAAGGAAAAATACTCCATTGAAGTGGAAACCAGTTTTAACCAATGCAGTAGCCTTGCAGGATCAATGAAATAATTAATACTTAAAAGAGCTTACAAAGTACGAATGAAACTTTTTTTCATGAACTTTGATATCATGGCAGCTTATTCACCTCCCTCTCAGTCTTCTATTGATTCATTTTTAAAACGTGTCCTAGTTTGTTCCAAATAAATTATTAACTTTTGAAAGGTAACTCATCATAATGCATGAAATGACCTTTAAAAACATAAAATATTGAACATTAAATAACCTGGAATGTTTTGTCACTATCTTAATCTTAATTACATAATTTTCATGCTTTATATAGGCAAGTGGTATATCTTTTTGGATATTGGGAAATATTTTCCAACAAGTCTATAATTTCTGCAGGCCAACTATAATCTCTAATTGTCTACTGATCATACCTTCTGAATTTTGTAAAAAATAATGCTTATTCAGATAAGATGTGTTTGACAAAATTTATTTCCTCACATACCCTTGAAAAAGTTAATTATGTCAAATGAGAATGGTTATAACAGAGGATTGTCCTCACAAATAGAGGAGATCATTATTATATGACTTATAAATTAGTTTATAGAAATATTTGTTGCATATGTAAATCAATTTTCACACCGTTGTTCATAGTGCTTGAGTGTGAAGAATACCTTTCATACCTTTACAAAGACAAAACTCAGATTATGAATTACAGAAAAAAGTACTTCAAATTAATAATTAAAACATGAAACTTAAGTCTGATTAGCATACTAACACTACTTCTAGCAAAATGAATGGATGTTCCAAATTTATGTTGTCAGCACTTCCACAGCTTTTTGTCACTCATCTATTTTACCCAATACCTCGATGCACATCACCATATAACATTTTTAGAATTTAAATTGTGAAGCAAGGCTAAGTTCACTGATAATAAATTTATCTGTGTCGTACTTTCTATTTTGGCGTGCACCACTGATTGTGAAACTGCAGTTTTTTGCTTTTACCAACAAGAGATGCTATTGCTCCATTTCCCTGCAGTATATTTTGGACGGTATGGCACCACTGTGGCTGACTATTGGTTTAAAGAAGTTTTAGTATAAAATTTGTCATGGAAGTTAGAAAATAATGAAAAATACCTTTTATTTATCAATGTATGTTTCTGTATGAAAGAAATGAAGCAGAATAAAACAATCTAATTAAAGTGTATTAATTTCCCAGAATGCATTTGTTGATTTCTTTTGATTTTGTTGCATTCTACAAATTCAATTTCTCCAGAAATACCAGCAGCTAGAGAACCCAGCAATGTAAAGAAAAAGTTGTCTCCACTTTAACTATAGGCACAAGAACAGGATATTGCAACTTGAAAGGGAAAATAAAGATAAATCGAATATTTATATATTTGTTGCACCCCCTTGCAGAAACAGATGTACACACAGAGATTGCAGCTCGGGGTGAAAACAAAAAGAAACAAATACTACAATAGCAGTGAACACAAGATATGCAAAATCAGTATGTGTTAAATATGTGAAGATGGTGTAACATTATAACTACAATATGTACATTTTTAAAATTTTAATTAAAAACATTTATTTGCCTTAGAAAGCATTTAAAAGTTAAAATCTATACTTTTTATTTATATATATATATATATATATATATATATAATATATATATTCTTGGCACACTTGATAATAATTTTAATGACTTTCATGCACTAAATATACACCAGTGTATTTAACAAATTAATTGAAAAGGAATTGCTTGGCATAATTTTTTTTGTCTTTTTTCAAATGCTAAAACAGACCTGAATTCAAGTATTCCATGTTGTCAATGAAAGCAATACAAGAATTCACTGAATAGACATAGATATATATTTCATACATTCATAGAGAAATATAAATTTATATCTATTTATTCATCATTTTATATATATATAATATATATACATACTTACATTATCTATGATTTAAAGTTAATACGCATACACTCTTGATTACAGTCACACTTTATTGCATTGTTTTTGCATATCTTGTGGAACACAAGAGAATGGGTTTTTGGTGCTAGACCAGTTAACTACTCTTTTTTTTAATTTAATAACATTTCAACTGTCTAACTCATTTCAGACCCAAATCTGCCACAGATCCACTACACAACCAATTAAATATATGTAAATTTGTTTGTTTCACAATATGAGATCTCAGTAGACCACGAATACATGCCATGTGTTATACTTGGAACCTTGGTACTGAAATCAGTTAAACTATCAAATTTAAAATAAAGTATTATTCTTTAAAACATAAATATTTTCATGGGATGCATGCAGCAAAGACACAATGTTAAATGTGAATTTCTCTGAAATATAAAATATCTCTTGTACCACATTTTAAAAAAAAATCAGTCATGATTTAAGGAAATGCAGCAAGTGTCTGGTCAAGGAATTGCTAAAATACCAACAAGCCACATTAAAATAAGAAATTACCCTGCTTTCAGAATGCAATCTGAGTGGAAATAAATAGGATGAACAGTACGCGAAACAGCTCACAGTCTAGCTATAAGCACTTTTTATCAAGACCATTTTATTGACACATTCTACATCATTAAAAGTGAAGCAGAGACAGTTAAATGCATCTGCAAATTTTATACATTTTCTCTTTATCCTTCCCACACAGCATCTATCTCTTCTCTTTCTTCAGAATGTAAGAATCAAGAAATTCTATTCTGAGGTATTCTATATACACCGGGAGGGTCAAATCCTTCAAAAGATATATTTTGTGTGCATACATGCATGGTGTGTACCCTCATTTTTATTTCTGCCTAAAACCAAGGCTTTTTTTTAGCTGAGATAGTAGGAACTGGCAATGCTAGAGAATCTGAGATAACAAGGTTTAGAGCTGGATGAACACAGCAGGCCAAGCAGCATCAGAGGAGCAGGAAAGCTGATGTTTCAGGTCTAGACCCTCCTTCAGAAAAAGGGTCTGAAGAAGGGTCTAGACCCGAAACGTCGGCTTTCCTGCTCCACTGATGCTGCTTGACCTGCTGTGTTCATCCAGTTCTAAACCTTGTCATTTTTTTTAAGCTGTTGTTTGGCCAACCAGTCAGAAAGACACTCCTTTCCAGAGTCCCTCCTATACACAAATTCTGACAATGTTTTAGCATATTTGAAATGTTGGATAGTATCTCTGCTGCAGTTTCAAAGGTCATGCCACTTTGTTACCTGAAATTGTGATTTTTATAATAATTTTAATTTTTTTTAGAAAAAGCATTCAGAGCTACAACTGCTCAACTCAACTTCCAATTCACAATAGCAAATGAAGAAAGCAGCTGTTCTGGTTACTTCATGTACAAGAACAGTGAGGCACTTCTGAAACAAACTGAAGCAAATAATGTAGCCATCTTCTGTCACTACAGGGTGCTTACATAAATCATCTCATCTGCAAATTCCGTGTCACTTTTTTCACAGTCCTGCCCTCCTTCTGTGCAGTCTTGCACAATATTCTGTTGTTGGTAATCTCTGCAGTTCACAAAGGGTAACAGATTACCGTTTGGGCTACCCTTAGCCTTGCCATTGAGCAAGTTGCCTGCTGCATTTTCCATCTCCTCGATTGTCATATCGCAAGCATCTGCAATTTCATGGGCAGTTGCAGCAACAAATTTTGGGTCTTGTGCGTATCGACCAAGCCCTTCTGAGATCAGGACCTATTTAAGCAAAAAGAAAAATAGACATTGCAAAAAAGCTAATACGTTGGCCATAATATGTTTAAATAATATTGTATGATACTTCGAACATTGTGATCTATTGCATGGATGCTCTTGAAGAGATATGCATGTACTGCACAGTCCAACAAGGTGCTACACAAAAAATAATTTAATGGCCTTCCTTCACTATTTACTGTGTAATATTTTCTTGAACTGCTGGAGATAAGAAATTGAAACAATGTGCATGCTTGCATATCACCAGAGGACCATTCAGAAAAAAAAATCTGAGTAATGTCTGGCATTTAAATTTAGCCCATTAGGTACAATGGTGAAAGCCAGTTTGAATGTTCCAGCAAATTCTGGAAACTCTGAAGCAATTCAATGACTATAATTAATTAATATAATTACAATAGCCTGACACTGGGGCTTCCTTCACTGTAAGGGTGAAGATTCCACCTCCTGGACCATCTAGGAGGACAGCAACACATCTCAATCTGAACAGTGTCTCCAGGTACAGTGGCCACTGATGTTTAACTGTCTTGGACCAACAGCCATACAGGATGCCCCAGAGGATTCACCAGGGCTGGTTAGACAGCTCCTGATATTCTGAGGTGGGATGAATAAGGGTGGAGCGGGAAGGAATTGGTAAGTGGCGATTGTGAAGATCAGGATTTTGCGGTGCTTGATGTCACTGCATACCCAATCAGGAAGGTCATGCACATAAACCTTCAGGAAGGCTGTCAACATTTATTGGGTAGCCTCCCTTGTGGTAAAGTGCCCTGCATTGCTGAAAGAATAGTGTGATGAGGCCTTAAGTGGCCATTAATTGAGGGCTTAATGGTCTCAAGTGACCTCCAGATGTGAAAGGATGTCATTGATCCTCCTTTGCCCTGATGTAATGTGAGTGGACACTCTTCCTTCACCTTTCCTCTTCATTTCCTGCCCACATACCCCAGTGTCTCCTATCCTTTTTCAGTTGGTTGGATTCAATTCCACTGTCTGAGAATAATATCTCCAACTTGTTTTTAATCTGCTGAAGAACAAGTTTAGCTCAGTGATTTTGCTAATTTGTCAAATCATTCAAGTAATGCTTGATAAAGACAATTCTGATGATGGGAGTGGCTGGCCTAAAGGAATTGTGCAGGTAAATGGAAGCCTAAATTATGTGATGAACAAATTGCTCCCTGATTTGTTTAACTATTTGATGTTGGACAGCAGCTGCACCTCCATTGTGTGGGGTGGATTGGCCAATTCTTGCTTGGATACTCTTGACCATAAGGTTAAAGAGTATGAAAGCTCCACCCTCTTTATGTTTAAGGTGGCAATGTAATCAAAATATAATACTATTCTTGTATGTGCACTTAGATTCTAAAGTGAAGGAGTGAAGTATAGCTCCAAGTTGGGAAAACAAAAAATGCGGGAAATCACCGTGGGTCAAACAGTGCATGAAGAGGGACCAAGCTAACATTTTGTATCTAGATGACTGAGCTGTGATGAAGAGTCATCTAGACCTGAAATGTTAGCTTGCTGACTCTCCATGGATGCTGCCTGACCTCTTTTATGATTTCCAACTTCTTTTAGTTTACAGTACAGATTCCAGCATTTGCAGTCATTTGCTCCTACATAGATCTAAGTTTGATTTGTATTTTGATGTTTGGTGTGTTGAGTAGGGAAGACCTTTTTGTTATTTCATTATAGATTTGTTCTGTTAGTTAATCATGTGTGGAGACTTGTTTTGCTTATCGGCATTTAACTTGTGGCTTTCAGATCTTGAAGAGAACAACTCTGGATTAGAGAAAAAAGTCTCCTGTCACCAGGCAACAATGTAAAAGAATGTTTGGAGGTTGAAGAAGAGGTTCCTAACTGCAGAGATGCTGTTTTCAAAACCAAGACAGAATGAGGAGGATGTCCTGATTGCTTCTCAGAGAACTCCAGAAACAGAGCGCTATTCAACCATCATAGATAAGATCATAGAAAATACATTTGTCTGGTTCTTGGGATGCTAACAAACATTTTGACTGATGGAGGAGAATTTACAAATGATGAACTTTGGCCATATGTGTGAATTTGAATATTGTTGTCACGAATACCATAGGCAGGAAGCCACTTCAACAAAGCTTTCTGAGAGACGAATCATGCAGTAACTGACAAGGTGTTGGGTAAGATACTGGCTAATCAACTGAATTGCAAGTTGCCAACATCTGTGGCATGGTTGGTGCATCATAAAAATTATTTGTAAATGGTTCAGCATTAGGCTGTACCAATTGTATATGCAAGGAAACTAAAGTTGGTTTCTGTACTCTCTACAATGGTTCGCCTAACATAGGAAGAACAGTCAATGGTTCCATTTTTCTTATCCCCACTTCAGTGTGTTACATGCTAATAGGAAAACTTTTTAAAAAGGCTAACATTTCAGAAAAAAGTCGAAGGGTTGTAAAATCACATGCAATATTCTGAGGTAGACTTTATTTCAGGTCATCTGGTTTATTTTTGAGAGAGGGACATAGGTCTAGGAAAATCTTTTTTGTAAGATGCAATGGGAATGAAATAATATTTCTCACAAGTGATGGTGATGAATAACACAATCTGATATTAAAAACATGATAGATAATGAAAAGGCACCTTATGCATGGTACACATGCAATTTCTAAGGTAGAGGCAGAAGAATGCTAGATGATAGATCAGTGATTAAATGCTGGTAGGGATACTAATCATGATGAGCAAAGGATTAACTTATTTAAAGGCAAATACCCAAAGTAGGTTCCTAAGTGATGTACTGTCAAGTGTCAAATTATTAGGAGGGATGCCACAACGGTGAGATGGGAAGGAAATTCTATTGGAAAATATAAAATTTGGTTGAATGTCAAGGATGATGTACAAGGATTGAGGGTCATGTACTGGAAGAATGGGGTATGAAAACAGAAAATAAGGAAGGTTGCTTCCTTTCCAATAAGTGTTCATGCTTGAGGCAATGTTTAGGTATGGTTGAGAAGACCTCAAATCCATTACACAGAGAATCTGAAGTTGTAACCCAAGTGAGTAGACATTGCAGTCTGACTAGACAGCACAATACAAATGCTTTTCAGGTCAGTGGGATTGAATACAGCTAAGAAGGTAAAGGTTAGAGTGCATTCCCAGATATGCAGATCCTTTTTCAATTTTCCTTTGGCCCTTTTAGCTCCATTTTCTTGATGATATATGTTGATATGTGTAGATGATGCAATTCTGACGTGGCAAAAACAGAAGTTGCTGGAAAAACTTAGCAGGTCTGGAAGCATCTGTAGTAAATGAATCTGAGTTAACTTTTCGCATCCGGTGACCCTTCCTCAGAACTCTGTTCCCCAATTCTGAGGAAGGGTCACCGAATCAAAAACGTTAACTCCTGATTTTTTACTCCATAGATGCTGTCAGACCTGCTGAGCTTTGTCAGCAACTTCTGTTTTCGTTCTAGAATTGAAACTATGTGAGTTCAGAAAACCATTTGGCCTTTATTGCCAGTAAACACTTGAAACTCTGCACTAATCAGAATGTCTCTTAACTTCTGGGCAACAGCGCACATTAAAGCCAGCATTTTGAGTTTCAAACAAGAATGATTGTCCACTTTCGTCTCATTTGGCTTAAGACTTTGACCATTCTTTTCTGTTTTTGAACGGTACCACTCTGAGGGCAAGGAAATTAACATCAGTTCTAGTATTGTGTATTGGATATCTGTGTAGCTCAGGATGCAAAAGGAGTCTTCACATGCTCACAATGCTCTGTGGAATATCATACCTTGTACATCGTTTCCCAACTACTCCTGCAGCATTCTCTGATTTTTGTTAGTAAATCATGGAGTGGGGCAGCTAACCGTACACAGCTGTGCAGGTAGTAAGTCTCCTAGACCAAGGAAATCATGCTGCTCTTTCCCTATCTGAGGTCAGGGCCGCCTCTACCACTCATTGTCAAGAGAATTGCCTTCCTTGGTGAACAATTGCTCGGGTATTGTACTTTTGTCTGGAAAAGTGGAAACGTTGACACTTCCAGGTTGACAATCAAGATAAACTCCAACAAGTGGGATGAGACAGCATCTAGTCTTGCAAGTGCCTCCTTGAATGTTGAACTGAAGATGATCATGTCGTACAGATGTACAAGGAGACATTGGAAATTAAGGTAACCAAAGATATATCCGTCATGTGCATGAAGATGGCAAGGACATTACAGAGCCCAAACAACATTCTTGTGTATTTATAACATCCCCTGGTGTCTATAGAATGCTGTTTTCTCACTAAATTAAAAACCAAAAGAACTGCGGATGCTGCAAATCAGGAACAAAAACAAAGTTGCTGGAAAAACTCAGCAGGCTTGGCAGCATCTGTGAAGGAGAAAACAGAGTTAATATTTCAGGTCCGGTGACCCTTCCTCAGAACTGATGGTGGCTGGGAAAGCCTCAGTTTATATGCAGAAAATAGAGAGGGGTCTACTGGAACACTGTAGCAAGCCAGAGACAGATGTTGACCAGGGAGCAGGGTGGTGCATCGAAGGAGCAGGCAACAGTTAGTTCAGGGTCTTTTTTTTGCGACCAGAATGTAGAGTTCTGTGAAGGGGTCACCAAGTCTATGTTTCATTCCCCCAATGTAGAGGAGACCACATTTGTGAGCGACAAATGCAGTAGACTAGATTCTTGGAATTGAAAGTGAAGTGTTGCTTCACCTGGAAGGTATGTTGGGCCCTTGGATACTGGGGAGGGAGGAAGTAAATGGGCAGGTGTTGTATCTTCGCTGATTACAGGGGAAGGTGCCGTAGGGCAGTGGGGAGGTGTTGGGGGTGAAGTAAGTGTGGACGAGGTTGTCCTGGAGGGAAAGAGCAGAACGCAGACGAGGGAAGGGGAATATGTGTCTGGTGGTGGCATCTTGCTGGAGATGGCAGAAATGGCATCTGGTGATCTTTTGGATGTGGATACTGGTGGGGTGGTATTGAGGATAAGGGGAACCCTATCGGCATTGCGGGAGGGAAGAGAAGGGGTGAGGTGGAAGTGCAGGAGATGAGTTGGACCTGGTTGAGGGCCCTTTCGACAATGGACCTGGGGAATTATTGGTTAAGGAAGAAGGTGAACGTTTCAGACGCTCCCTTGTCGAAGTTGGCCTCATCTGAACATATGCGACGGAGATGGAGGAACTGAGAGAATGGGATGGAGTCTTTACAGGAAGTGGGGTGTGAGGATGTGTAGCCCAGCGAGTCAGTAGGTATGTAATGGATATTAGTGGCCAGTCAATCCACAGAAATTGAAACAGAAATGGCGAGGAAAGGAAGGGAGGAGTCAGAGATAGACCAGGTGAAAGTGAGGGCAGAGTGGAAATTGGAGGTGAAATTGATGAAGTTTTCCAATTCCAGACGAGCGAGGGAAGTAGCACCAATGATATCGCCAATGTATCGGAGAAAAAGTCGGTGGGGGCCGGAATAGTACTGGAACAAGGAATGTTCCACATGCCCCATGAAGAGACAGACATAACTAGGGCCCATTTGTTCAGCATTGGATGGCTGATTATAACCATGGACAAAATTGAGATGGAAGAAACATTTTGCACCTTTTGTGTACTTGTAATACTTCCTCAATCCTGGGTAAAGTGTAAGTATCCTTTTGAGTCTTTGCATAGAGGTGCCTGCTAACCAATACTGATCCTTAGTTTTTCATCATTCATTCTCACAAGGATTGTACAGGACACAAACAAGCTTGCTCTCAGATGACATCTTGAATCGAAGACTTCTGGAGGTAGCCCTGGACTTCAACCCAGTGATGGGGTAGGATCCAGCGGTAAGGAATCTTAACTGGACAGTTATCTTCAGTCACAAGTCTATGACTTCTCTGGTCATAATATTGAATTTGACCATCATCGTTACTAAACATCCTCCTATACCTGGTGAGAGTAGAAGCAAGTATGTCTGAGTTTCCTTTCACTTACTAATGTCCATCTGAGGTTCGAGATATCTTCTCCAGTCAGTCCAATATCCACAACAGTTGCAGGTTCATGGATAGGTATGGACCTCCTTAGTTGGATGCAGACATTTTTATCACTGGGTAAAAAATTTCATGGACCACAGACTTTTGCTTCAAGTCAGTGATCACGGTGACCTCCAGGGTTACAAGGTGGCAACTTTGCTACAATTGACATGTGACACTCTAGCAAGATCTGATGTTGAGTAACTGGAGACAGCTGGCATGAGCCTTTAAGAATAATGATGTTGTGAGCAGATTAAAAATAAGTCAGATTCTGCCCTATCCATATAGTTTGAATGTTCTGTTTTTGGGTTGATAGGTATTGAACCTGTGGAACAAGTTCAAATATCCCTCTATGTCTGCTAACCTGATTATATACCACATTTTTGTCCACTCATTACCCCCATCAATATCCACTTGCAGATTCTGTATGCGCTCATCACAGCATGTATTTTTATCATCAGCAAATTTGATGCGTTATACTTTGCTTGCTCCTCCTAATTGATTAATACAGGAAAAAAATATTTGAGCGTCTTTCCACCTTTAAAAGACTGATTAATTTTGACTCTCTGTCTTTTAACAATCCTCAATCTGTACTAATACATTATACTCAAGACTCTCCTCTTCAACAACCTATCAAAAGCCAAACACACTACATCAACTGGAACCCTTTGTCTAGTTTTGCTTATTATATCTCAAAGGACTCGAGAACATTTGTCAAGCACTATTTCCTTTCACAAATTATGTTGATTCTGTAAAATTGCATTAAGTTTTTCTTAAACATCTTGCTATTTCTTCCTTGATAATGGACTCTTGCACCTTTCTGACTTTGCGTGGAAATATGTTCCATCTGCCTCTTCAAACGAAGTTACAAGGACATGATGTGATGACGACATAAAGAATCTGCAAGGGGATATTAATAGGGTAATGAGTGGGCAAAAATGTGGCATATAATTAGGTTAGCAGACATAGAGGGATCTTTCAAGCCTGCTCCACCGGTTCAATATCTATCAACCCAAACAGGACCTTCAAACTATCTGGATCGGAGAGAATCTAACTTGTTATTTTCAATCTGTTGACATCAGTATTCTTAAAGGCTCATGCCAGCTGTGTCCAACTAGTCAATATCAGACCTTGCTACAGACAGGATATGACATGCAATGCTGTATCCTTGTTTCATCTCTGATAGCCCCTTTTCCTGGTCTTAGCGTCCTATCTTTCCTCTGTTCTGAACCCACAGTTAAAGCAAGATAATTGAGATTTGCCACTATTAATCCTCCTCACCTCTATCTGGATGTTCCCATTCTTCATAGATTCTGCCAGGCAATTCTTCAGTATCCTGAGCCTGATCATTTGGAAGGAAGGATCCGGGAGAAGGAATACAATCAAATAATTTTACCAACTTCAGGTACATAGAAACTAGATCATCACCTTTTTGCTCGCTTGCACTCATAGAAATTTCTGTTGTAATGATGTCAGGTTACTGCTGTGCCCAACAACTGTTCTCTGCAGAGAATCTTTGAAGTTCTGACTTGTTTTACTGGCTTGTACTGACCTGTACCTCTTTCCCATATTCCCTATTAGGGTTTTCTGCATAGATATTTCATCATGAAGATAGCATGCTCACTTGCGTTGAGGCTCCTGGTTGCTGGAAAAGGCAGTGTCTCAATCTAGCCTTTGTTCACTAGACTGTCAGTTCATCCTGAATCTGTCCATCTTCTTAGTTTACAGCACCTCTAATATCTGACCAGGCATACTACTACTATCCTCTGTAATATCATAGGGAGGCTCTGCCGAGGCCTGGCCTAAAGTTTCAAGCGCCTTCCCAAATATGTGAACTTCCAATGATCTTTGAACAGCTTCAGCTTCCCTCAGAGACATTTCCAGTTTCAAGTCCTCCATCTTAGCTAGGTACCTTCCAACCTTTGCCTGCCTGTGCTTGATTACTTGATGTGGAATCCTGCTGACTACACCAGAAATTTAACATGAGATTTGAACATAGGCAGCTGAAAGATTATGAAGCATTATGAATTATGATTTGATTTATTTCACTGGCCTCAGGTCACCAGAAACCACAAAGGAATATTAACAACAAACAAATAATTACATTATTTGTATTTACATTATGTAAATGGAATGACCACGTGGCTTGCATTAGGCTGAGGAATTCCTTGTCTGCTCTCTCCCCCCACCAAAGACACCCTCCAGTGATAGGTCTGATCTTTTGTTATCCCCCATTTGCCCTCTCTCACTGACACCACTTGCTGCTGAAGGTCCCAGTGCATTCCAATGCTAAAATGGAGCAGCTGCAAAATCTGATTGGACAATTGAACTGGCTGGGCCCACAGACAAGATCTCATGACCTGATGTCTTAAAACTGGACACAGTCAAACAAAACAGTTAAACATAGACAAATGGACTGGCTAGGCTAAATTGTAGTGTTCAGGGGGGTGTAGATTAGGTGGGTTATGGGGAATGGGTCTGGGTGGGATGCTCCGAGTTTCGGTGTGTTGGGCCGAAGGGCCTGTTTTCACACTGTAGGGATTCTATGATTTGATGATTCTATGAAATATGCACTGAAAATTGTTTTATGGTGAATTCAAGGAAATAAAATTGATTATTTTGAGTGATTTCTCTCAACAAAACCTTGGGTTTTCAAATACAGTGGGAGAAAGTGGGAAAAGTTTCTCAGCTTGGGAAACTGAAAAAGTGAGAGAAGTAAAAAGTATTCTGCTGAAAGTCTTGCACATATTGGGGGGGGGGGTAATGTATAATTTCTAACAATATTTTTGATACCAAGGATATGTTGAAGAAACCATAATTACTGAGTGTTAAACAGATAATTTCTCTGAGATAATGAGCACTCAATGAAGTGCTACAAAGAAGAAGACATTATAATTGATACTTTGAGGTTGAAACAAATGCTAGGAAAAGAAATTTCAACTCAAATCAGTAGATAGCTTACCCAGTGGTCGAGTGATTAATATTTAGCGCATTCACTGCGGCAGTCTGGGTTTGATTCTAGGTCAGAGAATAACTGTTTATCCCTCCAGGGCCAAATGTCCATAAAAAGCAGCTTATTTCTGCATACCAGAATTTCAAGAGAGTTGGAGGCAGAGCCAAGTATTGTGGCTATCAATATGGAGAAGATGCTAGGGACGCTGAAAGGTGTGAAGGTGGACAAATTACTCAGACCGTATTGACTACAACTTAGGATTCTGAAGGAGATAGCTGAGGAGATTGTAGAGGCATTGTTGGTGATCTTTCAGGAATCACTGGAGTCAGGGAGGGCCCCAGAGGAAAATGGCTAATGTAACATTCTTTTTAAGAAGAGAGGGAGATAGAAGATGGTAAATTATTGGCCAGATACCCTGACATCCGTTTTTGGTAAGATTTTTTTAAGAGCCCAGTTAGGGACTCAATTGTGGAGTGCTTGGAAATGCATGGGAAAATAGGACTGAGTCAGCACGGCTTCATGAGGGGAGGTCATGTCTAATAAATTTGCCAGAATTTTTTTGAGGAGGTAATGAACAAGTTAGACAAAGGAAAGTCAGTGGACCCAATTTATTTGGATTTCCAGAAGCTTTTTGACAAGGTGCCACACAGGAGGCTGCTAAGTAAGATAATAGCCGTTGGTGTTAGGGGCAAGTTACTTGTTTGGATAGAGGATTGGCTGACTGGCAGAAGGCAGAATGTGAAAGTAAAGGGATCTTTTTTAGGATGTCAGCTGGTGATGAGTGGAATTTCACAGGGGTCAGTTTTGGGGCCACAATATTAAACATTAACTATCTGGACAAAGGAACTGAGGGCATTGCTGCTAAAATTTGCACGTGACACAAAGATATGAGGAGGGACAGATTATGTTGAAAAGGCAGGAAGGCTGCAGAACGACTTGGAAAGGATAGGAGTATGAGCAGATAGAATAAAATATGAGAAATTTAGGTTGTGCACTTTGTTATGAAAAAATAGAAGTAAGGACTATTTTCTAAATGGGGAAAGGCTCCAGAAATTTGAAGCACAAAGGAAGAGTAGGACTCCAAGTTCATGATTTTTTTTTAGAGTTAACATACAGATTCAGTTAGCAGTTAGGAAGGCACATACAATGCTAGCATTCACTTTAGGTAGCTAGAATACAACTGCAAGAACATGCTGCTGAGGCTGTAAAAAGCTCTGGTCAGACCACATTTGGAATATTATGAGCAGTTTTGGGCTTCATATCTAAATAAGGATGCGCTGGCCTCGGAGGGACACCCAGAGGAGGTTTACAAGGAAAATCCTGGGAATTAAGAGCTTATCAAATGAGAAGAGGTTGGGCTTCTGGTCTATACTGCAAGTTTGGAAGAATGAAGGGGACCTCATTAAAACCTACAAAATATTGACAGGCCTAGATTGAATGGACGTGGAGAAGAATATATTGATGAGTAGGAGATACTAGGACCTGAGGGCACAGCCTCCAAGTGAAGGGATGACTCTTTATAACTGAAATGACAAGGAATTCCTTCAGCCGAAGGTGATGAATCTGTGCAGGGGACTGTGGAGGCCAAGTCCCTGAGTATTTTTAAGACAGATATACATAGATTCTTGATTAGTAAGGAGATCAGAGGTTACAAGGAGAAGCAAGAGAATGAGGTTGAGAAACTTATCACCCCTGATTGAATGACACAGCAGATTTGAAAGGCTTAATGGCCTATTTCTGGTCCTTTATCTTATGGTCTTAGGATGCAACCCATCAACTGTCTGATTTTGTGTTACCAAAATGAAAACTTCCAGTGAGGTGGGGGTCCTAGGAGCTGCATGATTTCTCTCTCTTCAATAATTTCTTTTTGTCTTGTCTGAAAGTATTTACTTGTCAATTTTATGTTTTTTAATGAAGAATAAGATAAGGTACTGTTGACAGTAATATTCATTGAGTATATGTTATTTGCTCTATAGTCCATTTGTGAGGGCAGCTGACACTAACCCGGCATAGATTAGGACATTGTGGTGCAGCAGTAGTGTCCCCACCTCTAAGCTAGAAGGTCCATGTTCAAGTCCTGCCTGCCCTGGAGGTGCAAGTAACATACCTAAGCAGGTTAATCTTAAAGAATAAGGACTAGTTTCCAGCTGGGAGAGGCTGTTCAGTGCAAGAGAAAGGTAGTTTGTACTTAGCTCTACGGAGTACAATGAACCTATGCGGAAGTCAGAGATGTTCCCACTTACTCTGTGGCCAGATGCATATTTACCAGAATAATACCTTGCACACCACCTCTCTAAGGAACTGCATTTTCTCTTTCCCACCTCCATCATTAATTCCCCTACTGGTGTAACCATCACCCTAGAATTATATCTCTACCCCAGTGTTCCATTATGAATCACTTTGATATTATTCGCTGCTTCTTCCTATTTTAAGAGGTACATCCTACTTTGAAGAGCAAAGTTTGGCTGCATCCATTACCAAAATACTTTTCAATTCCCTGATGAGTGTAGAGGTACTTGGCAGCATAAAGAGGTGTAAAGAGGAGTGAGGTATATGTTCAGCCTTGCACTATTATCATGTAAACAGCTGGGTACAACAAATCTACATGTTCATCTCCAATGGAACCATCATGATCTGACTAAATCCCAAATCCCCCAGACCCAAAAACTAGGCTAAGACAATTCTTAGCATGGCACCTTTGCAAATTAGAGTCATAACAGCATGGAAATGGGCCCTTGAGCCCAACTCATCTGTGCCAACCATCTTTCCTAAATTGAACGAGTCCCATTTGCTTGTGTTTGGTCTGTATCCCTGAAGTTTTCATATCCATGTACCTGTCCAAATGTCTTTTAAATGCTGTAACTTTTCCCACCTCTATCTTTTGTTTGGCTTTTTGTTCCAATACGCACTCCCTCTGTGTAAAAGTTGCCCTTTAAGTCCCTTTTAAAATCCTTCTCCTCTCATATTAACCTGTGCCCTCCAGGTTTAAATTCTCCTACATGGGAATAAGACCTTGGCCACTGACCTTATCGATGCCCCTCATGGTTTTATAAAACTCTAAGGCCCTCATCAGCCTCCTGTGTTCTGGGGAAAAATGTCCCTGTCTATCTAGCCTTTCTTTATAACTCAAACCTTCCAATCTTGGTGGCATCTTTGTAAATCCTTTTTCCACACTTTTCATTTTAATAATGTCATTGTCATAGCAGGGCAACCAGAATTTTACAGAGTACTCCATATGTGGCCTTACCAATGTCTTGCACAGCTGTAACATGATGTCCCAACTCCTGTCCTCTGAAAGCAAGTGTGTCAAATCCCTTTTTTCATCACCCTACCTATCTGCCATGCCACTGTCCAGGAACTATGTACCTGCACCCCTAGGTCCCTCAGTTTGACAACACTTTCTAGCGCCCTACCTTTAATTATGTAAATCCTGCCCTCATTTGTCTTATCAAAATGCATGTATCTGCATTAAACTCCATCTGCCATTTCTCGGCCAGGTAGCTCAGTTGATCAAAAATCCCATTGTACTTTTAGCCTGCTTTGCTGTCCACTGTAACCACAATTTTGGTGTCACCTGCAAACTTACTAACCATGCCTCATCAACCATATTCTCATTCAAATTGTATATACAAATGATGAACAACAGTGGACCCAATACTGATCCTCGTGACACACTACTGGTCACAGGCCTCCAGTCTGAAAAACTACCCTGTACCACCACCGTCTATCTTCTACTATCATGTAATTTTGTAACCAATTGATTGGCTATCCTGCATCTCATATGATCTAGCCCTACTAACCAGTCTACCATGCGGTACGTTGTTGAAGGTCTTGCTAAAGTCCATGTAGACAATGTTTACTGCACAGCCTTCATCTGTCTTCATGGTGACCGCTTAAAAAAAACTCAATCAAATTTGTGAGACATGATTTCCAATGTACAAAGCCATGCTGATTATTCCTTATTGGCCCATGACTTTCGAAATGCATGTAGATCCTATCTCTCAGAATCCCCTCCAATAACCTACTCACCACTGACATTAGGCTTTCTGGTCTGTAGTTCCCTGGCTTTTCCTTGCAGCATCTCTTCAACAATTGCACAACATTAGCCATCCTTTGTTCTTCTGGCATCTCACTTGTGGCTATCAATGATATCTCTACTACGGATTCCACAATTTGTTCCCTAGCTTCTCAATATCCTGGGGATTTGTGTACTTTTGGTTTAAGGTGACTATGCCTTATGAAAGGCTTAGTATTGTCCTGCATGACAATATTAAGCAAGTTTTAGCATGTATTTAACTCCTGCTACAAACAGACTCATTCCCATCAGGCATCAAGTGTGAACTTAAGTCACCAATGTACACAAGAAAAATAATGAATGCAAAGATGAATGTTAGCCTGTATAACAGCTTTGTAACATGATAACAAACAGAAATAGTCAACAGTAATAGTAAACTTACCGCCCCTACTAAACTACTAGCACTGCCATGAATCTCTGTTCCTGCTTCCCTGAAAGGATAGGGTACATTCAGAGAGACTGGCCTGGCTTTTTTGTTGTTTCCACTTGAGTTGTCAGAGTTCCAGGAGCCACAGGTTACTGATGGAAGGCTGCTGTTTAGTTTCTCATAGGATTCAATGCCATCAAGAAATAATGTTGGAATGCGATGTTGTAACCTCCTTCTACTACATGGAGTTGTTGGAGGTGTGTCGCACACTCTGGAAAATTGTGTTGGAGAATGGCTTCTCCTCAGCAGTGGATTTAGTCCTGCAACAGCCAATGCCTGTATGATGAAAATAAATACTGAGACACATACAGATACAACAGGACTTTTTTTTCTTTGGAAAAGCATCTTCACCACAATGTGAACCAATTAGCTTTCCAAAGTGCTATTCACATCAAATATCCTTAACTTTTACAACAATAAAATTTTATATCGGACAAATGTCACCGCGTCGTTCTTTGTTGTGCAGATTTGAAATGGGGTATGGATCAGAGCTCAGACCAATATGATGAAAATTTTTCTTTAAATGGGAAGGAATATATATATATTATTAGGAAGCTAATTTTGTTCAGAAAGCCTCCTGGCTTTCATTAGTGCTGGATGAGTTTTATCAAGTATACTGGAAGAACCATATTTCCTTTCCTCTCTTCCCTGTATCATCCTGCCTTAGTGAATCATAGGTTGAATTTTTGCTGAACTGGACGGCTTGGACCTTTGGGCAAATGCTGCCAGGATCCTGATTCTGGAAGTCTCACCTCACCACTCTCACAAGGGGTGTGGTGAAATTGGAGAGGAACTAATTCAAACAACTACAGCTCATTGAGGCAATAGCACATTTTAAATGTGTGACTGCATTGACCCAGTAGCAATGTTCATCACTGAGGTTTCTAAAACTGAGACTTGTGGGCTTTAGACAGTTGAGGAGAATTCCAGATACATAACTTGGCAGCTTCAAAAGATTGTAAAAGGACAACCTGTCTTTGTGGGGCTATGACAATTTAGTGCATACAAATATATGAAGAAGCAACAAGAGTAGGCTACTTGGCCCTTCAAGCTTCTTCCGTCCTTCAATAAGATCATGATTCATCTGATTTTAACCTAACTCTATATTTCTGAATACCGTAGAATTTTTGATCCCATCTAATAATCAAGAATCTATGTGCCTCTGCTGTAAAGTATTAAAAGATTCTGAGTCCATTGCCAGTTGATAAAGGGAATTTCAAAGACACTCAGCCCTTCTGGATAATTTTATTTTTCTCATCTCTGCCTTAAATGAGTGACCCCTTATTTTTAAACTATAATTTCCAGTTCTAGATTCTCCCATAAGAGGAAACACTTTTTCCATATCTACCCAGTCAAGTCTTCTCAGGATCTATGTGTTTCAATTAAGTTATTTCCATTCTTCTAAACTTCAGAGGATACAGGACTGGCCTCTCTAGCATCTCCTCACAAACTAATCCACTCATTCCAGGTATTAGTCTAGTAAACCATCTCTGAACTGCTTCCAATGCATTAATATACTTCTGTAAGTAATATTGTATACAGTAACCAATATTGTATACAGTATTCCAAATGTGCTCTAACTCATGCACTATATAACTGAAACATAACCTCCCTACTCTTGCATTCAATTCCCCTCACAATAAAACATAACATTCTATTAACTTTCCTGATTGCGCATTGAACTTGTATACAAACTTTCCATAATTCATATTCTAGGACACCCAGATCTCTCTACCTGAGACTTGCAGATTTTCACAATTTAGAATAATATGCACGCTTGTTCTTTCTGCCAAAATTAATGATTTCATGTTTTCCCACATATTACTCCATTTGTCAGATCTTTGCCCAATCTTTGGCAGAGTAAAGACTATAAACAGATGGGACTTTATTTCATTTCAGCAAGGCTCCTAATAACCCATGGTGGATACTGGGTCAGTTAGTGTGGTGGATGTACACTCTAGGAACATAGATTGGTATGTATTGGCACCAAGTTAGCATGGGGTTTATTTCAAACAAAAAGGTTATCGGACTGATTGAGGTGGAGGGGGGGTGGTTTGGGGGGTGCTCAAGCATGCTGATGAGTTGATTCTAAGTTGGCCTAGAGGAAATTAGGGTCATGGCAGATGGAAAGGGAGGCTTAAGTTGGCATGGTAGAGGGGTGAAGAAGGTGGCATTGTTAGGGTATGGCATTACGGTACGAACAGGGGCTTTTTGTTTTATTATTATTACAATGCAGCATGTTTAAACAGTTGGCCTCAGCACCTGGCATTTGTTGTGGTTGCCTCCACATTGTCACTGAAGTTGCACACATGCATGTCCACCCACCCACTCTGATTATTCAGGAATTCCATCCCAGGTTCGAAATTTCCTGATTCTGTACAGCTGATTTTGGGAGCAAGCATTTGGCTTTTAAGCATTATTATATTTTAAGTCAAATTTCTGAATTGAGGCTTTTTATCCCTTTCGTTTTTTCCAAATTCTTCCTGTAAATATAGTTGATGGCATCATATAGAAAGGAGGGGTTTTGATTCATATGGCACTGGCATTTTCCTGGGGAAAAGTGAAAGTTGCAGTTTTGGAAAGGGCTCCAGTCAAACAGTATTTGCATCAGTGTGTCAGTAAACTATGGATAGGGCTTTAAACTAAAAGGTACGGTTTGGAGCAAACAGGTTAGGTGAAGGGAGGTTTTGAAATGCTAAAACAAAAGTGAAGGCAATAAAGAAGTGTGGTGGTTTGAATAAAGACTAGCAGAGGTTCAGGAAAGTACAGGTTTATTCAGTGAGACTGAATCAGCAAATAGGTTCATTGCAAGACAAGTTAACTTTGATATTCTTTAATTGAAAGGTGAAATGTACAAAACATTTGTGATAATATAGACAAATTTGTGGTACAAATAAAGGTAAACGTAAAGATGATGAGAAATCAAACAAAGACATGGGATCTATTTTACTTCTAGAGTCAGGAAATGGATTTTTTTAAATTCACTTGTCGGATATTGATGTCATTGGCTAGCCAGCATTTATTGCCTGTATCTAATTGCCCTTGAGAAGGTGGTGGTGAGTTGCCTTCTTGAACTGCTACAGCCCATCTACTGCAGGTAGACCCACAATCCTTTAGGGAGGGAATTCCAGGATTTTGACCCAGTGACAGAGAATGAATGTTGATTACATTTACAAATCAGGATGGCAAGTGGCTTGGAAGGGAACCTGTAGGCAGTGGTGTTCCTATGAATTTACTGCCTTTGTCCTTCTAGATGGAAGTGATTATGAGGTTGGAAGGTGCTGTCTAAGGATCAGAATTTCTGCAGTGCCTCTTGTAAATAGGATACACTGCTGCTACTGAGTATTGGTCATGAAGGGAGTGGGTACTTGTGGGTGTGGTACCAGTTAAGTGGACTGCTTTGTCCTGGATGGTGTCAAACTTCTTCAGTGTTACTGCTGCTGCACTTATCAAGACAACTGGGCAGCATTCCATCACACTCCTAACTTGTGCCTTGTACATGGTGGACAGCTTTGGGAGTCAGGAAGTGAGTTACTTGCTGCAGTATTCCTAGCCTGTAGCCAATGTACTTGTATGATGAGTCCAGCTAAGTTTCAAGTTAACGGTTGTTGATAGTGGAGGATTCCGTAATGGTAACACCACTGAATGTCATGGGTGGTAGTTATTGGAAATGGTCATTGCCTGGCATTTAAGTGGTGCAAATGCTACTTGCTACTTATGAGCCCAAGCTTGGATATTGTCCAGATCTAGCTGTATTTGATAATGGACTGCCTCAGCATCTGAGGAGTTGCAAATGATGTTGAGCATTATGCAGTCATCAATGAATTTCCCCATTTCTTGCTTTATAATGGAGGGAGGATCATTGATGATGAGGCTGAAGATGGTTCGGCCTTGGACGCTATTCTGAGGAACTCCTGCTGCCATGTCCTGGAGCTGAGATGATTGACCTCCAACAACTATAGCCACCTGTTTATGTGCCAGGTATGATTCCAGCTAGTGGAGAATTTGCCCCCTGATTTGCAGTGCCACACTTGGTTGAATGTGGGCTTGATGTTAAAGGCTGTCACTCTCACCTCACCTCTGGAATTCAGGTATTTTGTCTATGTTTGAATCAGGACTGTAATGAGGTCAGGAGCTGAGTGGCCCTGGTGGAACCCAAACAGGACATCACTGAGCAGGTTATTGCTGAGCAGATGCTGCTTGATAGCACTGTTGATGACACCTTGCTCACTTTACCGGTGATCAAGAGTACACTGCTGGGGCAGTAAATGGCCAGGTTGGATTTGTCCTGCTTTTTGTGTACATGGCATTTCTGGGCAATTTTCCACATTGTCACCTCCACAGAGTAGCTGTACTAGACCAGTTGGGCTAGGGAAGCAGCAAGTTATGGAGCATAAGTCATCAATACTATTTCTGGAGTGTTGTCAGGGCCAATATCCCTTTCAGTATCCAGTGCCTCCAGCCATTTCTTGACATCATGTGCAGTGAACTGAATTGGTTGAGGACTGGTACCTGTGATGCTGGGTACCACCAGAGGAGGTTGAGATGGATCATCCATTCAGCGCTTCTGGCCGCAAATGCTTTAGCCCTACCTTTTGCATTGTTGTGCTGGGCTCCTCCATCATTGGGAATATTTTTGGAGCCACCTCCTTCACTGAGTTGTCTACCACCATTCATAACTCGATCTGATCTGTTAGTTGTGGAATTGCTTAGTTCTGTATATCACCAGCTGCTTATGATGTTTAGCATAACTTCAGACCAAGCTGACACCTCATTTTTTGATATGCCTGCTGCTACTTCTGGCATACCTTCTTGTACTCTCCATTAAAATCCCTGGCGCAGTTGGAGTATAGTACTGCTGCTGTTGATGGCCCACAGCACCTAATGGATGCCTAGTCTTAAGTTGCTAGATCTGCTCAATGTCTGTCCCGTTTAGCACAATGTTAATGCCACACAATGTTAATGCCACACAACATGATGGAGGGTATTCTCATTATGAAGGTGGGATTTCATCTCCACAAGGACTGCACAGTGGTCACTCTTACTGATTGTGACTGAACTGATGCATCTGCAGCAGGCAATTTGGTGAGGGTGAGGTCAAGTATGTTTTTCTCTCTTGTTGGTTCCATCACCACCTACTGCAGATCCAGTCTAGCAGTTATGTTTTTTAGAACCTGACCAGCTCAATCAGCAGTGCTGTTACCAAGCCAATCTTGGTGGTGGACACTGAAATCCCAAATCCCCCATCCTTGCCACAATCAGTATTTCTTCCAAGTGATGTTCAATATGGAGAAGTACCGATTCATCAAGAGGGAGGACAGTACGTGATAATCAGCAGGAGGTTTCCTTGGTCTATGCTTAACCTGATGCCATGAGACTTTGCGGTCTGGAGTCAATGCTGAGGACTGCCAAACCAGTTTCCTCTTAACCGTATACTACAGTGCCCTCACCTCTGCTGGGCCTGTCCTGCTGGTGGGATAGGATATATCCAGGGATGCTGGTGGTGGTGTATGGGACACTGTCTGTGAGGTATGATTCCATGAGCATGACTATGTCAGACTGTTGCTTGACTAGACTATGAAATAGCTGTTAGCAGGGAGGGCTTTGCAGGGTTGACAGGCTGTTTTCAATCGTTGTCATTTCCGATGCTTAGGCCAATGCCAGGTGGTCTGTGTTGTTTAATTTCTTTGTTGACATTTCATAGAAATTGTTACAACTGAGTGGCTGAGGGTCACATGTGGCCAGACCACATGAAGATAGCACTTTTTCTTCCCTGTTGGATATTAGTGAACTCGATGGGTTTTCCCAATAATCAACGACAGTTAATTGTCAAAGTAGATACTTAATTCCATATATTTTTATTGAATCCAAATTACATGATTTGCCGTGGTGGTATTTGAACATGGTTGCCCATAATATTAGCTGAGTTTCTGGGTTAATAGTCTTGTACTAAGTCATGGCCTCCCTAGTTGGGACTGTTTCCAGGTCCCTGTCTCACCATTGCAGAAGAAGTAATTACAGGCCATGAAGGGACTAATAAGTGGCTGACAGCATACTGGGTTGTTAGTTAGTGGGGGTGAAGGAGTAAAGGAGATGGGACAAAAAAAAATCCATTTAAACTGATTATGGAAACCACCATTGTTGGTGTTACATGGAACCATTGCAACATTATGGCAGACATGGGAGTGTAGAATTGCTGGAAGCCGGGTAGGAGTGCCACTAATTTTGCTAATGCCAACTTGAAGGCTTTCTTAGAGGTATTAATGAAGATGAGGGAGGTGCACTTTTGGTGGCAGGAAGAGGCTACATTCTCAGATCAAGAAATTCTATGTTGAGGTGTTGGAAGCCACAGTAAGTAAATTTGGAGCACTACAAAAAAAGGTTCAATAACCTTCACTCTGGTGAAGAGAGTGCCTGACAGGCCTGTGGATTTTTAATCTCCAGTACACAGACCAAATTTTGAGCCTTGCATATTGGTTTGGAACATTGTTTTTGCATACATGTATCCTGAGTTGTTGGAAAAGTTCAGCAGATCTGGCAGCGTCTGTGAAGAAGAAAACAGAGTTAACAGTGACCCTTCCTGAGAACTGATGGCGGCTGGGAAAATGTCAGTTTATATGTAGAAAATAGGGAGGTGCGTGGGGTAGGGAGTAATGACAGGATAGAGCCCAAACAGAGAGAAAGACAGACAAAGGAGTTGCTAATGATCAGGCTAGGAGGGTGAATTGTTGTTAATGGGGACTAGTGGTGACTAACAACAGGAAGGTGTGTAGTGGCAGGCTATGTGGTAACAAGGCCTGGTGTGTGGAATGGGGGGCTGGGACGTGAGAGAGCTTAGGCCCTAAAATTACTGAACTCGATATTGAGTCCGGAGGGCTGTAGGGTCCCCAAGCGGAAAATGAGGTGTTGTTCCTCCAGCTTGACTTGGGCTTCACTGGAACACTGTAGCAAGCCAGAGACAGAGATGTTGGCCAGGGAGCAAGGCGGTGCTTTGAAGTGGCAGGAAACAAGTAGTTCAAGGTCTTTTTTGCAAGCAGAACGTAGATGTTCTGCGAAGCTGTCGCCAAGTCTACGCTTCGTTTCCCCAATGTAGAGGAGACCACATTGTGAGCAGCGAATGCAGTAAAATAGATTCTTGGAAGTGCAGGGAAAGGTATGTTTGGGCCCTTGGATTCTGGGTAGAGAGGAGGTAAATGGGCAGGTGTTGCACCTTCACTGGTTACAGGGGAAGGTGCAGTAGGGCTGTGAGGAGGTGTTGGTAGTGATGGAAGTGTTGACCAGGGTGTCCCAGAGGGAACAGCCCCTGCGGAAGGTGGACAAGGGAAGGGAGGGGAAGATGTGTCTGGTGGTGGCATCTTGCTGGAGGTGGCGGAAATGGCATCTAATGATCTTCTGGATGTGGATGCTGGTGGGATGGTAAGTGAGGATAAGGGGAATCCTATTGCTGTTGCAGGATGGAAGAAAAGGGTTGAGGGCGGAAGTGTGGGAGATGGGCCGGACGTGCTGAGGGCCCTGTTGACAACGGAGCTGGGAAATCCTTGGTTGAGGAAGAAGGTGGACATTTTGGAGGCTCTCTCATCAAAGTTGGCCTCAACTGAACATATGTGACGGAAATGGAGGAACTGAGAGAATGGGATGGAGTCTTTACAGGAAGTGGGGTGTGAGGATGTCTAGTCCAGGTAGCTGTGGGAGTCAGTGAGTTTGTAATGGATATTTTGTGGCCAGTCTATCCCCAGAAATGGAAACACAAATGTCGAGGAAGGGAAGGGAATGGAG
The DNA here is from genome assembly GCF_030684315.1 of Stegostoma tigrinum. NCBI lineage: Eukaryota > Metazoa > Chordata > Chondrichthyes > Orectolobiformes > Stegostomatidae > Stegostoma > Stegostoma tigrinum. The sequence continues at coordinate 23,133,287 of NC_081371.1, read as the reverse complement.
GAGTCAGAGATAGACCAGGTGGAAGTGAGGGCAGGGTGGAAATTGGAGGCGAAATTGATGAAGTTTTCCATTCCAGACGAGAGAGGGAAGCAGCACTGATGATATCATTGACGTATTGGAGAAAGAATTGTGGGACGGTCAGAATAGGACTTGAACAAAGAATGTTCCATGTACCCCACGAAGAGGCAGGCATAACTAGGGCGTATGCGGGTACCCACATCAACCCCTCTTACCTGAAGAAAACGAGAGGAGTTGAAAGAGAAGTTGTTGAGGGTGAGGAAGCTCAGCCAAGCGCAGGAGAGTGGTGGTGGGTGGGGATGGTTCAGGTTTTTGCTCCAGGAAGAAGCAGAGAGCCCTAGGACCTCCTGGTGGGGAATGGATGTGTAAAGGAATTGCATATCCATGGTAAAGAAGAGGTGGCTGGAACTGGTAAACTGGAAGTTTTTAAACTGGCGTAAGGTGTCAGATGAATCATGGATATATGTGGGTAGGGATTGGACCGAGGGGAGAAGACTGAGTCAAGGTAGGAAGAGCTGAGTTCTGTGGGGCATGAGCAGGCTGTAACAATGGGTCTACCTGGACAGTCCAGTTTGTGGATTTTTGGCAGGAGGTGGAAACGAGCTGTGCGTGTTTGGGAGACTATTAGCTTGGAAGCGGATTGGGGGAGATCACCGGCTGAAATCAGATCCGTAACTGTAGTGGATACAAAGGCCTGATGTGCCACGGTGGGGTCATGGTCCAGTGGATGGTAGGAGGAGGCATGTGAGAGCTGGCGCTCAGTCTCTGCAAGGTAGAAGTCAGTATGCCAGACAACAACAGCACCACCCTTAACGGCAGGCTTGATGACAAAGTCAGGGTTAGATCTGAGTGCATGGAGTGCAGTCAGTTCGGAGGGAGATGGGTTGGATTTGTCAAGAGGGGCAGTGAAATTGAGGCGACTAATGTCATATTGACAGTTCTCAATTAAAAGATCGAGTGCAGGTAAAAGGCTGAAGGGAGGGGTCCAGGTGGAGGGAGAATGTTGGAGTTGGGCAAAGGGGTCTGTGGGAAGGGGAGTGGACTTTTGTCCAAAGAAATGGGCATGGAAGCGAAGATGGCGGAAGAACAGTTCAGAGTCACGTCGTGCCCGAAATTTGTTAAGGTTGGGAAGCAGAGCAATAAAGCTGAAGCCTTTGCTGAGTACAGAGCGTTCAGCATCGGAGAGTGGAAGGTTAGGAGGGATGGTGAATATCTGACAGGAGGTGGGGGAGTTGCAGGAGAGGATAGTGTCAGAAGGAAGGGGAGGAGAGGTCCATGGGTATTTTTGAATTGTTGCATCTTGTGGGCCTTGATGCCTGAAAGGAAAAGAATAAGTTTCTTGTTTGCCTGACGAATGAGCTGGAGGATGAAGTGGAACTGCGGAGTGGTGCAACCCTGAGCCAGTGTGTTACGATGCTGTTGGAGAGAGAGGGCGAGAGTGCACATGTGGCGCCACATGGCACTGAGTGTGGATCTCAGGATGCTGCGAGAGCAGCTGTCTGTAGAACATTGAACATCACGGAGATATTTGTGATCCTGGGAGAATTCAAAACATGAGGGTTGAAACTTCAGTTGGGATCCATGTGGGATGAGTCTGAACCGGAGGCAGTCACTGAGGAATGTGATGTGGCTGTGGAAACGAGTTTTAGCAAATACCGGTCAAACACCAGGAGTGACAGTGAAATTAATGTTGGTGGGCAAGAAGAGAGATTTGAACGGAAATTCCGTTGGATCCCTCTCCTTCTGACCCAACCTCTCATAGGCATCAAGATTAGTCCAGTGGAACCAATGAGGTATCCAAAACCTACTGGAGGAGACACACTGACTTCTTTTTTTCCATTATATGGAGGCAATGCTTTGGGTTTACCCTTCTTCAGGTGAGCAGTAACACCCGGAACATTAACTGGTCTTTTCTTTTTGATGCTGCCTGCTGTTTTCTTTCAGCTTCCTGTTTGTCTACCTTAGATTATAGCATCTGCAATTTTAAAAAAAATCTCTATAATGGTTTACCTCGTTGGCTTGAATTTTCCAATTTGGGTCAGAATCCCTATTTCTGACTCAGATCAGACAAAAACTTGCCCACTTATCTTTCCCGGAGATTTCCAGCCAAATGTCTGGGGCAAGAACCTACATAAATGAAGTGGTCCAGACCAGCAAACCATGTAGGCAGCAGTGGAGTGGATCATCACAGAAACCATGACCTCTTTTATGACAATAGCTGCCACATATCAAGTTTAAAGGTCCCAAAGCAACTTTGCTAGCTACTGAGAGAAAACCGTAAGAACTGAAGGTGCTGTAAAATAGAAACAAAAACAAGTTGCTGGAAGCCCAGCAGGTCTGGCAGCAACTGTGTAAATAAAAAAATCAGAATTAACGTTTCAGGTCCGGTGCCTCCAGCGGTCCAAGGAAGGGTCACTGGATCTGAAATGTTAACTCTGATGTTTTTCTTCACAGATGCTGCCAGACCTGCTGAGCTTCCAGCAACTTCTGTTTTTGTTCATAGATGTACATAAGCAAGGATTAGATCAGGGAGAGAAGATTGAGTCAAAGTAAGATGAGGAATTCTGTGGGGCAGGAGCAGGCTAAAACAATAGGTCTGCCTAGACAGTCATGTTTGTGGATTTTTGGAAGGAGATAGAAGCGAGCTGAGCAGGGCTGGGGGTGCTATCAGCTTAGAAGCAATAAGAGGAGGTATCTGAGAACTGAGAAAGTACATTTGTAAGGTAAATGAAGAGTTGGCAGATGGATAGGGCAGCAGGTTACCAAGGGGTGAGGAATACATGTCCCTGGCATGTGGATGGTTACAGATGTTGAGTTGGTGAAAGGGTAATGGTGGTTGGAGTGGTGGGGTGCTGTGTGGGTGAGGGGACATGGGTTGTAGGTGAATGAGAGTGAATAGGATAGGCCAGGTTGAGATAGTACATTCAGGAATTTGGGGTTTTAGCTGGTCAGTTCTCCATGGAGGCATGGGTGGAGGGTTGTAGAATCAGCTCTTGGTGGGGAGCGAGGATTTGGGTCAGTCAGATAACTGAGGCCTGGGATAGGGTGGCCTTGGATACCAAGGTCAGTTTGAGTGATTGGTGGGGGTGAAGGGCAGGGTGGGGGAAGAATCAGTTACATTGTTGGCCAGGAGTCAGAGTAACTTTTAATCCTCTAACCTTTCCTAAGTATCTATTAAGATAAATAGAATTCTTGGAATAATGCAGTGTTGAGGTTTCTTGGAGGGTTTCAAACACTAAGTAATTACCCATTGAAAGTATAAACTTCCCAGGCAGTTCCAATGCAGTTAGTATTTTGGGTCATACAAGGGGTCCTAACATGAATTTTGCATGGTATGTGAGGTCTCATTCTCTAGAGACTTAAGGTCTGAAGCAATAACAAAGCATCACTATCCATGCAAGATGCCTGCAGGACCACCCAATGCAAGCCTGGAGGCATACAATACATTTGGGTGAACCAGAAAGCAGATGTACGTTGATCTTGTACAGATCACAGACTAGAAGCAATTTTAGGATGCTTTGAAATTTACCTATGTGCCCCATTCTAATTGTTCATCACCAATCCTCAGTACCAAAGATTAGCACTACTTACAGAAAAAGCTCATTCTTTCATAAAATATGCAGAAAAATTTTTACTCACAGCTTCAATTGGCCTTTGTCATTGATGAACACCATCAACAAGCTGGCACAGGTTGCCATCAACTGCTCTCTTCATGGCCCTATCTCATGCTGTTGAAAATAATTGATTGTAATCAAACTCTTTACTGGCAAAACTCCAAGGGTTGATGTTATCCCAGGTAGGCTCGTTAGGCTGGAGATCAATGCCAATTCAAAAAACCTCTAACTTACTGGACAACTGCAAGGACTACGGATCCATCACCTCTGCCTTCTTGATCCCCATAGTTGCTTTGGTTGCAATCATTGTAACCTGCTCCAGACTGAAGACTAAATCTGAAGAAAATGGCTCAAAGTGCAAATTGTCCAGTTAAATCACCCTCCCTGATGCCTTGCAATGTCCTAAACTCAGACTCTAGCTCACCAATTGTGAGCCCAAATTCCAAGCACTGCAAATACTTACTAAAGATGCGGTCATCATGGATCACACAGGTGTCTGCCAGTCTCTACATTGACGTAGATGTAACAGACCATTTGCCCTGCCATCTTATTGTCTTTTTCAAATAACTTAAGACTTCAAATATTTTTAATTTTCCAGCTCCTAATTTGAATAAATACATTTATTTAGAGGGGGAGAGGAAACACACACCATTTTTCCTGTTAAGTAATCGATTGGTTATGTCCTTCAGAATGCAGTCGCTGCAATTTGAATGTGCAGTCTAAACTCCCACTCTTTAAACTCACCACTGTCACGTTGCTTGCTTTCAGGCCTGTTCTTTAAACTTTCGCTGTTGTCTTCAAACCTCAGTTTTTAAATTCTAAATAATAATACTAAATAATACCTTGCTTTTTCAACTCTAATCACTTTCTCCCTGACATACCATGAATGAATAATTAAAAAAAGAACAGTTTTACCTTATAAGTGGCAATGAATAAGTCACACAAATATCTGAGAATGACCATTTCCAACAAAAAGGAATCCCTCTTGATATTTTGGTAATTTGAATGTTGCTTAATGCTCAATGGCATTACATTTTGAGGAATCATCCGCAGTCAGTAACCTGGGGAGTTGTTATTGATCAGAAATATGACCTGACTGACCCAGTCTCATTCATTTGGTGGCAATAAAAATAGCAATTTGAAACAGCAGTAATCCAAATCATGCTGTCAAATCAATTCTTTGCACATAGCATACTCAAAGACAAAACAATTGTCTTGTGAGCCATTCATAAAAGGTACAGTATAATTTTGAAACAGAAGTAGTTGTGAATATTTGTAACTTACTGTTACCTGGTGCTGTATTAAATGTAGTGGGAGTGCTGTCCTCTGAGAGAGTGGAGATGTGCAAGGAACTTCCAAGCCCTGATTTTTCTGTCTCTTTAGGCACTCCAGGTGAAATGATGATCTTCTCACTTCAAGAAGAAAGTATATTAAACAAGGGCATGTAAATAATTGTTACTGATAACTGATATGTTAATAAGGCTAACAAAGACTGAGGCTTGAATTTCATTTTTGGGTTGGGAGAACAGAGTTGAGAAAATTGTTGGCTCTGCAAGTCTGATTTAAGAAGTGGCTTGGAAATTGGGAGTTTCATTCTGGGATGGCAGGCCAGGTGATCTCAGAATGACAGCGGAGAAATACTGAGGCAATCTTGGTGGAAGACCTGGTTCTGTGCTCTGGCACTCTACTGCTGTTTCAAAGAACCCCATGACACCCATGACCTTTTATAGGCCACATGCCAACTTAGTTGCAGAGTACACTGACTGATACTCCTGCACTGATCACTCTTTTTGCCTTTACATGTATCATGCTAACTCATCAAGTATCCATGTAAGCACACATCAAGACCTTTGCAAAGATGAGATAAAATATAGTGGTAAGTGTCTATTTGAGACTTTATACTGAAAAATAATACCTTCATTCATAAAAAATAACGCAACATTTCTTCTGCTAATAATGCTTTATAATAACAAATGTTTCATTCAAGTACAGAATCCCTTATAACAACAAACAATGGCATTCATGGCCCCACTTCAAAAAGTGTAGATCCATCAAATCATCACATCCATGCCTACTTCTAGAAATCTCAAAAGTCAACACATCCTCCAAAGGACATCTGACCTGGTTTCCTGGGACTTGATCAAAACAGGTATCTTACCTCTCCAAAAGGTTATCCTAGTTCTGCAAAAATATCCACTAACTTGGACCTGATGCTGCCAGGCCTAACCTGCAGATTATTAATTTCAGATTTTACACTCACAGGTAATCAAAACTGCACTGGAATGGAGACAGTTGTTGATTTCTATGGGTAGTTGCCTCTGTAAAATGAGCATGCTCAAGTTGTAACCTGATTCCATTCGGATCCCCCCCCCCCCCCACCCCGTGAAAATGGAAGGTGGTCTCTTTTGTTGCAAAAATCCAGTCTTAGTTTCTATTGATAGTACTAGAACCAACAAACATTAAACTCTTCTTCACTTCAATATCAACACTTCATTTATTTTCCTTTTTATTTTATTTCTAATATTTTCCCCCTTTCTCTATTCTCCTGAAATAGTGGCTTATGATAATCATTGCCTTGATGTCAAGGTGAAGTGAGAAATGACTGCCTTTGACATGAAGGAGCCCTGGCAAAACTGGAAACAATAGGAAAATCCTCAGCTGATTGAAATTAGACCTGGCACAAAATTCACCTCCTGACTTCCTAGTGCCTGTCCACAATCTACAAAATGCAATTTAGGCGTGTGATGGAATAACCTTCACTTTCTTAGACAGGAATAGCTCCAACAATACTCAAGAAACTTGACATCATCCAGAACAAAGCCTGCAAGTTCCCCTCCAAGACATTCACCATGCTGACTGGAAAATATATTGCCATTCCTTCACTGTCTCTGGGCCAGAATCCTGGAACTCCCTAGTTGCAGTGTTGACCTGCTGACAGCAAACAGAAAGTAGCAGTTCAAGAGGACTGCTCACTGTCACCTTCCCCAGGACAATATAACCAAGTTCGGCAATATGCCTACATTCCATGAATGAATTAAAAAATTGTGTATCGTTTCTCAGATGCTTGAAACTTTCTGGCATTTTGGAGAAAGGACTGTTTCAGCCAGATTTGGGCCCATTCTCAGCCAACATTTGAATACATACAAAAAAACGATCTGCTGGAGAAACTCAGCAGATTTGGGAGCATCTGTGGAAAGAAAGCAGATTTATTGTTTCAAGTCCAGTGACCATTCTTCAGAAGTGATAGCACCAAGGGAAAGTTGTCATATATGCTGAAGACTCAGATGGAGGAGTAGAAGAGGAATGAGTGGAAAGACGGATATGCAGTCCAGGGACAGGGAACAACAGTTCAACAAACTTAGGGATGAATAATAGTTTACCAGCAAGATAGTAAAGCTGATAATGAGGACCATAATGTAGTGAAAATGGGTTGGCTGTCCTGAAAACAGCCCACGTCATGACAGGGCCTGAGGTGTGGTGGCGGGTAAAGGATACAGAAGAAGGTGTTCAAGTTCTAAGATTGGGAGATAAAACACAGACAATGTAGAGAAGGTCATGTTGTGAGCAGTGAATACAACAGACTAGATGGAGTGAATTCCAGGTAAATTGTTGAGGTGAATGTAGACTGAGTGAATGCATTGTGGAACACCTCCGTTCTGTATGCAAAAATGACACTGAGCTTCCAACCGCCTGCCTCTTCAAAACACCACCATGGTCACTGGTCAACATTTTAGTCTTGAGATTGCTACTGTCTTCAGCGAGGCTCAGTACAAGCTGGAAGAACCACATCTCATTTTCTGCTTCGGGACCCTGCAGCCTTCATGAATCAATATTGAATTTGATAATTTCAGGAAATGTAATATTCTAATGGGCCCCACACCTCAGGAAGGACACAATGGCGCTGGAGCGTGTCCAGCGGAGATTCACAGCGGATGATCCCTGGAATGGTAGGTTTAATGTACAATGAATGGCTAAGGATCCTGGGATTGTATTCATTGGAGTTTAGAAGGTTGAGGGGAGATCTCATAGAAACTTATAAGATAATGTATGTCTTAGAAAGGGTGGATGCTAGGAAGTTGTTTCCGTTAGGTGGGGAGACTAGGACCCATGGGCACAGCCTTAGAATTAGAGGGGATAAATTTAAAATGGAAATGAGGAGACATTTCTTCAGCTAGAGAGTGGTGTTCCTCTGAAATTCATTTCCACGGAGTGCAGTGGAGGCCGGGACATTAAGTGCCTTCAAGGCAGAGACCGATAAATTCCTGATCTCACAAGGAATCAAGAGGTGCGGGGGAGTGGCATTGAAATGCCTATCAGCCACGATTTAAATGGCAGAGTGGACAAGATGGGCCGAATGGCCTTACTTCCACTCCTATGTCTTATGGTCTTATGGCAATTCTCCTACATCTGGAACCTCCTGAATGAGTTCATTAAAGTCAGTGCAATTAGAAGGTTCTAACTCATGTAAGCTTATTAGTTATATGAAAATGTTGGAGGTTGAAAAACCTACTTTATCTCCTGTAAAACTCTTAAACTGACATCATACCTGGTACATCCTGTCTCGACCTACTCTATTGGGTCTGTCACCTCGACCTACTCATCCACTTTCCTGCCGTCCTCTCCACTTGTATACTACATACACATGTCAATCACTGTGAGTGTCATTAGGACCTTTAACTACTAAAATGTAGCATCAACTGTCAGAAAAAAAGTGTCTAGCTATGTAAAGCACTGTGTGGATTTTTTGTTGTTTATCTATGCACATGTTTGGAAAAGGCCAAACAGCATCTTGGCTGGAAAAGTCGCCAACAGTTAAGTAGGTATTTTGAAGACGAATACTAATAGAATCAGAATATCTGGAACATTCTGGATAAGATGATACATAATAAATATTTTGCCATGAAAGATCAGTAATACTTAGCAAATATTATATTCTATCTACAAGCTTGCTGATTGTTCACACCAGAACTGTAGTTTATACCATCCCTGGAATCCCAATGAGCTTCATTCTCCATATAAACAAATGAAGGGAGAATTACTAAGCTTACCACACATTCCACAGTAAGTCATACAGATCTTGATTATATAGAGTGGCTGGGTAGGGTAGAGTGCCAACGTACTTGATGTAAACAAAAACTTAGGTATATGTTCATACAGATTAAATCTGTTTATGGAATATTCTGTCTAGACATCAACAGGTGCACCTTTGGAAAAGAACCAGAGTTATCCCTGAATCTTAAAATTTTATTTGGTATTTGTTTCATCCAACACTTCTAGTTAATTATCAGCATTGGTTATATTAAAAACACAATTTGAAATGCATTTTTAAGTTACCTAATGATGTTGCTGAAAGAAGTCCCTTTGAAGGAGACATGGTCCTTTTGTCACTTTCCTCGCAGCAATCCACTGATGGAGTGAGCTGTTTTTCATCATGCTCTTGATATGAATTCCTATAAGTTAGGCAAAAACAAACAACCAAAACACACTATTAAAGTAAAAGAAAAAGATAGATGAAAATTAAATGTATTTCTGACTTTTATGTAAATAATTATCAGAAAATCAAGTATATTATCATCAATGATAGTGCCCAATGATAGTTCATTAGGATAAAAATACAGTAAAGTACTTCAAAGAACTTCTGGAGAAGGGTCACTGCACTGAAAAAGGTTTTCTGTCCACAGATGCTGCCAGACCTGAATTTCTGCAGCTGTTTCTGTGTATGTTTGGTTCAGATCCCTTGCATCTGCAGTTCTTTAATAAAGTACTGGAGATACTGAAAATCCAGCATGGAAAGTGCTGGGAAAACTCAGAAGGTCAGGCAGCAGCTGTGGTGAGAAAAATAGAAAGTTAATGGGCCAGATTTTCTGAGGAATGGCAATCTCATGCAGATTACAGTCTGACCCTTCATTTTTTGAAAGAAAGGAGCTCCAGCAATATGAGAGACAATTCCACTTGGGGCTCCCTCATAGATGCACCGCCACTCCAATTTTGACAGTTCTTTCAAAGCACAGAGCTATCAGAGGAAGAAAAACTCTTTTCACAGCAGTAAACTGTTGAATTCTGACAGTTAAAGCTCTAGATAGCCACTTTGATACCTGCTGTCAAACAATAAGTACAAAATTATAATGTCATGTTACAGTGCCTGGTAAGAACAGGGTAAAAGTGTCAGCTGAAGGGTAGGATGTCAAGATGCCAGGTAAATCAGATGCTAGCTAGGAAGGGTGATAGCTGGAGAGAGTGTAGAATGCCAGGTGCAGGATGTCAGATGTGTAGAGTCATGTTCTAAATTATTAGGGTGGCTTGGGTTGGGCCAGGTAAATTTGGTACCAACTGTGTAGGTAGAGTAGGGCACAAGGGTGGTAGGGTGTTGGGTAGGTGGTGTGCAAATAGGGTTAAGGGTAGAGTGCAATGTGAGTGTAAGGGTGCAAGATGGCAAGGTAAGTGGTACAATATATTAGGTTGGGTGTGAGAAATCAGGTCCAATTGGGAATGCATGAGGAGTCAAATCCAATAGTGGGGGTAACAAGGGTATCAGGTGCATTCCAGCCTAAGGGGGAGGTCAGTCAGGGTTGGCAGGGTGATTGGGTCATGGCTGGCAGAGCAAGAATTTAGGGTCAGATGTGGTGGGTGGCAGAATGTTGGGGATGTAGGTCCTGGGGTGGTTGTTGGGTGGGTTGAGCAGATGAAGTGAAAAATGGGCAGGAGGGTGGGTGTCAAGTCCTGGTGGTTGGTTCAAGGGTTAGAAACCTAGAAAAGTACAGCACAGTACAGGCTCTTCGGCCCATGATGTTATGCTGTGGATCAATCCTAATCCAAAAATAAAATAACCTAACCTACATTCCCCTGAATTCACTGCCGTCTATGCGCATGTCCAGCAGTTGCTTAAATGTCACTAGTGACTCTGCTTCCACGACTACCACTGGCAAAGTATTCCATGCGCTCACAACTCTGTGGGTGAAGAACCTCCCTCTGACGTCTCCTCTATACCTTCCTCTTAACACCTTAAAACTATGACCCCTCGTGGCAGTCAATCCTGCCCTGGGGAAAAGTCTCTGGCTATCGACTCTATCCATGCCTCTCATTACCTTGTACACCTCGATAAGGTCACCTCTCTTCCTCCTTCTCTCCAGTGAGAGAAGTACGAGCTCAGTCAACCTCTCCTCATAAGACAAGCCCTCCAGTCCAGGCAGCATCCTGGTAAACCTCCTTTGCACCCTCTCCAAAGCCTCCACATCTTTCCTATAATAGGGCGACCAGAACTGGACACAATATTCCAAGTGTGGTCTCACCAGGGTTTCGTAGAGCTGCAGCAAAACCTCGCGGCTCTTAAACTCGATGAAAGCCAAAACACCATATGCTTTCTTAACAACCTTATCCACTTGGGTGGCAACTTTGAGGGAGCTATGCACTTGAACACCAAGATCCTGCTGTTCCTCGACACTGCTGAGAATCCTGCCTTTAATCCTATATTCAGCATTTAAGTTCGATCCTCCAAAATGCATCACTTTGCATTATCCAGGTTGAACTCCATCTGCCATTTCTCAGCCCAGCTCTGCATACTATCAATGTCTCACTGAAGCCTGCAATAGCCCTCGATACTATCAACAGCACCTCAGCAAATATACTAACCCACCCCTCAACCTCCTCATCCAAGTCATTTATGAAAACTACAAAGAGCAGAGGCCCAAGAACAGAGCCCTGCGGGACACCACTCAGCACTGACTTCCAGGCAGAATACTTACCATCTACAACCACTCTCTGCCTCCTGTCAGCCAACCAATTCTGAATCCAGACAGCCAAATCTCCCTGTATCTCAAACCTCCTGACTTTATGGATGAGCCTGCTGTGGGGAACCATCTCAAATGCCTTGTAGGGGTTGTAGGGGGTCTGAGGATGAGTAGTTTTGAGTTTGTAGGTAAATAAGTCTGTTTAATAGTTACTCAGGAGTTAGACTATGTCTAACCTTTCATGAATAACTATTTTACTTAATTTCATCAGAATCATCTGAAGTCTCTGATTTAAATGGAGACCATCAGAAGACTCCAGGTGTATTGGAATTGCCCAGCAGAAAATTCAGTTTCCTGGAGACTTCCTTTTGAAACTTATTGGGATGGAGATTCTAAAAGTCCCCATAGGGACTCCTAACTACACTGGTATAATGACAGAATGGCCAACAGAAAATCTGTGCCAGTGTTTTGAATGTGATATGATTGAAAAAGGACTTGAAATGTTAAGTCTGTTTATCTCTCTGCAGATGCTGCAAGACCTTTTGAGCTTCTCCAACAATTCTGTTTCTATTATTGGCACTTCCACAGAGATTGTACATACTGTTCATTCTGACTTGAATTTATAAAAAATATAATCAAAAAGCCAAATCCTTATAGAAATCGATACTCCATCCTGATCAATAGGAATGACAAATTGTTCTTACACTCAATTAAAAGCAGATGCTGACAAATAGATATTCCCTAATATTGCTGAGGTACTGAGATTCATTAGTTTTTTTTGTTTATTCATTTCGTGGGATGAAGGCATTGCTGGCTACAAAGCATTTATTGCCCATCCCTAATTGCCCAGAAGGCAGTTAAGAGTCAACCACATTGTGGTGGGTCTGGAGTCACATGTGGCCAGACCAGGTAAGGATGACTGTTTCTTTCCCGAGAGGGCATTAGTGAACCAGATGGATTTTTCCCAGCAATTGGCAATGGGTCCATGGTCATCATTAAAATCTTAATTCCAGATATTTACTGAATTCAAATTCCACCCTTTGCCATGATTTGAACCCAGGTCCCCAGGACATTATCTGGGTCTCTGGATTAACAGTCCAGCGATAATACCACTAGGCCATCACCTCCCCAAGGATGAATAGTCATCTCAGTTAAACTTAAAAAATGTTTTTCAGATCAGTCAAAAATATTGCTTTTTGAAGTCATTCTTCGTGTAAGTATTTCTCACAGATGACGACAAATTGGTACAGCTGAATTTCCAGCTTTTGAATGATTTTAACAATGGTGAGACAGTTAGGAAAAATATGGAACAAAAACAAAATTTCTGGAAAAGCTCAGCAGGTCTGGCAGCATCTGTGAAAAAGAAATCAGAGTTAATGTTTTGGGTCTGGTGACCCTTCCTCATTCCTCAGAACTGTAGTGCAGGAAAAATATGGGATTGGGGAAAGAAAAGATTCTTGTCATTGAGAAGTAACATTTGATTTTGGCCCCAAGGTTTGAAAGGTGAGAAGAGAATGTCACTAGTGAGTGGTGAGAGGCCCATTTTCATGCATTAGCACCTCTTTATTACCTCTTTTCACTTAGTTTATATGCTATTATTCTCTCACAAAATTGAGAGAAACTAGATATCAGCAGTTCCTGATGTCTAAGTCAGAGTATGCACCCGGCAGGTTCCGCTTGCCGCTGCCTCCTCTGGGCTTCCATCTTGCCAGCAGTACCAACATCTCAGGGCATGCTCCGTGCGCAGTAATGGATGCACTGCACCAGTTGTGGAGGTTAGCATTGGGCTCACACCAGACATCACATCCATCATATTTCTTTTATTCACCTAAAATGCATTTTCCACTTCAATAGTGCACTTTGGAGCACACCAACACCTTGCATTACAATGCTGCTAGCAGGCTGGTTGTGGACAGGGACAAGCGCCCAGTCTCATTGATTGGAGCAGGATGCATCTCAGGCCTTTACTCTTTTAAAGTTAAAGTACAGATGCCTGTACACTATCTACATCAAACACATGACAAGCAGAGAAAACACATGACAGACAGAGAACACAAGCCTGGACCTCTGGTTTACATGTCTAATGACGTTACCATTCCGCCACAATTCAGGGCTCTTGGTAGGCTTTCTTAGTGCTTACTCATTTTCTGTCTATTTGGATGCTCACAATCTCTGCCTTGTCTTGTGTTGCCTGTTTGCACCTTGCCACCTCATTCAGAACTTACAGGCTCACCAAACTTCAGTCTTCCCTTGCCTTTTAGTGCAGGTAAAAAAACCAAACAATTTGTTGTGGTTCTTTGCAATGATCATTCAGGGAAGATTCTAACATATTAATGATGATAAGGATGGGAAGCCTGTAAGGTTTAATCCTTTTAGCTGTAGTTGCAATGACAGTCAATCAGACAGGTAACGATGACCAAGAATGCATTTTTGAATGTTCCAATGAGTTTTACCCATGTGCCATCTGAAGTTTTATTTTTTCTGTTTCTCTCCCACTATGTGACAATGAAGCTGTATATGTGGCTCTCTATGATTCACCTGGAACATATCTAGGCGTTAAATATGGCACCATGGTTATAATCTATTAATAAATGTGAGTTAGCATGACAGTGGCACCACAGAGATATCATGTGTACATAATGGGGTCAGCATTGGGAATTGCCTGAGAAAAATCACAAAAATTCAGATAAAAACCTACTGCTAAATGCCTTGAAATGAACAGTTAGCCAATTTTTGGTAAAATTCAGCCCATTTTTTCAAAGTCAAAAAATCTGCATTAAATTTGGATACATATTGAAAGACAAAATAGTGAAGATCAGGAATAGTGCATAAACAATAATCCAGGTAATTATGTCTCCAGTCAATCAGAGACTGGACATACCCCAAAGTTGAGATCCCAATGGATTGTCTTTTTCAAAACTGCCCAGAAGTTTAAACTTCTGATGGGCAATTACACTTTGTCAGGAACCCTCTGAAAAGTTCTCCAACTCTGAGCTATACTTCCACCACCTGACCTGACAACCACCACCAGGTCTGACTCAAGTCTATCAGTCATCCAGTTCTTCCTGTCATCTGCCCCACATACCAAAAAACCACCCCCAACCCTCTGACTCTTGCAGAGACCATGAAAATGCCTCACCACCCAAGCACTCTTCAACCTGACCTAGCCACAGAGTATAAACAAGAAGTATAAACTTCTTTATCATCTTGTGCTTTCAAAGCAGATTTTAAACTGGTATGAGAATATAGTACTCTAAGGACCTGACATAGCGTCTTCACATACTCAAGATAACAAAGTGTGGAGCTGGATGAACACAGCAGGCCAAGCAGCATCTCAGGAGCACAAAAGCTGACGTTTTGGAATAGCGTCTTCACATACTCATCTGCCTTTCAACTTCCTCTACCTACTGCCTCACTGCAACACTCACCCACTTTCTTCCTTATGCACTTACCTTCTGTAAGTAGTGGAATGTCACTTCCAAATAAATTGCAGCCTATTAGGGACACTGAAAGCAAAATTGGCCAACTAAATAGCATGCTGGCTAGGGAGCCAAGCTGATAAGCCAGGAAGCTTGCAGAATTCACTGTCAAATTGGATCAGGCCAACAGATATGAAAACCATTCAGCTTAATTGACTGTATTGAATGGGTGTTGATGAGGCAATGCTGCAAGGTTTTGAACAGAACAGTAGATTGGAGTTTTGGTAGACCAGCTTTTGAGACAGCCCAGCTCACAGGGTCAGCGCAATTAATAAGGAAATCACAATATCCAATACTGGCTTTTGCAACACCCTTCCTGGGGCAGAAACTCATTCATATGGAGTAACTTAATGATATTAATTACATTTATTAATTATGCTAATTAATTACATTGCTATATCAAACTGCTGTAACAACATAGGAGGAATCTGCACTTTGGTTACCATCTGACACAGAAATTGACAGGAAGCCACTGTAAGTAAGGATGACCCAGAGAACTGTGTTTAAAGGAGCTGACTATCTGAGACAATGCCACCACAAGAAGCAGGAACCTTGGGAGTGAAAAGAACAGCCTCAACCTCAGTTCAGCCACAAAACTTGACCCTCTCTTAGGAAATAAGGCGGGGCAAGTGACTGAAGTGTTAGTAGAGGAACACTTTGGGGCTAGAGATCATAATTCTATTCATTTTAAAATAGTAATGGAGTAGGCTGTCTGCAGGTAAAGGGATGACTGATAGTTGAGAAGCTATTAAAAGTGTGATTACAGTTCAGAGGCATTATGTTCCTGGTAAAGTGAAAGACAAGGCAACTAAGATGGGGGAACAAGATATTGAGGTTCTAGCTAAGAATAAAAAAGAATCATATATTAGATATAGACAACTGGGATCAAATAGCTCTCTTGAAGAGTATAAAGAGTATAGGGGTGTTCTTAAGAGGGAAATCAGGAAGGCAAAGAGGGATATGAGATAGTCTTGATAGATAAGACTAAGGGTAATCCAAAGAGATTCTACAGGTTTTAAGAACAAAGAGCAACTTGAGAGACAGTAGGGCCCTTTATAAATCAATTAGGTTGTCTTTGTGTTGAGCCTCAGGAGTTGGGGAGACATTAAATTAATATTTTGTGTCAATGTTTATTGCGGAGAAAGAAATGGAGGCTAGAGAACGCAGAGAAAAAAATACTTATGTTTTGAAAACAATTCACATTATAGCAGAGTAAGTGCCTTTATTTAAGAAAGCATGAAGGAGAGGCCTGGGAACTATAAACCTGTGAGTGTGACATCGGTGATGGATAAGTTGTTGTAAGTGATTCTGAAAGATAGGATTAAGATCCATCTGGAGAGACAAGGAATGATTAGGGACTGTCAGGAAGACACACAGAAATTGTGACTCACAAACTTGATTAAATTTTTTGAGTAAGCAACCAAGAAGACTGATGAGGGCAGAGTGGTAGATGTTGTTTACTTGAAGTTTAGTCAAGCGCTTGAAAAGGTTCTACATGGTCAACTATTTGGTAAAGTTAGATCATTCAGGGTGAGCTTGCTGATTGGGTACAAAATTGGCTTTAGGGTAGGAGACAAAGACTCTTGGTGGAGGGTTGTTTTTCAGACTGGAGGCCTGTGCCCAGCAGTGTTCTACAGGGATCGGTACTGGGTCCACAGTTATTTGTCATTTATATAAATGCTTTGGATGAGAATGTAGGAGGCATGGTTAGTAAGTTTGTGGATGATACAAAAATTGGTGCCACAGTGGACAGTGTAGAAGGGTATCTAAGATTACAAAGAGATCTTGATCAATTGGATCAATGGGCTGGGGAGTGGCAAATGAAGTTTAACTTGGATAAATGTGAAATATTGACTTTTGGAAAAACAAACAAGGGTAGGATTTATACAATTAATGGTAGGGCCTTTGCAAGAGTTGTAGAAACGAGACCTAGGGGTTCTGGTGCTTAATTTTTTGAAATTTACATCACAGGTAGACACGGTGGTTAAGAAGGTGTTTAGCACTCTTGTCTTCATTGCTCAGACCTTTAAGTACAGCATTTGGGATATCACGTTGATGTTATACAGGACATTATTCCAGAACATTGGACATTCCTCTTCTGGAATACTGTGTGCAGTACTGATTGCCCTGTTATAGGAAGGATATTATTAAACTGGAGAAAGTTCAGAAAAAAAATTACCAAATTGTTGCTGAGAATGGAAGGTTTGAGTTATAAAAATAGGCTGGATAGACTGGAACTTGTTCTACTGGAGCATAGGAGGTTGAAGAGTGACCTTATAGATGTTTATAAAATGATGATGGGCATAGATAAGGTGAATAGCAAAAGTCTTTTCCCTAAATTTGGTGAGTTCAAAACTAGGGAGCTTATTTTTAAGCTAAGAGGAGAAAAGTTTAAAAAGGACATGAGGGGCAACTTTTTTTTTACATAGAAAACGAACTACCAGAGGAAATGGTGGATGCAGTACAGTTACAACATTTAAAAGTCATTTGGCTATGTACATGAATAGGAAAGACTTTGCAGAATATGAGCCAAAGACAGGCATGTGAGACTAATTTAGTTTGGAAACATTTTTGGCATGGACTAGTTGGACTAAAGGGTCTATTTTCATGCTGTATGACTCTGTAACTGCTGAAGGAAATATAAACTGGTTTTCTTTAAGTCTAAATTGGGTTTTGACTGCCGAGAACAACAAGGCAGCTTCTGAGCTGGTGGAGATTTGATCACTTTTCTATACCTTGTTCCCAGCATGAGCTATTCAGTTATCTGAGAATAAATCACATGGTTATTGGCACACTAAAGGCCTCTGTCACCGATAACTGGTCACTCGTCCATAGGCTAATCCACTTCTTTTGCCACTTAGAACTCTATCTGAATAAAGAACCCATTGGCTCCAGCTGTCTGCAATCTTCAATAACTGCTTGCTCAAACTGCTGTTGAAACAATACTGTCTAAGAGAATCAGCTTGAGATAGATTTATAAATTCAGAATGAGTTAGAGTTGTGAGGAAAATTCTAAGAGGCATCAAGAAGATTTAGTCAAGTTGAGTGAGCAAATACTTGGCACATGCAGTACAACATGGCTAAATATTAAGTTATGCTCTTTGATGTGAAAAATGAACAGAAAGGAAGGGTATTTCCTAAACGGGGATACATTGGGAAGTATTGATTTGAATGTCCTTGTATGCCAGTCAATGAAAGTAGGCTCATGCTGCAAGCAGTTAGGATGGCAAATTGTATATTGCCGTTCATTGCAAGAAGATTTAAGGTTAGAAGTAAGGATTCCTTACAGCAATTATACAGGACCTTAGTGAAACCGCATCTGGAGCATTGCATGCAGTTTTGGATTCTCCACATAAGAAAAGATATACTTGCTATAGACAAAGTGCAGCAGATGTTCATTGGACTGATACAAGGGATGACTGGACTTCCTATGAGAAGGGATTGGTTCAACCTTCCCTGTTTTCACCAGGGTTTAGAAGGATGAGAGGGGATTCAATTGAAACATATGAAATTTGAAAAGGATTGGACAGAGTAGATGCAAGGAGGTTGATTCCCTCGTTGGGGAGTCTAGAATCAGGCTATGCCATCTCAGAATATTTAGGATTTCAAGATTGAGATGAGGAAAACTTTCTTCACTCAAAAGGATAGTGAATCTGTGTAATTCTCTCAATGGAAGCCTGTTGAGGTTAAGCCACTAAATATATTTAAGAACAACACAGATTTAAGATCAAGGGGCACAGCGAAAATGTGAGAAAATGGCACTGAGAAAGAGCATCAGCGATGGCCATATTGAATAGTGGAGTAGGCTCAAAAGGGACAAATAGCCTATTCCTGCATAATAGATAACAAAGTGTGAAGCTGGATGAACACAGCAGGCCAAGCAAAATGCTGCTTGGCCTGTTGTGTTCATCCAGCTTCACACTTTGTTATCTTGGATTCTCCAGCATCTGCAGTTCCCATTATCTCTGATCACAATTTTAGCCTATTCCTGCACCTGGTTTCTCTGTTTCTTTGTGACTTTACAGCTGATCATGATGGAGCCTTACTAGTTGGTTTTTCAAACAAAAGTGACCATTCATACAGACTGCTTTCTTTTGGTTTACCAATCCTTTACTTGTGCTAATGTATTATGTCTAACACTTTGAGCTGTTGTGTTATATAATAAGCTTTTATGCAGCATCTGATCAAATGATTTTTGGAAATCCAAATACACCAGTTTGCTGTTATCCACCCAGCTCATTCCATCCTAGAGAACTTAAATGAATTTGTCAAACAAGATTTCTCTTTTTTGAAACCACGGTGACTCTGTTTGACTATGTTATAATTTTTTATATTTTCTGCTAGCATTCCCTTAATGGATTTTCACATTGTCCTAACAGCAGCTGTTAGTTTAACTGTTCTATACCTTTTCTGCTTTCTGTATCACCCCTGAATAGAAGTGTGATTTTAGTAATTTCCAATCTATGAATCCAGGGAATTTTGGAATATTATAACTAATGCATCCAAGACCCTTTTAAAACCCTAATTTACAGGCCTTGGGGACTTTACAGCCATTAGTCACATTAATCTCCCTTTCTTTTAAGTGACAGTAATTATCTTTAAATCCCTCCCTTCTTACTGACCTTTGATTTTCTGTCATACTTGGAGTAACTTTTGCATTTTCTTCTGTAAAGACGAATACAAAGTACTTGCCGAAGTCTCTCCCTTGTTTCCCATTGCTTATCCTCCAGTCTTAACTTCCAAGGGTCCAAATTTACTCTAGCTATACTTCTTCCTTTTTACTTGGTTGCAAGGGGCTATAGCTGTCTACTGATATATTTCTTGCAAGCTTATTCTTATTCTATTTTTTCCCTCTTTGTTGTGTTTTAGTCAATCTTTGCTGGTTTTGGCAATTTTCCAAAATATCTGGCTTGCTTCTATTCTTTGCAGCATTTTTGTCTTTCTTTCAATTTGATACCATCTCAAACTAGAAAGAAGTACTCACAGTTCTGAAGGAAGTATGCTGTCCTCCCTACAGCAATGAGGATCTTCATTGAAGTTCTCATCATAAATTTCATCGGAATATGCTTCCTCTCGCTGAATAATTGGCAAACTGCTATCTTCAGAGTCTGAACTAAAAATACAAGAGTGTAACAGGGTCATTATGTCTGATGTAAACCAGAGAAATGAAACAATCATGTGCACATCCTTGGTAAGTGACGAAATATCATGTAATAGTTGACTATATTGATCCTTAATGATACAAAATTGTTGGTCATATTTGTAAAGAGAGAAATAGATAATGTTGGAAATACAGAAGAGAGAAAGGACAGTTTGAATAGGCCTCACCTTTAAGTGCTTCCACCACTTTTTGCTTTTGTTTCAGATTTCCACGTTTTAAAAATTAGTGCTGATAGTTCCAGGAGAATTTAAATGAAAGAAACTAGTACTGTACTAGATTAACCTGAACAATATTTAGCTAAACAGCTAAACAAAAAGAAATTATCCTGATTATAGGGGAATGATTCTAAGACTTGTGACATCAAGGCAGTATAAAGTTGGACTACAAAATAAAACAAATTTTTCTTCACAGTTAAATTTTGAAATATTGAAGTCAAACAGTTACTAGTCAACATTATACAATGTTACCAATTTGGTATCGCTTCTCCATGGATGACCTAAATGACCTTTCTGTTCTCCATGTGAATTATGTTGTATCAAAGAAGAGGAATCTGAAGAAATTCTAAAATAAATTGAGCCTCCATAATAATAAGTGCGTTTATTAAAAAGAACATTACAAAGGTCAAAACTGCTATTGTTAAAGTGAGGGAATACTCAGAAGGGTACATACCGTATCAATGTTTCATAATACCGTGTCCTGTTCCACAAGAAAGCATGAAAACAGAGAAGAAAAATTAATCAATTTGATATCTTCTTAAGTACATATAACAACTGTTGGAAAATTACGAATAAGTGTGGGAGGAGGCAAGAGCAGGATCTGTTTCCTGGTCAGCCAGAACAAGGTGGTAGCTGTGGTGCAAAAATATTTCCAATTTAGAAGACTCCATATGCTGGTTCTTACCCTAAACAAGTGTTTTGAGACGGACACTCACACACACCTTACAAATTTAGTGAGGCTGTGGATCTACAATGCTGTTTATTGAAAGTCTTAAATTTTAACTCACCATAGTTATCTAGTGCATTCAGCCTCTTTTGTTTTGGGATCATGCAAACTTTATACTGCCTGCATTTGTGTAGCTCTCATCATAAGCACATCAAATGTTGCAGTGTGCACACACCATGCACATTGTTTATTCAAGTCCGGCTCATACTATGTACGGACACACTACACACTGCTTTTTATAATGGGCTCAAGACAGACAAAGAAAGCCTTTTCTCCATTGTAACGAAGATGTTTACAAGATAACACACCTTAAACTGAAATGGCAAAGAATTGCTTTAGTAGAAAAATACCTTGCAATATTACAATCTTACCGTTTCGGATTGATTCTCCATGTTGTGCCTTGCAATATAAGCGCTGAAGTCAAAGAATTGTTATGACCATCCACTGTGTTGACGGTGCTTTGGTAGTTGACTGAAATTGGGAATCTGGATATTGCAGTATTATTGGCATTGTTAATATTGGCGTTTGATCCAGAAGAGGAATAGCTGCTTGGAGTGAACGTTGAATCAACCAGTTTCTCATGGGACGGTGATTCTATTTCAGCTTGAGAGGTTCCTGATTTATTGAGGTGCAAAGGACGTTGTGTGGTGAAAGTTTGTGGAAAGGAGCCTCGACAATCACTTGGATAATAGCCAACATGGTTACCAAATAAACCACCAGCCCTCTGTTGGAATAAATCATTCTGAGTCATATTCAAACTTTCAATATTATATTGAACATGTGCATCCTCTAACAATTAATCCAGACCTTTCACCATAAGAATGTAAAATGAGCTGTCCAAATTGGAGAAATGAGATGTGCCATATAGTGGAAAGATTTTAGCCACTTTTTCTGAGTCCCCAGAATATGAAGTCTCAACATTTACTACAGCACAAAAGAGATTCACAGCACAATTTTCTCAAGTTCATAGAGTACAGGGGATGAGTAAACTGAGTAATCCTACACATCCTCAAGTAGTCAATGCTAAGACAACTCTCAAACTGGTCTGAAAGCAGATTCCCTCCCACACCATCAGCCATGGAATGGTGCAAATAATAACAAGATGCTCAAAAAGAAGAAATGCAAAAAAAAAACAATTTGGAACAGCACATTCTATCCATGAAGTCTGTTCTTTCCACAAAAGTGCTTCAAGCCACACAAACAAATATTTAGTGTTGCAAAACTCTAGGTTATTTATTTAGTCCAACAGCAAACATTATACATCCTAGATTTAATATTTGTTTAATTAACAACAGGTATTTACTTAAGTTATTTTATCAATATGATTTATTTCTGTAAGTATGGTTCATTTCCCATAAGTTTTAAATGGCTACGTAAGAATATGCATAGAAGGGCATTTCATGTCCTGTCTAGTGCTTCATCTTGAACTACTTGAAATCGAGGACTATTCCTGTGTCCTGAAAAAACACACGCAGGAAGTATTGTCAGCCAGAAGAGCTCAAGGTCTGCAATGCACCTCAAAAGGTTGAAAGCTGTGTAGATAGTGCATTTCACCCTTCAACTTGGCAGTGAATCAGTGCTTGAAGACAGACAAAGAAGACCAGCCAGATGGTGCACAGAATTCTGACTGCATTCCACTCTGTAACTAGTATTCAGTTCTACTGGTTAAGTTGACAGTTTCTCCAGTAGGTTTATCCAGAGCTAAGTCTACAGCTGTATGGAAGGATCAGTGATATGGGGAGGGTGGGCTGAAGGAGGAAAATCAAGAGAACCAACAGTGATAGAGGTTTCATTAATTATGCATTAATAAGAAAGTAATTTTGCAGCCATAATGTGATTCCAGGTTGTTATGTTGTATTCCTGTTATCTGGGCTGAGGCTATAGAAAAACTAGGACCATAAACAGAACGTTGAAGGTGCGAAAAATTTAGCAAGAATTGGGGGGGAAAACAGGGTGAGCGAACAGTTTTACTTATTTGGAGTAACATAAGGGGGGCTGCATTTCCCATTTCTTTTCATAGTTGGGTGCTATGCTTCTTCTTACTGAAAAGTGATCACTGTTATGAAAACAATTTTATAATATGAAGTATTAGTGCAAGAAAAACATGGGAAAAAAAGAAAAGAAGAGAAAAAGTAATCTTAGATAATAAATTTTATTATCTTGGATTCTCCAGCATCTGCAGTTCCCATTATCACTGATAAAAAGTAATCTTAGACCAGTTAGCCTGATATTGATAGTGAGCAAGATTCCATTACAAAAAAATTAATAGCACAGCACTTGGAAAACAGCGGCAGGATCAGATAGAGTCAGCATGGCTTTATAAAATAAAAATTGTGCTTGAGAAATCTACTGAAATGTTTTGAGGACATAATTAGTAGACTTGATTTGAGGGAACCAGGGAATGTAGTTTACTTGAACTTTCAGAAGGCTTTCCATAATGTTCCACATAAAAGATTAGCATGTAAAATGAAAAAGGCATGGGACTGAGGGTAATGTACTGACATGGACAGTGAACTGGTTGGCAGACAGGAAACAAAGAATAGGAATAAATGGGTATTTTCTGTATGGTAGACAGTAACTAGCGACATCCGACAGGGATCAGTGCTGGACCTCAGCTATTCATTATATATATTAATGATTTAGATGAGGAAACTAAATGTAATATCTCCAATAACAACCAAAAGAACTGCAGATCCTGTAAATCAGGAACGAAAACAAAGTTGCTGGAAAAGCTCAGCAGGTCTGGCAGCATCTGTAAAAGAGAAAGCAGAGTTAACATTTCGGGTTTGGTCAATCTTTTGAGGAAGGGTAACTGGACCCGAAACATTAACTCTGTTTTCTCCTTCACAGATGATGCTCGACCTGCTGAACTTTTCCAGCAACTTTGTTATTGTTGAAATATCTCCAAGTTTGCAGACAACACAAAGCTGGGTGGGAGGGTGAACTGTGAGCAGGACGCAGAGATATTTCAGTGTGATTTGGCCAAGTGGAGTGAGTTGGCAAATGAAATGAATGGCAGATGAAGTATAACATGGATAAATGTGATTTTGGTAGCAAAAGCAGGAAGGCAGATTATTAAGTGAATGGTGATAGATTGGAAAAGAGGAAGGTGAAACAAACCTAGTTGTCTTTATACACTAGTCACTAAGGATAAGGATAAAGTTAAGGATATCAGATAGGCCATTGAGAACTGAGATGAGGAAAGATTTCTTCATCCAGAGAGAGGTGAGCCTATGGAATTTTCTATCACAGAAAATGAGGCCTAAACATTGAATGCTTTCTAAAAGGAGTTAGATATAATTAATTGGGCTAAAGGGATAAAAGGATATTTGGAGAAACTGGAAACAAGATATTGAGGTTGTAGACTTGCTTGCAGAGCCGGTGTGTTTGATTGCAGACATTTCGTAACGCTGCTAGGTCATATCAACGGTGCGTCTCTGGTGAAGCACTGGTAACTCCATCCTGCTTGTTGTTTATATGCTGCGGTGATTGGCATTATTTCCAGTTCTGTTCTTCAGTGGTTTGTTTATTGGGTCCAGTTCAATGTGTTTGTTGATGGAGTTCCAGTTGGAATGCCAGGTCCCCAGGAATTCCCTGGCATGTCTGTGTTTGGTTTGTGCTATTATGGATGTGTTGGCCCAGTCAATTTTGTGTCCTTCTTTGTCCGTGTGTATTGAGACCAGTAAGAATTGGTCATGTCTCTTGGTGGCTTGTAGGTATTCGTGTATCCTTATTGCCAGTTTCCTTTGAGTTTGGCCTATGTAATGCTTTTCACAGTCCTTGCATGGTATTTTGTATATTACATTAGTTTTATTGGTTGTGGGTATGGGATCTTTTACATTTGTCAGTAGCTGTTGCAGGATGGTTGTTGGTTACCCTGATATCCAGAGGTCTGAGTGGTCTTGTGTATTGCCACTACAACAACCAGGAATTGCACAAAGTAGAACAGGAGCACTTATAGAGCTTTTAAATGGAATGGATATTCAAAAAACATGATCTGCTGTAATAATACCAACCACTGCAGCAAACTAAGGCATATAAGTAACAAGTGGGACAGAACACTGACGCTTCACCAGAAGCACACTGACAATGTTATCTAGCAAGGTGACGAAATGTCTGCAACTAAACACGCCGGCTTGGCGAGCAAGTCTACAACCTCATCTACAACCCAAGCTATAAATCTCCTCAAAAACTCTAAACAGGGTGTTGAGTTGGATGATCAGCCATGATGACATTGAATGGTGTGCCAGGCTTAAACGGTCAATTGTTCCTATTTGCTCTGCTTCAATGCTGCAATTGTACAAAATTTGACCATATTGGTATTTACCATTAAAGGATTTGAAGAAAAAATTTAAATCACTCTGCAGTCTTTACTAATTATGTTACGTAGAACCTACCCTGAAAATGTCATCTTCAGATGCAGCTGAAGAAGCCTCTTTCATTGCTTTTTCCAGTTCTTCTTCTGCTGTCAGGTCCCCAGATATTGCACGACGAATCTCAGGGCCAATGTCATGTAACGTACGCAGACCTGCCTATAAAGACAAAAAAGGGAAAAGTTTTTAAAGCTATAAAAATTTATATTTACATATTGTTCTACAGAGATAGTCCGTGAATTGAAATTCTCACCTCTTGCCAAATCAGGTCAGGAGGGAATTACAAGGAGCATGAAAAATAGCCCCAGATCATAATTTGGCCTTGAAATTAAAGGAGGCCAGACAGACATTCAACGAAACACCTGAAGTCTTTCTTTAATTATGCAAAGCAAACTCTGATGATATTAATAGCGGTCTGAATGCAAGATTGAATTAGGCCTGAGTAGGGAAGCAGTAGTGGCTTTTCCTTCAGGTCATAGCTGTCAGAAAGTGGACCTGGAGCTAGAAAAGACCCTTGTACATCATTTTTGAAATTATGGTCTTGTAGAAGGGAGCAAAAATCCCTGTCATTTAGAATACTGGACCAAAATCCCTGTTTTTTTTTACCAGAACAAAAAGAAAAGCAGCTGGGCTGTGTTCTGGAATTTGCAATCACAGGGACAGCTGTCCGGAATCATGGTTCAGTTAGAAATCCTATGTGCGCCTTAGCCCTAAAGGAACAATGAACCAGACCTAAGACAACTTCAGACGTCTTGGACTCTTCAAAGGTACCAAGGCATTCAACTCCAATTAATACTCATTTGCAGAAATACTGACATTCTACTTCATCAAAACATATTTACCCCTACTCTAAACCATCAGGAAGCCATTCACCACAAACAGGACAACAGAAACACAATGGAGAACACAGTCTGTAATAATTGCTGGCCCGATATAGGTGAGGGGGAGAGAGAGAGACATCCCTGCAGCTACTAACAGGAGGGATCCCAGACAGCTACTCCCCTGAGAACTATCTGCACAGCTCTCTCCCTGAAACCCACCAACACGTGGCTGTTCTGTAGCAGGGGAACCAACGGCAACCAACCATGACCAGCAGATCTAATGACTGATGACCTCTGAAAACCACCGACATGACTGACAAGGCCTCAGACACATGCTAAGGTGAAAACTGGCTCATGAAACCACCACAAAAAAACCCCAAGTTCTCAAACCAAACTGAACACTGTCTGAAGTCTTCAGTGAAGCACTGGCTACAGCAAATGCAAACAACCAGCGGGTCTAGGCCCGAAACGTCAGCTTTTGTGCTCCTGACATGCTGCTTGGCCTGCTGTGTTCATCCAGCCTCACATTTTAGCTGTATTTCAAATTTGCGTTTATCCCCAGCGGTGAGCCTATTTCCCCAAAATATCCAACCTGGCTAGCAGGGAGGGGAAGGAGGGTTGGTGACCGTGTGGGGCACCCCAAGGTCAGGAAGTCCTGTGTTTGAAACTACTATTTAGTTTCTTATAGTAATTAGCCTAGTTAAATTCATAACTGATAGTGTCAGTTTCACTGTTCTGAATTTGCCTTTTTAACTCTTGTATTTTCTTTTCACTCGAGCTTTATTCCCCTATTTATTGTTTCTGCCTTTTTATTTCTTACGATGTACTCACCAGACAGCATGTCCCCAGCGCCGGCGGTGAGAGCAGGAGCAGGCAGCGTGAGGCAGATGGAGCGAATGCAGCACCCGGCACCCCAAGGCGGCTGGCAATGAGAGCAGGAGCAGGCAGCCCGAGGCGGCTTGCAATGAGAGCAGGAGCAGGCAGCCCGAGGCGGCTGGTGGTGACAGCAGGAGCAGGCAGCCTGAGGCGGCTGGTGGTGACAGCAGGAGCAGGCAGCCTGAGGTGGCTGATGGTGACAGCAGGAGCATGCATCCCGAGGCGGCTGGTTGTGAGAGCAGGAGCAGGCAGCCCGAGGCGGCTGGCGGTGACAGCAGAAGCAGGCAGCCCGAGGCGGCTGGTGGTGAGAGCAGGAGTAGGCGGCCCGAGGCAGATGGCAGCGAGAGCAGGAGCAAGTAGCCTCGGGGACCTGCAGCGAAAGCAGGCGCAGGCAGCCCGAGGTGGCGAGAGAGAGAGAGCAGGCTGCTTGAGGCGGCAGTGAGGGCAAAGTCAAGCTAAGTGAGGAATGTGATGTTGAACTATTAACTGTTTCTTAGTGTTTTCTACGTTTTACTAAGAAGGGGGCTGTAATGTTTAACTCCTTAGCTTACTTTCTTTGTTCTTCCGTTTTGTACTCTGTGCCCAGGTACAATTGTACTTGAGATAGCGCCTTTAAGTAGCAGCTTGTAAACTTTTCACTGTACTCATGCAAGTGAGTGCATGTAACAATAAAAATAAAGCTAGTTCCAATTCTTTAAAAAAAAACTAATTCTAAAAAGCTAAAAGTTACAATACACATTGGATTTTTTAAAATTTGAAAGATTTTTCAAATGTACCTGTAGAGACAATGCATTTTTCTGCACTGCTTTCCCAACAATGCCTTGTTCCTTGCGCTTCTTGAATTTTCTGAAGTAATCCTGGATTAAGAATGTGGCATAGAATTTTCCAACAGTAACTTCATCATCTGGAATATAAAGATATTACACACTATGCTGTAGTTATGTTAAATTTAAGAATTATATGCAGCACTTTGTATGTTCATGCACCATTACTGTCAGAATACAGCTAATTTGGAACATTGTCAGCATTTCAAATGGAAATATGAAATTTTTGAAGTTTATAAAACATTACCTCAATACTAAAACAGGGATTGAATCCCCTAGTACCACCTCCAATGCATGCTCTGGAAGAGTGTGAAGGTCTGATAAGAGCACTAAATTGGCATATATCTGAGAGATTCTTGATTCCATATCCAGGTGGAACGACTAGAGTTTTTTTGAATGATGATAAACTTTTGAAGAAAAATAACTGCTAGGTGGAAACTGCTTTTGCCTGTGCCCATGGATGTCCCAGTTCTATCTTTCAACTATTAAGCATCTCTTTTCACACTTGATCCATTGGCCTCTTATGTTTTTCTGGATTCTTGAATGGCTGAGGTAAAGGAACTTCCGCTATGGGTGACCTTGAAGGGATGGGTGAAGGTTCTAAATGTGCAAAGTGATCTGGAAAATTTTTGTCTGGAGCTAAGACTTGGTGTATTCAAGTCCTGGTGAAGTTTGTGGCATTTACTGTGGATTGCTGACAATTGTAAGGGTCCATGGGAACAACAGGGGAATTTCAGCCCATGCATATTGTAACAAATAGATCACATTTATGTAAACATTGACTGTAAAATGTTTGTGGTTTGTGAGAGCTGATAAAACGAATATAAGTTTAAAATATTGCAGTAAAATTCTTGATTTCAATGCCCACTGTTCACTGATGAGCTCTTTGGTGAATCAAACTCACCACAGGCATTTCTCCTAGGTGAGGTATAGCAGAAAAATTGATCTTGTTTTGCTTTTTTAAGGTATAGCCCCTTATGGCAAGTTGTCCTCCTCTTGCTTTCTTGTAAGGTTTTCATTTCTGTATTATTTGTTCCATTTTGTAGTCAAGTAGCAGACAACAAAAGCACAATCACAATTCCCATATATGAGTTAATTTTAAGTGCATATGAGCAAATACCAGAAGCCTACAATGTTTTGGGAATCTATGGAGGGAACCTGGTCAAACGTACGCACAGTTTGAAAGGAACAAACAAAATATTTTTGATGGGTGGACAAAAGCATTGAAAATAGATCAAACATATGACACTCTTAGAGAGATGATTATTTTGGAGGACTTCAAAAATTCACGTCTTAAAACAATGAGAACTCATGTGGAAGAGCAGAGAATTAAGGATGCAGGATTAGCAGCAGGTGCATGAAATTCTTAAGAGGGGGGGTGAGCACCTAGAGATTGTTGTGCCCATTGGTGCCAATGAAATAGCTAGAAAGAGAGATGAGGTCATGTGAAGTGAGTCCAGGGAGTTAGGAAAAACACTGAAAAGCAGGACCTTAAGGGTTGTAAAATCTCTGGGTTACTACCAGTGCCTTTTGTTGGTGAGACAAGGAGTAGAAAGATAGGACAGATGAATGCGAGGCTAAGGAGTTAATGCAGGGGAAGCGTTTCAGGTTATTGGAACATTGGGATCTTTTCTGGGAAAGGGGTGACCTGTAAAAGGCAGGTTGCACCTAAACTGGGGGGGATCCAATATCATTGCTTGGAGGTTCGCTAGTGTTATGCGCAAGAGTATAAATGAGAGAGGCAGTGGGCTAGGGACCAGAGTAGCAGGTCAGCAAATTGAGTGATTGTGGGGAATGTAGATGTTCAGTTCAGTAAGTCTAAAAGAAGGACAGGCAAAGACAAGTAAATGAGTGAGTTTTGAGAAGATTTGTAGCTCAGGTTGAGGTTCTGGATGTGAATTTGCTCGCTGAGCTGGAAGGTTAGTTTTCAGACGTTTCGTCACCATTCTAGGTAACATCATCAGTGAGCCTCCGACGAAGCGCTGGTGTTATGTCCCGCTTTCTATTTATCTGGTTAGGTTTCCTTGGGTTGGTGATGTCATTTCCTGTTCTTTTTCTCAGGGGATGGTAGATTGGCTCCAAATCAATGTGTTTGTTGATGGAGTTCCGGTTGGAATGCCATGCTTCTAGGAATTCTTGTGCATGTCTCTGTTTGGCTTGTCCTAGGATGGATGTGTTGTCCCAATCAAAGTGATTGGGTACTTAATTGGGGGGAGGACAAATTACATAAGCATTAGGCAGGACCTAAAGAGTGTTAATTGGGAGGAGCAAATCCACATTTGACATGGGGGTAGTTTAAAGATCTGTTGATTAGAGTTCAGGACTGGCATGTTCCAATAAGGAGGGAGGACAAGGATGACAAGATAAGGGTTCCTTGGATAACAAAGGAGGTTGTGAATTTAGTGAAATGGAAAAAAGAAGCATATGTAAGGTTGAAGAAGTTAAAACTGGACAGGACCTGTGAGGAATGTAAAGAAAGCAGGAAAGATCTCAAACAGGGAATTAGGAGGGCAAGAAGGGGCCATGAAATGACCTTGACAACAAGGGTTAAACAGAATCCCAAGGCATTCTATGTGTGTACATTAAAAACAATGGGATAACCAGAGAGAAGGTAGGACCACTCAAAGATATTGGAGGGAATTTGTGCTTAGAGGCAGAGGATGTGAGAAAGATCCTAAATTAATAACTTGAGTTGGTATTCACTCAGGAGAAGGATATGGAAACACAGAAATTGAGGTGCATGAGTAGGCAATTCAGCCCTTTGAGCCTGTAGCACCAATCAATCTGAACATGGCTGGTAATGGAATGTCAGCATCCTAGTCCTGCTCCCTCCACGTAACTTTTGATTCCTTTAGCTGAGAGGGCCACATCCAGCTGCCTTTTGAGAATATCTAATGAACTGGCCCCATCAGGATTTTATATGTTTCTCTAAGATTCCCCCCTCATTCTTCTAAATTCCAGAAACTACAAGCCCAGTCAATCCAGTATTCCCTCATATGTCAGCCCTGCCATCCCGGGAATCAGTCTGGTCAACATCTATTGAACTCCCTCAAATATCAAGAATTCCTTCCCCAGACCAGGAGACCAAAACTATCTTGACCAAGATCTTTGTATTCTTGAAAGCCACAGTAGATGTCCTGGACTGGCCAGTAGCTAATGTTGTTCCTCTGTTCAAGAATAGTAATAGGGATAATCCAGGAAACTACAGAATGGAGAATCTCACATCAGTGATTGGGAAGCTATTGGAGAGATTTTTTAGGGATAGGATTTACATGCATTTGGAAAAGCATAGCCTAATTAGGAAACGTTCAGCATGACCTTGTGAAGGGCAGGTCATATTTTAAGAGGAAGTGACAAAGGTGATTGATGAGGGTTGAGCAGTGGATGTTGCCAAAATGGATTTTAGCATGGCTTTCCATAAGGTCTCTCATGGTAGGCACATCCAGAAGATTGAAATGCATGAGATCCATGGTGACTTGGCTGCAGGGATTCTGAATTGGCTTGCCCAAAGGTGGCAGAGGGTAGTGGTGGAAGGATGTTTTCCTGGCTGGAGGTCCGTGACTAGTGATGTTCCACAGCGATCCGTACTGTAGTCTCTGCTGTTTGTGATATATATTAATGACTTGAATGAAAATGTAGATGGGTAAGTTAGTTAGTTTGAAGATGAAACAGCGATCAGTGGAGTTGTGCATACTATAGAAGTTTGTCAAAGGATACAGTGGGATATAGATCAGTTGCAGATATGGGTGGATAAATGGCAGATGGAGGTTATACCAATTAAGTGCGAGCAGCTGCACTTTGGGAGACCAAACACCAGGGACAAGTATACAGTTAATGGCAGGTCCCTGAACAGCACTGATGTACAGAGGGATCTTGGGATTCAGGTGCATAGATCTTGGTCAAGGCCATGCTTGCCTTTACTGGTCAGGGAATTGAGTACAAGAATCAGGATGTCACACTGTAGCTTTATAAGATTTTGGTATGGCTATACTTAGAGTATTGTGTTCAATTCTAGTCGCACATTATAGGAAGAATGTGGAGGCTTTGGAGGGGGTCAGGAGAGGTTTACCAGATGCTTCCTGGATTAGAGGGTGTGAGCCACAAGGAGAGGGTAGAAAAACACTGGTTGTTTTCTCTGGAATGGCGGATGCTGAGGGGAGACTTGACAGAAGCCTATAAAATTATGGGATACATAGATACAGTTGACAGTCAGAATCTTTTCCAGAGTTGAAATATCTAATACGAGGGGGCATGCATTTAAGGTGAGAGGGGGAAGATTCAAAGGAGATGTGAGGGGCAAGTTTTTTTAAAACAGAGAGTGGTAGGAGTCTGGAATGTGCTGCCAAAGGTGGTGTTGGGGGCAGATAGGATAGGGGCATTCAAAGGACTTCTAGATAAACACATGAATATGCAAGGAATGGAGGGATATGGACCGAGGGTAGGCAGAAGGGATTAGTTTAACTTGGTGGGGCCTGTTCCTGTGCTGTACTGATCTATGTTCTAAATGGCAGATGATTAGGAATTGGTTCATAAATCAAAGTTTGGTTTCCGAGATCAATTTCAATCTGAGAAGAAATTGGGGAAAAAAGAAATCCTCGGGTGGTAAGGGAAAAGGAGGTCTCATTGGAGATAGTGAAGATAGCTGACCACAGGGTAAGGAAACCACTGAGGGGGAAAGAGAAGTAAAAAAGCACAAGTGTTTTCGCTACAATAAAGTAGGCTATATGAAGTCTCAGTGTTGCTAGTTTAGAAAAAGCACTGGGGAGATGGAGGTGAGGAAACAGGATAAGTCAGTGAGTTTTGTTCAAATGGTTATAGAAAGCACAATGGAATCTAAAAACTGCAAAAGAATGTACAATCTTGCCAGGGATTGCTTGAGAAGAAAGTGCCAGACCTATTTAAAGAATTTATTTGTGTGGCTAAAGTTTACTCATTTATGCCAGGAGGAAATTAAGATTTAAGAAATACTGAGGTAAGTCGATCTTTGATGGTGAGAGATGAGGAAATATATAATCCAGAAGGAGCATTTCCAGAAAATGTGGTCATATGTGGAACTCGTGATGCAAAGAGCAGTGTTCCATTACATAAAGTGAGGTTGGAGTGTTTGTTGGAAAGTGGCGCAGTGATGGTAGGAGTAGTAGAGAAATTTTCTGTTCTGGAGATACAGTTTATCCTTGGGAATAAAATAGCTGGATTACAGGTGGGAACGATGCCTATTATAGTTGAAAAGCCAGTGGAAAATCAGGCAACTGAGGTGTTAGAGAAGTATATCCTGGAACTTTTCCTGGCCATGTGGTAACAAGGTCACAAAGCCGCATACTGAAGCTGGAGGATGAATAAAGGAGTAAAGATAAGAAAGTTGAAGTTCAATTATCAGAGAATATGTTAGATTAAATGGTCGAGAAAATCAAGAACAGGTGGAGGACAAAGTGGATGTTTTTAGTTCAGAGAAATTGACTGAATTACAACAAAAAGGTGAAAAAGTAACACCATTGAATCAAAAGGCATACACAGGAGTAGAATTTGACGTTACAATCTTAAAAATGAAGTCTTGATGTGGAATTGGAAAGCATCACATGTTCAGGCAGATGAGAAATGGGCAGAAGTTCATCATGTATCACCAGTGGGTTGCGGAAAGGTGGTGTTGTGGCTAGTACACAAATTACCAGTAGGAGGTCATTTGAGACTAAGAAAAACTCAAGCCAAAATACAAAAACATTTTTATTGGCCTAGACTGCATAAGGATATGGTTGCATTTTGTGGGACGTGCCAAACATGTCATGTAATTGGAAAATAGAGATAACAAAGTGTGAAGCTGGATGAACACAGCAGGCCAAGCAGCATCTCAGGAGCACAAAAGCTGACATTTCGGGCCTAGACCCTTCATCAGAGTAGGTAATTGGAAAATGTCAGGCATTGATAAAACCAGCAGCTTTAATACCTTTTTCTGCATTTGAAGAACATTTAACAAGAATCTTAATTCATTGAGTAGGACCTCTAGCTAAAACAAAATATGGGAATCAGCATTTGTTTAACAAAGTGGACATCTCTGCTAGATTTCCAGAGGGAATTTCATTACGCAGTATCATTTTAGAAGGATTTTAGAAGGGTTATTCAATTTTCTTCACTACATTTAGACTATACACAGTGAGTCATTTGGTTCAAGGGTCAAATTTTATATCAAAATTATTCAAGGAATTTATGGACAGCTTATAGATAAAACAATTCAAATTCACTGGGTACCATCCACAATTGCAGGGAGCATTAGAATGGTGACATAAAACTTTAAAGGTCATGTTCAGGGCTTGTAGTCAAGACTATCCAGAGGATTGGGATAGAGGTGGCAATTAGGGATGCACCCAATGAGCCTACTAAATTCAGTCCATTTGAGTTAGTTTTTGGGCATGAGGTAAGAGGATCACTGAAGTCAATTAAGGAGAAATTGGTAAGTCAGAGTTCAGAAACCACATGTTTACACAATATGTCAAAATTAGGGAGAGATTAGACAGAGTGAGTGAGTTGGTTAGACACGGCACTTAAAAGTAGTACAGCACGTGATGAAACAATGCAGATAAGGAATCAAAAATGTGTAACTTTGTGACGTGGAGATAAAGTGTTCGTATTACTCCTTGTGGCAGGTGATTCTTTAAAGGCAAGTTTTAGTGGGCCTTATCAGCTCGAAAGGAAATCGAATGAATTGAATTGTTTAGTAAGAACACCAGATAGGAAGAAATCTCAGAGTGTGTCATGTGAATATGCTCAAAAGGTATTTTGATGGGGAAAGAAAGTAAAAAGGAGAATGTTGTATGGGTTACAAGATAGGGTGAAGAACCAAGTTCAGATGACTTTGAATTGGACATTCCTCAAATTAAACTGGACAATGAGGAAGTTCTCAAAAATTGGAATCAATTATTGAGTTACCTTCCAGAGGAAAATCGAAATGACCTTTAAGAGTCATTATAATTACGTGGTAAGATATATAGGAATAAGCTGGGAAGTACTAGTCTGATTATGCATAGTGTAGATATAGGAAATGCTGTTCAAATTAAGCAACATCCTTATAGACTTAACCCTCTAAAGTTGGCATAGGTTCAAAATAGGTTAGATCATAGAACATAGAACAGTACAGCATATACAGGCCCTTCAGCCCACGATGCTGTGCTGACCATTTATCCTACCAAGATCAAACTACCCATGCATACCCTACATTTTATTATCCTCCATGTGCCTATCCAAGAGTCGCTTTATAAAGAGAAATAATGAAAAATAAAATATGTTAAATAAAGAAAAAATAAAAGATGATGTACTAAGCCACATTTCAGTCTGGGATTTGACTTGTCCAGTAGTAAATCAGATGGAATCATAACACACACCTTATCCTCCAATAAAGACTGAGTATTGTCAATAGACAGAATTTAATGTCATTCCCCCAAGGTGAGTTCAGGGGCAGGGTTACATTATATGGGAGTGTGCCAGCAGGAAGTCTGCTATCTTCCTGTCTCTCCCAACATGAAGTCTGGGGCTTGAAATCTCTTAGATGGCCTTCTTGCCGATTGGCAATCGAGGATTTTGGCAATCAATGCCTACTTAAGGAACAATTCTTACTACCAATACCATACAATCAATGGTGGCTGCGGTAATTATGATGGGAATTCCAATAAAGTGAACCTTATCAAGTTTGCTGGTGGGCTTGAGGGGGTTAGATGAGTGAGAATGTCCATTGTTGTCAAGCACCCGCATATCTGTTTTTTTTTGCTGCAGAACATGCCCCAGGCCCACTAAAGTACATTAGAACATTACAGCACAGTACAGGCCCTTCGACCCTCGATGTGCTGACCTGTCATACCGATCTCAAGCCCATCTAACCTACACTATTTCATGTACGTCCATATGCTTATCCAATGATGACTTAAATGTACCTAAAGTTGGCAAATTTACTACCCAAAGCCCTCCAATAAATTGGTTAATCAAGATTGGTTTATTGTCTTTGAGCATGCATTCAAAGTTAGTTGCGTAAATGGAGTTCACCCATAGTAACGGTGCTAAAACCAGATGGTACTCAATGATTATGTGTGGACTATCGCAACTGAATGCAGTTACAAAATCTGATTCATATCCTAATCCATGTTTGGAAGACTGTACTGAGAACGTAGTACAAGAACTTCTTATTTCTAAGTTGGACTTAGAGGAAGATGGCAAATACCTTTAACTGAAAGGGCAAAGGAAGTTTCTATTTTCATGACACTGAATGGACTGTACCTGTTTAAAGTATGAAAAACGTATGAAACACATTTTGAAGACTAACAAATAAGGAAATTTTGGGATTACTCAATTATGTGGTGTACATTGATGATCTGGTGAATTTTAGTCACACATGGAAAGAACATTTGGAACATCCAGCAGAATTATTTGATTGACTTCAGGAGGTGGGCTTGGTGATGAACATAGCTCAGTGTAAGTTTGCAAAAGCCAAATCACTTTTCTGGGCTGTCATTGTACTTAGACAAATAGCCCCACAGGATGTTAAAATAAAGGCTATTGGGGAATTTCCTATACCATCAATGAAGACAGAAGAACTACAATTCCTGGAACTGAGCGGTTCTTACTAGAAGTTCGTACTGAATTTTAGCAGTGTGGTTGCTCCACTGACTGACTTGTTGAATAAGTGCAGAAAGTTTCAGTGGATGGAAGAATGTCAGAAGGCATTTGACAGACTGAAAGCTGTGTTAGCCACTACCCCAGTGTTATTCGCACCTAATTACGCAAAGCCATTCAAAGTGGCTATCGATGTGAATGATGTGGGTATCGGTGCTATACTCGTACAAGAAGCCATGAAAAGATAGGAAGATCTATTGGGTATTTTTCCAGAAAATTGAACAGAAATATTCTACAATTGAGAAAAAGACCTTGAGTTTAGCAATGACATTGTAACATTTCAACATTTATAATGCCAGTGATGAGAAAATTGTATATACTGATCATAATCCCTTAAAGATTTTAGACAAATTTAAGAATGAAAACTCCACAGTGTTTAGACGGACATTATTAATCCAACCAATTTATTTGAAAATTATATGTGTGGCAGGATAAGAGAACATAATTGCCAACACATTGTTGTAACTTTGATGAACAACGACTGAGGCGTTCAGTACAGGGAAGAAACTGACTGAAATGGACTGTAGTAGTGAATGTTTAGATGCTTACTGTCAATGTAATGGATACATATTGTAGTTTACTAATATTGCTAAGGGTAAAGGATTTTAAAGATGAAGCCATCTTTGTATATGAATGGTTTTCTTTTTAAGTGGGGAGATGTGTTGATGCTATGGCTTCAAGACGTATGTTTTGTCCTGGGTATTTTTTTTATGAAGAAAGGTTGAGACGGAGATGCAGAGTAGTCTGCTCAAAGCCAATAAAGCTTGTGAGAGCTTGGGTTTTTTTAAAAGTTGGAACAATAGAAGCAGCCTGAATGGCCCTCTGAAATCTTCCTCCCCTCCCCTTCACTCTGACTCCCGCCCCTCCCCTTCACTCTGACTCCCGCCCCTTCCCAACCCCACTTGCTGTGGTTATTCGCCATTCTCCCTAGTCTTCTGCTGTCAGATGCTAAACATTCTGTATGTAACAAAGGTCTCAGCTTTATTCCTGTACATACCCACCTTAATGAATTTTGGGCATGACGTTACATCAAACTCTTCTTCCATTGTCTTCACCTTTGTGCCCAATTCTTTGGGCAAGAATCCTCACCCCATGCCATGGACCCATTCACTCAGCTCCAACACTCCCTCTCCAACTGGACCCCACCTTCTGTCCTTTTACCTGCACTCAATCAGTTCATTAAGTATTGTTGACGTGACATTGGTCACTTCAATTTCTCTGCCCTCTTCACCCAATCCAACCTAACTCCCTCCAAACTGACTAGACTCCATGTGCTTCGATCCAAGCCTGACTTTGCTATTCACAGAATCATAGAGGACCCACAGTGTGGAAACAGGCCATTTGCCCAAACAAGTCCTCACCGACCCTCTGAAGAGCATCACATGCAGACCAATCCCCCTACTCTATCCCTCTAACCCTGCATTTCCAGCAAGTAATGCACTTAACCTACACATCCCTGAATACTATGGGCAATTTAGTATGGCCAATCACCTAACTTGTGCATCTTTGGACTTTGGGAAGAAATCAAAGCACCCAGCAGCAGCCCGAGCAGACACATGGAGAACATTGCAAACTTCACACAGCCAGTCACACAAGGTTGGACTCGAACCCGGATCCCTGGCACTGTGAGGCAGTAGTGCTGCCCTGAAGACAAACAACCAGAGCTCATTTGGGATTAAGCCTGCCGATAAATGTGGTGCTGCTATAGTCTGGCGTACTGACCTCTACATTGCAGAGGCTGAGTGCCAGCTCTCAAATACCTCCTCCTCCATAAGTTTTACAATACTCATGGAGAAGGATAGGAGTGGTCCTAAAGGAAGAGTACTAAACTGGGGGAAGGCCAACTATACCAAGATTCGGCAGGATCTGAGGAATGTAGATTGGGAGAAACTGTTTGAAGGTAAATCCACATTTGATATGTGGGAGGCTTTTAAGGAGAGGTTGATTAGTGTGAAGGAGAGACATGTTCCTGTGAAAATGAGGAATAGAAAAGGCAAGATTAGGGAACCATGGATGACAGGTGAAATTGTGAGACTAGCCAAGAGAAAAAAGGAAGTATACATGAGGTCTAGCTGACTGAAGACAGTCAAAGCTTTACAAGAATATCGGGAATGTAGAACGAATCTGAAACGAGGGATTAAGAGGGCTAAGAGAGGACATGAGATATTGCTGGCAAACATGGTTAAGGAAAATCCCAAAGCCGTTTATTCATATATAAAGAGCAAGAGGGTAACTAGAGAAAGGATTGGCCCACTTAAGGACAAAGAAGGAAAGTTATGCGCTGAGTCAGAGAAAATGGGTGACCGGACATGACGGATGTTGAGGTTAGGGATAGATGTTTGCTTACTCTAGGTCAAGTTGACATAAGGAAGGAGGAAGTGTTAGGTATCCTAAAAGACATTAAGGTGGACAAGTCCCCAGGTCCGGATGGGATCTATCCCAGGTTACTGAGGGAGGTGAGAGAGGAAATAGCCGGGGCCTTAACAGATATCTTTGCAGTGTCATTAGACACAGGTGATGTCCCAGAGGACTGGAGACTTGCTAATCTTGTCCCCTTGTTTAAGAAGGGCAGCAAGGATAATCCAGGTAATTATCGACTGGTGAGCCTGACGTCAGTAGTAGGGAACCTACTGGAGAAGATACTGAGGGTTAGGTCTATTCCCATTTGGAAGAAAATGGGCTTATCAGTGATAGGCAACATGGTTTTGTGCAGGGAAGGTCATGTCTTACTAACTTAATAGAATTCTTTGAGGACATGACAAAGTTGATTGATGAGGGAAAGGCTGTAGATGTCATATACATGGACTTCAGTAAGGCGTTTGATAAGGTTCCCCATGGCAGGCTGATGGAGGAAGTGAAGTCACATGGGGTCCAGGGTGTGCTAGCTAGATGGATAAAAAACTGGCTAGGCAATAGGAGACAGAGGGTAGTAGTAGAGGGGAATTTCTCAAATTGGAGACCTGTGACCAGTGGTGTTCCACAGGGATCTGTGCTGGGACCACTGTTGTTTGTAATATATGTAAATGATGTGGAGGAAGGTATAGGTGGTCTGATCAGCAAGTTTGCTGATGACACTAAGATTGGTGGAGTAGCTGATAGTGAAGGGGACTGTCAGAGATTACAGCAGAATATAGATAGACTGGAGAGTTGGGCAGATAAATGGAAAAATGGAATTCAATCCGGGCAAATGCGAGGTGATGCATTTTGGAAGATCAAATTTAAGGGTGAACTATACAGTAAATGGAAAAGTCCCAGGGAAAATTGATGAACAGAGAGATCTGGGTGTTCAGGTCCATTGTTCTCTGAAGGTGACAATGCAGGTCAATAGGGTGGTCAAAAAGGCATACGGCATGCTTTCCTTCATTGGACGGGCTATTGAGTACAAGAGTTGGCAGGTCATGTTGCAGTTGTATAGGACTTTGGTTTGGCCACATTTGGAATACTGTGTGCAGTTCTGGTCGCCACATTACTAAAAGGATGTGGATGCTTTGGAGAGGGTGCAGAGGAGGTTCACCAGGATGTTGTCTGGTATGGAGGGTGCTAGCTATGAAGAGAGGTTGAGTAGATTAGGATTATTTTCATTAGAAAGACGGAGATTAGGGAGGACCTGATTGAGGTCTACAAAATCATGAGGGGTATAGACAGGGTGGATAGCAAAAAGCTTTTTCTCAGAGTGAGGGACTCAATTACTAGGGGTCATGAGTTCAAAGTGAGAGGAGGAAAGTTTAAGGGAGATATGCGTGGAAAGTTCTTTACACAGAGGGTGGTGGGTGCCTGGAACGTGTTGCCAGCGAAGGTGGTAGACGCAGACACGGTAGCGTCTTTTAAGATATATTTGGACAGGTACATGGATGGGCAGGGAGCAAATGGACACAGACCGTTAGAAAATAGATGACAGGTTAGACAGAGGATCTTGATTGTTGCTGGCTTGGAGGGCCGAAGGGCCTGTTCCTGTTCTGTAGGTCTCTTTGTTTTTTGTTCTTTGTTCTTGTTCCTGTTCCGATCTTCCCCTCAATCATGACTGCACCATGACACATCGGGCCGTTGTATAAACTATAGTCACTAACCTCATTTTATCTGATGATCCCACCCCCACTGCGTCCAAGCTGACAGTTCCACAGCCCTGCACAGCTTGCTTATACCTCCTTCCAAAAATCCACAAACAGGATTACCCAGATAGACCCATTGTTTCAGCCTGCTCCTGCCCTTCAGAACTCATCTCTTCCTACCTTGACTCAGTCTTTACTCCCTAGTGCAGTCCCTGCTCACGTACATCTGTGATTTCTCTGACGCTTTATGCCAGTTTTGGAATTTCCAGTTTGCAGGCTGTAGCCACCCCCTCTTTACCACATATGTTCAATCCCTTTATATATCCATTCCCCACAAGGAGGGTCTCAGGGCTCTCCGCTTCATCGTGGAGCAAAGGTCTGAACCATCCTCACCTACCAGCACTCTCCTCTGCTTGGCCGAGCTCGTCCTCACCATCAACACCTTCTCTTTGAACTCCTCTCATTTTATTCAGGTCAGTGGGCCCCACCCACAACTCTTTCTGCAATATATTGATATATAATCAGTGCTGCTTCCTTCTCTCAATGGAATTGGAAAAGGTAATCAGTTTTGCTTCCAATTTCTACCCAAGCCTCACTTTCACCTGTCTATCCATGACTCCTTCCTTTGCTTCCTTGACATCTCAGTTTCCATTTCTGGGGTTAGGCTGGCCACTAATAACCACTATAAACCCATAGTTACCAGGACTATACATCCCTGCATCCTGCTTCATGTAAAGTCATCATTCCATTCTCCCAGTTCATCCGTCATCATTGCATATGTTCTGATGAGGCCAAATTCAACAAGGCAGCCTCCAAAATGTCCTCCTTCTTCCTCAACTGAGTATTCCCCAGCACTGTTGTCGACAGGGCTCTCTACTGGGTCTGACCCATCTCCTCACTTCTGCCCTCATCTTTTCTTTTCCCTCCTGCAACAACGATAGAGTTTCCCTTGTCCTAACATACCTTCCCACCAGCATCCACATTCAGAAGATTATCTGATGCCATTTCTGCCACAGCCAGTGAGAAGCCAACGCTGGACGCATATTCACCTCCCCTGCTGTGTCCACCTTCTGCAGGAACTGTTACCCCTGTGACACCCTAGTCTACTCTTCCTTCACTCCCAACACCAACCCCCACCCCCACAGCCACACGGCACCTTCCCCTGCAACTCCCAAAGGTGTAACACCTGCCTATTTACCTCCTTCCTCTTCAGTATCCAAAGGCCCATACATACCTTCCAGGTGAAGCAGCGATTTACCTGTACTTCACACAATCTAGTCTACTGCATTCGCTGCTCACAATGTGATCTCCTCTAGACTGCGGAAACGAAGTATAGACTGAGTGACCGCTTCACAGAACACCTATGCTCTGCCTGCAAAAAAGACCCTACGTTTCCAGTTGCCTACCACTTTATCACATCACTCTGTTCCCTGGCCAACATCTCTTTCTCTGGCTTGCTGCAGTGTTCCAGCGATGCTCAGTGCAAGCTGGAAGAACAGCACCTCATTTTCTGCTTGAACACCACCTCATTTTCTCTGACCCTGCATCCCTTCAGACTCAGTATCAAGTTCAATAATTTTAGGGCCTGAACATTCATCTTCCTAGCCCCCTACTCCAAACACCAGGCATTGTTATCATACAATCTGCCATTACACACTACCTATTGTTAGCCACTAACAGTCTCCATTAATGGCTATTCACCCTCCTAGCCAAATCATTATCCACTCCTTTGTCAGTCCAACTGTTCTTCTCTCTCTTTGGGCTCTATCCCCATCTATTGTTTATTCCTTACCCCCTCTCCCCAACCAATCTTCTGCATATAAATGGGCATTTTCCTAGCTACCATCAGTTCTAAGGAAGGGTCACTGGGCTCAAAATGTTAACTCTGATTTCTGTTCATGGGTGCTGCCAGTCCTGCTGAGCTTTCCTAGCAACTTCTGGTTTTGTTTTTGAATGGACGGGGTCAAGCTCCCACAGAACCACAATATTAAGTTTTAATTTTCAGCATTTGTGGTGGTCTTGAAGTTAGATGTGGAAGCTCTTATTCTTCTCTCTGTTACAGCCAAAAGCTGAGATTCTCTTCCTTCTACTAGAATTGCATGTGAAACAATCTATTTTGCTGAATTTGCCTTTGCCAAGGGTGTGTTTATGGGATGTTACTACATTGGAACAGCTAATTAGTAGCAGTTAATATATACATTATTTTGTTAAGCATTTCAGTAGTGTCACAGTTAAGCCAATTCTTTTATTTATATTTTGTCTATAGTTTAATTATAGTATATGAGTAAAGCATGTTTTGTGTAAAGCCTGGTAGTTTGACCAAACAAATTGCATCCAGAATACAATGCCTTACACTTACCTTTAAAATAAGAAAAAGGCAAGGTGCAGACTGTCCTCTTAATATATTTTAAAGGGGCTTGATCTGGAACCAACAAATGGAATAGGCCTACAGGTTCCTGATTGGAAAAACAGATGTCATAACTGTCTGTCAGGCTGCGTAATATCATGACCTCAACACTTCATGTATTTTCAATGTATGGAAGGGAATGCTCACATGTATACCTTGCTCTACAAAGTAGGCTGCATTACTCATCAAAACATTGCACCCAAAACATCTTGAAACTAGGCTTAAAGTATGCCAAGAGATCTTCATGCTACTGTGTTGACCACATGTCCACATAGATAGAACATGGAACATAGAACAGTACAGCACAGTATAGGCCCTTTGGCCCATGATGTTGTGCTTACCTATTATCCTACTAGGATCAAACTACCCTGCATATCCTACATTTGACTATCCTCCATGTGCCTATCCAAAAATCGTTTAGAAATCTCTGAAGTATCTGACTTCACTACCACTGCTGACAGAGCATTCCACACACCCATCACTCTGTGTGTAAAGAACCTACCTCTGACATCTCCCTATACCTTCCTCCAATCACCTTAAAATTATGTCCCCTTGAAATAGTCATTTCCACGCTGGGAAAAGGTCTCAGACTATCCAATCTATCTCTGCTTCTCATCTTGTCAGTTGAAATTCAATGGAGAAAATATTGAAGATTCTTTTGTAAGAAGAATGAGGGAAGATTTTGTGTATGAACAAAGTAACCTCAGAGTGTTTGTACACAAGGTTTTGAAAGCAGCAGAACGGGTTAACCGGAGAGCTAATAATATGTATGGAATCTTGGGCTTTATAACTGGAGGCATAGAGTACACAAACAAGGATTATGCTCAAATTCTATCGTGCTTAGTAGGAGTATTGAATCAAATTCTAGGCTCCATTATTTATGATGGTTATGAATACTTCAGAAAAAGTACTGAAGAGATATACTAGAATGGTTTGAGGGATGAGGAATTATAATTATGTAGATAAAATAGAGACCTGGTCTTGTTCTTAAGAGGAGAGAAGGCTGAGACCTAAAATGGCAGATGCAATTAAAATCGTGAAGCATTCTCATGGGCTGAGGAAAGAGAAATTATTTCTGATGCCAGAAGGGTCAATAACTAGGGATATAAATATAAAGTGATCAGATAAAGAACCAGAGTGATATGTGAATATATGTTTTCATGCAACAGTGATTAGAATTTGGAATGCATTTTCTGATGAGGCGATGGAAACAGATTGAATAGTAGCTTTCAAAAGGTGTTTGCATAAATACTTGAAAAAAAATTGCAGTGATATGGGGAATGAACAAATTAGTGGGGGTAACTTCATTGCTCTTTGTAAGAGCTGGTGCAGATTAGATGGGCTATGAGATCTTTTTCTGTGTTGTACTATTTTCTGATTTTCATATGAATAGTTCAACAATCGTTATCATCATGAGACAGGAACAAT
The DNA here is from genome assembly GCF_030684315.1 of Stegostoma tigrinum. NCBI lineage: Eukaryota > Metazoa > Chordata > Chondrichthyes > Orectolobiformes > Stegostomatidae > Stegostoma > Stegostoma tigrinum. The sequence goes on along the minus strand of NC_081371.1, from coordinate 23,088,913 downwards.
TTCTGAATTACCCCTGTAAATCATTTACTAATAAACAAATTTAAGTGTTACCCATCCATTGTTATGTTGTATCATTTGGTTACTTAATTATATGTTATTATAAGATAACTACTTCTATTTTTCAAGCTGTTCCATATTTGAAGGGCACTCACCTCCTGCTGGTGGCACGACCTGATCCAACAACTTCATGCTTGTACGTTTCCAGATTTTCTTAATAATTGCGCGAAGTTCTTCGTTTGCTTGTTCCAAATTACCTATTTGACAGGACATTGTATTTCAAACAAAGGTCCTGAAATTAAAGCCAGAATCCAACCCACTATACTAAATAATATTTTCTTACCTTAGTGGTAGTGAGGAAATTTTCTATTTCTGCCAAAAATAGATACGATACTGCCACTGTATCAAGATAACTGCACTATTTTCAGGTTTCGACCTCCTCTGAAATTTACTTACATCAAATGGGTGACTTTTTGATGTATGCTTAAAATCATGAAGGTTCAACACAGAGATGGTAGATGCTAGTGCCTCTGGGTGCCAAGTGATTATATGGGGAAATTATACTTGATTGAGAATGAGGCCACAATAGGCTGGAAAGTTTCATTCTCAAAAAGTCTTACAAAAGACAACAATTAGCCTTTTTGAAATAACCTTCATATTTAGCTGGTGTTTGACCCTAATCTATATATTTATGTAGTCTCCCATCTGCTTTGGACTGGAGAGTTGGTTGCCAACTTAAAGCTTGCCTTAACATTTAATTAAGCAGACATATGTCCAAATTCTCTTCTAGATATTGCTCTGCCAATCATCCAACTTCCAAGCAAAGCACAGAAAGCAGGCAGTTAAAAATCCCCTCTAGTGAGTTTCTTTCTCTAAAGCATTTATTTAACCTAGTTCCCTTTGAAATAACAAAGTTAAAAACAAATGTCTCAAAGCAGGCATCTCATCAATGTATCAAAATCACAGGCCACCAGTGCTTGTAGATCTGAAGCCAAAGAAATTGTTAAATATTCTAAAAGTTTGTACCTTCAGTTTTGATCCTTAATGCAGTTCTAACCAATGCAAAGAGAGTTGCATTGAACATGACTGTGCCATCGCTGTTTAAAGGCATATTCATGGATACCAAGCGCTGCATGAAACAACAAACAACATGGCTTAGTGAAACCAAGTAAAAATCATTCAAATTTTTATTGAGATATCAAAGTTACATGAAGGAAACTAAACATACAGTGAAAGGAAAAGCACAACCTTTGTGATTTAGCATAATCCAGTTTTAGAAATAATGAGGAAAATCAACAAATTTTGTTCAAAATATGGATGATAAAACCAGAACAGTGTTGATCATGAGAAATAGTTTCCAAACTCATTCTTATTCATACAACTTTTCCTATTATATTTGTACATACAGTATATCTTGGAAAAATGAATAAGAACTTAATCTTACTTTTGTCAGCTGTTTCAAACATTGTCAAGTCTCATGGTGTGTTTTTCCCTGTGAGGACCAGTGAGTTTTCTTGTTTGATCATTCCAAATTGCACCTTCCATGCCCCTACGCATCCCTATTATCCATTGTCTTCTGGATTCTACTACTTGCCATAAATAGAAGAACTTCCCACTGTAGGACTTTCTTGGAATAGACCTGGCACCTGTGACACCCTAAAAAGGCCGTTGTGCATCCAGACAAGCACTGTCAGTCCAAAGCTTCCCTGCACAGTTCAAAATATTTAGCCCTGATGAGGCAGATAAGGGAATATTAGTGCCTTGCTTTTTGTTAAGGGGCCTGGAAGCCCTCCCTGGTGGACTGGGTGGCATACAGCAGCAACATCCCGTCCTCCAGAACTAGCAGAGAATGCCACATGATTAGATCTTGCCAGGTTGGTCCGTGATTGTCATCTGGGTTGTTGCTGTCCCAGTCATCTGAAGGAATTGTCGGCAGGAAAGGAAGATGATCAATGACCTTCTCTGCTCAGCCAGGGTAGGGTCCACCATCCAATCTCTGCTACCTGACACTCATTTCACCACTGCCACTGCATCAACCTCACACCAAGGGTCATGCTCTATTCCTCACGCTAATTGAATGCAACATTTTCCTCACTTGCTGTCATTCTCTGACCTTCCCAGGCTTGCATGATATCTGCACTTCTGAGTCACAAATGCAGGACACAACTATTTATCCCCACCAGTACCCATAAGACCATAAGACTGCAAGACGTAGGAGTGGAAGTAACGCCATTCAGCCCATCGAGTCCACTCCGCCATTTAATCATGGCTGATGGGCATTTCAACTCCACTTCCCTGAACTCTCTCCGTAACCCTTGATTCCTTGTGAGATCAAGAATTTATCAACCTCTGCCTTGAAGGCATTTAACGTCCCGGCCTCCACTGCACTCCATGGCAATGAATTCCACAGGCCCATCACTCTCTGGCTGAAGAAATGTCTCCTCATTTCCGTTTTAAATTTACCCCCTCTAATTCTAAGGCTGTGTCCACGGGTTCTAGTCTCCCTGTCTAACGGAAACAACTTCCCAGCATCCACCCTTTCTAAGCCATACATTATCTTTTAAGTTTCTATTAGATCTCCCTTCAACCTTCTAAACTCCAATGAATACAATCCCAGGATCCTTAGCCGTTCATCGTACGTTAAACCTACTATTCCAGGGATCATCCGTGTGAATCTACGCTGGACACGCTCCAGCACCAGTATGTTCTTCCTGAGGTGTAGGGCCCAAAATTGGACACAGTATTCTAAATGGGGCCTAACTAGAGCTTTATAAAGTCTCAGAAGCACATCACTGCTTTTATATTCCAACCCTCTTGAAATAACAACATTACATTTGCTTTCTTAATCACGGATTCTATTTGCAAATAGCTTTTAGAGAATCCTGGACCACCACTCCCCGATCCCTTTGTACTTCTGCTTTACGAATTTTCTTACCGTTTAGAAAATAGTCCATGCCTGTATTCTTTTTTCCAAAGTGCAAAACCTCGCATTTGCTCACGTTGAATTTCATCAGCCATTTCCTGGACCACTCTCCTAAACTGTCTAAATCTTTCAGCAGCCATCCCACCTCCTCAGTACTACCTGCCTGTCCACCTATCTTCGTATCATCGGCAAACTTTGCCAGAATGCCCCCAGTCCCTTCATCCAGATACCCTCACTAACAGTTGTGTAAGTTGCTCTCATCTCATTCTATCCCTTCCTTTCTCTCATTTCAGGAGAGAACAGGCCACAACAGGGCAAAAACAGGCTGAGTGGTGAGCTGTCTAAAATTCAGCTTATCGTCCTATACAAAGAATTCATGGAACCACTACAGTGTGGAAACAGGCCTTTTGGCCCAACAAGTCCACCCTGATCCTCACAGCATCCCACTCTGACCCATTCCCCCATAACACATCTAATCTATACATCCTTGAACACAATGGGCAATTTAGTATGGCCAATCCACCTAGCCTGCACTTCTTTTGGACTGTGGGAGGAAACCGGAGCACCAAGAGGAAACCCATGCAGATACAGGGAGAATATGCAAACTCCACACAGACAGTTGTTCGAGGGTGGAACTGAACCTAGGTTCCTGATGCTGTGAGGCAGCAGTGCTAACCACTGAGCCACCATGACATCCCTATATAAGGGGAGAATCCAGACTTTGACCACATGAATGGCTGACTGACCCTGCCACAGTACTGGAGTAGTAACAGTGTGCCCTTGACATACCACACTGGGACCCTTTCACTGAAGGCTGAATCCCCTGACTGAGGACTACTGACAACCATGACAAACTTCTTGGCTTTGTGTCAGCATAAAGGGTAAGACACGGCAGAAGTGGTGTGAGTCTGACTGCTCTGGCTGGTTGGGCAAAGTGCAAAATACAAGAAGGTAGGGATGTAGTGAGCATCCTGATAGGCTTAAGATGAGTGAGAGCTAAGACAGCAAATGAACAGCCACGACATGAAGTCTGATCCAATCCATGAACTCAGTGCATGTTCCTGCACACAGTGTCCTTGCAGTAGCATTTTCAATAGTAGTTGCCAGTGAACACTGAAGTGCAGCATTAGATTTTATAAGTTCCTGTAAATGGATCAGAAAAGTATCATGAGGTTCTTGAGAGCAGCAGTAGGTTTGGATGCCAGCATCCATCGGCAGGGCAAGAGAGCAGCAGGTGCTTGGAGTGTGCCCTGAAATGTTGCTGTCAGATGTCAATGATGCCGACTGGGGGAGTGAGTGGTAAGCTGAAGTCACTTTCATGTCAGGAATTGTTAATGTATATTTTCTTGCTGCAGGTGGTACAATAGAAATCTCCATACTAATGAGGTGGGATTTGTAGTTAACAAGGCTGACAATAAGCAGTAATTTTTGTGAATTAGCAGTTTACTGCTCCATAATGAGAATGCTGCCTCAATGTCTAGAAGTTTATTTGAGAATGTAATATGTTGCTCCCAATGCGAGAAAGTCCTTGCTCAACTTTGCACATGATTCGCCAGATGTCTTGCCATAGCCCATGTCTTTGAGGGCTCCATAGGATTTAGCTCTATGTATTCAAATGAATAAAGAGAAAATCGGAAGGTGTTCCTAATTTAAGTCTTATTCATATCACCAATTTTTATCCAGGTGGTCCACCTAAATGATTTTCACAAATGGTCCAAATGGTGTAGGTGGAGTAATCCAGGTATCCAGACCAGTAATCCGAAGAATTAAAATTCAGACCCCATGTGATAATTTGGGAATTTGAATTGCCAAAATAATCTCTCAATGCTGATAATTCAGAAATTTTCTTGTATTGCAGTAGAGAAATAACTTGAGGCATGACATTTACTAAGTGTAACATGCTTCAGACTAACAGGCAATTTTGGACAGATGGCTCCTAAAGCTTTGCACCACTACAGATCATTTGTCGCAATGAGTCAATGACTCCATTATCATATGACTAAAATGTAAAGTTGCCATAGTACGATCAGAATTAATCTGGAATTGAGAATCTACTGATGACCACAAAACCATGATAGATTGTCCATTTGGTCCCCTAATGTCCCGCAGAGACGGAAATCCACCATTCTTACTTGCTCTGGCACACATATGACTCCAGACCCACAGCAACATAGTTGACTCTCAACTGCCCTCTAAAATGGCCTAGCAAACTACACAGTTGTATCAATTGCTGTGAAATCTCAAAGAAATGAAATAGGACAGACTACCTGGCACTAACACCTGTACCAGGTAACTAATTACAAGCTTTCCACAGCAGATCTTATTCTCATATTTCTTATAACTGTTCTCCACTTTTAAATCTAAATTCTAAGTCTGAAAAAAATCAAATTTAATATTAATGTTGCTTTTGTGCGCCTCCTGTGCAGCTGTTACGTTGTATGCCTCACTCTGTCTAACCACCCTATGATCTGGATGTCCCTTTGTTATGATCTGCCCAAACTGCTCACAAAACAAAACTTTTCACTGTACTTAGGTACGTATGACAACAATAAGTCAAAACAAATCATTTGAAAAGACAATACCAAAAATAGCCTTGTCAATTCATACTCCTAGAATCATATCTGACAGGCAATGTCTCAGACATCACCATCATCATCCCTGGACATGTTTTGTCCCACTGGCAGGACAGACCCAGCAGAGGTGAAGGCACTGTGGTACACAGTCATAGAGTCATTTAGCATAGAAAAAGGCCCTTCAGTCTAACGCATCCATGCCAACCAGATATCCTAAAATGATCTAGACCCAGTTTACCAGCATTTGGCCAATATTCCTCTGAACCTTTCCTATTCATGTACCCATCCAGATGCTGTTTAAATATTTTAATTTTATTCGCCTCTACCACCACCTCCTCTGGCAGCTCGTTCCATACGCATTTGCTTCTTTCCAGTATGATTGAATTTTTTCTCAAAAACCAGCTAATTTTAAAAAGTTAATACCAAAACATCTTGTACCCCATTAGCTGCCTCTTTTAAGACACTGGGGTGATGTCTGTCAGGATCCAACGACATATCAACCTGTAATTCCATCAGTTTGCTCAGAACTGCTTCTCTAGTGATTAAAATTTGACCATGATCCTCCTGATTACAGGTATTAAACTTTGATCTTTTTGCATCCTCTACAATGAATGTAGAAACAAAACAGTTAATTATATCTGCCATTTCTTCCTACCATTCCCATGTTCTACAGAACCACTTCATTTATTTGTTTTCTTTTTAATGACTTGTAGAAACGTTTGCTAACTGTTTATATATTTCTAGGTAGCTTCCTCTTATGATTTATTTGTTCTGATTAACCTTTTAAGCAAACATTGACGGGCCCTCCCCTTTTCATTTCTATTTATAGTGGGGATGTACTTATTATGGATATTCTGAAATATCCTTAAAATGTCTACCACTGCTGCTCTACTGATCCATTCTCAGAACATTTAAGCTAGATCTGCTCTCATGCTCACATAGTTGCCTTTATGTAAGTTTAAAATACTAGTCTTGGACACATTCTTCTCCCTTTCAAACTTCATGTAGAATTCAATTATATTATGATTGTTGCGATATTTACTCTGAGGTGATGAATTGAGTTTGTCACACTACACAATATCAAGCGTAACATACCTGGTCTCAGGTCTCGTTTAGAAAGTTTCCTAAAGCAGCATAATGTCAAAAGCATTCTGTGAATTCCTCATCAAATTACTAAAGCAATCCAATTTTTTCTAATTTATGTATAGACCTGGGCAAATGGAAGAAAAGGCTGGTTTGTCAAAATAGTTAATATTGTCCAACCATTTGATCCATCTAGCTTGCCCCACTATTCAACAAGATCATGGCTGATCTGTTCCAAGCCTTAACTCCTCTTTTTTGCGAGCTCAGCCTAGCCAACAACTCCCTGATATTTCAAAAAATCTACCTCCTCTTTAAATAATCTCTGTGATCTAGCTTCCACAATTCTCTGAGGTAGAGAATCTCAGAAATTCACTGCCCTCTGGGAGAAGATGTCACTTTACATTTCAGTTTTAAATGAGGAACCCCTTATTTGTAACTATGTCCCCTAATTCAAGACTCCCCCTCTAGTGGAAACACCTTCGCACCATCTACCCCATTAAGCCCCTTTAGAATCTTGTATGTTTCAATAAGATCACCACTCATTCTTCTATGCTCTAAAGGTCTAAACTGCTTATCCTTTCTTCATAAGTTAACCCTTCATCCCAGCCGAGTAAATCTCTTTTGAACAGCCTCCAATGCCAGAATATCTCAACTATGCAAAGTACTCCAGGCAAGGCCTCACCAACACCCTGCTCAGTTATAAAAAAAAAAATTCCCTGTTTTTAAATTCCAAATCTTGAACAATAAAGGACAACTTCACTGGATTTCTCTTGAGGTAATGGAAGAAGGTTAATGAAATAATTGCTGTGATCTGTTTATAATTCCAAAGGTTGTTTCATTAACAGCCACATATTAGGGTTTCCAGTAAATCTGAAGCACCTGGAACTAAATGTACTTGACAGTAGTGTATGTTTGTGACATGTTATTCTTAAAAATTTATTCACAGGATGCAGCTGTCACTTAGTAGGCCACAATTTCTTCATTATCAATAAACGGGGAGCATTGATGGATAATTGTTTTGCTGGATTTGGGGAACATATACAGGCATTTGTTCAAGACCAAGGCTTTTCTTGAGCATGTTAATGACCTAAACTTTGGTACTAATGACATAATTTCAAAATTTGCAAATGATGCAAGAAGTACAATGAGCTTTAAGGAGACTAGTATTAAAGTAAAGGGGATACATTCTGACCTACAGAATGGGTGAATACATAGCAAATGAAATTTAATTCATGAATGTATGAAGTGACACATTTTGGAAGGAAGAATAGGCAGAGGCAATATAAAGTGAAATGTATATTATAACGTGGGTAGCGGAACTGAGAAATATTAGCACAAATTATTGACAGTGGCAAAGCTGCTAATGAAAGTAGTTAAAATTGGAACCCGAGCTTTGTAAATAGAGAACAGGGCCAGATTTTCGTACTGACTTTGGGACTCTTACCTCAAGATCAACTGCTTGGAGCCAGGCTGGCAGACCGATTTTCCTTCAGGAGGCCTCTTAAGTGACTACCCGGAGCTCACCAACAAGGATGGAAAGTGAGCTCCTGATGCTACCAGCCTAATTACATGGCTGGCATCTCTGTCCTTGGCATATCCACTGACAGAGATGGTTGTTGCAGGTAGGGCAAACAGAGGGTGTCTCAAAATGGAGGTGCTCTAGCAGTAATGAAAGTATTTTTTTAAAGAAAGGTCAAGCAGACAGGTTTCTCTGATTGAAGGGATGGCATGATGAATTGAATGACCCACACACAAAGGCGACTCTGACACTAGAAAACTACTGGACAGCATTTTTTTTTATTCCTCGTATGGACCTCCTACAAGTGGAATGGCTACAAAGTAATAATCCCCATACCTGCTCTGGAAAATATTTCTGGTAGTGGAAATGTGTCAGGGATTGTCTTAATGCTGTTGCCCTGTGGTTGGAGAAATTTTGCCATATTACAGATTACAAAATCAAGGAAATGATGAACCTTTAAAGAACATTAATTTAGGCTCAACTGCAGTGTTTTGTACAATTCTGGCTACTGCACTTTAGAAAGGATGTGAAGAATTCAGACACACTGCAGAAAAAATTGAAAAGACTTTAGCTAAGTGGATAAATGATAGAATGGTTATTCTCAGAGGGGAGAAACCTGAGAGAAGATTTAGCAGAGGTGCACAAAGTCGTGATGAGTCTAAATAATAAAAAAAGAAAATATTTCTCTATAGCTGGAACTTTATCAGCTAATGATGCACGAGTGGCAAAGAAATGTTGGGAGTAGTCCTTCCCCAGAATTCTGAGATTACTTACTTTACAGGCCACTCTATGTGGACACAACTTGCCAAATCCCAATGGTGGTTGTATCCTTCTCAGGAGAGTAACCACATCCAAATGCTTGATGCGACCCCTGAAACAATATAAACAGGACAATATAATTGTTGATTGAATAATCTATGAATATTGCTCTTTTTGTTCGAGCATATGTCATCCTTTCTGCTAATTTCTCCCTTTTCTTTCCAAACGATTGTCTACATGTCAACTATTGGCAAGGTGGTGGATGAGCCAGCAGGTAACATATTTCCAGCATTTCACATGAATTTGAAAGTATCACTTGATTGAGAATATTTTAGCTCACCGCAATTAATGAAGTGCCACATGGATCAATGTTTGGCCTTAACTATATACAATCACTATTGTGTGGATGAAGAGGCCAAATAAAATTAAAGCCAAATTTGCTATGATAAAGATAATTCAGAAACACTTTCTGAGGAGAACACAAAAATTCTGCAAAGAGCCTGCAGCTTTTCAGCAGTAGTCACCTCGGCGTTGTGGCCACTGTTAGGACTGCACTCAGCCAACAGCAATATCATGGATGACACCATGGAATCAGGGTAAGGGGGTTGGAAATACCAGAACAGTCACTGAGATCTCTGAAACGAACGAGCAGTGGGACCTGCTAAGAGAGAGAGATATTTTGATTGGGGTATCCTTTGCCACTAGGAGGTCCATCTCTGGGCCACAGAGTGTCCAATCAGGAGGCCACTACACACCTAGCCCCAGAGAGGGGCTGTAAAAACTGCAAAAGAAGGCATAAAGGCTGTATCAAAAAGTTTTATTGGTGGTCTTCTCATTGGTAGAGGCATCTCCGCCCAATAATCTACCTTTGGCAGTAGAAAGAGGATCTAAACTGGCATCTGGTTTGCCACTTAAGGACTTCAATTAGCCTCTCAGCTAGGAAGGAATTCTCAACCTTACCCATGCTGGATGAATGGCATGGAGTCAGAAAGAACATGTTGTTTAATTCAGATAAATGTGAGGTGTTGCATTTTGATAAGGCAAACCAGGGCAGGACTCATACAATTAATGGTCGGGCCCTGGAGATTGTTGCCGAACAGAGACTGAGGGCTGCAGGTGCATAGTCCCCTGAAAGTGGAGCTGCAAGTAGACTAGGTAGTGACAAGGCATGCCTGCATCATTGATCAGAACATTGAGTATAGGAGTTGGGACGTTCATGTTTCGGCTATACAGGACACTGCTGAGGTGACTTTTAGAATACTGTGTTCAATTCTGGTCACCCCTCAATAGGAAAGATGTTGTTAAACTTGGAGAGTGCAGAAAAAATGCAAGAATGTTGCCAGGACTGGAGGGTTTGAGTTATAGGGAGAAGCTGAATAGGCTGGGGTGTTTTTCCCTGGACCTTCAGAAGCTAAGGAATGACTTCATAAAAGTTTATAAAATCATGAGGGACATGGATTGGATGAATAGCCAAGGTCTTTATCCTACAGCGGGGGAGTCTAAAATTAGAGGGCATAGGTTTAAGGTGAGAGGGAAAGATTTAAAAAGAGCCTGTGGGGTAATTTTTTCACGCAGAGGGTGGTGCATGTATAGAACGACCTGCCAGAGGAACTGATGGAGGCTGGTATGATTACAACACTTAAAAGGCATCCTTTTGGGTATGTGAATAGGAAGGGTTTAAAGGGATATGGGCCAAATGCTAGCAAATGGGACTAGGTCGGTTTGGGATGTCCGGACGGCGCAGACAAGTTGGATGGAAGAGTCTGTTTCTGTACTATTTTCATCATTTTCCTTCCAGATTCGACAGCCCCTTTTTAAAATTGTTCATAGAATGTAGATGACTCTGATTAGGCCCACAGTTGAGGTGGTTAGGGAGACAGTTCCATGATTTTTACTCAGAAACAGGATTCAAGTCAAAATGGTATTGGCTTCAAGGGAAACCTGCAGTGTGGTGCTCCCACTCATCTGTCGCTCTTGTTCTTCCAGGTGCTAGGGATTGTGGGTTTGGAAGGTGTCGTTAGAGGAGTCTTGCTGAGTTGTTGCAGTGCGTCTTGTAAATGATACACGCTACTGCCAAATGATGTAGGGAATAATGCTGAATGTGGTGGAAAGGGCTCCAATCAAGTGGACTGCCTTTTCCTGGATGGTGTCAACTGCCTTGAGTGTTGGAGATGCACACATCCAGGCAAGTAAAGAGTATTCTATCACACTCCAGATCTATGACTTGTAGATGGTGGACAGGCATCGGGCAGTCAGGAGATGAGTTACTCATTGTCGAGTTCCTAGCCTCTGACCTGTTCTTATAGCCACAACATTTATATGACTCATTCAGTTCAGTTTCTGGTCAATGATAGTGCATGACATTTCAAAGGCAATGCCACTGAAATTCAATGGACAATAGTTTGATTACCTTACATCTGTGTCATAGATGTTACTTGCCATTATCAGCCACTGTCATCTCACCTCTGGAGTTCAGCTCTTAACCGTGTCTGGACCAAGACTGTGAAGCAGTCAGGAGCTGAGTTGCCTTGTTGATTGTAAACTGACCGTCACTGAGCTGGTATTCCTTTGTAAGTGCTGTTTTTATAACTGCCAATGATATCTTCTCTCAGTTTGCTGATGATCAAGAATAGGCTGTTAGGAAGGGTGATTTGGCTGGGTTGGATTTGGTCTGCTTTTTGTGCATAGGAGATATCTGGGCAAGCTTCCACATTGTTGGGTAGGTGCTAATGCTGTAACAGTATTGGAACAGCTTGGTTAGGGGGTGAGAGTTCTGGAGCATGTCTTTAGTCCTATTGCTGGCATTTTGCCAAAGCCTGTAATATTTTAATATCCAGTGCCTTCAGCCTTATCTTGATATTATATGGATTGAATTAAATTGGTTGAACATTGGCATCTGTGATATTGGAACCTCAGGAGATTGAAATGACTGATCCACTCAGCACTCTGACTCAACATGGAAACAAATATTTCAACCTTTTCTTTTGGCACTGGTGTACTGGGTTCCCTCAGCATTGAGGGTGCGGATATTTCTGAGCCTTCCAGCTCCTGTCAGCTTTTTGTTTAATTGCCCAGAAACATTCATGACTGGATTTAGCAAATCTGCGGAGCTTAGATCCGTCGTCCTCAGCAGGTCTAGCAGCAACTGTGAGGAGAAAGCAGAGTTAACATTTCAAATTCAGTGACTCTTCATCAGAACTGAACTGACGAGTTCTGATGAACATCAGTTCTAATAAAGAGTCACTAGACTTGAAACATTAGTGCTGCTTTCCCCACACAGCTACCAGACCTGCTGAATTTCTCCAGCAATTTCTGCTTTTTTTTTCAGATCTTCAGCATCTGCTGTTCTTTATTTTAGATTTGACCTGCAGTTTTAGGATTGCTTAGACCTGCTTACTGCATGCTGCTCACACTGTTTGGATTGCAGTGACAGCTATGTTTAACTTCACCAGGTTGACACTTTATTCTTAGGTGTGCCTCTAGCTGATTCTGGCATGCCCTCCTGTACTCTTCATTGAACCAGGTTTGATATCCTGTTTTCACGGTAATAGTACAGTGGGGGTATGTTGGGTCATGAGATTACCGTTGTGGGTGAATACAATTTGCTGCTGATGCTGATGGTCCATAGAATGCAATGGATGTCCAGTTTTGAGTTCTTAACAGAATGGTAGTGTCACTCACATGGTGCAGCATATAATCAATCTTATCTTGCAAAAAAATTATTTTGTAAAGCTCTCTTGTGCCAGATTAAAATCTAGTGTCAACACAGCAACAGGCTCATGTTAGGCCAGCAACAATTGAAGCCCTCTTTCAATTTACAAAGCAGCTATTAAAGGGTGATTCATTCTGACTGCAGTACGTGCTGGAAGTGGATTTGAGAGAGCATTTGTTGGCAGGATGAAGGCTGACAAAAGATGTAGTCGGTCAAACAGAAAATGCCCAGGATCTCCAATGAAGTGCTGGAAGTATCAGTGCAGGAGGTGGAAAGCTGATCTTTTTACTGGAGCCAGGTGGTCCTCTGGGCAGGAATGTTAATGGGCTGGGAGCAGATAGCCAAAATGACTAATACAATTGTGATGGGTGTCAAGGTAGTGGGCATTTGTCATCATGATTGCGACTTCATATTGCATTGGTGATTTTAATCTGTGTTAAAACCAAATTACATCACAATCTGTCCACTTTTTATACTCCTGATATATGCATGGGGTGCCTGCATTATAGTTTTTCAAACAATGCTGATAATCGCAGACAACACAGAGATTGCCTACTTTCATTTTTGCAACATGAGTCCCTTTGTTCCCTAGCCATCTACTGCTGGTAAAAAGACCACTAGACCACAAGTTGAAGGAGTAGAAGTAAGCCACTCAGCTCACTGAGACTGTTCTGCCATTCAATGAGATGATGGTTGACCCGATAATCCTCAGTTCCACTTCCTTGTCCTTTCCCCATAAATCCTGATTCCCATATCAATTAAAAGTCTCCCTTGGCCTTGAATAAACTCCACTGAGTACAGACCTAGAATCCTCAACCACTTTTAATATATCAAGCCTTTCATCACTGGGAAATTCTTGTAAACCTCCTTTCACCCACTTCAAGGCCATCACATCCTTCCTTGGATATGGGGCCCAGAACTTCTCACAATATTCCAAATCCAGTCTGACCAGAGCTTCATACAGACTCAGCAGTACATCTCTGCTCTTGTATTCTAGCTCTCTTGAAATGAATGCCAGCATTGTATTTGCCTTTCCAATTTCCAACTAGAACTGCATGTTAACCTTAGCAGAATTCTGAACTAGGATTCCTAAGTTCCTTTGTGCTTCAGATTTGTGAAGTCTTTGCCCATTTATAAAACAGTCTATGCATCTATTCGTCATTCCATAGTGCATAACTTTTTTTGGCATTTTATTACATCTGCCACCTCTTTGTCCATTCTCCTAGCCTGTCCAAATCCTTCTACAGTATTCCCACTTCCTCAACTTTACCTGTGCTTCCACCTGTCTTTCCTTCATCTCCAAACGTTGCAACAAAGCCCTCAGTTCCTTCATCCAGTTTGTTAATCTATAACATGAATTGTTGCGGTCCAAAAACTAACGTCTGTGCAACTCCACTCATCACCAACTACAATCTTGAAAAAGACACCTTAATCTCCAATCTCTGCCTTCTGCCAGTCAGCCAATCCTCTATCCATGCCAGTACCTTGCCCCTGACACCATGGGCTCTTATATAGCAGCCTCCTTGGTGACACCTTGTGAAAGGCCTTCTGGAAGTCCAAATAAATTGTGTCTATTGACTCTCCTTTGTCTAACTTGCTTGTTACCTCTTCAAAGAATTCTAACAAATTTGTCAGGCATAACCTCTCTTGACAATCCATCCCGACTCAACTCTATTTTTCCATGCATTTCCAAGTGCTCTGCAATCTCATCCTTAATAATGGACTCTAAAATTCTATCCATCACGGTGATCAGACTAGCTGGTTTATAATTTTCTGTCTTCTGCCTCCCTCACCTCTTAATTTGGGGTTTTGCACTATCCATTTTCTAGTCCTCTAGGACTGTCTCTGACTGCAGTGATGCCCGAAAGATCATCACCAATGCCTCTACAATCTCCTCAGCTATCTCCTTCAGAATTTGTAAGTGCAGTCCATCTGATCTGGGTTATTTATCCACCAAAAGATGGACAGTGTGAAACAGGAGACAGCAGTCATAGTCCATCACACTTAACATCTGTGAAATAAGCTAATGCAAATTGAGCATTATAAGAGTCTTAGCAATTATAAATAGTCATAGAGCTGAGGGGTTGTGATATCAATCAGGAATGCAAAATACCAAATCAAATACACTAATATTACATCTAAGAAGCATGTTTCAAAAGTTGAGTTTTAAGTTGCTGCACTTACTTGGCCTCAGGATCATACTCAGCCCAGATCCTCTTAAATTCATCTAGATGGTGTGGACCAAGAATAGACCAATCACGGGTTAAATAATCAAAATTATCCATGATAACAGCTACAAAGAGGTTGATGATCTGAGAGGAAGAGAAATAGTTATCTTCAAATTTGCAGCAAATTCAGGCTTCAAAAGAAAATAAAACAGTATGACATTCTACCTTTACAATGTAGTTGATAATGAAATATTACCTGGCAATGACTACTTTAAATGTATGTAAATGTAAGGATCCCTTCATACCATGTGCAGAAGCTCTACAGTTGATTCAAATGATATTCTTGCATATTGGCACAATTAAACATAATTAAGTAAACATACTTAATTTGTATGTAAACAAAGTAAACATACTATTCCTACAAACTGACCCAAATGCCACTTTAAATCCTAATGATGTAAATTTTTCATATTCACCGAAGCACCTAGCATCCACAAGCTTTTCTGCCCTGGGCTCAACTGGAGCAAAGGCACAAAGCAATTTGGAATCCCCAGAAGGCACCGTAATGTCTCATTAAATGTCCTTCAGCCTCCAGACTCACCTTTAAAATCCTATCTGGCAAAGTGGCTTTGCTTGGGGGAGATTAATTCTAGTCCTGACAGGAGCCACGTTTCCCGGTGGCCCTAGTGGAACTACAGAGCTGTCGGCCAAGTGGTTACTTGGTAACTCTTGGAGTTGGCAATTCCTCCAAGATGTTCACCCTGAGCCATTAATTGTCATGGCTTTAAATTGCTGCATTCCTGACTTTGCAGTTGAGGTGCAGAACCACTGCTTTTGTGTAACGGTCTGGACAAAACGTATATATAGATGTGAAACTTGAAGCGTCTAATAACACCATTTGTAGATTTCATTTTTTGTTCTATAAATTTAACAAGTGTAATAAGCAAGGGAAGGGAGAGGGAAAATAACTGTAGAGAGAAGATAGTCTTCAGATCAATGTTGTTTTAATTTTAAAAATTTCAGACATATTCTAAAGCAAATTAATTCTCTCATCTTTTGCTAATTATTGCTTACATCTAAGATCAGGCAATGTTGAGCTCAGAGAAAGTGAAAGAGTACAGCATGACAGAAAAAGTCAACTAGGCATCAGAATGAGACAGAAGAAAGATAAACACTGGGGTCAAAGCGAGCAAGAAAGAGAGAACTAGAGAGAGATGGAGAGAAACAAATGAGAGCTTTAAGATAATAAAATGTGAGGCTGGATGAACACAGCAGGCCCAGCAGCACCTCAGGAGCACAAAAGCTGACGTTTTGGGCCTGGACCCTTCATCAGACCCTCTGATGAAGGGTCCAGGCCCGAAACGTCAGCTTTTGTGCTCCTGAGATGCTGCTGGGCCTGCTGTGTTCATCCAGCCTCACATTTTATTATCTTGGATTCTCTAGCATCTGCAGTTCCCATTATCGCTGAGAGCTTTAAGATGTTTTTTTCTTTACTGAAAATTATTTGTTCACTTTAAAAATGGACTAAGTCTTTTACTGTAGATTTTTTAATGATTACTAGTGACCTGTGCTAATCACCATGGGACAGAGACATGAATTACAAACACGTATGAGGCAGGGATAAAGAGAGAGAGAGGCACGCAGCTTCATTTGCTATCTTTTGAAGTCTGGTAGCCACAATATTCTCAGTCTCCATCCCAAGTGCAGTCTGCTGCTATTAGTGACTCGATTCCTGACATATCACTCACCAGTGACTTTCCAAATGGAATGAAAGAACAAAATACCAGGTGGTAATAGGGATAAAAACAGATGAGTTAAGTGAAAGGAACAATGTAAAATAAAAGAAAAGAAGCAGAAGAGATGAACCAAAGAACGAGAAACATCAAAGCAATTGCAACATGGATTACATATTCCTTACACTGGAAAATTTTACCATCCTGTTTATCGTGTGAATAACGTGCTAATGAGATGAACATGTTCAAAAATTACTTGTTCCCAGGATGCAGGTATTGCTAGCAAGGCCAGTATTTAACGCCCATCCCTAACTACCCTTGAGAATGTGGGTTTGAACTGCCTTCACAATGGTGATGGAGGAGAGGCTCTTTGTAATTATTTTGATTGGTCATAAAAACATTCAGCACAGAAATAGACCCTTTGGCCCAACTCATTCATGCTGACCAGGTTGCCTAAACTGAACTCATCCTATTTGCCCGCATTTGGCCCACACAAATCCGTGCTGACTTTCCCTCATCAGATCTTGGCTTTCCAAATGCATGTAGATCCTGAGACTTCGAATTTCCTCCAACAAACATATCCATCACTGACATCAGGTTGACTAGTCTACAGTTCCCTGACTTCTTGTTACAGCTTTTCTAAAATAATGGCATAACACCAGCCACCCTCCTGTCATCCAGCATCGCACCAATGGCTATCAATGTTGCAAACATCTCTGCTAGGGGCCCCACAATTTCTTCCCTAGCTTCTCACAATCTCCTTGGATAGACTTCATCAGGTCCTGGGGACTTGTCTACCTGTATGCATTTTACGACCTCCACCACCTCCTCTTCTGTAATCTGCACTCTTTTCATGACATCGCTATTTATTTCCCTGAGTTCCATAACTTCCACGTCTTTCTTCACAGTAAATACTAATGCAAAATATTCATTTAGGATCTCACCTATTTCCAGTGGTTCCACACATGGATAGCCTTGTTTATCTTCAATAGGCCTTGTTCTCTCCCCAGTCACTCTTTTGCCTGTATTATACTTGCTGAATCTCTTTGGATTACCTTTAACCTTATCTGCCAAAGCTATCTCATGCCCTCTTTTAGCTTTCCTCATTTCCATCTTGAGGGTACTCCTAAACCCCCTATACTGCTCAAAGGATTCACTTGATCCCAACTGTCTATAACTTAGTTATGCCTCCTTCTTTTCCTTGACCAGAGCCACAAATATGTCTAGACATTCAGCGTTCTCTGCTCTTGCTAGCCTCGGCTTTTATACCAGCAGGTACATTCTGTCCCTGAACTCCTGTTATTTTGCTTTTGAAAGCTTCTCATTTGCCAGATGTCTGTTTATCTGCAAACAGCCACCCCTAATCAACGTTTGAAAATTCCTCTATTATACTGTCAAAATTGGACTTGCCCCAATTTAGCAATTGAACTTGTGGACTAGGCCTATCCTCTTCCAGTACTATTTTAAAACTAATAGAATTATGATCATTGGTTCCAAAGTTCTCCCTCACTAACACTTCAGTCACTTTGCCCCGCCTTTTTTCCCAAGATGTGGAGGTGCTGGTGTTGGGCTGGGGTGGACAAGTCAGAAGTCACATAACACCAGGTTAGAGTTCAACAGGTTTGTTTGAAATCCCAAGCTTTTGGAACACTCTGAAAGCTTGAGATTTCAAATAAACCTGTTGGACTATAACCTGGTGTCATGAGATTTCTGCCTCATTTCCCAAGTGGAGGTCAGGTTTTGCCCTTTCTCTAGTAGGGCTATCTACATATTAGTTGAGAAGGTTTTCTTGAACATACTTAATAAATTCCTCTCCGTCCAAGCCCTTTACATTATGGCAGTCCCAGTCTATGTTTGGACAGTTAAAATCTTTTACCATTACAACCGTATTGTTCTTACAGCTACTTGCAATCTCCCTACGTATTTGATCCTCATTTTCCCACTGATTGTTGGGGTGGAGGGTACATAGTACAATCCCATCAAAGTGATCATCCATTTATTTCTCAATTCTACCCATACAGCTTCACTGATGATCCCCAGGGATATCCTCTCTAAGTACAATGGATAGAGCAGGGACAGGAATGGTTGTTGCAGGTTCCGGGATTTAGATGTTTCAGTAAGAACAGAGAAGATGGTAAAAGGTGGGGGGAGGTGTGGCATTGTTGGTCAAGGACAGTATTACAGTTGCAGAAAGGATGTTTGGGGACTTGCCAACTGAGGTAGTATGGGCTGAGGTTAGAAACAGGAAAGGAGAGGTCACCCTGTTGGGAGTTTTCTATAGGCCTCCGAATAGTTCCAGATATGTAGAGGAAAGGATAGCAAAGATGATTCTCGATAGGAGTGAGAGAGACAGGGTAGTTGTCATGGGGGCTTCAACTTTCCGAATATTGACTGGGAACACTATAGTTCGAGTACTATAGATGGGTCAGTTTTTGTCCAGTGTGTGCAGGAGGGCTTCCTGACACAGTATGTAGATAGGCCAACAAGGGGTGAAGCACATTAGATTTGGTACTGGGTAATGAGCCTGGCCAGGTGTTAGATTTGGAAGTAGGTGAGCACTTTGGTGATAGCGATCGCAATTCTGTTATGTTTACTTTAGTGATGGAAAGGGATAGGTGTATACCACTGGGCAAGAGTTATAGCTGGGGGAAATGCAATTATGATGAGATTAGGCAAGATTTAGGGAGCACAGGATGGAGAAGGAAACTACAGGGGATGGGCACATTAGAAATGTGGAGCCTATTCAAGGAAAAGCTCCTGTGTGTCCTAGATAAGTATGTACCTGTCAGGCAGGGAGGAAGCTGTAGAGCACGGGAGCCGTGGTTTACAAAGGAAGTGGCATCTCTGGTCAAGAGGAAGAAGAAGGTTTATGTTAGGATGAGATGTGAAGGCTCAGTTAGGGTGCTTGAGGGCTATGAGGTAGCCAGGAAAGACCTAAAGAGAGAGCTCAGAAGAGCCAGAAGGAGACATGAGAAGTTGTTGGCGGATAGGATCAGGGTAAACCCTAAGGCTTTCTATAGATATTTAAGGAATAAAAGAATGACGAAAGTAAGATTAGGGCCAATCAAGGATAGTAGTGGGAAGTTGTGTGTAGAGTCAGAGGAGATAGCGGAAGCACGAAATGAATATTTTTCGACAGTATTTACTCTAGAAAATGACAATGTTGTAGAGGAGAACACTGAGATACAGGCTACTAGACTAGGTGGGATTAAGGTTCACAAGGAAGAGGTATTAGAAATCCTTCAGAACGTGAAGATAGATAAGTCCCCTGGGCCAGATGGGATTTATCCTAGGATCCTCTGGGAAGCCAGGGAGGAGATTGCCGAGCCTTTGGCATTGATCTTTAACTCATCATTGTCTACAGGAATAGTGCCAGATGACTGGAGGATAGCAAATGTGGTTCCCCTGTTCAAGAAGGGGAGTAGAGACAACCCTGGTAATTACAGATCAGTGAGCCTTACCTCAGTTGTTGGTAAAGTGTTGGAAAAGGTTTTAAGAGATCGGATTTATAATCATATAGAAAAGAATAAATTGATTAGGGATAGTCAGCATGATTTTGTGAAGGGTAGGTCGTACCTCACAAACCTTATTGAGTTCTTTGAGAAGGTGACCAAACAGGTAGATGAGAATAAACCAGTTGATGTGGTGTATATGGATTTCAGCAAGTTCGATAAGGTTCCCCACAGTAGGCTATTGTACAAAATGCAGAGGAATGGGATTGTGGGAGATATAGCAGTTTGGATCGGAAATTGGCTTGCTGAAAGAAGACAGAGGGTGGTAGTTGATGGGAAATGTTCATCCTGGAGACCAGTTACTAGTGGCAAGGGTCGGTGTTGGGTCCACTGCTGTTTGTCATTTTTATAAATGACCTGGATGAGGGCATAGAAGGATGGGTTAGTAAATTTGCAGACGACACTAAGGTCGGTGGAGTTGTGGATAGTGACAAAGGATGCTGTAGGTTGCAGAGAGACATAGATAAGCTGCAGAGCTGGGCTGAGAGGTGGCAAATGGAGTTTAATGAGGACAAGTGTGAGGTGATGCACTTTGGTAGGAGTAACCGGAAGGCAAACTACTGGGCTAATAGTAAGATTCTTGGTAGTGTAGATGAGCAGAGAGATCTCGGTGTCCATGTACACAGATCCTTGAAAGTTGCCACCCAGGTTGACACGGCTGTTAAGAAGGCATACAGTGTTTTAGCTTTTATTAATAGAGGGATCGAGTTCCGGAACCAAGAGGTTATGCTGCAGCTGTACAAAACTCTGGTGCGGCCGCACTTGAAGTATTACGTACAGTTCTGGTCACCGCATTATAAGAAGGATGTGGAAGCTTTGGAAAGGGTGCAGAGGAGATTTACTAGGATGTTGCCTGGTATGGAGGGAAGGTCTTACGAGGAAAGGCTGAGGGACTTGAGGCTGTTTTCACTAGAGAGAAGAAGGTTGAGAGGTGACTTAATTGAGACATATAAAATAATCAGAGGGTTAGATAGGGTGGATAGGGAGAGCCTTTTTCCTAGGATGGTGACGGAGAGCATGAGGGGGCATAGCTTTAAATTGAGGGGTGAAAGATATAGGACAGATGTCAGAGGTAGTTTCTTTATTCAGAGAGTAGTAAGGGAATGGAACGCTTTGCCTGCAATGATAGTAGATTCGCCAACTTTAAGTACATATAAGTCGTCATTGGACAAGCATATGGACGTACATGGAATAGTGTAGGTTAGATGGGTTTCAGATCGGTATGACAGGTCGGCACAACATCGAGGGCCGAAGGGCCTGTACTGTGCTGTAATGTTCTATGTTCTATGTTATATGTACTGTTGTGATGTTTTCCATAATCAAAAAAAACTACTCCCCATCCACTCTCACATCCCCTTCTATTCTTCCCACAGCATCCAAATTGCGGACACTGTGTTCCTCCCTCAGTCATATTTGCCGAGTGCTATGATATGCCAGTCCCATGTTCCCAACCATGCACTAAGTTCATCTGCCTTACCTGTCAGACCTCTTGCATTGAAATAAATGCATTTTAATTCATCAGTCTTTCGTCATTCTTTGTTGTGCTCTTGCCTGCCTTGTCTATTTAACTTGTTCTCATTAACTTCTGTACCAGCCTCAACCTTCTCTCTAGTCTCACTAATGCTTAAGGTCCCAACCCCTGGCCAGACTACTTTAGACTCACTCAAGCTTAGGGGTTACTGAACAGAAGTTCAAAGAAGACAAACAGTAAGATAAGTTAGTATTGGGGGAAGGAGACAGAGTAGGCCAGGTTAGGAATATTGATTTTTAGCTGTCCTGTACGAAAAACAACTGAGTGACATGGGTTCTATAAAGGGGATGGTCAGTTAAGTCCAAAGAACAGTTGGATATGGCTGTACTGTTGAATATGTCTCTACTGTTAGAACAAGAACCAAGGTCTGTGTTATTAGGCAGTTATTATCTATGCTTACTACATGTTAAAACTGGGTACTACAAATAAGTTGTACATGCAGTGTAGATCCATAGAATCCCTCTAGAGTGGAAACAGGCCTTTGGCTCAACAAGTCCACACCGACTCTCCAAAGAACATTCCAACCAACTCACCCCCTACTTTATCCCTGTATTTTCCATGACGAATCTACCTAACCTACACATCATACACACAATGGTCAATTTAGAATGGCCAATCCACATAACTTGTACATCTTTGGACAACGGGAGGAAACCTGAGCACCCGGAGGAAACCCACGCAACATGTGGGGTGAATGTACAAACACTACCACTCAGACAGTCATCCAAGGCTGGAAGTGAACTCGGGTCCCTGGCACTGTGAGGCAGCAGTGCTGATCACTGAACTACTGTGCTGTGTAGATTGTTTTGCTGTTGTAACTTGTATGGTACGTTATTGACATTTTTGCAAAGAAACATGGAAACTTGTGGCTTTATTCTCTTGGTTAGTTTTTAAAAATTTACTCACAGGATGTGGACATCACTAGCTATGAAAGTTTGCTATTTCCCATCCCTAATTGCCCAGAGGGCAGTTAAGAGTCAACCACATTGCTGTGGGTCTGGAATCATGTAGGTCAGTCCAGGAAGGGATGGCAGTTTCCCTCCCTAAAGACATTAGTGAACGAGATAGACTTTTCCAAAAGTCAACAATGCTTTCATGGTCATCATTAGACTCTTAATTCCATATTTTGATTGAATTCAAATTCTACCATCTGCTGTGGTGGATTCAAAACTGGGATTCTAGAAGATTACCTGGCCCTTATGACTAACAGTCCAGTGATAATACCGCTCAGCCACTGCATGTATTCTTTTCTCCCTGGGATCTAGTGTTTTGTCTATTTTAAAAACAGAACTTATTGGTCTCTGGCCAGATGGTAACATAAAGTGACGATCAGGTCTGAGATCATAACATGATTTGGTGATCTAGAATAACATATTTAAAATATAATTACCTTCTCTTTCAGTCAGCTGCCTTCAGCATATTTTTAAGGTTTTTTTGTGCGTTTCCAACCCTTTATTGATGTAACAGTCAGTGGCAGCAGTGATGGTAGTGGTGGAGGTGGGGTAGGGTGCAGTGCAGGAAATGTTAATTAACACACACTTCAGAATTGGAGGGAATGCAAGGTATCTATCTGGAAACTGTACTGAAAGACATAGTCTATTTAAGGCTTGAAACGTATTAACATTGTGCAATTGTGCTGCTCACTGAAACAGGTTATCTAGAGGGGATTCACAATCATTTGGTTGCAAAGATTACACATGAGTTATATTTAGGTAATGAGTTGATGGGAGCAGGGTAAGGGTGCAGGACTTCAAATATTTGAAGAAAACCTCTGCTCCTCCTGACTACACAAAGACAAGTTCTAAACTTACCTGTCTGAAATCTATTGCAGATGCTCTGCTCAATGGGCAACTACATTGGCAAAGGTGTCTTAATGATTCCATAGGATTTTGATTTAAATAAATTCATAAGGATCCTGATTGAATCTGACAAGTGCCTCAATCACTCAAGAAAGTAATGGAGTAAAATAGCTGCCAGATGGGAAAAAGTGCAGACTGGGATTTTAATTGAGAGCTGTGTTAAAATACACATTAAAAAGAGTAATTTGCTTCTGAGCCTTTCTGTTTAGAATTGTAGGAAAGGAGCTTGGACTATGCTTACCCACCTGTTTACCTAAATGCCCATTCATACAGTCTCCAATATAAGAATTGAAACTAAGTACTGAGGGGTTCTGTCATAGTCTGGGAACTCTAATTACACACCACTTCCTGAGATGCAAACCTATCATTTCTGAATATTCATTCAACAAATAACACATAGTAGCACTGGGCTGCATTCTGCATTAAACTTCTTACTCAAAGGTTACAATGGGAGGTTGGAGATTAATCCACAGAATACGATAAGTCCTGTAATCTTTCTTGAGTGCTATATATTTTAACTGAATACTTTATTTATGAAATGGAAAATACCAAGAATCCTTCTAGATGCGTACTCACCAAGAAGGCACACAGCATGTAGAAACTAACAAAGTAGAAGAAAGCAAAATAGGTTCCACAGTTAAGCTCTGTTTCATGACGTGTTGGCTCTTTCTCACAATGTTTTCCTGGGAGGCAAGATAACATGATCTCCTGCCAAGCCTCACCTGTAGCACATCTGGAAATGCAAAATTGTGTATGGTGACTTGTTTTATTAAAGAACCACGTATGATACCATGTATCTCAATCTGTATTTGAAGAAATAATATTCTTTTGAAAAGAAAACAGGGGAATACACCCTACAAGTACTGTGGATGAAATTCATTGGTGCTCATCAAGATTGGAAATAAACATACAGAAAGGGACAACTGAATTGATAAACCTGCATCCCTCTCCAAGCTCCTAATCTATATATTATTTTTCAAATATATATGCTTTATCAATTGCTTGGTAATACAGAACTGAAATAATACTAAAAGGAAGCATGAAAACAAAGCTCTTTTTTAAATTCATTGTGACTAGGATGCAAAGAAATCAGACTTAGAAAGCAAAGCAATTTGTACAATTTGAGAAAGTGCTGACTGGTTGGGCCTTTGTTGGAATAAACATACAACAGAAACAGATAACAGTCAAACTTAGATCTCTGACCCAACGGTAGAGTCTGATTAGTCAAGGTGAGGCCATAGGATATTCTGATCCAAAAACTAAGATCTTCTATTCTAGGTGTGAAATGGATCAAAAGTTGTTATAAATTGTAGACCTAACAATGTACTGTGGGAGCCAATGAGCCTACAAATGCACAGCAATCTTAGATCAACAAACTCACAAAAGATTCAAATGTTCAAAATATAATAAAACTCATTTATTCACTATAAACTTATAGTATCTCCTTCCAAAGATTTGGTGAGTAAAACGACCTCTACTATTGTTCAACATTACACATTTACAATTGGTCTGTATGTTGTTCCTACTGGGTAAAAACCAAAAAAACTGCACGTACTGTAAAACTGAAAGAAAAAAACAGAAGTTGCTGGAAAAGCTCAGTGTGTCTGGCAGCATCTGAGCTCTAGTTCCGAAGAAGGGTTAGCAGAACCAAAACATTAACTCTGATTTCTCTTCACAGATACTGCCAGACAGACTAAGCTTTTTCATAAATTTCTGTTTTTGCTCTTACTGTGTGTTTTTTTGCATCCATTTCACCCATCCCTAGCAACCGTGTTGCAGCATCAATTTCATCCATCCCGAGCAAACATGCTGCAATTTATTCAGCCCTGTCAACCCTGCAGAGTTCTTCTTAGTAACATTTTGGGGCTAGTGCCAAAATTTAGAGATCTGACTCACAGATGAGTCAAGCAACACCCTTTCATAGTCATACTCACAGAATTATAACTTTCAGGCAATATCCCAGACATCATCATTCCTGGATATGCCCTTCCCACTGGCAGGACAAGCCCAGAGGAGGTGGCAGCATAGTGACATAGAGTCACAGAATTATAGAATTCCTAAAGTGCCTACGAGGCCAATGGGTTCATCAAGTCTGCACCAACCCACCATGCCACCCAAACCCACTTCCCCCACCCCATCCCCATAATCCTGTATAGCTAATCCACCTTGCCTGCACATCCTTCGACACTACAGGGCAATTTAGCATGGCCAATCACCTCACCTGCATATCTCTGGACTGTGGGAGGAAACCAGCGCACCCAACGGAAACCCACACAGACAGGCAAACAACATGCAAACTCCACACAGTCACCCGAGGTCGTAATCAAACCTGGGCCCTTGGAACTGTATAGTGTAAGGGAGTGGCCCTACAAGTCTTGACCATTGGCTCTGGATATAATGAAGTCTCATGGTATTACGGACAAGGAAATCTCTTGTTAGTTACCACACACCTTCCTCCTTTGGCTGATGAATTAAAACTTCTCCATGTTGAACAACACTTGAGTGGCGCAAAATGTATTATGGGTGGGACAGTTCAATGTCCACCACCTCCAATAGTGGCTTGGCAGCAACACTGCTGATTGGGCTGGTCGGGTCCTAAAGGACTTAGCTCTCAGACCGGGTTTGCACCATGTGGTGAGCAAACCAGCAAGAGGGAAAAACATACTTGACCTCATCCTCACCAATGTGCCCGCTGCAGATGCATCTGTTCATGACAGTATCAGTAAGAGTGACCACCACACAGTCATTGCGGATACAAAGTCCCACCTTCATACTGACCACACCTCCAACATGTGTGGCACTATCACTGTGCTAAATGGGACAGGCTTTGAACATATCTAGCAATTCAAGACTCTTGCAGTGCTGTAGGCCATCGACAGCAACAGAATTGTATTCCAGCACAATTTAAAACTTCATGGCCCAGCATATCCCCCACTTAACCATTACCATCAAGTCAAGTGAGAGAGTGCAGAAGGAACAGCACCAGGTATACATAAAAATGAAGTGTCCACCTGGTGAAGTTACCAAAAAGGACTACTGCATAATCAGCAAGTGATGGACACAGCTAAGTGATCCCACATTCAATGAATCAGATCTAAGCTCTGTAGCCCTGTCACATCAGGTCATGAGTGGCGACAAACAATTAAACAATTCACTGGAAGAGCAGGGTCCACAATGTTTCAATCTTCGATAATGGAAGAGCCCAGCACATCAGTGCAAAAGATTAGGGTGAAACATTTACAGCAATCTTCAAACACAAGGGCCGAGTGGATGATCAGGCAGTCAACCTCAGCATTACAGCTACTAGTCTTCAGCCAATTTGATTCATTCCACATGATATCAAGAAAAGGCCGGAAATATTGGACACTGCAAAGCTATGAGCCCTAACAACGTTCCAGCAATAGCACTGAAGGCAGGTGCCCCAAAATTTGCTGCACCCATGGCCTAACTATTCTAGTACAGCTACAACACAGGCATCTATTTGATAATGTGGAAAATTGCCCAGGTTATGTCCCGTGCACAAAAAAACAGGATAAATCCAACATGGCCAATTACCCACCCATCAGTCTACTCTCAATCATCGGTAAAGTGATGAAAGATGTCATCGACAGTGCTATGAAGCAGCACCTGCTTAGTAATAACCTGCTTCACTACACCCAGTTTGGGTTCCACCAAGGCCACACAGCTCCTGATCTCATTATGTCATTGGTTCAAACATGGATACAAGAGTGACATTCCAGAGTTGAGGAAAGAGCTACAGCCCTTAACATCAAGGTCACATTTGACTGAATATGGCATAAAGAAGTGCTTGTGTGTCATGGGGCAAATTCACATGCCTTTATTGGCCAGTGCATAGAATATAGGAGTTGGGATGGCATGTTGCAGCTGTATAGGACTTTGGTTAGGCCACTTTTGGAATACTGCATTCAATTCTGGTTGCCCTGCTACAGGCAAGATATTGGTAAAAATAAAATGGCATAGAAAAGGCTGGAGATATATTACCTGTAGTGTCAGAGGCTGAGCAGTGACCTTATAGAGGTTGAGAAAATCATGAGGGGCATGGATAGGTGAATAGCCAAGGTCTTTTTTCCAGGGTAGGGGATTCCAAAACCAGATGGCATAGTTTAAAGTGAGAGGGGGAAAATATAAAAGGGACCTAAGGGACAACATTTTCACACAGAGGGTAGTGCGTATATGGAATAAGCTGCCAGACAAAGCGGTGGTGGCAGGTACAATTACAACATTTAAAAGGCATCTGTATGGGTACATGAACAGGAAGTGTTTATGTGGATGTAGGCCAAATGTAGGCAAATGAAAGTACACTACTTTAGGATATCTGGTTGGCATCGGCGAGTTGGACTATTTCTATGCTATACTAACGACAACAAATGTACAACTCTATGAGTCTATGGTTGGAGCCGTATCTGGCACATAGGCAGATAGTCATGGCTGTTGAAAGTTAGTCATCTCAGCTCCACAAAGTTTCTGCATGAGTTCTTCCAGGCAATGTCCTAGTTCCAACCATGTTCAGCACCATTCATGATTCCTCAGATACTGAAGCAGTCTATGTTCAAATGCAACAAAGTGTGGACATATCCAGGCTTGGGCTGACAAGTGGAAAGTAACATTCACACCACACAAATGCCAGGCAATGACCATCTCCAATAAGAGACAATCTAACCACTATCACTTGACATATAATGATATTATCATCACCAAATTTCCCCTAACAACATTTTGGGAGTTATCACTGACCAGAAACTCAACTGGACTTGCCACATAAATACAGTAGCTACAACAGCAGCTTGGAGCCTATGCATATTGCAGCAAGTAACTTACCTGACTTCCCAAAGCCTGTCTACCATTTACAAGGCAAATGTCAGGAGCGTGATAGAATGCTCCCCGCTTGTCTGGATGGGCACAGCTCCTACAACACTCAAGAAGCTTGACACCGTCCAGGACAAAGCAGTCACTTGACTGGCATCACATCCACAAACATTCAGTCATTTTATGAGCAACTCTCAGTAGCAGCAGTGTACACCATCTACAAAATGTACATGCAGAAATTCACCAAAGAACTTTAGACAATATCTTCCAAACCCACAATCACTTTCATCCAGAAGGTCAAGGGCAGCAGGTACATGGGAGCACCACCAAATGCAAGATCCCCTCCAAGCTACTCACCATCATGACGTGGAAATATATCGCCTTTCCTTCACATGGATTGCAGTGGTTCAAGAAGGCTGCTCACCACCACTTTCTCAAGGGCAACAACGGAAAGGCAATAAATGATGGACAGCCAGTGATGCTCATCTCCCATGAGTGAATAAAAAATTACAGAGGGTATTAAATTAAATTGTGGGGGGCTGGAGAGGCAATTGAAGTGGAAGGAGAGATGTCTGGCCATCACTATTCATGTTAGAATGAAAAACATTGATCGGACTGGAAAGATTTAGAACTGTTAGGAGCTTAACTAAAAAGCAGAATTTTGAAGGTAATAATCTTACGATTATTTACTGTTCCCACGGCTCAGGTAAAGTCAAGGAATTAATAGTTATAAAGCTGGAAAAGCACAGCAGGTCAAATAGCATCCAATGAGCAGGAAAGTCAACATTTCAGTCTGAAAGCCTTTGTTAGGACTGGGAAGGGGGAGGGGAGGCCAGGAGTAAATAGAGGGAGGGGGCTGGGGAGAAGGGTAGGTCGGATGGTGTTAGCTGGATGCAGTTAGGGAGTTATTGTGATTGGTCAGTAGGAAGGATGGAGTGGACAGGTGAATAGGAAGATGGACAGGTCAGGGAGGCGAGGAAGAGGCGGAGGGATGGACATGGGCTGAGGCTGAGGGTGGAGGGATTTTGAAGCTGATGAAGTCAATATTGAGGCCATTGGGCTGTAAGCTCCCAATGCGAAATATCAAGTGTTGTTCCTCCAGTTTACACTTGGCCCCACTTTGACAGTGGGGAAGGCTAAGGATGGACATTTCACCAGGGGTGTGTGAGGGGGAATTAAAATAGATGGCAACTGAAAGGTCGGGTTGTTTGGTGCGTGCAGAGTGCAGATACTCTGTGAACTGGTCCTCGAATCTGTGTTTGGTAGTTTTGGGAGTCAGTGGGTTTGAAATGGATGTCAGTGGTGAGTCGGTTCCTAGAGATGGAGACAGAAAGGGAGATGTCAGAAATGGTCCATGTGAATTTGAGGACAGGATGGAAGGTGTTGGTGAAGTTGATGAACTGCTTGAGCTCCTTGCGGGAGCACAAGGCAGCACCAATGTAGTCATCAACCCACTGACTCCCTTAACTACCATGATGCCACCTCCTCTCACCCACCATCTGATAAAATTGCTATCACATACTCTCAATTTCTCTGCCTCTGTCGTACGTGGTTCCAGGATGAAGTCTTTTACTCCAGGGCATCCTAGATATCGTCCTACTTTAGGTATTGGAATTTCTCCCCCTCTGTAATGAAGGATGCCCTCAACCACCTCTCCTCCATTTCCTGCACTTCTGCCCTCAAAGACCCACCCCCAACAACAAGGAAAGAGTCCCGCTAGTCCTCACATACCACCCCACCAACCTCTGAATCCAATGCATCATTCTCCGTTTCCGCCACCTACAATCAGACCTCACTTCCAAAAATATATTTCCTTGCCCAACCGCCCGCTTTCCACAGTGATCATTTATTCTGCGACTCCCTCGTCAGCTGTACACTCCCTACCAATTTCTCCACCACACCCAGTTCCTTTCCCTGCAACTGTGAGAGGTGCAACACCGGCCCCTACACCTCCCCTCTCATCTGCGTCTAAGGCCCCAAACAATCCTTCCAGATCCTGTTGAAGGAACAGCGCTCCGAAAGCTTGTGGTTTCAAATAAACCTGTCGGGCTATAAACTGGTGTCATGTGACATCTGACTTTGTTCGCCCCAGACCAACATTTGAAATGGATGTCAGTGGTGAGTTGGTTTCTCGAGATGGAGACGGAGAGGGAGATGTCAGAAATGGTCCATGTGAATTTGAGGACAGGATGGAAGGTGTTGGTGAAGTTGATGAACTGCTCGAGCTCCTTGCGGGAGCATGAGGCAGCACCAATGTAGCGCATCTTCACATTGTGATTTGCATTTACATGCCTATCACTTTGTGTGGAAGGTTGGAGTGACTATGTATCAGTGATAATGGGAACTGCAGATGCTGGAGAATCCAAGATAACAAAGTGAGAAGCTGGACGAACACAGCAGGCCAAGCAGCATCGCAGGAGCACAAAAGCTGACGTTTCGGGCCTAGACCCTTCATCAGAGAGGGGGATGGTGATAGGGAACTGGAATAAATAGGGAGAGAGGGGGAGGCGGACCGAAGATGGAGAGAAAAGAAGATAGGTGGAGAGGAGAGTATAGGTGGGGAGGTAGGGATGGGATAGGTCAGTCCAGGGAAGACAGACAGGTCAAGGAGGCGGGATGAGGTAGTAGGTTGAGAACACCCTTGACCGTGTCTGCTGCATTTCCCGCAACACATCCCTCACACTCCGCCCCCGCCACAGCCGCCCCAAGAGGATCCCCCTCGTTCTCACATACCACCCCACCAACCTCCGGATACAACGCATCATCCTCTGACACTTCTGCCATCTACAATCTGACCCCACCACCCAAGCCATTTTTCCATCCCCACCCTTGTCTGCCTTCCGGACAGACCACTCTCTCCGTGACTCCCTTGTCTGCTCCACACTCCCCTCCAACCGCACCACACCTGGCACCTTCCCCTGCAACCGTAGGAAGTGCTACACTTGCCCCCACACCTCCTCCCTCACCCCCATCCCAGGCCCCAAGATGACTTTCCATATTAAGCAGATGTTCACCTGCACATCTGCCAATGTGGTATACTGTATCCATTGTACCCGGTGTGGCTTCCTCTACATTGGGGAAACCAAGTGGATGCTTGGGGGCCACTTTGCAGAACACCTCCGCTCAGTTCGCAATAAACAACTACACCTCCCAGTCGCGGACCATTTTAACTCCCCCTCCCATTCCTCAGACGACATGTCCATCATGGGCCTCCTGCAGTGCCACAATGATGCCACCCGAAGGTTGCAGGAACAACAACTCATATTCCGCTTGGGAACCGTGCAGCCCAATGGTATCAATGTGGACTTCACAAGCTTCAAAATCTCCCCTTTCCCCACTGCATCCCAAAACCAGCCCAGCTCGTCCCCTCCCCCCACTGCATCCTAAAACCAGCCCAGCCTGTCTCCGCTTCCCTAACCTGTTCTTCCTCTCACCCATCCCTTCCTCCCACCTCAAGCCACACCTCCATTTCCTACCTACTAACCTGATCCCGCCTCCTTGACCTGTCCGTCTTCCCTGGACTGACCTATCCCATCCCTACCTCCCCACCTATGCTCTCCTCTCCACCTGTCTTCTTTTCTCTCCATCTTCGGTCCGCCTCCCCCTCTCTCCCTATTTATTCCAGAACCCTCTCCCCATCCCTCTCTCTGATGAAGGGTCTAGGCCTGAAACGTCAGCTTTTGTGCTCCTGAGATGCTGCTTGGCCTGCTGTGTTCATCCAGCTTCACACTTTGTTATCTTGGAGTGACCATGTACGCAGCTTAGACAGAACTTTGCTGGCACCAGTACTGGGATAGAGGGAGGTATTCTGGTGGGATGGGCTTCACTTGAACCATGCTGGGACCAACATCCTGAATAATTGAATAACCAAGCCCGGGGAGAGGACATCAAACTATCAGCTATTTTGATGATACCCAGAATGGGACCGGAAGGGAACAGGTACAGAAAAGCAGCAAATAGGGTCAAACGGGGAAATAAATGGTAAAAAGACAAAAGTAATAGCTCTTCATTTAAATGGTATTTGGAACAAAAATCAATGAATTAATGATACAGATAGAGGTTAACGGGTATAATCTTGTATGCACTATGGAGGCATATATTTTGAGAGGGCCAGAATACAAGGGCAGAGACATATTGCTGAAATTGTATAATGTTCTAGTCAGACTTTATTTGGAATATGGTGAGACGTTTTCGGTCCCATATCTAAGGATGTGCTGATCTTGGAGGGGTGCCAGGGTACATTTACGAAAATGATCCTGGAGATGAAAGGCTTGTATTATGAGGAGCAGTTGAGGACTCTGGGTCTGTAATCAGTGGAGTTTAGAAGGATGATGGCGGCGGCGGCGGTTGGGGGGGGGGGGGGGGGGAGGTGGGATCTCATTTAAACTTTATAGAGGATTGACCGACCTGAATAGAGTAGACATGGACATGAGGAGGAATTTCTTCAGCCAGTTGGGTGAATCTGTGGAACTCATGACCACAGAAGGTATGGAGGCCAAGTCATTGAGTGTCTTTAAGACAGAGGTAAATAGGTTCTTGATTAATAAAGGGATGAAATGTTATGAGAAGAATGCAGCAGAAAAGGGTTGAGAAACAGATCAGCCATTGGGCTTAGTTCTGCTCCCATGCTTTATGGTAATGGGACAAGGAGATTTTGAAAAGATTGATGGCAAGGAGAGGTTGGTGGGTAGCTTTGTTACTATGAAATGGAGTAAGTATGAAAACAAGAAATGGTCTTGGATTGGAAGATGTAGACTCCATATAGGTGGAGGTAATAAATAACAAAGGGAAGAAGAACTGGTGGGAAACTCCCTAAAAGTAGGCATTATGTGGGACAGAGAATAAATCTAGAAATTATGGGCATGTAAAAAAGGCAAAGCATTAATCATGGATGACTTTAATCACCATATATACTAGAAAAATCAAATTGCCAATGATAGTCATGAAGAGGAATTCATAATTTGTATTTGGGACAGTCTTCAAGAAAAATGTTATAGATCCAACCATGTATCAGACTGTTTTGGATCTAGTCGTTTTAATAAATAATCTGAGTAAAAGTTCCCCCAGGGAACAGCCACCATAATATAAAAGAATTTAGTATTCACTTTGACAGTGAGTAATGTGAGTCAAAAACAACTGGGTTAAATGTAAGTCAGACTCATTACATAAGATTTTAGCAGAAGAGACAACTGAAGAACAATAGCAAATGTTCAAGAAAATAGGTCATGGCTCACAGCAAAGATATATCCCAGAGAGGAAAGAGGATTCTAGGAAGGGGATAAATTGACTATGGTTCACCAAACATGTTAAGAAGAGTAACAAATTGAAAGGAATAAACATACAATGTGGTAAAGGTCGGTAGTGCAGTAAGCTGCAGCAGAAAGGGATTTGGGCATTCTCAAGCATGTATCACACAGAGCTAGCATACAAGTTCAAAAGGTAATAGGGAAGGCAAAGGACTGTTGGCCTTTATTTCGAAAGGAATTGAACATAAAAACAGCAAAGTCTTGCTAAAACTATATTGGACTTAGAAAAATACCTGGAATACTGTGAACTTTAAACAGGTTATGTGAGTAGAAAGGAAACTGTCAGATGGAGTTTTAATATTGGTAAATGTGAACAAGTCCATTTTTACAGGAAGAATAGAAAAGCAGTATATTGTCTAAATGATAAGGATTGCAAGCCTTCGTGTTCTGATCTGCATGTCCTGGCACAGAGAGCACATGAAGCTATGCTGGTATAGCAATTGATTAGGAAAGTGAATGAATTGTCATAATGTATTGCAGGGGGATTGGAATATATGAGTAGTGAAGTTAACCGCAGTTGCAAAGGCTATTAGTAATACCACATCTGCAGCGTTAAGTACAGTTTTGGCCTCATTATTTTAAATAAAAGGAGAGTCACAGTTACTTCCAAAACAGTTCAGAGAAGGTTAATTTGATTCATTCTTGGGATAAAGATGATTGGGGAGCAGGGTTGAATGTGAGTGATAATAATGTATAGATGGCAGGTGGGTTAAGGAGTCTGGTGGCAGGTGTATGAGTTAGCAGGTAGGGTGACAGGTAGACGGATAAGAGGATAGATTGTATCAGGGGTAGTCAGGTGGTGGGAGATAGTCAGATTGGGAGTGCAGTTGAAGTTCAGGAGGAAACCAGAGGGCCAGGAAGATACAGCACCATGGTCCATGGTTAGGAGACCATGTACTCTAACTACATGGTCAGGAGTAGTTAGATTGGATGGGGCAGTCAGAGTGTTGGGAGTAGTTGAGGAGTCAAAGGGGCTAGATGGGCTAAATTGTCAGAAGTGTCAGTAGTATAACTGTCCAGTAGTTAGACATGGTGTCTATCTATCTAACTATCCAGGCAAGTGAGTTGGAACTCTGATTCTTGCTCAGAGTTGGAGACTATCTTTGGAGGGGTCCAGGAGCAGGATGATTGCAAAAGCAATTTTAAACGTTCCAGGCAACTACTATCACTGCATTGGGACATCAGAGGGATAACAGTATATATTACTGGGAATATATCCAGTCTCTGACCATGTGAAGACTGGAAAATCTGTACCTATACTTCTAATTTTTACTTTGTTTACCCTCATCCTAATTTGGACCAGAGGTTAAGCATGCAACCTGTCGCTAGGATTCTGAGCCAGTGGATGTTCATCACTAATAAAAAGGATATTATCAAATGCAGGAGTGGCCTCACTGAGACTTTGTTTCCTTCCTATTCCTTTCTCAAATTAGTTCATTGGATGAGGAATCACGTCAACGATATCATATATATATTCGATTGCATCTTTAGTTGAAATTTTGACTTTTTGACCTCTGAGTGTGGATAGGTGTGAGTTTCGACAATACAATGTGGTAAACCTACAAGTTGGGTTCCTTGCTTGTAAGGTGGCATGATCGATATGGTTGGTTTTCAGATGGGCAGAGAATAGTCTGCAGGAATAATTCTAATTATAGCACAGGAATGGATATCAATCCCTGAGGGTGGGCAGGCTGATTCCACAGAGGGATCAACCCTATATTGGTATGGGTGTGGTTTGAGGCTACTGTAGCAAGGTTAAAGACTGGAGGCCTAAAGGATTGATATTAGAAGGAGGGAGATAGAACATCTTGGGGAGGGAGGAGGGTGTGGTGGGTTGGGAAACTGGAGAGGATGGATGCCTCATTGGGGACATGGGAGAGGGGGTGTGGTTTTGAAAAAGATGGGAATGATTGGGGATGTGTATGAACATGATGTGCAATCACAGGAAGCTGAGACATCTCAGATACTCATCAGATAGTGGGCAAGCCTGAGTGCTTAATTAAACCTGCTCCTTCAATGTTGAAGCCAGCTTTCAAAAGAGCTGTTTAACATTGTCATAACAGGTTCTGTCTAACTCTACCAAAACCCAAGAGTGAGAATCAGTATATTCTAAAAATTATGGATATTTCAATCTAGATTTCCTGAAGTATTGTCTTTGGTAAAAAATTATGCCAAAACATTATAGTGGAGAAGTTAGCTCAATTTTTACTAGTTGTGAATTATCCAACAGATCAAAGTTCAGATTTTCTGGCACAGCTGTTCAAAGAAATAAGGAATTATTTGAAAATAAAACAATTATGTTTTTAGATTGTCATTCACAAACTCAAGCTTGGAAAGATAGCATAAAACTTTAAAGACCATGGTTAGACCTTATTGTCAAGAATGTTAGATTGATTGAATAAAGGAATTTCCTTGTTACTGTTTGCAATTAGTGATACCCATAACAAGTCCGCAGATTCAGTCCAGTTGACTGATATTGGAGCGTGTGCTATGAATAGTAAGAAGCTGGGAAAAATTGTTACAAAAACAAAGTTGCTGAAAAAGCTTAGCAGGCCTGGCAGCATCTATGAAGGAAAAAACAGAGTTAACGCTTCGGGTCCAGTGACCCTTCCTCAGAACTGATGGTGGCTGGGAAAATGTCAGTTAATAAGGAATTACGAGAAAAAAAACAGGAAAAAAGTGTTGCCTCCTGCTGAATACATACAGATGGCCACTTACACAGATGCCACTGGCAACTCTTGGCATTTGCAGCTCTCGCCTAGATTCTAAAACAGCAATAAGGTTGTGTCACGTTGCAATGATCATAAGAAGATATCCCTAGTTACGATAAAGAAAGTTTTGGCTGGCGGCGTAAGAAACTCCAGTGCCAGACGAGGTTCAGTACCAGATGGTAGGTCGAAAAAAAAGTTCAAAATTGCTAAAAAGGAAGCCTGGGGAAAGTGGTAAAGAAAATGAAGAAACCACCAGACAGGAAACAGTTAGTGAAGAAATCACCAGCCAAGAAATAAAAAGTTGGAAATCCAAGTATCGGAAGCCAAAGGTTCTTCTCAGAACCACCATGTCTTTCCAAATATAACCAAAGCCCCACAATAAAATGATCCCTGTCTGCAGCCAGGCTCATTCTCAATTGATACAGAGATAGTAGAAACTTCCGATGCTGGAGATTCTGAGATAACACGGTGTGAAGCTGGATGAACACAGCAGGCCAAGCGGCATCAGAGGAGATATATCTGAAATTAATTAAATAAAAGTTTCTAAATCAAAGCTCAGCGACCACACTTCCAAACTTAGTGCAATTTTCTGAAAGAAACTAACCTAAGCATACCAGTTGGACAAAAAAAAACTGGAAGTTGCTCAATGAACAACGAAAATTACAGCAACCAAGATAGCCAAAATTTGTCAAAGTATTAGTACTGTTACCTAGCTCTGCAGCACCATTAAAAGAATGGTTCATTATATTTTAGCAAATCAAAAATAATTTAAATTATGTGGATTAAGGATATGTTCTGCAGACGGCAGGAAAAATTAGCAAGTATGTCATGTTAATCTGTCAAAAGTGATACTATGCCAGGGAGGATAATCAGAAGAAGAATATTTGCAGCGGCAAAAGAAATAGAAAGCCAAATCAAAATGACAGAATGATTGGAAAATTTACAATAAATTGAAAATTGTAAAGTTCATCCATGAGTGATCAGATTGGGTAATATGGAGATGCTTAAAAATTACAAGAAATATTATGTTATCTCCCAAAAAACAGGTAAAATAACTTAAAAATGTGACTAGGAGAGATGGGAAGTATCTGCAGAAGGTAAGCATTATTGTGAAGTAGAATGGGAGGATTTTGCAGCCATCAGAATCATTGTGAAGCAGACCAAGCGAGAGAGAGGAGGAGTTTTTACTTTTGAAACAGCTTGAAAGAGCGTGGAGGCAGTAATTGCATAAAAAGCACAAGGCAGTCACAACTCTTAGATTAATTCCATAAAATTTGGCCTATGGTCAAAGACAGGAGAGTGCAACTATGAATGAGACAAGTAAGGAAATCAAGAATTTAACTTTTGAAGAACCTCAGCCAGTGCCCTTGTTAAACAAGTACAGGGCTCTTGCTCTCAATATGGATGAGGATTAATAAACTGACTACAGTTCTTTGGTCCAGAGCACCATTCAAATGGGGAGTAAAAAGAGAAATATAGATCTAATAGAGATAGCGTAGGTCAGGGAACAGATGTGTTCTCTGCAGCAAAAACAGAGCGCCCAAAGACTGTATTTCCCAAAATCTGTTCTGTGCTGGAGAGGGACTTGGCGTGGGTGTGGAAGGATTCAGTTGTCATGGTTCACGTAGGTACTAAAAAGCTTAGGCCCCCCGACTGGGAAAGAGTTGAGGTATTATGAGCAGCTCAAGATTAAACTGAAAAGCAGAACCACAAAGGGATTAATCTGTGATTTATTACCTGATCCAAATGCAAAGTGGTATAGGATAAATACGATTAGAGAGATAAATGCATGGCTGAAAGACTGGTGTAGAGAAAGCAGTTATGAATCATGGTGCACTGGCACCAGGACTGTGCAAAGAGAGAGCTATTCCTTGGGACAGAATTCATTTGAACCATGCTGGGACCAGTGCCCTAGCAAATCATATAACTAGAGTTGTTGAGAGGATTTTAAGCTAATTAGTTGGAAGGAATGTGTGTGAAGAGGCTTTACTTGAAGAGAAGTTTCACAAAAAAAAATTGATGGAGCTGAGGTGAATGGTAGTGAAGAGGTAAATGAAAATCAAAGTCTGACAGGAAGGGCAGAAACATGCACACCTTCCTAGATGCCTCTATTCCTTCTAATAAATTAGTTTAGATTTTAAATATTTTAAAAAGGGGGTTGATAATTTTTTTTGAAATAGCAGGAATTGATGTGTATGCCGATCTGGCACACAAGTAGAGTCAAGGCCTAGGCAAATTAGCCATTATCTTGTTGAATTGGAGGGCAAATGGCCTTCACCTGCTCCTATTTCTTATGTTCTTATGCTACAGACTCAGAAATTGATTTGTGTAATAGGCGTGTGAAGCATCTTTGGCTATATGCAATTTTAATTTAAAGGATGGTCTAATCTTGCAAAAATATGCTTGCATAATTCAATCCAAAAAAAAGGCCAAGGTGAGGGAAGGAATCAAGTATACGAAGGACATTGACATCGATAAACTGAGTCAGAAGTCACACGATACGAGGTTATAGTCCAACAGGTTTATTTGAAATTACAAAGGGGCCTAGCTCCGAAAGCTTGTGATTTCAAATAAACCTGTTGGACTATAATCTGGTGTCATGTGATTTCTGACTTCGTCCACCTCAGTCCAACATCAGCATCTCCACAGCATTAAACTGAGACATAGTAGCTGGAGTTAACTATTGTTATGGTGCTAAAACCATGTGGACCACAACAAAGATAGATTTTTCTCTGATTGCACAATTGGAGAACTGTATTGAATAAACTGGACAAGCATGTTTTGTTACAA
Source organism: Stegostoma tigrinum (assembly GCF_030684315.1). NCBI lineage: Eukaryota > Metazoa > Chordata > Chondrichthyes > Orectolobiformes > Stegostomatidae > Stegostoma > Stegostoma tigrinum. The sequence continues at coordinate 23,049,910 of NC_081371.1, read as the reverse complement.
CATTTGCGTTACCCAAAGGACATTGGCAACTTCTGGGGACTGATACTGCCAAAAAAAAATAAGCTTTTGTGACACCAAATGAACTTTATCAATGCAAAGTCATGTCTTTTAGAATAAAGATAAACCAGATCTTTTCATTTCTTACAAGGTAATCAAAGGATTATGCAGCTGTATTATATTCATAAATGGCTTGGTTGTGTTCTGTCAAACCTGGGAAGATTATTTACAACATTTGAATTAAATGCTCGATCAGTTACAAAGTGCTAATTTCCTCACAACTTACCTAAAAGGGAATTTGCGAGTAAAATTAATTAATTTGGGCCAACGAGCCCAACAGAAGGTGAGACAAGACCAACTAGCACCTAGTGAAGCAAAATAAGGTCTACTTTTGAATTTCTTATGTCTAAGTCAAAACATAAAGTTTTGTGGCACATTGGAATAAATGGATTTCATTGGAAGTTTGTTCTGAATTTCATACTGCAGTGGTTCCTTCAATGTTTGTCAAAGAAAAGCAAGCAATTCAAGTAAACAGAGGAAGTTGAGAGGATTGGATTATGAGGAGAGACTGAGTAGACTGGGATTATACTCATTGGAATTCAGAAGAATGAGGGGAGATCTTATAGAAACATATAAGATTGTGAAGGGAATAGATAAGGTGGAGGCAGGGAGGTTATTTCCGCTGGCAGGTGAAACTAGGACTAGAGGGCATCGCCTCAAAATAAAGGAAAGCAGATGTAGGACTGAGGTCAGGAGGAACTTCTTCACCCAAAGGGTTGTGAATCTGTGGAATTCCCTGCCCAGTGAAGTGGTTGAAGCCACCTCGCTGAATGTTTTTAAGGCAAGGCTAGATAAATTTTTGAACAGTAAAGGAATTAAGGGTTATGGTGAGTGGGAGGGTAAGCGGAGCTGTGTCTCAGGAAGATCAGCCATGATCTTATTAAGTTGTGGGGCAGGCTCCAGGGGCCAGATGGCCTACTCCTGCTCCTTGTTCTTATGTCAGGCTGCATTTTACACCTTGAAACCTATACTGGTGTTAATGGCACTGAATGATTCTCAGTCATTTAAACTGATTGTTGATGCCAGCAACATCATTGTTGTTTCAATGTTATTATGGGATGAAGTCAGTAAATTTTCTAAAAAAATTTGTAGTCTTGTGCTGGCTATATATTTTGAAACTTACATAGTCGACAGTATAGCAGAGACTGTTATTTTTACATATCATAATCATTTAACCTTCCTTGAATGATTCCATGATTAAAATATAAGACTCTTTCATTACAATTTAAAGCTCTAAGTATACAATTTAAAAAGAATTCATGTGCCAGAGAGAAGCATTATCAAATTGTACACTTTGTCAGGAGTAAATATTGTAAAGAACAGTTGTCTTGATGAACATAAACTTGTGCAGAATATATGTTTTCAAAATCTGAGCATGTTTAACATGAAATATTATTACTTCCAAATTAAAACATTGAGAACCATAAGAAATTTTAATACACGTAAAAATGCCTCTCAAAGATACCATTTTAATCTTTTTCTTTGGGGGAATGCCTTAAAGATATATAGTATTATTTAGAAATTTGACTTCTAAAGTAGAGATAAAGGATTTTTGATTTATCATTCTGCAAAGGTGATGGTTTACTTCAAAGGATCAGAAAACTTTTTGAGAGAGTTCAGTAAAACAGAATCTTCAAGAATCATGTGACTTAAACTAAGTGACTAGATGAACTTCTTGGTGAGACAACTGCTGAAGTGTTTCCTCAGTTAAACTTTTACGACCCAGAAAGAAAGAGACCAGAAGCCAGAAGCAGGTTCAGTTCAGACGACAAAATCCATATCAGCAGATGAGCTGCTTAGCAGCCACAATGTAGTCAAAGTAACTGTAAAAACCTGATGTATGTATGTATAAGGGGAATTTATAAGGGGTGAGACTTTTAATTAGTAAAGCGGTATGCTGAAGGCTCAAATTGTTTATCTATAGCTAGAATGTTTTTATTTGTAATAAATAGTAATTTTTGTTAAGTACAGAAACTTGCTCTATGCTTTCTGATAGCCAGGCTCTAATTTACAGTAATTTGGGGAATTATGTTTTCTTATATAAAATTCTTAACTCTGGGAATAGTGGGGCTTGATTTCCAGCATGCTGATCCAGTGAGGTGTAACACAGGAAACTGTAATTAAACTGTGCTCACTCTTTAAGCATGATCTCTGCTAACAAAAGTAAATCTGGCGAAGCACTGCAAGAGTCGATATAGCCTTCAAATTTTATAGGATTTGAGCTTTTCTGACTACTGTTGGGAATGCCTACAGTGGCAATCAGCTGCTGCCCAAACATGTATTGAGGTGTTTGCAGGTAAGTAATAAAACTGGACTACTAACTTCATCATGCTTATCACCTTCATTGTAATTTAGCAAAGAAAACATGGTCTCCTAACTTTTCCAGGGTTCTTATAGACCTTATGGACAGCATCTGAGTTGCCATTTAGGCCCTATGCAAAATTTGCTGTCTATATGACTTGTAAGAGATTTTTAAAACCTTAAAATATTCAACAAGACAGGTAGTCTTTCTGAGATGGAGGGGTCTTGCCTGTTGGTGGGAGAGTCATTGAAGAACTTGTGCCACCTATTTTTGGAAGGTTAGTTTAATGTCAAGCCAATCAATCAGTCATAGATGAGATCACCAACTGGCCTTTTCCTCAAATCAAGATCCATGGGGTGGCCATTTCACCTTCTGAGGCTGCCAAACTTTCAATGACTGACAGCTGTTATGCTCAACATCACCCAGGAAAGGTATGGCTGCTGCCTGCAGGACTGACATTGGAATCCTAGAAATGTGCAGTAGCTGAAGACTGTTGAGGAGCTGGGATTGATTGGGATTGCAGGAGAAGTGTACAGTAGAATCAGCAACAAGAACAGGTTGTGGCATTTATTGGGTTCCCCTTTTCTTATGTCCAATCACTTGATCAAGCACTCAGTGCCTTTAACTAAGGAGCATTCCCACCAATACAGGTAATAGATAGCTGCATGGATTTTGCTCCTGTGGTCACTGCATTCTGACAGGCCTGGCAACTAGATCCTAAAACAGAACTAAAAATATTTAGATCAATTTAGTCCCTTAACTGTATACCCTGCTCAAAGTTTCAAGATTGATCATCATCTGTGTATGCCTATAATCGTCTGGAAAAGAAGCCTCAGCAAGTATATAGAAAATAAAACAGTCAAGCATCGAATGGCAGAGGTGGAGAAAGGTCCACAGGCAGCTAACTGTTTCTCAACTGGGAAGAATTTGGAAATCAGCAGGATATTAATTGCTCACTTACTCTTGTGTACTTCATTAAGCTTGCAGCAGGTCCCTTACCTACCCTTTTGGCTACAGAGATTGTGCAGCCTGTTGAACTCAAGCAGTGTAAGAAACTGTATATGAAAACTGAAGTCAATCAGAAACAGGGGAAAGCTTATCACTAGTTGCAGTCATATTTAGCAGAAAGGAGGATGGTTGTGACTATTTAAAGTCATTCATTTCAATTCTAGTACATCATGGCAGACATTCTTCACATTGATACCCTGGGTACAACCATCTTCAGCTGCATCATTAATTGCCCTCTTTCCATCATAAGGTCACATGTGGATATATTTGTCAATGATTGCACACGTTCAGCACCTTTTGCAATTCTTCAGATAAACAAAGAAGTCCAAGTCCATAGGTAGCAAGACCTGGACAATATCTGGGTTTGGGCTGATAAGTGTCAGATAATGACCATATCCAACAAGCAAAAGTCTAACCATCATCTGTTGACATTCAATTGCATTACCATTACCGAATCCACTGCTGTCAACATTGATTGAAAATGAAACTGGATAAACAATATAAACATTACGGCACTTCAGAAGCTAGGAGTTCTGAGTCAAGTAATTCACCTGTTGACTCCCAACATTGTACCCACCATCTATAAGGCACAAATCAAGAGTGTGACGGAATACTTTTCTCTTGCATGGAAGAATGCAGCTCCAACAGCATTAAAGAAACTTGACATCATCGGGGTAAAACAACCTATTCGACTGGCACCCCAACTAACACCTTCAACATTCATTTCATACAACACTGATGTGCCATCTATAAAAAGCACTGCAACAATTCACCAAGACTTCTTCAGCAGCACTTTTCAAATCCATGATCTTTACCATCTAGAAGAACAAGGGTAGAAGATGCATGCAACCATCACCACCTGTAAGCTCCTCCCCAAACCACACAACATCCCAATTTGGAAGTATATCAATACTATTTCACTGACACTGGGTCAAAATTCTGAAACTCCCCTTCTAATAGCTCCACATAGGCTCCATGTACTGCAGTGGTTCAACATGGCAGCTCACCAAAATCTTTCCCAGGGCAACTAGGCATGGGTAATAAGTACTAATCCAGCCAGCAATATCCACATTCCAAGAACACCAAGGAAAGGAGACACAACTCCAAGAAAGGAAAAAAAGAATATCTGTTGCAGTGGAGGGTAATAATATAATCTTTACCATATAGCATCCTCCAGATTATTGGATCTGCAGTGGTAATGTCTAGTCCGTATTTTTCACCTATTGTATTGTACTTGCACATTGCAAATGTCAAGAGTGCCCCCAAATGAGGGAAATAATCTGATAGAACTACACTCCAGGGTTTCCACTTATAGCTACAGGAGAAATGTTCCACAAAACCTGGAAGTAAAGCAATAATAACATTAACACACCCACTTGTGTGTTATTAGATATAGAACGTTGAGTGACAATTTTAGAAATATAAGTGCATTACAAACCTGAAGAGCAACAGAACAGCCTGTGGGAAGGTTTGAAAATTGTTGTTCCTGTTGATTTGAGTCCCATCAATCATGGCAATCTTACCAAACACCTACAATAATGAAACAATCAAAATTATATTGATCTACTTTATTTATGATATTGTATCTTGCTCCTCTGTATCTCCATCCAGAAATATAGTGTTGAATTTTCCCATCCCTGTGATGGTGGGCATGTATATGAGATGCTATGAAAATAGAAGGGAGCATTTCTCTTTCCCAGGGCAGACAGGGTGAAAAACGATACGGCTACCTGTACCACAGAGGTGGGCAGTCAATTTAAATAATTAAAAATCAAATTATGAGTAGTTTAAAGTGCCTGTTGGCATTTTCCCTGCAGTGGAATTGACAGAATTGCATGTGGAAGCTGCAAGCTTAATGGAGGTGGCCTCCATGTGATCATTGTGGCTACATTGGAGAGGCTATTTGATGTACAATCTATATCAATGGCTGGAATGTATGCATACTAAAATTGCTGATGACACAAAGATGTGGAGGAAACTACCCAGGACTACTGACTGCTCCAGCATTCATATTGTTCCTGAACTGCATCTGGGTTGACATTTTAATCCTGTGCAAAATTATCTTCCATATGACTTGCAAAGGATTTTCAAAACTTGAAATAATCAGAGGAAGTATGGGTCCCTGTTTTTGCTACCTGATTAGCCAAAGCGCAAGCCAATCAAGTAGTGGCAAGGCATTCCCCTAGAATCAAGACACTGGGACAGAGTATTCACAGAATTGTTATGAGTCAGGAGTAGGCTATTTGGCCCATCATGTCTGCACTGGCTTTCTGGATAATATGTTGCCATTTCTTGACCTCAACTAACTATCCAATGCTCTTTTGGATGCCTCAATTGAATATTGGCAGGCAGTGCATTCCATACCCTAACTTCTTTCAATGGGAAAAAGTTTTTTCCTCACCTCACATTTGCTTCTTTTGCAAAACGCTATAAAACTGTGCCCTCTGTTACATAATCTATGTAAGGACAGCCTATCCCTATTTATTGTTTCGAATGCTTCTATCAAATATCCTCTTAGCCTTCTTCTCTCTGAGAAAAATAGTCCCAACTTCTCGAATCTTTGCTCATGTCTGAAGTATCTCATTCCTGGAGACATTTTCTCCAATGCATTCACATCCTTTCTATAGTGTGGCATCCAGAAGTGTACTCAATACTCCATTTGAGATTTGACCAGTGTCTTATGTAAATTTATCATAACATCTCTGCTATTATATTCTATGGCTCTACTTATGAAGCCAAGAATAATATATGCCTTATTAACAGCTCTCTCTACACATACCACCATCTTTAGTGACTTATACATATCCAAACCGAAGTCTCTGCTGCTGCATTCTATAAAACAGTACCATCTAATTTTACCATCTCTCCATGCTCTTTGCACCCAAGTCTATCACCTTACACTTCTTAGGATTGAACTTCATGTGCCACCTATCTATCCACATCTCCCATGTGGTAATGTCCTTTTGAAGGCCTAAATTGTCTTCCTCGTTTTTTACAATTTTCTGAAGTTTCTGCAGACTTTAGATACTTCCCCTGCAATTACGACCTAACTTGTTTATATTTAAGCATCAGGAAAAAGAAAGGTTCCAAATTTCAACCCGAAGTGCCCACTACAAATCTTCATCCAGCCCAAAAAATATCGATTAACCAATACTCAGTTTCCTATCCCTCAGTCAATGTCCCCTTTATTCCATGACTTGTAGCTTTCCTCACATGTCTGCTGTGTGACACTATATTGTACACCTTTTGAAAATGAACATACACCACATTCACAGTCTTCCTCTTATCAATCATCTCTGTTGCCTTATCAAAAAGTTCCAGCAAATCAGTTAGATACATCTTTCTCTCCACACAATCCATACCGGTTCTTTTGAATAAATCTACACATTTACATATGACTATTAATTCTATTCTGAATAATTGTTTCTACCAAAGTTAAATTGACTGCCTTTTAATTGCTGGGACTAGCTTCACACCCTTTTTTTTGCATCACCCCTAAATCAGGGGTGATTGAAAATTAGTTGCATGGGCTTCAGCAATTTCCCACTCTAGGTTTCATGTACTGAGAGCTGCTTATTGATAAGAGGTTGGCAGTTGTGCTCAACAGCATCATTGGGGAGGTGTGGCTGCTGCTCAAAGGCAGTCATTGGAACCAAGGAAGATTGAGCAGATGAGGTCACAATGTGGCATTTTGGGAAAATGGGTGCAAAATGGGGTAACAGGGAGAGGGCCGAGTGGAATCAACACCAAGGGAAGGGGTGGCTCTCAGTAGGGTCCCCTCACCTGATGTCCAGTCATTTGATCAGATGCTGAGTTTCTCTGATTGAGGGACATCCCTACTCCTACATAGTTTTAGCTCCCATGGATACCACATGCCAACAGGCCAATCTGCATCTGAGTTAATATCAGTGGTGGTGATTTAATGTCTTTAAACAGTCATTAACTGGCCACTTAATCATCTCAGTTGGCAGGGAGGTTGACATAGGCTTGCCATCCAGAATGTATTTCTGGCAGTGTTGGAAAGATGACAAAGATTCAGATACGTAACCATCACACCCATTTATCTACCCACCTCAAACCTCACCATCATAGCGAGCAGAAAACTTTTCCCGATATTTCAGGCTGATGACACTTTGTTTGCTTTAATAATTACATTTATTTCTACAAATGTTGCCTGACTTTCTGAATGTTTCTAATATTTTCTGCATTTACATGAGATTCCCAGCATCTGCAGTATTCTGCTGTCCTTCTTGACGCCTCAATGTGAACACTATAGCAGATCAAAATCATGTAAATCAATACTTACTTTCTCAAATTCTCAGTTTGTTAAGATAATGATTTACTTATTTGAATGTAAAACAATGGTATGACAGTAAACGAGATCAACTATATTCTCTACCACCAGGCCTCGTGACGTAGGTAGACCCATAAAAGGGCAATTGTAATGAGTCTCTTATGGCATTGGAATTATGAAACGTTAGAGTGGGATTCTAAATCAGTCCTATAAATATTTAGATTAAGTTGTAAACAGGACATAAAGAGTCTGCAAAGAGATATTGATAGATTAAAGTAAAAAAAATTGGAATGGAGTATAACATGAGAAAATGTGAACTTGCCTATTTTGGTGGGAAGAATAAAAAGCAAGATATTATTTAAATGATAAAGATGAAGTCACCATAGTCTACCAGACAGGAGGGTTGTTCTCTCATTAGGGTCACCACACCTCGGTGAGAAGGAAGATTCAAAAAGTCATGGTAACTTTAGCCATATGGGAACTGAACCCACGTGCCACTCCTCAAGGCAAACCAGCCATCCAGCTAACTGAGATAATATCCTTATTTATGAGACATTTAGATTTCCTAATTTACTTAATTCCATTAAAAGCGGTGTTGAGAACATTGGCTGATTCCTATGATGAAGCTATCGTCTTATGAAAAAAGGCTAGTCAGGTTGAACCAGTGTCCATTGAAGAATGAAAAGTGTGGTTTTAAGGGAAAACATGATATCCTGGATTTACTGAGCCAGGGTTGTATCATGGCAAATGCATTTATTTGAGGAAGTGACAATGGGGGATTGATGAAGATAATGCCTTGGATGCTATCTACTTGGATTTTAATAAGTTATTTGAAAAGGCCCCATGTACGAAACTGGTCAAAAAAAGTTAAAATCCATAGGAGATTGTGGCAAGTTGGACCCAATATTGGTTTAGTAACAGGAAACACAGGATAATGGTCAATGGATGTTGTTCTGAATGGAAAGTGGCTTCTATAGTGTTCCACAGGGCTTAGTGTTGAGTTCCTTACTCTTTGTGATATATTTTAATGGTTTAGACTTAAATGTAGGAGGCACGACTGGGAAGTTTGCAGATGACACAAAAATTGGCCAGATCGTGAAGAGGATGGCTGTACCACCAGGATGATAGCAATGCTTTAGTTCAAAGGGTGGAAAAGTGGCAAGAAGAATGTAATTATGGATGTTTGAGGTTATGCCTTTGGAGACGCCAAATAAAGCAATGGAACACATTGTAATTATGATTCAAAGAAGATGATTGAGCTGTATAAAATTATGAGGGACATAGATTGGGTGGACAGGAAGAAACTTGTTCCCTTAGTGGTCAGATGGGCTGATCAGTGACAACTGAAATTCAATCCAGATAAATGTAAAGTGATATACTTGGGCAGGACAAATGATGCAAAGGAATACATGTTGAACTGTAGGATCCTGACAAGCACTGAAGATCAGAAGGACCTCAGTGTGCGTGTACACTGATTCCTGAAGTATCGGGTTAAACAAATAAAGTTGTTGAGAAAGCATCTTCTATACTTTCCTTTATTAGTTGAGGCATAACATTTAAGAGCAGGGAGGTTATGCTGGAACTGTATAAAACGTTGGTTAAGCCACAGCTAGAGATAATGTGCAATTCTGGAATCCTCATTATAGGAGGGATTTGGAATGGGTGCAAAGGAGATTTACCAGCATGTTGCCTGGCTTGGAGAGTTTCAGTTATAAACAAAGATTGGATAGACTGGCATTGATTTCCTTAGAATATAGGAGGTTGACAAAGCACATAACTGAGATTTATAAAACTATAAGGGACAAAGATTAAGTGGGCAGGAAGAAACGCGTCCCCTTGATGGGGGAATCAATGATTGGGAATGGTAGACTTAAGGTAAAAGTCAGATGTTTTAGAGGAGACAATTTTATCACCCAGAAGATAGTGGGAATTGGAACGTACTACTGGTATGGGTCATAGATGTAGCAACCTTCATAACATTTAAGAAGTATTTATATGTGTACTTGTGATACCAAGACATACAAAGATATTGGGCAAGGGCTGAAAAATTGGATTAGAGCAGTTAATTGACTGCTTTTGACTGGTATGGACGCAATGAGCCAAACGGCCTTTTTTTGTGCTATACATCTCTATTACACTATGACTATAAATTGGAGCGGATAATGGGAAATGAAGATCATTGGAGTGTATGACCGCAAGCCCCTGAATGTGGTAGAACAAGTGGATGAGGTGGTAAAGAAGGCCTATGGTATGTTTTTCTTTAGCAGAAATGGTGTTGATTAAACAAGCACAACATATGCTGGAACTGTAAAGACACTGCTTAGACCTTAGCTGGATTTCTGTGTGCAGTTCTGGTCACTAAATGCAAAGGAAGACATAACTGCCTGAGAAAGAGAGTCCAGAGGAGATTTAAAATAATGTTGCTAGGGCTTGAAAATTGCAGCTCTCAAGAATGATAGGATAGCTGAGTGTCATTTTCCATGGTACAGAGGAGGGTGAAAGGTAACTTAATTGAGGTGTACAAAAGAAGAAGGGACTAGAATAGAATGGACAGGGAAGTTCTGTTTACCCTAGTGGACAGGGTTAGATGGGGCATAATGAAAACTTTCAATAAAACAGTCATAGATGCCTGGAATTTACTGTCCAGTTTGGAAATTGATGCAGAAACCCACAACTCATTCAAAAGGAACCAGAATCTGCACTTGAAGCACAATCAGCAGTCTTGCAGGTCACAACATACTGAAAAGTGGGATGCAAATTGGCAGCTGTTTATTTAGTTGTTGTAGACATGATTCATTAAATTACCTTTTATGTGTTGTAACTTTTCTATGGTTCTATTTGTCACCCTGCTAGCCTGATGTTAGTATTGATTTCCTACAATTATGTATTCAGAAACCGATGCTATCATCTTTGGCTCCTGTCACAAATTCCATATCACAATATATGTTTCTGATCATCAAATGGCTAGTGTCAGAGTTGAAACAGAATATTTGCACCTTTGGCTTTCTATCTGATAAAAGATGAGCTTCTGATATTGTCTCCATTACCAAGCCTGCTCCTTACCTCTGCATAGCTCTGGTTTCTGCCTTAATCCATGTGCTGTTTAGATCCTTACTCATGATCTTATTATCTTCAAACATGGCCATTCTAATTCTGCTCTGGCAGCCTTTATATCTTTAAACTAGCCATAAACCTAAATTGACTCAAATTTCTGTTGCTCATATCCTTACTTGCACCAACATTTCATTCACACACCACCACCCATGTTCACTGACCTATATTAGCTCTGGATTAGTAATTCATCAAGCTGAAATTCTTATCACCATATTCAACTCTCTCCATGGCCTCACCTTCCTGACTCTCTGCCACCTTCTTCAGATCTAAGAGAATTCTGGTTTTCTCCACTTCTGGCCTCTGTATTCATTGATCATCGTGGTAACTGTGCCTTTAGCTGTCTCAGCCCTAAATTTTGGAAATCCTTTTCTAAAGTTGTCCATCTCTCTCTCTGTCTCTCTCTCTGACTCTCTCTCTCCTCAAAACCCAATCTTTTGACCAAACATTTGGTTTTTCTTTCCTAATACTTCCTTCCGTGGTTCAATATCAAATCATGACTGATAATGTTTCTGGTAAGTACTATGAGGCAATTTATTATGTCAAATTGTTATCTTTTTGCAAATTATTGCATATTTAGATTAAATTCTCAAAAATACTGCTGGTGCATTTTTGAAGAAATTGTGTATTTGAATACCTGGTGCTCAGGGGAGGAAACAAGCAAGTTTTCCTGTATGACTGTGTTTACAGTAGGAACATTATAGATGACTGGATTGATGTATCATCTTTTGCTTGGGTTTTGGAAATTAGATGGAGAGAAATCCATAGTTACCTGATGTCATGTTACTCATGGATCTGTTAGCATTCATGATGAGAGGTGGGAATAGGGATTTACTGGTTCTTCCAGTAATAACACGTCCAAGATTTGTTGATAGTTCTCAAGTTCCAGGCAAAGTATGAGCATAATTTGTTCTGACTGATGTATGTCATATATGTAATCGAATAATGCTTGTTGTGGGAGGCTACAGTTTGTCATAATGGAGCAAGATATGTCTTCTTGCACCTAGTAGCCAGTGCTGTGTGAGCTTCCTCAGGCTAGCAGCTATTTATTAATTCCGTATTATTCATGTACATATTATATATATCTATATTGGATACAACCAAATAATCAGTTCCATATATGTCAAAAATTAACCATAACAAAGGCAGTGATCAGTCTGTATGTTATGTTACCCTTGGTTTCTTCTCACACTATATATGATTTGATGCTGAATAAACCTGATGTATACTTAGTACAAGGTCACTTACTTGCATGCCAATCACAGCATAGATGAAGAACAGCATAACTATTAGAAGAGCAACATATGGCAATGCCTGCAATGAAAGAGCAAACAGAATTAACTGACTTTATTGTACACTGGTTTTAATACCCTGACTATTGCAATGAGTAATGTCTTTTGAACAATAATGAATTTTGAGGCTAGAATATTTTGCCTTCTTATGAAATAAAGTTGCTGTTTTCTGGCAGCATTGGTAATGAAGTAATATAGACAAAACCTCTCACAGGTGGATAGCTATCCAATTTTTTTGTAGGTTTTAAACTCCAAACTGGAGATATAGAGATTAGATGAGCACTTAGTGTAGTTATCAAAACAAGGGTCAGCTCACAAAGCTTGTATGAAGAACTGTGCTACTGATACGTTAACAATATTTTCTGATCACTTACCTAAAGATCGCTAATGAACAAAACAAGATTTTAAAAATTTCTAGTTACAATGGCTTAGATTTTGAGGTAGTGAATGAACATTCAATAGACATACATATGCCCACAAACATGCTGTAAAGGTTTGGGCAGGAACTTGTCATACTGAGCTCCGGGATAGCAAGATGTGGAGCTGGATGAACACAGGAGGCCAAGCAGCATCAGAGAAGCAGGTAAGCTGATGTTTCGGGCCTAGACCCTTCTTCAGAAATGAGCTCTGGAGTTGCTTTAGATATATTGCTGCCACTAGCCCTCCTTTCTATTCTTTTAAGCTTAAATGAACAAAATTGGCTTAAACAGTCCATGCTGGGGTACTGTAATAAAAATTCAAACTAATGGTTAACGGAAATTCGCATAAGGTCAGTTTTCCTTATAATTCTGAGTCTAAGAGCCTATCTAATTTTCAATGGTAGTAGATGGATCACTGTCTATCACAGTTGAGTCTTAATAAGATGAGGCCATTGTTTTACATAATAAGATTTAGTTTATTGCCTGATAGTTATAGTTACAAGTAACATTGTTAGTTAGGCAGAATTAGGTCAATCAGGAGTTAGGTATGCAAACTCTAACACCATCAGGATGTTATGCAAGGCTACCTGATTCTCCATTTAAAGATTGTATGACATTATCAACTTGGTGAGGCTTATTGCAACTTTAACCTTAATTCTTCATAACAATATCTTATACAACAGTACTTATTACAGTTAGAAAACTGTATCAGTGCAGCATCCACTATAGGGAATCAAGACAAGCAATTATGCATCTTGTTTATCAATGATAGAAACATTATTACTGAGCAGTGTACAGTCTGTATGAATTAATAATGTTTACTTCAATCCTAAATTAGGAGCTGAATGTTAAATAAAGCAAAATAGAATTGGAATGGAGACAGAGAGAGAGAGATAGAGAAAAATAAACAAAAACTACATTTTTTTGAAGTTTCCAACAACAATTCAAATCAAAAGGATTGCGACTTTTCAAAGTTGATTTTCAGACAGTTCATTTGGCAGTAATTAAGAATCAGCAGACAGATAACATTTACTGTTATTTGAATGAATAAACCCAATCAATCACTTTCTTGTGTACTTGATCTGTATCCATCAGGTGGAGGGAATCTTAAACCCGGGAAATATTTCAGGCACAAGAGACACTGGAAAGCTCACAGGATGAATTGGCATTTGGAGGCTATGTTCTTTCATTGCTGTGCAGATACATCAATACTAATGAGCTCTGTTGCATACGTAAAATGTATGGAACAATCTGGTGAGTATAAGTCACAGATGTACAGGAGGAGATAATGAAAACAGTAATAGCTCTAAGCAAACCCTTTCAGAGGAGTGTAGAGGTGCCCAAGGTGCTTGTGACATAGTGGTAGTGTCCTTATCTCTGACTCCAGAGGCCTGGACTCAAGTCCCACTTGCTCAAGTGGTATGTCACAATGTCTCTGAACAAGTTAATTTAAAAATCTCCACAGCTGTTCAACACCATCCAGATGGTGAACCTAGGTTGTCAGTAACAAAGCAGTGAGGGACTAGCTGGTGCACCAATTGTGTGAACATCGGTTGGGGTTTCCAGACACAGTGAAGCCCCACGTGCCAATGATGGAGGATTCCATCTGTGATGTGAGTGGTTCAGTTTTTCTGACATGTAAATACATAATGACATTGATTCAGAGACTGACATCCTCACTGAACAGATATATGGAACACAGAACTAAGTGGATACAGAGGTTACAGGCATTCAGACCCCAGCCTTATCCATGAAATCAATAAACTGATGGAGTGGCTGAGATGGGCTAGCCATACATCTTTCCATTGCCATGCCAAGGGCACACCACTTCAGGAGGCTACATAAGTGAATGTGAAACCTTAAACGGGTGAGGAAAGGCAGGTTTTAGGCAATGGGAGCTCCTGTCAGGGTTCCACAGCTGAAGATACATCCTCAGTGCCTCAAAGGTGACAGGAAAGCTGGATTGTTTTCTGATGACTGCAATGGCCCTGGCACAGAAGCAAATGGCTCCAAATATGCCAAGTTCCAGTCAATTAGATTAGATTAAATTAAATTAGATTCCCTACAGTGTGGAAACAGGCCCATTGGCCCAACAAGTCCACACCGCCCTTTGGAGCATCCCACCTGGACCCATCCCCCTACAACCCACACACCCCTGAACACTACAGGCAATTTAGCATGGCCAATCCACCTAGCCCGCACATCTTTAGACTGTGGGAGGAAACCGGAGAACCTGGAGGAAACCCATGCTGACAGGGGGAGAATGTGCAAACTCTGCACAGACAGTTGCCTGAAGTTGGAATCGAACCTGGGCCCCTGGCGCTGTGAGACTGCAATGCTAACCACTGAGCCACCATGCTGCCCAAAGCTTAGAAACCAAGTGGATTTAAAATATGGCCACCTCATGTACTGGAGCAAGAAAGGCAGCAACCTGCCTCCGCATCAATGCAAGGCTGAGGTGGACTATCAGTAGAAATTATGATAAGCATACACCTAAAGGCACAGCTTAGGACTTGGGGTTCACAGGATAATATCATTAGATAACATGCAAATTTATGTAACATTTAGTGAAAAAAAATTGTTGGAATGCAATCTATAATTAATTACATATTTATTTTGAAGCAACAGTGTACAGTGTACAAAAAGAGTTCAGAGAATATCTCTTGTCTTGCAGAATCAGCCAAAAAGGTGCTTGGATGAGCTCAGGAGCTAGGGCAGGGTTGGAATTGTTTATGAATTCTTGGCAGCTTCCTGAAAATCTCCCAGATGAGCTGCTTACAGTAATTACATGCTGTACCTGTGAAAATGCAGCCATGGATCCGAAATTGACTGCCTTTTCAGTCTAATTGATCCTGAAATGCAATTAATTTGATCCGTCAACCAGCTCAATAGTAGAAGGGCATATGATCCCCTTTGAGCAGCTTTCAGCTGCTGATTAAGAGGTGATTTCTAAATTGACCTCCTGGCATGCAAAATTGACTGCCATAGCAACCTTTAAGGAGATAAACATTGTAAGGTGATAAATGTAGTCACCACTGCCCAGTAGTCTCAATTTGCATTCAATTATTTCACCTAATCCTTTCACCACCTCCCTGAACAGGTCATGCAACCATGGCTAATTGAGAAGTTGTTAGATTAACAGAAGAAGCTTACAACATCACCCAGAAATAGTGATAAACCTAAGGATTGGGATGGTTTTTAAAAAAAATCGAAGAATAAATCAAGACATTCTTAAAAGGATGAGAAAATTGAAGATGAGAGTAAACTAGCATGAAATATAAAATCAGATTGTAAGAAATTTACATGTAGAGATATTTGGGACCTTAGAAACAGAAACATGAGAATTATAATGGGAAATAAGAAATGGCAGACGCCTCAAAAATTTTACTGGAAATTATGGGAAATCAAGAGTCTAACGAGAGCCAGAAACTTAATATCACTAAAGGAAAAGTCCTGTCACATTAATTGGTTCTAAAAACCAGAATGTGATGCCCTACATCACAAAGTCATAAAAGAAGTGGCTGCAAACATCATGAACACATCTTTAATTTCTCAAAACTCTCTATGGTCTGGAACCATCCCTGTGGATAGGACCCAATTGTTCAAGAAAAGAAGTGGAGAGAGAAAACAGAGAGCTAAAGACCATTAACCTGACATCAACGTAGGAAAAATTGTAGAATTTTTCATTAATGATAAGATTAGATGTGAATATAATACAAAGAAAATCACAACATGGTTAGATAAATTCAGAAGAATTTATGATGGAGAAATAATATTTGACAAAACTTTAAAGCTTTTTGAGGGCATAACTAGTAGCATTGATAAGGTACAAAGAATAAATCGAGTAAGTTCGGATTTTCTGATGGATTGGACAAGTAACTCCCAAGAAACTGTTGCATGTGACAAGGGCTAATGACATTTCGAATAACACAACAGTATGGATTGAGGACTGATTAACAGGCAGAAAACAGGGAGAAAGAGTAAACAGGTCACTTTGGGGATTACTGAGTATAATCTGTGGAAAGCCACAAGGATCAGTGCATAGGTCTCAGTGATTAATGACCTAGCCAATGCCTTAGAGAAAGGGACCCCCTTTAAATCATCCCAATCTTCTGACGGAGCAAAACAAAGTGGAAAAATAAGCTGTGGTGGGTAATGCAAAAAGGCTGAAAAGAGATAGAGAAGACCAATTAAAATAAATGTTTAAGAAGGTGGCGAATAGCATATAATGTGGGGAAATACAAAATTATCCACTTTTGTAGGAAGAATGGAAAGATAGTTTTTTTAAAATGTAAGAGAATGTAAGTAAATGCTAGTATTCAAGTGGTATTGGGATGGGGACAGTATCTGTATACACAAGCCACAGAAAGTTACCATGCAGCCACAAAAAAACACATGTTACAACACTGATATCTACCTGACAATGAGGAAAATTGCCAAGTATGTCCTGTACATAAAGAAAAGGACAAATCCAACTCAGCCAATTACTGCCCCATCAGTCTACACTTGATTATCAGTAAAGTGATGAAAGGTGTCATCAACAGTGCTAGCAAGCAGCACCTGCTCAGCAATAAACTGCAGTGATGCCCAGTTTGGGTTCCACCTGGACCATTCAGTTCCTAACTTCATTACAGCCTTGATTCAAACATGGACAAAAGAGCTGAATTCCAGAGGTGAGGTGAGAATGGGGCCATCAAGGAGTCCTAGCAAAACTGGAATCATTGGGTATTGGGGGCAAACTCTCCAGTGGTTGGAGTCATACCTTGCACAAAGGAAGATGGTTGTGGTTTTTGGAGATCACTCAATCCATTTCAGGGCATCTCTGCAGGAGTTCCATCCACCTTTGGCTGCTTCATCAATGAACTTACCTCCATCATAGGTTCAGAAGTGGGGATGTTTGCCAATGATTGCACAATGTCCAGCACTATTCATAACTCCTCAGGCACTGAAGCAGTCTATGTTCAAATGCAACAAGATCTGGACAATATCCATGCTTGGGCTGACAAATGGCAAGTAACATTCGCACCTCACAAATGCCAGGCTATAACCATCACAAATAAGAGACAATCTAACCACTGCCCCATGGCATTCAACTGTGTTATCATCACTGAATTCCCTACTATCAGCATCCTGGGGTTATCATGGACCAGAAACTCAACTGGACTCACCACATAAACACAGTGGGTACAACCGCAGTTCAAAAGCTGGGAATACTACAGCAAGTAACTCATTTCCTGACTCCTCAAAGCCTGTCCACCATTTACAAGGTACAAGTCAGGAGTGTGTTGGAATACTCCCACTTGCCTTGAAGAGTTCAGTACCAACAACACTCAAGAAGCTTGACACCATCCAGGACAAAACAGCCCACTTGACCGGTACTTCATCCACAAGCATCCACTCCCTCAACCACTGATGCTCGAAAGCAACAGTGTGTACTATCTACAAGATGCAACACAGAAATTCACCAAAGATCCTTAGACAGCACCTTCTAAAACCATGACTACTTCCATCTAGAAGGACAAGGGCAGCAGATATATGGGAACACCATCACCTTCAAGTTGGCCTCTCACCCATTCATCATCCTGACTCGGAAATATATTGCTGCTCCTTCAATCTTGCTGGATCAAAATCCTGGAATTCCCTCCCTAATGGCATTATGTGTCCACTGACAGCAAGAGTACTGCAGCAGTTCAAAGCAGCAGCTCATCACCACCTTTTCAAGGGCAACTAAGGACGGGCAATGAATGCTGGCCAGCCAGCAACGTCCATATCCCACAAAATGGATTTTAAAAAACTAAGACTGCAATTGGCATGTTAGTTTTTTTTTCAAGGGAGTTGGAGAGTAGGAGTAAGAATGCCTTTTTGCATGGAATAAAGTTTTGGTGACCTCACATCTGAAATACCCTGTATATTTGTTGTTTCTTTGTCAAAGGAAGTGTAGAAGTTCCTTCAGAAGGGTACAACAAAGTGTCACCAGATTAATTCCTGAGATAGGAGAAATTTTCTTCTGAGGAGCAGTTTATTAGAATTAGTCTACACTCTCTGGAATTTAGAAGAGGAAGAAATAAAGTAATTGAAAATATCAAATTCTTATAGATTTAACAGAATAAATATTGAAAGACTGTTTCTTCAAGCTGGAGAGTCTGGAACTAGTGATTGCAGTATCAAGACAAGGGATCAGAAATTTAAAACGGTTGTGAAGTTTGTGAATCTTTGGAATTCTCTACCTTTGAGGGCTGTAGAAAGTCAGTTGACAAATATTTTCAAGGATGAGAATATTAATCTTTTTTGGCACCAAGGCAATCAATGGATCTGGCATGAAACAACAGGATAACTGGAGGACATAAAGTTGGAGTTCAGTCACAATCAAACTGAATTGGGCAGCAGGCTTGTTGGGCTGTTTGGCCTATTCTTGCTCCTGTTTTTTTAAGTGTGTACATTTCGCTGCATCAGTCAGGACATTTCTTTCACCAACCTCATGCAAAATTGCAGAATAGAAGAATGAGAAGCTTTTAAAGAGCAACAGAAGATAAATAAAAAGGCAATGCGCAGAGAAAACATGAGGTATGAAGGAAAACAGGCCAAAAATATAAAGGAGGATAGTAAAAGCTTTTTTAGGTTTGTGAAAAGAAAAAAAAGGTTAAGAATAAAATTAGGCCCTTGAAGTCAGAAACGGGTGAATTTATTATGGGGAACAAGGAAATGGCAGAAGAGTTAAACAGGTACTTTAGATGTGTCTTCACTAGGGAAGACACAAGCAATCTCCCAGATGCTATAGTGGCTGAAGGACCTAGGGTAATGGATGAACTTAAGGGAATTTATATTAGGCAGGAAATGGTGTTGGATAGACTGTTAGGTCTGAAGGTGATAAGTCCCTGGGGCCTGATGGTCTGCATCCCAGGGTACTTAAGGAGGTGGCTCTAGAAATCGTGGACGCATTGGTAATCATTTTCCAATGTTCTATAGATTCAGGATCAGTTCCTGTAGATTGGAGGGAGGCTAATGTTGTCCCACTTTTCAAGAAAGGAGGGAGAGAGTAAACAGGAAATTATAGACCGGTTAGCCTGACGTCAGTGGTGGGAAAGATGCTGGAGTCAATTATAAAAGATGAAATTACGACTCATTTGGATAGCAGTAACAGGATAGGTCAGAGTCAGCATGGATTTACAAAGGGGAAATTGTGCTTGACTAATCTTCTGGAATTTTTTGAGGATGTATCTATGAAGATGGACAAGGGAGAACCAGTGGATATAGTGTACCTGGACTTTCAGAAAGCCTTTGATAAAGTCCCACTTAGGAGATTGGTGAGCAAAATTAGGGCACATGGTATTGGGGGCAAAATACTGACTTGGAGTGAAAATTGGCTGGCTGACAGGAAGCAAAGAGTAGTGATAAACAGGCCCCTTACGGAATGGCAGGCGGTGACCAGTGGAGTACCACAAGGTTCGGTGCTGGGACTGCAGCTGTTTACTATATACATTAATGAAATAGACGAAGGCGTTAAAAGTAATATTAGCAAATTTGCTGATGACACAAAGCTGGGTGGCAGTGTAAAATGTGAGGAGGATGTTATGAGAATACAGGGTGACTTGGACAGGCTAGTTGAGTGGACGGATGCATGGTAGATACAGTTTAATGTGGATAAATATGTGGTTATCCACTTTGGTGGCAAGAACAGGAAGGCAGATTACTATCTAAACGGAGTCAAGTTAGGTAAAGGGGAAGCACAACGAGATCTAGGTGTTCTTGTACATCAGTCAATGAAAGCAAGCATGCAGGTACAGCAGGCAGTGAAGAAAGCTAATGGCATGCTGGCCTTCGTAATAAGAGGAATTGAATATAGGCGCAACGAGGTCCTTCAGCAGCTCTACAGGGCCCTGTGAGACCACACCTGGAGTATCGTGTGCAGTTTTGGTCTCCAAATTTGAGGAAGGACATTCTTGCTATTGAGGGAGTGCAGCGTAGGTTCACGAGGTCAATTCCTGGAATGGCGGGACTATCATATGTTGAAAGATCGGAGTGACTAGGCTTGTATACTCTTGAGTTTAGAAGGATGAGAGAGGATCTGATTGAGACGTATAAGATTATTAAGGGATTGGACACTCTGGAGGCAGGAAGCATGTTTTCGCTGATGGGTGAGTCCAAACCAGAGGACACAGTTTAAAAATAAGGAGTAGGCCATTTAGAACAGAGTTGAGGAAAAACTTGTTCTTAACCCAGAGAGTGGTGGATATATGGAATGCTCTGCCCCAGAAGGCAGTGGAGGCCAACTCTCTGGATACTTTCAAGAAAGAGATTGATAGAGCTCTTAAAGATAGTGGAATCAAGGGTTATGGGGATAAGGCAGGGACAGGATACTGATTGTGGATGATCAGCCATGATCATAATGAATGGTGCTGCTGGCTCGAAGGGCCGAATGGCCTACTCCAGCACCTATTGTCTATGGTCTTTCTTTCACAGTTATGTTGTTGAAGCTCATTATGTATGCATATCCAAGTTAAATTGTCAAAATTTAGGCAGGAAGGTAAGAGGTTCTGTTCCCAGACAGGAGCTTTCAGGTTCCAGCTTCTGATGTACCCAGACAGCACTTCACTCTCTGCAAGCCAGCAGCATCATTCAATCCTTGCTCTTCATCCCCACTCACCCCAAGAGAAATCAGAGGCCAGATAAAAAAGTGGTACTAAGATTTTTGTGACATCTTCATAGATATTCTCCTGAAGGCTGTCCAGGAGAGAAAGGAAATTTTCCTTTTCTTCAGAGTTGGCAACACAACGCCAATCCGAATGACCAAGACATGTGGACATGGGGGCTGTAGAGCTACATGCCTACAGGCGGCTCCAGTGCTTCAACAGAATGGTCTGCTAATCTCCACAAGTTTATGTACAACTGTCCACTCAATGCTTCATGCTTTTATGAATTAACGTTGTAATGTTCCCACTGAGGATGACTGTCACACAGGAGGTTGGTCCTTTTCTCACAGGTGATGACTCATATTCAAGGAATACCCGTCACTTAAGTACAGATCCCAATGTAGTGTTACTTGCACCTCACTGGTACTGCTTCTCCAGGGTTCACATTTAAAACATAAAAAGAGCTACAATACTATTTCGCCCTCTATCACCACTGACCTTTAATCACGAGGAGGAATGCACATCTGATTTTCATCAAATAATTGCATCATCATGGCTACATTCTCCAGGTCTATGTCCAGCACCTTCTCAAACTGTACCTCTAAGGAGGGACAGTCACAAGACTCAGTGGATGCACCATCAAGGTCTTCCTGCCCATACTCCATCAGTGCACATTCAATTCAGTGCATAATCTATTTACAGAAGGCTCATGGTTACATTCTGGTGAGCACCACACTGATACAGAAGAAGGAAAAGGCTGAGGTCTCCAAAACTTGGAGGATTGCTGGAGAATAGGCCCTTGCTGTGCCAGCTCCAGATGGTGAGTCTCTGGACTCACATTAATGAGCTGATGTTCCTCCCTCAATTCTCCATGATCCTTTAGTAGTTCCAAAACCATTCTTTACATTGTCCTCCTTACCATCCCTTTCTACCTAACTGACCTTTATCTGAATTTCCTCTTATTTGATTTCTGTCGCATTTGCCTTTCCTGGCCAGGTTTGCTGATGTCAACCTGTATGGCTGCTTCACAAGGGAAGGTGGTCAGCTGGACAGGCCTCACCCCCGACCCTATATGCATTTAACAAAAAACAAGCATGTAAGTAATTGATGTTTATTGTGAGGTTTATTAACCCAGACAGGGTTTACCCTTGATGACTTCATTTCAAAAATATACTTTATTCTTAAATATCATTTATAAATATACAAAAAACTCTGAATCATATCTCTACAGTCTTTTTGGAAAAGAAAGACTAAGTATAGGAATTTTGATATTTTCCACAGCTTCTCCACAGTTGTATCAAAACAAAGGCATTTTCTACTTACGCAAGAAACTACGTACGTTCATTTTGAAACACCAAGAGGGTCTTTCAGCTGAACAGATTTTCATTATACTTTGGCAAGAAGACTTTAGACTGTAGTCTTTCCCCACCGTGCCTTGGCAGCAGTTGCCTGAAGCTTTAATGCATCCCTCTGCCTGTGGCTGTGAACTTTGGAATGTGCCAACCTGCTACACTAGTTGACGTCAATTCCTTGCACTGGAAGACCAACAAGTAAGTCGGGCAAGCAAAAGGAGCATCCTTCCCTGAGTTTACGGTCTTCCAGCCGGAGTTGAAGTTTATCTTGGTCTGGGTGATGATGCCTTTCCTTATGGATTCACACATGCTGCCTGCTAGAAGCATACTGCCACACACCTTCAGCAGGTCCTGGCCAATCACTTCCCACAGAGCTGAATACAACTCATCCAGTAAAACATCACCTCCAGGAGTTTTATTCTTCTCAAAGGATTTGACAGCCTTGGTTAGATCATCCAGAGATAACTGCTGGCTCAACTTCTCCCCCACTCCATGCTGTTGTTGAAGATCTCTGTGATAGAGGACAGAAATAACTGGAGACTGCCATGTCTATGGGCTTCATGTCATGCAGTGGATTGGAAGATTATCTTGGAAGTCTCCCATGCAGAGAGTGAATTTTGCTGGCTCTTCACTTCCTGGAGATCTTCTGTAACATCAAACCTGCAACAGAATTAGGTTCTACATGCTTTTCTAGAGCTTGGACAGCTTTCCCTGTATCTCTCACTCACTCTCTCTCACCTTCTGAACACCTTTGATGTTCCTCTTGACTGTTTTCCACCAGTCCACTGGAATCTTAAAGAGGGGTTTCACAGTTCTCTAATCTGTGTAATTCATTTTGAGCTCCTTTCTGTTCTGGGGTGAACAGTTTCATGTTCTGTTTCCACATCATGTTCTGTTTCCATGTTCCCTTGCCAGTCTGCTGGTCATCCTGAGTGTGACAGGTGGCCAGCAGATGGCAGTAGTCAGGGAAAACCACTGGCTTGATATCAATGCATCTAACTGAAAACACTTGGGATACAAACAGGAAATCTCTCTTTGAGTGGATAGATCTGTCTGACCACCCCAGGTGCATCTATGCTGCGCTCTGGCTACTGGGGAGCTGAAAATGACATGCAGCTTGGCATTTTTAACTATTTCCATCACGAACATAGACATGATATCCAATTTGCTGTCAGCCCCTCTGGATCATTCGAGGATGCAATTGCAGTGTCCAGCCAGAATAACTGGCCTGCACATTGCCATCAGCATTGGGAGCTGTTAAAGGATGGCCATCCTCTCACTCTTTACTGTCAGAGTGTAAAGTTAATTAGGCCAGGGGAGCATTTCTGTACATGGCATCTGCTGGAAGGAGGCACCTGCCCATCGTCTCCTTAACCTTGGAGATGGTGAAGTTGTTTCCACACAGCAGAACATCCAGGCTGAGGAATGGCAATCCTTACCCTCGAACAAATCGAAAGCCTATGGCCTTCAAGCTTGACCATTTCCTGTAGCTGCTGAGGGGTGATATCCTGCACTCCTGCAAAAACAGGAAGTCCACTTTGATGTTGAAAAAGTAAGCCTGCATGAAAACGCACATCATTGGTTTTATGCTACGTATTTTATTACCGGCAATTTTCAAAACAGTTAAGGTTTTTAAGGTTACCAAATCTCCACTATCAGTTCTCCCATGGTCTTGTCACTGGGTGAGCTCATGCATTCCTGTGGTGAGGATGAACTGTTGTGCCCTTGCACGGCTGATACAGGTGTCCTGTTCCTCAGTGGGATATTGTCCTGATCTGGTGTCATCAGATCAAGGATGACGCCAGGAAGGTCAGGTCCCTATCTGCACAGAGCTGCTACCGTGCTCTGCTCCTTGCTCAGAGTATCACTGCTCCTGGTTGCCCAGAACTGAGGCGTGGTGCATATCCCTTGGTTCCTTATGACTGAGCGTTGGGTTTCACTGGCTCACTCGGGCCATCTGGTGTTTATGGGTTGAGGGTGCTCCTTTCCTCCCCTGTGGGTCTTTGTCTTTTACTTTGTCTGTAGCTGTCCGTCCACACATCTTCGTTGTCAGAGGAGCTGCCTCTTTCCTTTTTGCTGTTGGCAGTGGGTGTACAGCTATTCTTCACCTATCCACTCAACTCCTTCATTGCCTTGACCTCCATTGACTCCAGCTTCTCAGGTGGAGGTAGAGTCAGTTGTTGTCATATTGTACTGGTCTCCTTGCTGGCGCTTCCCTCATTCTGGGTGACCCTGCTTTCAGTGCTCTCTCTGGAGGGTGGAACCTATTGATCTCTGTGGGTCCACAGCTTGTGGACATTTCCTGCCATCTGAGCATGTGTGGCCCTCTCATCTTGAGCAGTCTTTGCACAGGTGACCTGCTTCCCCACACAGGTTGCAGCTCTCAGACTCCTTACAGTCCTCGGTTAGGTGCTCAATCTCTTTGCAGTTCCTGCAGAGAGTTACTTTGCAGATCTCCGTAGATTCAGCATCGCTCCAGGCTTCTCTACGCATGTCAGGGAGTCTTGGTACCCTCTAGTCACAAAGCTGAATGTTGGGTGTAGAATGATAACAACTAGAAGGATTGCAAATGTCTGAGACCTAACATGAGCTAGTTGACTCAGATAGGAACCTTTAGGCTGAAAGTGCTCGTACAAAGTAACACACTGATTTGAAGGAATAAACGTTACTGAAGAAGTTTGTACATATTGAAGCTTGGAGGAAGAAGTCTATCCCACCTGGGAGTTTCAAACATAGCCCCAGCAGGCTGGGGACTTTAACATATATTCAAGACACGCTAATGAATACAAAAGAAGTTGTGGGCTAGAATCAGGAAAACCGACATGCTTCAAGGGCTCCAAGAACCTAATACCAAAATTGTAACCTACCATTGAATACTGAATTTTTGTCTCCCATCTCATTAAGGTCCCCTGTCTGCCTTTCTAAAAGCTCTGGATGAGGTTAGAAAAGTCGACCCGAAAATATAAAATAATCAATCATTTTCAGCCAAACTTTACAGGAAAATATCTCTGTGCTCACAAGATATCCAGGAATTAAAACATCCTTAAATCCAACTTCAAATCTAAACAATGAAAATATCAACACTTAACACTTAGACTTAAAGGAACATTGATTTAGCAATGTATTTTTAATCCAAGAAGCAGGTAATGTGAGTCAGGAAATTTCCTGGTTCAATGCGCCCACACCAAAGGAAATGCCAGCCTTCATTACATTTTCTTGTCTGAGTGTTCAAACAGGTATTATTCTGAGGTATATAAATAATTGCTTTAAATGAGGTCAAAACTTTTTGTCTTACACTATTCAAGACTAGAAAGCAGGAAAGAGAAAAAGAGGCAACAATTTATATGGCATCAGAAGAGGGTACTGCAATTTTTGGCATGGAGGTACTGCAGGAACAGGTAACTGTCAATCTTAGTTCTCAGGTTAGCAGGTAAACTCTGACCAGTCAAGGTGCTGTCATGGGAATGCAGCAGAAACTGGTAGGCTCTTTGACTCCCTTATTTCCCAATTAAAATAGTGTAATGCATGTACAAGTTACATCTGCCTACAAAAAATAAGGTACTGCTGGTTAATAAATGTAGCTTCTAGCATATGCAAATGTATAACATTGTGAGCGTGACTAATAACCTTAAATTGATTTCCAATGTAAACCTTACCATGGCTCATATTATTTAATAAACGTTGTTCAGAATCACAAGTAAATTTGAACATGGAGTTCTAAGGTTTGCAAGCAAGTGCTGGTTGAGTGTGATTGACATTCTGTCTGCTGTGAATGGTCAACAGGACATGCTGTTTGATATTGTCTGCAAGTCATTTGGATATACAGCTCACATTTTTGACAAAATAATATATCAAATTTCTCATTTGTGCAGCATAAAAAATGTATTTTTGGCTTAATGTTTTAGCAGAGATCTATAGTTCGGGTTGTGGTTGGAGTTGTTGGTTCACCGAGCAGTGCACAAAAACCAATCAGCTTGGTATTTTTGGCTTAACACTAACATTCCTTTAGTGGAGAAATTCATTTATGGGTTTATTGCAGAGCAGCAGCATGACAGACGGTCAGCTTCACCCGTCAAATTTGAAAGGCACCTTCCCCTTCCAGTGGTAATCCAAGGTAAAAACTGGAAGAACTGTGGATGCTGTAAATGGATGACAAAATAGAAATTACTGGAAAAACTCAGCAGGTCTTGCAGCAACTGTGGAGGGAAATTAGAGTTAATGTTTTGGGTTGACTGAACTTTTCTCATAACTGTTCTGAGGAAGAGTCACTTGACCTGAAATGTTAACTCTGATTTCTCTCCACAGATGCTGTCAGACCTGTTGAGTTTTTCCAGCAATTTCTATTTCTGTAATCTAAGGTAAACTTGACACACCTAGGGCTAAATGTGGTGACCGTTGGCCCTTTTGTGAGTTTGTGTGAAAATGATTTGATCAGGGTCACCATTATTATGCATGGTTGTTTTGAAATGCTGTATTTCATCATTAAATATACGCGGTGAACAGATTGCTCAGGCTCTATTCTTGAGGTTGCCGATGAGGCTGATTTTGGTGCCCACTTGGAATTGCAGGAATTCCAAACCAGATGTTGAACATTAGCTTTCTGCAGACAGTAGTAGAGAGTCCATTAGCAGATTGCTTAACTAATACATCAAGGTCAGGGAGTTTGATTATTTCCATTTAAATGGTAAATTTAAGCACAGGATGGTGTTACTTCAAGAAATTCTTTGAGGGAGCTGCTGATTTAAAAATTGCAAATGCGTCATCCATGTATTGAAGATATGCAAGAGGTAGTAAGCTAATAGTCAGTCCTGCAAAGATCTGCTTCTGCTGGTAACAAACAAACAAACTTCAACAATGATGGCACATTAAATCGTTGATGTTCTGCAGAATTTGATTTTTCAAACCCTGACTTATGAAGTTCTTGACAAAAAAGGGTGTCTGGCAGTAAAAATGCAACACTGAACAGTCTAGTGATATCCGGTTAAGCAAAACCTTATTTAGGTTGTGTCTGAGGAAGATAACAGCCTTGAAATGGACAATCTGTTCTAAGCATACTGTAAATAGATGACTAAATTAATTGCCCTACATAGTAACCAGATACTGAAACAAAAAAGATGTGGTAACTGTAGAAGGCATTATAAAAGATTACGACTTTAGCCTTCAGTTACTATCTCACCTGAAATGATTTGATGAATGTCCATAGCAATGTTCGGATTCCCTCACCTCGACTTAACAGCTTCACCAGGCGCATCACCCGAAATAGACGGAAGAATGTAATGGAAATTCTGGAGTTTTCATCTGAATTCTGGAGTACCTTACAGAAAGTAACAGCTCATAAAACATAATGATAAATGGCAACTGCTGGCAATACTTCAGCCAGAACTCAGACCCAGCAGCTTTCTGGTGACCTTTGATTAAAAATAGTTTATGTTAACAATTTAATGTAAAACAGACCCAATAGCTAGTTACTAGAACCAATAATGCATTCACCACCTAAGATAGCACTTACTATCCTTAATCTAGCATTTGGTGAAAAATTATATTCAGTTTAAGTGTTATAACTGTAAGGGACAGATGCAAGTAGCATCAGAAGAACTGAATGGTTAATGATCAGAAATTACGTCACAAACACAGTTTTTTTTATAGCACAGAAAGCCATTCATCCCATCTGCCTGTATTCATTCTATGAAACAGCAGCCATGATTTATTCACAACCTTCTAATTGTTACCAAAATACACCAGCTTGTGATGAAGGCCATCTTTTAGTCCAATTTAGCCATCTTATCCTGATAACATTGCAATTTCTGGATGTGAGTTTGCTCATTGAGCTGGAAGGTTAGTTTTCAGACGTTTCATCACCATTCCAGGTAACATCATCAGTGAGCCTCCGATGAAGCGCTGGTGTTATGTCCCGCTTTCTATTTATCTGTTTAGGTTTACTTGGGTTGGTGATGTCATTTCCTGCGTTGGTGATGTCATTTTCTGTTCTTTTTCTCAGAGGATGGTAGATTGGCTCCAAATCAATGTGTTTGTTGATGGAGTTCCGGTTGGAATGCCATGCTTCGTTTTGTGGCTAGTTGATGTTCATGTATCCTGGTGGCTAGCTTTCTGCCTGTTTGTCCAATGTAGTGTTTGTCCCAGTTCTTGCAAGGTATTTTGTGGCGATAGACCCGACCCCACAACTAGAGAACCGAATCACAGCCTTACTTAGAGCGAACAGTCAATGGGGAACTTCAAACCAGCGTCTACAGGAAAACAACACATACGGACCAAATACTGAACTACAGGAGCAACCATCCCAACACCCACAAATGAAGCTGCATTAGAACATTATTCCAGTGAGCCACCACACACTGCAGCACAGAGGAACTATGAAGAGCAGAAGAAAATCACCTATACAGCGTATTCAAAAAGAATGGGTATCCTATGAGCACAGTCCGCCGATTTCTCAGCAACAAACCCAAACAAACAGACAAAACGGGCCCAGAAACCATAACCACTCTCCCCTACATCAAAGACATTTCCGAAATGACTGCCAGACTACTCAGACCTCTTGGCATCAGGGTAGCCCACAAACCCACCAACACACTAAAACAGCAGCTAATGAACTTAAAAGACCCTATACAGACAACAAATAAAACAAACGTCATCTACAAAATACCTTGCAAGAACTGTGACAAACACTACATTGGACAAACAGGCAGAAAGCTAGCCACCAGGATACATGAACATCAACTAGCCACAAAACGACATGACCCACTATCACTCGTGTCCTTACATACAGATGAGGAAGGACACCACTTTGATTGAGACAACACATCCATCCTAGGACAAGCCAAACAGAGACACGCACAAGAATTCCTAGAAGCATGGCATTCCAACGGAACTCCATCAACAAACACATTGATTTGGAGCCAATCGACCATCCTCTGAGAAAAAGAACTGAAAATGACATCACCAACACAGGAAATGACATCACCAACCCAAGGAAATCTGAACAGATAAATAGAAAGCGGGACATAACACCAGCTCTTCATCAGGGGCTCACTGATGATGTTACCTAGAATGGTGACGAAACGTCTGAAAACTAACCTTCCAGCTCAGCGAGCAAACTCATATCCAGAACCTCAACCTGAGCTACAAATCTTCTCAAAACTCGATTGCAATTTCTTTTCATTTACAGTAGCATTATGTGCAAGCAGAGGTACCACTTTCTCTACATGGAAACTATTATTGTGGTAAATTGAAGTAATTTCAGAACAGAACTTTATGCAGCACTTATACAAACTTTTAAGCTCTCAGATATCATCTTTCCTCTACTATCAACAGTGACTTAATTCAATTTTATGCCCTTTAGTCGAACTCCAGATTCCCTAACTATGCTCCAAACCCCATGGTACTCTGCTCAAGGCTTTTGCCGAATAAATTTTCCTTTTCCAAATATCTTTATCACTTTATATAAAATAATAGAAGCTTGGGAAAAGCAAAGTCAAGTCTATTTCTAACAAGCGTTTGTGGTGATTCTTTAACTCTTCCCAGCATACAACCAACTAGAATTAAAGCATTCGATTCTGGTGCCACTTTCAGTTTAAGTTACAAATTTGAATTTGTCACATAATAACATGTATAAAAAGGGCCTTATCCACAAAAGGGGATATAACAACCATTTCCAAATGACATCTTTTATATAGAGGATCCATCACTGTTAATAAGTAGAGTTGCTTGTTTTAAGTGATTGAGTGCGATCTGCTCCAGACTTAAGAATGTTCTATTAATTCAGTGAATTTAACATATTTTTTTATTTTGTACCTTTTGCTCCTTTCAAATTCATTACTTATTCTGGAAGTGACATCTTAGAGAATGTTGTGTTGTGTGGTACCTTAGAGAATGTTTAGGGTGTACCATTCTCTGAAAGAGATGTAGCTACGCCTGTTGACTTTAAGGTAATTCCTTATTTACACTACACTAATTATGTTCATGCTAGTTAAGTGGCAGATAAAGGTCTTTGCCCCTTTAGTATACATCTCCCTCCAAGTCATTGCCTCTATGCAATGTATACACATCTTCCTACATCTCTCCCAAAGTCTCTATTTCAAGGAGACAACATTTGTGGTGATTTCATTGACCTATGATATTGTACAACTTCTTTGTCATTTTTGAGGATCTGCATTCTCAACTCACTAAATCATCCCCCTGTCATTGTCATTGTAAAATAGTTGCACATCCTTTTAAAATAGGAGATGCACACAAGTGGTTGTGAGATGATCCATGGCCTGATATATCCTGCTCGAGAACTTAACTACATGACTGAGAATAGGATGTTATCTATTGGAAATGTAATCCCAATGAGCTGTACCAATAGACTAAACTTTCTCATGTACTACCCTCTTTGTCTAAGGCTTCCAATCATGGCTTAGTCAAGATATTACTAGAGAACAAGATAAGGAGGCATGTTCCAAGAACTAACTCAGCCAACACAGGACAACAAAATGTGAGGCTGGATGAACACAGCAGGCCAAGCAGCATCTCAGGAGCACAAAAGCTGACGTTTCGGGCCTAGACCCTTCATCAGAGAGAAGGGTCTAGGCCCAAAACGTCAGCTTTTGTGCTCCTGAGATGCTGCTTGGCCTGCTGTGTTCATCCAGCCTCACATTTTGTTGTCTTGGATTCTCCAGCATCTGCAGTTCCCATTATCTCAGCCAACACAGGGACTGGTGTTATTCTATACCTCAAGCTAACTGAGCTAATCAACCTTCCGAGCATAATGTATAATGTAGAGACTTGGATGGACCTGTGTATCGTTCTGTCTTAATTTAGTCACAGAAAGGAAATAAAACTGACCAGTTCTGTGAGCAAAAACAAAAATTAAAACTGAAGATTTCAATGATGCTTTAACCTGATTTCTTTTAAGGGTTCAAAATTACTGAGGCAGACTCTTACTGAAAGGAAACCAGAAAGCTTTGAGATCTAAGATCCTTACAATCCATTGTAATCATAACAACTACAGAAAGAAGTATGGCAAATTATACAAAGGAAAAAAATTGCACATTCCACCATATTCTAACACACATTATAGGACAATAATGAGAGGCAAAATGAACAGGCACCAAAAGTACAAAACTCTATTTTAAAATGACAATGCTCAGAGTAAACAAAAGGCATGGTTTACTTGAGGAAGAAGACCTGCAGCATGTTTGTCTTACCGTAGGAGTGGAAGTGGATAGGGTATTCTCAGCTGGCTTTAAAGAAATGCAGACAGAAGTGAGTTATAAAAGACTGGCAGTGAGACAGTATTTCCATCACATCTCTGCACATGTTTGTACTCAATATACTAACAAAGCAATCACAATGAAGGACGACTCACAGCTTCTCCACCAACACTGCACTATGCCACCCACACTTCCCCAGAAATGTTTCACATAAAACAAATGATCTTTTATTTCTTCAATCTAAGGTAGTTGAATGCAATCTTATTCCTGTTGGTTATTTCAATTTTACAACTTATGTTTACTTGAAGTGACTTCACAATAATGTTGGTGGACTTTGCAAAAACAGTTAGCTCTGAAACTTTGCTCAGATCTTTTGTATCGATTGTAGTTAAAAGTCTGCAAGATGGCATAAGATGTCAAATGTACTTTGAAATATTATCATAAAATCACAGGATCAGAATCATAGAGCTGTTATGGGGCAGATGAAGACCTTTTGGCTTATTGTGTTAACACTGGCTCTCCAAATAAGCATCATGACTTAGTGTCATTCTCCCAATCCTCCCCATTACTTTTATCAAACAATAATCCATTGCCCTTTTGAATGCCTCAGTTGAACCTGTCCCCCCATCATATTTCTAGGCAGTGAATTCCAGACTGAGCTTATTATGTGAGAAAGGTTGTCTTCACATCGGATTTGCTTCTTCTGCAAATCACTTTAAATCAGTTCCCTCTCATTCTTGATACTTTCATGAGTTGTAACAGTTTCTCTGTGTTATGGTATAGTTTATAGATGGTCATTATTGACAATAATTTGTTTTCTCAATATTATACAGCAATATGCTTGTCTCCTCCCATCCCCTGAAGATCTCCTTGTTTGGATACAATTCCTCTTCTTGTGCAGCAGCATTTCATCCCAGTCTAAGAATCCTATACTGGCTATTCAAAATAAAAACTCCCTCAAATCACATTTGCTACCTTATCCAAATGGCTGTTATTCAGAGGCAAGTAGGCTAATTGGGCACAAAGACACATAAAACCTGGGCTCACCGGTCTGAATATATGATTTTCCATCACAGGTCACTGGATATCTATCAGGATTGGTAACCCTAGTTGACCTTTCTATTATGTTTGGGTCTAATTATAAATTATAGAGTCGTAAAATCTCACAAGCATAGAAAGAGATCCTTCAGTCCAACTCACCTATGCCGACCAAGTTTCCTAAGCTAAACCAATCCCATTTACCTGTGTTTAGCTTATATCCCTCTAAAGGGATACAACTTTCAAAGAACTATGAATTATAATTAATAAAAGACCATGAGCTAGGCCTGTAGAAACATGAACAAAATGGTTTATTATGCATCGTTACAGTCAGACCTAGACTGGTCCCCAAACTCCAAACTCTAGGTCGTCTGATCCTGTCCCTGAAGGGTATGATGCACTCCCAATTTCGCACCTAATACCCGCCCCCACCATTATTTCAAAATATCCCATTGATGAACATATATACACAATGGCACTTATAAGACAGAAATTGTAGCCAACATATGAACATAGTCAGGGATATTTACAAGAGCATGGAAAACATGGGAAATTAGCCACTTCCCCACTCTCCAAGTTGTGCTTTCCTTAGTCTATATTGACATGATTAGAATCTCAGGACGATGGCAATTTCTAAAAAAAAAATCTCCTCATCTCAGAAGCCTTTCCTGGTGTAGTCTCCTGAGCTTCCAGAAGCTCCTGCTGTTCAGCGGATGCATCTGTCTGATTGGCTGCCATTGTCCTGTAATGCAGCTATTGTCTCCTCTCTGGGTATGACCAACTCTGGCTTGGAGACACCTGAGTTGGTTACACCTGGACTATCTCTGAGTTTTGAGGGACATTCCCCATTGTTGAAGTGCAGTAACCAGCTGGTCTGCATGTCTCCTCCAAGCTTGTTCATTTCTGGTCTGCACTGTATAATGATGCTGTTTGAGCCACTATGTCTGGAACTCATTTTTTCCCTGATGTATAATTTCTGGCCGAGACAATCTTTCCTCTTCGTAAAATCCTTGACTTTGTGGTTCCTGCTCATCTGCCTGACTGCCCCTCATCATTTCGCTCTTCTACCTGCAGGAAGTTGAACATGGTTCTCAGCTGACAGTTGAAGATGCCAGTGAGCACAGGGTCATTGTGTTATGTGTATTACAGTACATGCTGAGAAACTTATTGATTCACTATCCTCGCGAACCCTCCCCTTGTGAAGTTTTTAAGACTTGCTTCAGCGTTTGTACAAATCCTTCCACCTGATCATTTGTTACAGGTTAATACACAGTCAGAGTCAATTTCACTTGTCCATCTCTGTGATTTTCCAGGTAATCCAGGTATTCCCCAAACTCTTTCATCATAAACTGTAGACTGTTGTTGCTCATAACTTGTTAGAAGTTCCCAAACTTGGCAAATATTTCAGTCAATCTGTCTATCATTGCTTCCGTTGATACTGACTTCATAACTGTCACCCTCACCTCGGGCTACTTGGAGTGGGCATCATAACCACTTGTAATATTTGTCCCTCCACTGGTCCCACAAAAATCAACATGAATCTGCTACTGTGGTGATTGGGGCCATTCCCATGCATGAAGGGGAGACAATGCACAGGATTCACATGATCCCGTTTGCTCCTTAAATCTGTCACGAAAAGTAGCTTCTGGCTATTTCTTCATTCGCCAGGGCAATCTCACTTGTTCCAGGACCTTTCCTTTTAACAGGGAAGAGATAACAATTCTCAGTCCCTATATTAAATGCCCAATGAATTTGGACAACTCCCACCTCCTGGACAGTTGAGGATATTATAATTCTGAACACTTTCTATGATTGGCACTCCATTTCTGGACTAGATCCACCACTTGGCTCAAAACTGAGCTGTTCTGGTTTCGTACTTGACTTGTTTACAATGGTACCTTCTCTTCTTTGGATGAGTACATAACTTGCAGGTTCCAACAGGCAACATCAATATCCTTCCAGTAGTGGCAGCTTTGACAAGGCATTTGCATTGCTGTGCTACTCTACCTGTTGGTCCCTGACTTCATATGAGTACACTGACAGAGCCAGTGCCCATCTCTGCAGGTGTGCTGCCACTATTGATGGTATTCCCTTATGTGGGCAAAAGACAGAGGTTAGTGGCCTGTTGTCGGTCAGCAGATGAAGTGCCGTAAAGGAAATGGGAGAACTTCCTAATGGCAAAAACAATGCCCAATTCTTCTTAAAACTGAAAGAACTGTGGATGCAGTAAATCAGAAAACAAAAGTTGTTGCAGAAGCACAGCACGTCTGCCAGCATCTGTGAAGAGAAATCAGAGTTAACGTTTTGCGTCCTGTGACCCTTCCTCAGAACTTGACCAGGAATATTAACTCTTTTTTGACTTGGGCATAATTCTCTTCCAACTTTGTTAGTGACCTCATTGCAAATGTAATGAATCTTTCCACTTCATTCAGTAAGATGTGTGACAGTATAGCACCAACCCACTGGGCGAGGCATCACACGCTAACTGTAGTGGTAACTTTTGAGTCAAAATGAGTTAACACTTCCAACATTTTTAATGCTTACTTCATGTCTGGTAAGCACGTCACATCCAGAGGTCTATTTCCAAGGGAACCCTTTCCCAGGATCCCATACAA
Source organism: Stegostoma tigrinum (assembly GCF_030684315.1). NCBI lineage: Eukaryota > Metazoa > Chordata > Chondrichthyes > Orectolobiformes > Stegostomatidae > Stegostoma > Stegostoma tigrinum. The sequence goes on along the minus strand of NC_081371.1, from coordinate 23,014,583 downwards.
GAGTTTTAGCATGGTTGCCAGATCTGAGACAACCTTGCCATAATAATTGACAGTCCCGAGAATGATCTCCGGTACATTCTCTGGTTTAGGGACATTCATGATGGCCTCCACCTTCTTGAGCATATTGTGTAGTCCCTAGTCATTGATTGTATAGTCAAAATACTCTATGGAGTCTTAAACATTCAGATTTATCCCTTTTTACTTGTAGGCCATGCTCCTGTAACCTTTGTAGGATTTCTTCTAGGTTTCTCAATTTTTAAAAAATCATCCAGATAACACTGGACTCCTGGCAGCCCAATTAAAGTTTGATCCCTGGCTGTTTGGAACAGAGCTGGTGTGGACATGCTGCTGAAAGAAAGTTACTTGTCGAAGAAAAGTCCCCCTGTTTGTCACTATCATCAGTGGTGGCTGAGGCTGCTTTGCGATCCTCATCTGCAGGTAGGCCTGTGACAGGCCCATTTTTGGAAAATTTCTTTCCACGCTGATCCACTGAATAGGTTTTTATGTGTGGAAGGGGGTATTGCTTCACACCCAGGGCGGGTTGAATATGGCCTTCAAGTCACCACAAACTCTCATCTGCTTTTAAGACAGGAATGATTGTGTTGGCCCATTCACTGAGGGCTTCTGATTCCAATGCTCCCAGATTCACCAGCCATTCCAGTCCTAGATGAACCAAAACGTGCCTTCAAAAAGTTGGATGAGCCTCCAGCTTCAGCTGTATTTTGATTTCAAATCCTTTCCTTTCCCCAGGATTCCTCTGAAGACCTCTTTATACCTGTCCAGAATCTTTTGCCAACTCATGTGTGAGTCCACCAGCCTATTAACCACACCCTAATTCAACTTTAATATTTGCAACCAGGAATACACAATTGGGTGATAGACCCTCCATGTTACACATGTTTATAAAAATGAAAACCCAAGGTCCTGATTGGATTTGGTGCAAAATGATGTTACAAGCTTCAGTTTTCTATAGCCCATCTCTGCTGGTTTCTCTGGTTGCACAGGACTCCATACAATTGCAAAGGCCTCACTCCTAATGGTGGTCAAGAAAATTGGTATCATTAAATCCTCAGTCAGTCTATTTGCCTTCAAGTATGAACTAAAACAATTGACATACAAAATCCAACTTTCTGTCTCTTTGTTAAACTGTCCTGTTGCTCCAACTTGGCCACCATTTAGTTTTCCTGCTAGTGAGAAAAATTCCTGCCGGTAGAAAAATTCCTGCCATTAGAGTCTAAACTCAATAGCCATTCATAGACCGAGTCTCTTAATGAACACTCTCCTGCAAGTTCCCAAGTGAGTACTCCTCTCTTCAGATGTTGATGGCAACTTGAGTCCGCTCATGACCACCATTCCTGACAGCTCCCTTCTTCCCCAGCATCAACTGCAACCCAAGTCGTCTTGCGACTGCTTCTCGACATTTTGGTCTGTCTCCCAGCAAATTTACTGTGCTACCTCCTCGAACCAACACGGTTTTCAAAGTCCTGGTCACGTTCAATTTCCTCTTTTCCTTCCAGAAATAGGGGTAGAACACAATTGTGAGCCATTCAGCCTTGTCTCCATTATTATATTTGGATCTAATTATAAATGAATAAGAAACCACAAGGTAGGGCTGTAGAAACCTGAACCAGGAAAAGTTGATGATGCATCTTTACAGCTACACAAACAGACTTAGAGATTGGCTACGAAGCTCCACCCTCACCTGACCAGTTCTCTTAAACAGGCAGCATGCATTCCAACTACATTCATAACACTTTAATTCAGTAACAGTAAGTGCTATTATCAGTTGTAGAGCTTAACACTTCCCTTGCTGGGACAGTTTATTAAATATTTAATAGCATGGAACATTTCTCTTGGTAACAATGTTGTTACAGAAGCAATAGTTCATTCCTAGGTAAGCAGTCGGGCATTTATTTTGTCAAGTCTGACATCCAGAATTCCCTTCAATTGTGCTCAGTTGGAGTTAGATGTATGGTTATTGTTAAATGGGCAAAGCAGCAGGATGGTTGTTATTATAGGACATTTGGGGTAATGGCTAGCAAGGGATTGTTACAAGAATCTTTGTCCCTGCTTTAATTCTTGCTACGGGAAGCTTATATCTTGGGGTGTATCATTGAGTTGTACAGTATTACTAAAAGACAACAGGCCCTTTGATGTATCCATGCCAGTCATCAATCACACCCAAATACTAATCCCATTTCCTAGCAGTCAGTCCATATGATTAGCAAGTATTTTTAAACCAGTCTATTCAGACATATTATGACACACCTGTGGAGCAGGTGGCACTTGAACCCACATCTTCCAGCCCAAAGAAAGAGACTGTACTAATACTCCTTAAGAGATTTTAGACTCATAGAATGGTTGCCTTTACCACTCTTTCATCCAGTGAATTCCAGACACCCACCAACCTCTGTGTGAAAATATTTCATCTTATATCCCCTGTCAACCTTTTGTCTCTAACCTTAATTGAGCCCTCTACTAAGGAGAAACATTTATTCCTAGTGACCCTATAAATGCTCCTCATAATTTTGTAGACCTCAAACAGGTCCCCCTCAGCTTTCTGTGCCCCAAGGATGACAAACCCTCGTAGACCATGTGGCCTCTCTACATGGCTGAAATGTTCTAGGCCTGGATCCCTAGGGCTCTCATCTTCTTGAGAAATCTCCCTGGCAAAACTTTGTCAAAAGCCTTACTGAAGTATATGCAGACCAAATCAATGACACTACTCTCATGTTCATCACATCGGGGACAGGTAGTATGTTTACACTCTCAGGGAGGAGTAGGATGTGATGGGATTGAAGTCGAACAGTCATCGTCTGGGACTGTACAGTCTTGTAAGAGAGAGGGTCATGTAAGATGAGGTTGCAGGTGGTCTCAGGGTGAATGGGTAAAATGCCAAAGTATATTGAAACCTGGGTTACTATGGGATCAGGAAGGTCACATCACTAACATTTAAAATACTGTGGTAAACAAAAACTGGAAGATGTTTGAGGGTAACAACCACAATAGAGCAAGTGACAGGAGCGAGATTCAGATGCTGAAACCACTTTGGCTGTGCACAGAAATATACAAAAGAAAGACCACCTCACATCATCACATTGTGCTATGCCCTCCACAAATTCATTTGGCAAAGAGGGAATATCTTAGGAGAGAAAAAGTTGGAGAAGTAAGCAGTGTCCTCTGATGGGGAAGGGGAAGGGGATGATTATTACATCAGCAAGGAAGTCATTCCAGGATTGGAAGAAGCCAGGGCATTGGCGTGACAAAGCAGTACAGTCTTTGAAAACCTTATCAATAAGAAGTTGATTGAGATACTACTATATGTATTCTTTTATCACAGGATTTTTGGAACCATTCAGTTTTGTTTCTTTAAATCAAGACTCCTTTATATAACTTTCACTATGCTAGCATTGTAATCACTGATAAGCATCAAAGTATATGGGCAAACCTGGTCTTTGCACTAATCAAATTTAACTGTATCTGCTCAATGCTACATACTCCTACCACCCCAGAATGGAAGAAGAAAGCATGATTATGGACCATGCCTCAAGCAAAGAGGGGACAGAATCAAGACAGATTGTTCCCCAGTTTCCCACATTCTGCCCAAGGACAGTGGTCACCTTATTCCCTTGAATAACACCTGTCCACAGAATTGGATGAGATGATCATTTTGCTTCCTAACCGTCTATTCTCTAACCCCCTTACTGTATGCTTTCAGTTCTCTGCACATTACACAGGGTGGCTAGTACAGTAATTACAAAGTTTTTGAGTTACAAGTTAAAGGCACTTGCTTATAACAACTAAAAAGCAAAAGAACTGCGGATGCTGTAAATGAGGAACAAAAACAAAGTTGCTGGAAAAGTTCAGCAGGTCTGGCAGCATCAGTGCAGAAGAAAACAGAGTTAACATTTCGGGTCCAGTGACCCCTCCTCAGAACTGATGGTGCCTCGGAATACGTCTGTTTATATGCAGAAAATAGGGAGGTAGGTGAGTCAGGGAGTAAATGATAGGATAGAGCCCAAAGAGAGAGGAAGACAGTTGGACAGACAAAGGAGTTGCAAACGATCAGGCTGGGAGGGTGAATAGATGTTAATGGGGACTGTTAGTGACTAACAACAGGGGGGGATCCCAGGATCACAGATAACTTTGTGATGTTCAATGTTCCACAGACAGCAGCTGTCGCAGCATCCTGAGATCCACCCTCAGTGCCATGTGGCGTCACATGCACACTCTCAGCCTTTCCCTTCAACAGCATCGTAACACACTGGCTCAGGGTTGCACCACTCGGCAGTTCCACTTCATCCTCCGGCTCATTCATCAGGCAAACAAGAAACTTGTTCTTTTCCTTTCAGGCATCAAGGCCCACAAGATGCACCAACTCAAAAATACCCATGGACCTCTCCTCCCCTTCCTTCTGACACTATCCTCCCCTGCAACTCCCCCACCGCCTGTCGGATATTCACCATCCCTCCCAACCTTCCACTCTCCGATGCTGAACGCTCTGTACTCAGCAAAGGCTTCAGCTTTATTGCTCTGCTTCCCAACCTTAACAAATTTCGGGCACGATGTGACTCTGAACTGTTCTTCCGCCATCTTCGCTTCCATGCCCATTTCTTTGGACAAAAAGTCCACTCCCCTTCCCACAGACCCCTTTGCCCAACTCCAACATTCTTCCTCCACCTGGACCCCTCCCTTCAGCCTTTTACCTGCACTCGATCTTTTAATTGAGAACTGTCAATATGACATTAGTCGCCTCAATTTCACTGCCCCTCTTGACAAATCCAACCCATCTCCCTCCGAACTGACTGCACTCCGTGCACTCAGATCTAACCCTGACTTTGTCATCAAGCCTGCCGTTAAGGGTGGTGCTGTTGTTGTCTGGCATACTGACTTCTACCTTGCAGAGACTGAGCGCCAGCTCTCACATGCCTCCTCCTACCATCCACTGGACCATGACCCCACCGTGGCACATCAGGCCTTTGTATCCACTACAGTTACGGATCTGATTTCAGCCGGTGATCTCCCCCAATCCGCTTCCAAGCTAATAGTCTCCCAAACACGCACAGCTCGTTTCCACCTCCTGCCAAAAATCCACAAACTGGACTGTCCAGGTAGACCCATTGTTTCAGCCTGCTCATGCCACACAGAACTCATCTCTTCTGACCTTGACTCAGTCTTCTCCCACCAGTCCAATCCCTACCCACATACATCTGTGATTCATCTGACACCTTCTGCCAGTTTCAAAGCTTCCAATTTACCGGCTCCAACCACCTCCTTTTTACCATGGATATACAATCCCTTTACACATCCATTCCCCACCAGGAGGGTCTTCGGGCTCTCCGCTTCTTCCTGGAGCAAAGACCTGAACCATCCTCACCCACCACCACCCGCCTCTGCTTAGCTGAGCTTGTCCTCACCCTCAACAACCTCTCTTTCAACTCCTCTCATTTTCTTCAGGTAAGAGGGGTGCCAAGGGTATCCGCATGGGGCCTAGTTATGCCTGTCTCTTTGTGGGGTACATGGAATATTCCTTGTTCAAGTCCTATTCCGGCCCCCAACCCACAACTCTTCCTCCGATTCATCGATGATATCATTGGTGCTGATTCCCTCTCTTGTCTGGAATTGGAAAACTTAATCAATTTCGTCTCCAATTTCCACCCTGCCCTCACTTTCACCTGGTCTATCTCTGACTTCTCCCTTCCCTTCCGTGATATTTCTGTTTCCATTTCTGGGGATAGACTGACCACTTATATCCATTACAAACCCATGGACTCCCACAGCTACCTGGGCTATACATCCTCACACCCCACTTCCTTTTCCCCAAGAGAAGGGGTGAGGGCATTAAAGACTCCATCCCATTCTTCCAGTTCCTCCATCTCCGTTGCCTATGTTCAGATTAGGCCACCTTCAACAAGGGAGCCTCTGAAATGTCCACATTCTTCCTCAGCCGAGGATTCCCCAGCTCCACTATCAACAGCGCCCTCAATCACATCCGCCCCATCTTCCGCATTTCTGCCCTCACCCCTTCTCTTCCCTCCTGCAACAGCGATAGGGTTCCCCTTATCCTCACCTACCATCCCACCAGCATTGATATCCAGAAGATCATCAGATGCCATTTCCACCACCTCGGGCAAGATACCACCATCAGACATATATTCCCTTCCCCTCCCTTGTCCACCTTCCACAGGGACCGTTTCCTCCAGGACACCCTAGTCCACACTTCCTTCACTCCCAACAGCTCCCCAGATCCCTACTGCACCTTCCCCTGTTACCAGCGAAGGTACGACACCTACCCATTTACCTCCTCCCTCCCCACTATCCAAGGGCCCAAACACACTTTCCAGGTGAAGCAACACTTCACCTGCACTTCCAAGAATCTAGTCTACTGCATTCGCTGCTCACAATGTGGTCTCCTCTACATTGGGGAAAAGAAATGTAGACTTGGTGACCGCTTCACAGAACATCTACGTTCTGCTCAATAAAAAAGACCCTTAACTACCTGTTGCCTACCACTTCAAAGCACCACCTTGCTCCCTGGCCAACATCTCTGTCTCTGGCTTGCTACAGTGTTCCAGTGGAGGCCAACGCAAGCTGGAGGAACAACACCTCATTTTCCGCTTGGGGACCCTACAGCCCTCTGGACTCAATACTGAGTTCAATAATTTTAAGGCCTGAACTCCCCCATGTCCCAGCCCCCACCCCACACACCAGGCCTTGTTACCACATAGCCTGCCACTACGCACCCGCTGTTGTTGGTCTCTTTCAGTCCCCATTAACAATTATTCACCCTCCCAGCCTGATCGTTAACAACTCCTTTGTCTGTCCAACTGTCTTCCTCTCTCTTTGGGCTCTATCCTATCATTTACTCCCTGCCCCACCACCTCCCTATTTTCTGCATATAAACTGACGTTTTCCCAGGCACCATCAGTTCTGAGGAGGGTCACTGGACCCGAAACATTAACTCTGTTTTCTCCTGCACAGATGCTGCCAGACCTGCTGAGCTTTTCTTGCTGTAACTTTGCTTATAAAATTGGTGGGAGAAAATAAATGGCCTTTTCTTCAGGCTTTGGTGATTTTTACCGCCAATGTGTCAAGACACAGCTTATTTCTTCCAGTCTGGAGACCTCCTGCATCTGTAGGTACCTTCCTAATCAACCTGTTCAGATATGTTATTAGAGACCTCTGGAGCAGGTGGGACTTGAACCCATGTCTTCTGGCTCAGAGGTTGTGATGTTACCATTGCACCAGAAGATAATATCAGTTCAATTACCCAGGAATCAATCAGAAAGCTGTCATCATGCTGATGATGACCTCTGGCATCCACAACTGGTTACAACTGCATAAAACAATCAACACTATGTTGTTGGCTGAATCTCAATCTGCACATAAACCTAGTTGCCCTGCTATCTTATATCATCTCCCTGGCCACTTGCAAAACATTCTTGTAAATGCAATTCAAAATGAGCTTCAGTGCCCTGTTTTCAAAAATACAGAAATTGCTTTCACTTTCCTTGGTTTTAAAAACAGACCTTTCTCCAATCAATACACAATGAAAAATAAAGAAATCGTGCTCTATATGTGCCTCCAACTTCGTAAGAGACAAAACACCATTTCAAATCCACGTATTATTGAAAAATATGTGACAACAAACATCAAAACTTGGGACTTATATCCATTTATCCCATTCTTGTACAACATTGGGCTTTTTCTTCATATTCCTTAAAACTTTAACTTATTCCATCATTTATACTTAGAACAACAAATATGAAGTCACATTGTTTCTTCCAGCAATGTGAACATATATGTAGGTTAAATAGTTGAAACAATAGATTCTGTCTGAATAATCTTGCATTATAATCCATTTCTCAATGAGTGCCTGTGGATAATTGATGGTGCAAAATAATATTTCTTTATTTCCATGTTGGACATAGACCTCAAAGTACTGAAAAATCAACAATAACCGCATAGTCTCTTTTTCTCTGGTGGTGTATTTCCTCTGATACTAATCTAGTTTGTTAGGAAAGTATTCACTGGACACTATTCCTGACTTATCTTGTAACAAGAGTTTCATATCAAGTCACTAGCATCAATCACAATTTGAAAACATCTGAAGAAAAATCCGGGGAGGTCAATACTCTTTCATTTATTAGTGCCAGCAGTTTCTCAAAGTCAGGAAAATAGGACAAATTTCTTCATACAGAATTCTCTACCACTGTGGAGGCTCTGTCATTGATTATATTCAAGACAGATATTGGTAGATTTTATATATTAAAGCTATCAAAGTATATGGGATAATGCAGGAAAATTGCATTGGAGTAAAAAGATTAACTATGATCTAGTTGAATGGCAGGTATCATCAAGCTCATACAACTACAAATACATAGGTAAAACTCTTCCATTCACTTTTTTTGCTGTTGACTGTACTCTCCTGGCTCATGGTCAGTCAGACTTACAATGAATAACAATACATTTGTCTGAGGCAACACAATTCTTCAGACTATAAATAAGTTTAAAGAAAACTTGAGTCCTGCATTTAAAAAAAAATACAGATGACTAAGCATTAGCATCGAGTGAACTGAACTGAACTGAATGTGGTCAAGCAATTTATCTACCTGAGAAGTGGTTTTTCTTTCCCAGCAATAGACAAAGAAACTAACAATAGGCTTTCCAAAGCAAATACAGCACTGGACAGATGCTACAAATAAGCGAGGGGCAACAACAGCCAAACAGCACAGATCAAACTCAAAGTGTACAAAGTCCTAGTCCATACCACCCTTCTTTATAGTGTTGAATAATGGATCCTATACTGCTGACTTTTGCACTTTCTAGGACACTTTGCCTACACAGCATCATCAAGATCTACTGGTCAACTACATCACAAATGTTAAAATCCTGGAAACTTCCAACATTACATTCAGTCCATTCTCCTGAAAAGTCAACTGCATTGCCTGGGTAATGTTGCACAGATGAATGCCAGGCTTCTTCCCAGTTGTGTGTTGCATGGCGAGCTGTCCAATGAGAAAGGGAATAGAGAGGCCCGATGCAAATGCTTCAGAGAGGGACTTCAGGCAATCTTTGTGTGCCACATTGACTATTGCCAGTGGGAAGTACAGGTCATAAATCTCAATGCCTAGATATGTTCCAGCAGGAATGCTACAGATGGGAGAACTTGCATGAAAAAGAAAAGGATGTGGGCGGTACAACTAATTGGTCCTAGCAGTAAGTACATCTTCACTTGTATCTGTTATGGGAGAGTGTGGTGGTCTCAGATAGATCTGACTAGTTTCCAGCGTACCCATACCTGTTGAGTACAATCTACCTAACAACTTCATCCATGAAGAAGTTCCAAGAGGAAGCAGAAAACAGACCGCTTTCCACTGTGACTTGCGGTGCTTTATGGTGCAGAGGAAAAGGCAGGCAGCTTGTGATGGCATAGAAAAATGAATAGTCAAGAGGCCGACCTGTGGCTGAGTGGTATTATCCTCCAACAATATTACAACTACGAAGCAAATGCATTGCATATTCTGCAGCTGAATAGCCACCTGAGAAAGCCAATGGAAGCAGTCCTTCGTAGAATGAAGGGGATCTGTAGTCAGTCAAGGAACACCACCATACAGCTGTGATCCCAGCTGTTGGTATTACTGGACGAGACAGATCCCAGACAGAAAACAACTTGATTAATCATGATTGTATTTGTTTTGGTTTTAAGGAAATGGTCTTTTGCTGATCCAGAAGTGAGCAATTATTTTGCTTTAACAGTAAGCTAGAAATTTATTACTAAGAAACATAGATACAATCTCCACTTACAATACAAATGCAAATTATTTAAATACACACTAAAATTTATAATCCTCCTAATCATAAAACACTCATTTATATACTGAAAAAAAACAGCTTTGGAAAGAACCCAGACATCCCATCATGTACTGAAAACACCATGCACATAATGCTCACATGAGAACCCCTATATGTGACACCAAAATAGCTTTAAGTCACTTGGGATTTCAATTTTTAAACTGGAACTAAAGTAGCTTCTTCCTGGGGCTATCCCACATTTGAGCTTCATTGAATTTAAATAACTACTTCTGGATTTTTATCTGGTCTGGAACCAACATTAACCCTTCACTGAAAGGACCGAATTCATGATATCCTTCACTTATCAACAGTGTTGCTCTATAAAACCATCCTGTTCCAAGATATTCACAAGACTAAAAGAACACAAAGTTAAAAATGAAACTAAATGTCTCTTTATCTCAGCTAAGGGTATCCCCCTCAAGTCCCTACAGAGGTCCTGCTATCACTTTCTTCAACTCTCTGAAAAACAGTTCAGGTGTCAATGGACGCTGTCCTGACTCATTATCTCTGAATATTCTCAGCTGCTGGGGAAGGACATGAACTCTGAAGGACTGTGTGAAAATTCCATCCTACAGACTGTTCAGGGCACAATTTATACAAAAGCCCTGAATTTATATGAAAGCAGATTGTTTCAACCAGGGATTTGTATGGGACCTCCCAATCATTGATTGATAAATGCATCCTAGTTGTTACTGGTATCATTTTCTTCAGATCTCAGCTCTTTATATACTTTCCCCATGTGAGGAGGGTCAGGGAGTGGGATTCTCCACTATCGTGACTATCCCCAGGTGTAGCTAGTATCAAATGCACCCTTGTTGTTTTTAAGAGCACCTCAACACTAAACTGCAGAGATTGTCAACAGGAAAAGCTTCTACTCCAGTAATGCTCAAACTATATTGATGTCAAGTTCTTGAGTTGTGTGCCAGGAATCCTGGGAGCTATCTTGACTTTTACATACTAGAGAACTCTCAGGCAGATTCCTGCCACCTTCCAATATCCTTGGACCAAACATGCAAGGCTGCTGGTAGATAATAGTTACCCCAAAATGTATGGCTTTATCATACCTTAACGAAATCTCAGACTGAGGCAGGACAAAGATATGACACTGCTCAATTTTCATCAAAGCCAAAGTGGAATAGACTGTAGGCCTCCTTAAGATAGGGTTTCCATACCTGGACCACTGCGGTGGAACCTCACATTGACCTCACATAAACACTACATTGGACAAACTGGCAGAAAGCTAGCCACCAGGATACATGAACATCAACTAACCACAAAACGACATGACCCACTATCACTCGTATCCTTACATACAGATGAGGAAGGACACCACTTTGATTGGGACAATACATCCATCCTAGGACAAGCCAAACAGAGACACGCACGGGAATTCCCAGAAGCATGGCATTCCAACCGGAACTCCATCAACAAACACATTGGCTCCAAATCAATCTACCATCCTCTGAGAAAAAAACAGGAAATGACATCACCAACCCAAGGAAACCTAACCAGATAAATAGAAAGCGGGACATAACACCAGCGCTTTGTCGGAGGCTCACTGATGATGTTACCTAGTATGGTGACGAAACGTCTGAAAACGAACCTTCCAGCTCAGCGAGCAAACTCACATCCAGAACCTCAACCTGAGCTACAAATCTTCTCAAAACTCACCTCACATTGTGGCCTAGGAAGGATGTTCAGCAAGATTAAGAGAAACCGAGCCATTCATAAATTCAGCTGGCAGTGGGGATGCACAGATAAAATGAGGAACAACAGCAATCTTTTGAGAATGAAGATATGGCTGAGGACCAGGCCATTCACCAGGCAGGTTGTTCAAGAGAATAAGACAAAGCAGTGCATCATCAAGCACAAGGGGCCAGAGATAATTCAATTGAATTGCAAAATGAATGATTGTGGTTTGAACTTGTTAAATTATTTAACGTTCTGCTGGTAACATAGCAAGCAATCTCTATTTAGCATAAAAGATATTTGAACTTTTTCATTTTGCAGTCCATGAGCTTTTGTGTTACTGCAAACATTATCCACATGATTGCATGATTCATATTTTCAGATGATCCCACTTCCAAATATTTAATATTTCCTAATGACCATTAGGGAAAAAGTAGCAGTCAGTGAGACAATGCACAAACATTACATGGTGCTAGTATTAGGTATCTCTCCAGGCACCTGTCAGGATATCGTATTAGTGTAGTATAGTGAAGTCCCTATGATAGCCAGCAGGTTGAAAGAAATCTTGAGAATATCCTCTTGACACTTCCACCATTGGTAACCCTTCAATGGTTTCAAGTGTACATAGACTGCTAAGTTGCAGGTTGTGACCAGTTTTCCCTTTAGTGTCCAAGTAATTGATTAGCCTAGTTCAACTGAACTAGCTAATTTTCATCTTGGAACACAGTTCTTTAAACCCCACATAGTATTTGCTACCTGCTTGATTAGAACCAGATGGGCTAAACCTGCCTTCTCAAGACTATGACTGGTCAGCTGTCTTCAGTAGTCTAATCATGTTTTGTGATCATCTTACATAATTAGTTCTCTACTCCTCACATAATAAGATATAAATCACAATTCTACTAATTTCTTGGTTTCCAAGCAATCAACCCATATTCATTAAAAATTTAAATATAACTTTAACTCCATCATTTTTTTTTACTCAGACTTGTCTAGAGCACCATCTTGCAGATTTTCTTACATGTAAATCCCTTAACAAAAGCACAGTTACACCACATTAATTATGTTACAGGCTTAGAATTAAGATATCCCAACCTTAGGAGTTACAGATCACTTTAACACTGCAGACAACCTTCATTTCAGTCCTTAAAATAAGAACAGTTGAACTCCACATTACAGGTTGTGCATATTCATCCTATCTCCTATTCTTCTTCAGAGACAAGTTTCTTTGTATTATTTGTGTAAGTCACGACTGTTACTACCGGGTGCCATATCAATCTTTGTGGCAATGGGACAAATTTCTTACATCTTAATGTCATTTTCACATGTGGATTTTTGTTCTTTTGTGCCTGCTTAGATCAAGGCTGCAATGAGGTGACAAGATGAATGGTCCTGGAGGAATCCAAACTGAGCATCAGTCAGCAAGTTATTCTTTTTCAAATGTCAATTGATAGCATTGTTGATGACACCTTCTATAATGTTGCTGATAATTAAGGATAGACAGATGTAACAGTCAATGACAGGGTTGGACTTGTCCTGCTTTTTGCGGACTGAACATACATAAGCATTTTCCACAATGCAGGGTATGTTCCAGTGGTGTTGCTATCCTGGAAATAGCTTGACGAGTGTAGGGCTAGTTCCGAAGCATGAGTCTTCAGTACAACTGCCTGAATGTTCACAGCATTTGCAGTATCCAGTGCTTCAAACATTTCTTGATGTAATATTGTATAAATCAACTTGGTTAAAGACTGGCATCTGTGATACTGAAGATCTCAGAAAGAAAGTAAGATTGATTATTCACTCAGTACTTCTGAAGATGTGTGCGAATCCTTCAACACTGAGGGATATTTATAGACCTTCCTCATGTTAGTTCTTTAACTGCTCACCATCACCTACCCCTCGATGTGGCCAGACTGCACAGCTTAAATCTGATCTGCTAACTGTGGCAATAGCTCTGTCTGAGACAGGTGCTTCCACTGTTTATAATGCAGATCGTCTTATGTTGTGGCTTCATTAAGTTGGCACCTCATTTTTATGTATTCTCTGTGCAGGTAATGGCATGCTCTCTTGTACCCTTCAGTGAACCAAGATTGATCTCATGGCTTGATTATCAGAGTGGAATGGTGGATATGCTGGGCCATGAGGTTACAGCTTGTGGTTGAATAAAATTCTGCTGCTGCTGGTGACCTAAATTGCCTCATCAATGACTAGTTAAGTAATGATATATATTCAATGTTTTTCTCCTTCACCATGGTGGTTGTGCTGCACAGATTATCCTCAATTTTGAAGACAGGACTTTGTCTCCACAATACCAGTGCAGCTCCCACTGTTGCTGATACTATTAGGTAGAAACACATTTGCAGTAGACAGACTGACAAGGATGAGGAAAAGTAGGTTTTTCCCTCTGTATGTTCCCTCATCACTTGCTATGGACCAATCTAGCAACTTTGCCTTTGCTAGCTGAGTAAGTAGTTGGATTAATGAGGTGCTCACTGGTGGATGGTGAAGTCCCCTACCCAGGGTACATACTGTAGTCTTGCCATGCTTAGTGCTTCTGTTGTGTTTAATATGAAAGAGAACAGGATTATCAATTGGCCGGAAGGGGATTATAACTATGTTGTTTAACTAGCTCTCCCAATTTTGGCACAAGCCCGCAGATATTAGTAAGGAGGATTTTGCGGTGTTGATAGAGCTGAGTTTGTCATTGTCATTTCCAGTACCTCGTTGGCAGTGTGAACTACATTTGGTCTTATTATTTCTTAAGACTTAAGGAGTCATATGATGAAAAGTCTGAGAAAATAAATGATTTCCATCGACACCAGCATTCAGCTTCTGAATGATGGCAGCCCCTAAGATTTTGGTCATGGGAATTCAGTGATGGTACTTAAATGGAATATCAAGGGGCAATGATTGAATTCTCTCTTGGAGGAAATGGTCCTTGCTTGGCGCTTGCATGTGTGATTGTAATTGCCACTTAACAACCCAAGCCTGAATGCTGTCCACACCTTCCTGCATTTGGATGCAGAGTGTTTCAGTATCTAAGCAGTTGCAAATGGTGCTGAACATTGTGCAATCATTGGCAAACATCTCCACTTCTGATGTTATGATAAAGGGAAGGGTATTGATGAAACAGTTGAGTGCCTAGGACACTGTCCTGAATAAATTCTGCAGTGATGTCCAGCGACTGAAATGATTGGCCTCCAATATCCAATGTCATCTTCCTTTATGCAAGATATGCCTCTGTCAAGTGGAAAGTATTCCCCCAGTTCCCATATACACCATTTTTGCTAAGGCTTCTTGATACTACATTTGGTCAGTTGCTGCCCTGAGGCCAAATAAAATATATTCTTCATTATTTTACATTCTATTATAATTGTTAAAACCTCCTGAAAAGTTCTACCTTGTTATGAGCCTTAAGTAGTTTCTTAAAAGGATACTAGGTCATGGCTGTTGCTGAAGAACTTCCCTGGCCTTATCACTACGATAAAAGCTCTAGTTTTCTCAAACTAATTTTTTTTTGTTTCAAAACGTGTTTGTGATAGTTCAATTCCCAATGCGTATGTCCCAAAAATCTACTTAGCTCTCTGCAACATTTAAAGGAGTGAAGGATAATCAGTGCATTTGAATTCTTGGTTTGCTGCCTGCGCACGTACTTCAATGTTTTTCCTGCTTAACAACATCACTGTTGCTCGAGACCTGGAAAATGTCTTGTTCCAATCCTTGTCTTGGCATCAGATTCAGACTAATTTAGTATTGTCAAATCAATGACACTGAGATTACTAGATCTTTGTGGAAGTTTTTTTTGCGAGTCAACACATCACTGTCTTTGGAAATCTGGGACAATAAAACAAATTGAATTTGTTTTACAAACAAGTCTTCTGTAAATCTTTAAAAGAATGGTTTATATAAGCAGCCAAGTCTTTGACAACAGTGATTTCATTGAATTATATGAAGTTATTTCAACATGGGAACTTTTTTTGCTTTATTTGTGTTATTACTACTTCAGAACCAAAATGGACATGATAATGGCGATGTAATTATGATGCCTCCCTGAGGTCAGAGATGGAATGGTGGAAACATTTTCAGTATTGACCCTCACGTAAATTTTATCATCAAGGAATAGGCAAATTTTCCTGGTTTGGACCTTAGAAAATTCTCTGGTCCAGCTGGATAATTTCTAAATTCTATGGTAAAACCCCAAAGTTAAACATTAGGCAAGCTTGGGATATCAGCTTGATTTACCAAGTTCATGGTCCTGATTTCTATATTGGGTTTCATTCTGCTTCCAGTCTCATCACTCCTCCTTTTATCTAATATATCTTGTCTGCCCTCTTCGATTTAAAAACATAGAATCTGATGGTACTTCAGAAGAATATCTTTTAAAGTAGCAACTAAATATAAATTTTAAATGTGAATTGTTTTCCACTTCCTGCAAAATAATTCTCTCATGAGAATGAATTTGTCTGGCAACAAATATTAATTTCCCCATTCATAGCTGTATCCACCAACTTATGCCAAGTCAAAGATACAAAGAGCATACATTACCTGTAAGATTTTAAGATCATGCTAACCACAAGGACAATCTATGTATTTGTCTAGAAAGGTAAAGCCTGATTTAACACTGAACGGTTTGTCTTAAAAACTGTCCAATAGAAATATTTGTAGTTACATAACAACCGTCCATTTGATAGAATGAGCAATTCAATAAACATGGCAACACCTAGGATTCCAGTTCCAACTTTCACATTAATTATACTTCTTAAATTTTTATTTCTTATTAATAATAATGGGCATGAGAATTACTCAAATCCAGTTAGTAAACTTGTTGGTTATTTTAATTAGTAAGTGCCACTTATTTAAATCAAGAAACTTGGCAATAGCCTTAATTCATTTTCTGGAAAAAAAAATCCAAGTATAATCTACACCTGACAAAACCAATTTTCGACAGCATGCACAATGTGGGAGCTAAAAGCAGAAGTCCATTATGCAGTTGTAATATTTAATAAAAAGTGTGTAAATTACTTGTGTTTTTGGGAGCGTTTGGTTTCAGGATTGCCTTAGTTTGCTTAAAATATAGTGTAAAATCTAATATTTGATGTAGTTCTATTCTGAGATCCCATTATCCCATAAACCCAAATGAATCACATTTCCCAGAAAGTAAATACACTCCCTCTCCTTAGTACCAAAATATACTACCATATATTTGTATATATTACACTTGCCAATTATTTGTCCATTCGACAAGTTTATTAGTGTACTGCTATAATCTGTTCCAAATCCACCTCTTGGATTTGGTATCATCTGCAAGTTTAAAATTTGATTTTGATTTCAAAGCTCAATATCATTAATGTAAGGTATGAACAGCAGTTTTCCCAGACTGATTATTGTGGAATATCAGTTCCTACATTGTTATTTTGAATAACAATCCCTTATTCTCACACTCTGCTTCTGTCTTTGAAGTCAGATAGTAACCCATTCTACTACTTTGTCCGAGGACCTCACATTCTCTCGCCTTCTTCATTAATCTATTTTAGGTCAAGTTGTCAGAGGCTTTTTGGAATTCCCAATAGATTATAACTGCTGCATTACAGGGTCAATTCTCTCTGTTACTCCTTCACAAAATTCAATAAGGATAGTCCAGCAAGATTTACTTTTCACAATCCATGCAATTAGGCCAGATCTCCTGGTATCAGGAGCAGAAATGCACGAAAGTTAAAAATTGCTATTGAACACTGGAATCCTGTACAAGTTAACAGGCACATAAAAGCACTGTAATTGCTGGGCAAGTGTAACCTACTGATGAGTTGGTATGCAATGCATGGAAAACTCTATGAATGTGTCTTCTCAGAGAACAAAGAAAATTACAGCCTTCGGCCCTCCAAGCCTGCGCCGATCGAGATCCTCTGTCTAACCTGTCATCTATTTTCTAAGGGCCTGTGTCCATTTGCTCCCTGCCCATCCACGTACGTGTCCAAATATATCTTAAAAGACGCTAACGTGTCTGCGTCTACCACCTTCGCTGGCAACACGTTCCAGGCACCCACTACCCTCTGTGTAAAGAACTTTCCACCCATATCTCCCTTAAACTTTCCTCCTCTCACTTTGAACTCATGACCCCTAGTAATTGAGTCCCCCACCCTGGGAAAAAGCTTCTTGCTATCCACCCTGTCTATACCCCTCATGATTTTGTAGACCTCACTCAGGCCCCCCTCAATCTCCGTCTTTCTAATGAAAATAATCCTAATCTACTCAACCTCTCTTCATAGCTAGCACCCTCCATACCAGGCAACATCCTGGTGAACATCCTCTGCACCCTCTCCAAAGCCTCCACATCCTTTTGGTAATGTGGCGACCAGAACTGTACACAGTACTCCAAATGTGGCCAAACCAAAGTCCTATACAACTGCAACATGACCTGCCAACTCTTGTACTCAATACCCCGTCCAATGAAGGAAAGCATGCCATATGCCTTCTTGACCACCCTATTGACCTGCGTTGTCACCTTCAGGGAACAATGGATCTGAACACCCAGATCTCTCTGTTCATCAATTTTCCCCAGGACTTTTCCATTTACTGTATAGTTCGCCCTTGAATTTGATCTTCCAAAATGCATCACCTCACATTTGCCCGGATTGAACTCCATCTGCCATTTATCTGCCCAACTGTCCAGGTTATCTATATTCTACCGTAATCTCTGACAGTCTCCTTCAATATCTGCTACTCCACCAAGCTTAGTGTCATCTGCAAACTTGCTGAACAGACCACCTACACCTTCCTCCAAATCATTTACATATATCACAAACAATGGTGGTCCCAGCACAGATCCCTGTGGAACACCCACTGGTCACAGGTCTCCAATTTGAGAAACTCCTTTCTACTACTACTCTCTGTCTCCTGTTGCCTCATCTGTTTTTTTTATCCATCTAGCTAGCACACCCTGGACCCCATGTGACTTCACTTTCTCCATCAGCCTGCCATGGGGAACCTTATCAAATGCCTTACTGAAGTCCATGTATATGACATCTACAGCCTTTCCCTCATCAATCAACTTTGTCACGTCCTCATAGAATTCTATTAAGTTGGTAAGACATTACCTTCCCTGCACAAAACCATGTTGCCCATCACTGATAAGCCCATTTTCTTCCAAATGGGAATAGATCCTAACCCTCAGTCTCTTCTCCAGTAGGTTCCCTACCACTGACGTCAGGCTCACTGGTCGATAATTACCTGGAGTATCCTTGCTACGCTTCTTAAACAAGGGGACAACATTAACAAGTCTCCAGTCCTCCATGACCTCACACGTGTCTATGGACGCTGCAAAGATATCTGTTAAGGCCCTGGCTAATTCCTCACTCGCTTCCCTCAGTAACCTGGGATAGATCCCATCCGGACCTGGGGACTTGTCCACCTTAATGTCTTTTAGGAATCCCAACACTTCCTCCTTCCTTATGTGAACTTGACCTAGAGTAAGCAAACATCTATCCCTAACCTCAACATCTGTCATGTCCCTCTCCTTGGTGAATACCGATGCAAAGTACTCATCAAGAGTGTCACCCATTTTCTCTGACTCAGCGCATAACTTTCCTTCTTTGTCCTTAAGTGGGCCAACCCTTTCTCTAGTTAGCTTCTTGCTCTTTATATATCAATAAAAGGCTCTGGGATTTTCCTTAACCATGTTGGCCAGCAATATCTCATGTCCTCTCTTAGCCCTCTTAATGCCTCGTTTCAGATTCGCTCTACATTCCCGATATTCTTGCAAAGCTTCGTCTGTCTTCAGTGATAATGGGAAGTGCAGATGCTGGAGAATCCAAGATAACAAAGTGTGAAGCTAGATGAACAAAGCAGGCCAAGCAGCATCTCAGGAGAACAAAAGCTGATGTTTCGGGCCTAGACCCTTCATCAAAGAGGGGGATGGGGAGAGGGTTCTGGAATAAAATCTTCGGTCCACCTCCCCCTCTCTCCGTATTTATTCCAGAACCCTCTCCCCACCCTCCTCTCTGATGAAGGGTCTAGACCCAAAACGTCAGCTTTTGTGCTCCTGAGATGCTGCTTGGCCTGCTGTGTTCATTCAGCTTCACACTTTGTTATCTTCATCTGTCTTCAGTCGCCTAGACCTCATGTATGCTTCCTTTTTCCTCTTGGCTAGTCTCACAATTTCACCTGTCATCCATGGTTCCGTAATCTTGCCATTTCTATTCCTCATTTTCACAGGAACATGTCTCTCCTTCACACTAATCAACCTCTCCTTAAAAGCCTCCCACATATCAAATGTGGATTTATCTTCAAACAGTTTCTCCCAATCTACATTCCTCAGATCCTGCCAAATCTTGGTATAATTGGCCTTCCCCCAGTTTAGAACTGTTCCTTTAGGACCACTTCCATCCTTGTCCATGAGTATTGTAAAACCTACGGAATTGTGGTCACTATTTCCAAAGTAGTCCCCTACAGTAATATCAACCACCTGGCTAGGCTCATTCCCCAACACCAGGTCCAGTGTGGCCGCTTCCCGAGTTGGACTACATACATACGGCTCTAGAAAACCCTCCTGGACACACCTTACAAATTCTGCTCCATCTTGACCCCTAACACTGAGTGAATCATAGTCAATGTTGGGAAAATTAAAATCTCCCATCACCACCACCCTGTTTCTCCTACACCTTTCCATTATCTGTTTACATGTTTGTACCTCTATCTCACGCTCGCTGTTGGGAGGCCTGTAGTACAACCCCAACATTGTTACTGCATCCTTCCTATTTCTGAGTTCTACCCATATTGCCTCACTGCTTGAATCTTCCATGGGGCCCTCCTTCAGTACAGCTGTGATATCATCTTTGACCAGTATTGCAACTCCTCCACCCCTTTTACTTCCCTCTCTATCCCACCTAAAGCATCGATATCCTGGGACAACTAGTTGCCAATCACGCCCCTCCCTCAACTAAGTCTCAGTAATAGCAATAACATCATACTTCCAGGTGTCAGTCCAAGCCCTAAGCTCATCTGCCTTATCTACTACACTTCTCGCATTAAAACAAATGCACCTCAGAGCACCTGTCCCTTTGTGTTCATCATCTGCTCCCCGACTACTATTCCCTTTAGTCACACTGACTCCATTATCTAGTTCCCTACAGGCTTTCGTTTCTGCCTCTTTTCTGTCCATTATTTGGTTCCCATCTCCCTGCCACATTAGTTTAAACCCTCCCCCACAGCATTAGCAAAAACATCCCCAAGGACATTGGTTCCAGTCCGGCTCAGGTGTAGGCCGTCCAATTTGTAATAGTCCCACCTTCCCCAGAACTGGTTCCAATGTCCCAAAAATCTGAACCCCTCCCTCCTGCACCATCTCTCAAGCCATGCATTCATCCTGGCTATTCTTTCATTTCTGCACTGACTAGCACGTGGCACTGGTAGCAATCCTGAGATTACTACCTTTGAGGTCCTACTTTTCAACTTGGCTCCTAACTCTCTAAATTCTGCTTGTAGGACCTCATCCCGTTTTCTGCCTATATCGTTGGTGCTATATGCACCATGACAACTGGCTGTTCACCCTCCCCCTTTAGAATGTTCTGCAGCCGATCGGAGACATCCCTGACCCGTGCACCTGGGAGGCAACATACCATTCGAGAGTCTCGTTTTCGACCACAGAACTGCCTATCTACTCTCCTTACAATTGAATCCCCAATGACTATCGCCCTTCCACTCTTTTTCCCACCCTTCTGTACAGCAGAGCCAGCCACGGTGCCATGAACCTGGCTACTGCTGCCTTCCCCTGCTGAGCCATCTCCCCCAACAGTATCCAAAACAGAATACCTGTTTTGGAGGGAGATGACCGCAGGGGATACCTGCGCTGCCTTCCTGCTCTTCCTCTGCCTTTTGGTCACCCATTCGCTTTTTCCCTCAGCAATCCTAATCTGTGGTGTGACCAACTTGCTAAACGTGCTATCCACGACCCCCTCAGCATCGTGTATGATCCAAAGTGAGTCCATCTGCAGCTCCAGAGCCGTCATGCAGTCTAACAATAAGCTGCAGCTGGACACACTTCCTGCACGTGAAGGAGTCAGGGACATCAGCCCTGTTCCTGAGCTCCCACATTGAGCAAGAGGAGCACAACGCAGGTCTGAGATTTCCTGACATTATTAAACTTAGCTTAGATAAATGAAAAAGGAACCAAAAAAAGTTTTGTCCTGGTATCAAGATGGGGGACATGGGCTATATGAGCACTACTTAACTGAGAAATGTTCAATGTTGTTTAATTTCTGGTGTAACTCATGGATTAACAACATAATCTAAACACCTTTCAAACTGACACCCTATGCACCAACCAATCCCCTTGAATCCCGACCGAACCCAAGAGCATCCCTAACTTGACTACCAACGAAACCTGATTATCTTTTGACCTGACCCAACCAAACTACTCCCCTCCAACCTGACTAGTCACTCCTATCCCACAACCTATTCACTCATTACCCTCACGTCGACACTCATTCACACAATCACTTACTCACCTGTCCACTCACCCACTCTTTACCCATCACACTCATTCATTCACTAGCCCATTGTTCTGATCTATAGGATCTAGGAGGGAGTCCAGACACCTAATGGAACTAAGGAGCATGTAATGGATATAAATTAATTACAGGTTAGTTGTGTGAGAACTGGATGTATAAATTAGGGAAGCAAATAATTAGTGTGCTGGAGTTTGTGATATGTGAACTTGAAACAAAACTTTGATTAGAGAAATAAATGACTATTCTGTCAACCAAATTTTTAACCTGTGGCATTTAGCATTGGTAGCAGATGTTGATTACCTGTTTGCAAGTAAAGGATTGAAAACTAAACACTATTCTAACCATGGAGTAATTTGGAGAAAGATTCACCCATCTTTCTGAATTTAAGTATTAAATATCAGAGTATGATTACTCACTTGTTTTCTGAAAATGAACCTTTTCATCCATAGAAGAATAAGGTAATCACGTGGATCATGTCCACCATATTATTAAAGGTGAAACAAGAAATGGTCTTTGGCACTTTTGCAGCTATTTAATAGCAAGTAACAAAATTTTTTTCAGAATTGGAGCCTGATGATTTGACCACTTATGAAGGTTTAGATATATTCTTAATGCTTATGACGTGTGGTCAGATTTTGACAAATTTAGAAGGAGTGAAGATGGTTCCTTAGAAAAAATCAGTAGTTTTGTATTTGTTCTTACATTGAGAAAGTATTGAGTATGGATTTTCAGTTTTGATGAAAACTAAATTCGCAGAAAGACACACACCACTTGAACAAATGTAGGAATCACCAAGAAATTTCCTTGGAAACTATTTCTTTCCAGTAGTGTTAATAATGCAGATGGGATAATTGGTGATATAACGGAAAATGAAGGATACAATGTTAAAGGCTGGAAAGGCCATCTAGGTACAAATTGCATTTGTTTTTAATTCACTTGTGGGACACAGGCATCACTGGCTGGGCCAACATTTATTGCCCGTCCTAAGTTGCCCCTGAAAAGATGGTGATGGACTGCATTCTTGAACTGCTGCAATCTCTGTGCTTTAGGTAGACACGCAATGCTAGTAGGGAGGAAATTCCAGGATTTTGAACAAGCTACAGTGGAGGGACAATGATATATTTCCAAGTCACTATTTTGAGTGGCTTAGAGGTGAACATGCAGGTAATGATGCTCCAATGCATTTGCTGCCTTTGTCTGGATGAAATTAGTTATGGATTTGGAACGTACTATCTAAGGACCTTGGCAAATTTCTGCAGTTTGTCCTGTAAATAGTACACACTGCCCTACCGACCATCGGTGGAGAAATGATTGAATGTCCAGTGGTGGCAGTTAGATTGTTTCTTATTGGAGATGTTCATTGCATGACATTTGAACGGCATGAATATTACTTGCCACTTGTCAGCCCAAGCCTGGATATTGCTCAGGTCTTGTTGCAGTTGAACATGGATTGTTTTAGTACCTGAGGAGTTGTAAATGGTGCTGAACATTGTGCAATCATGATGAATATCCCACTTCTAACAATATAATGCAGGGAAGGTCATTGATGAAGCGGCTGAAGATGTTTGGGCCTAGGAATCTAACCTAGGAACGTTTGTAGAGATGTCCTGGAGTTGAGATGACCAAACTCCAACAACCACAACCACCTTCCAAAGTGTCAAGTATGAATCCAATCATTGGAGAATTTCTCCCCTGCTTCCCACTGACTCTAGTTTTCTTAGGGCTCCTTGATGTGACAATGGTGAAACGTGACCCCAATACCAAGGGCTGACACTCTCAGTTCACCTTTGGAATTCAGCTCTTTACTCCACATTTGTACAAAGGCTGTAATGTGGTCAGGCGCTGGGTGGCAGTTGGGTAATATCCAAACTGGGCATCACAGGTAATGTTATTGCTAAGCAGATGCTGTTTGTTGGTATTTTTGATGATGCCCTCCATCAATTGACTGATGATCAATAGCAGACTGATGGGTTGGTATTTGGCAGGTTCATGAGGATGAGGTTGTCTGATTTTCCCTCCTGTTCGTTCCTTCACCACTTGCTGCAGCCCCAATCTATCAGCAATGTCCTTTAGGACCAAACAACTCGATCACTGGTGCTACTGCTGCTGAGGCATTCATACTAGTAGACATTGAAATTTCCCACCCAGAATATATTGTCACCCTTTGTCACTCTCAGTGCTTCCTCCAAGTGTTATTAACGATGGAGAAGCACTGTGTTTCAGTTGAGGGAAAATGGTATGTGATAATCAACAGGAGATTTTTAACTCCCCAAAGCTGTCCACTATCCACAAGGCATAAGTTAGGAATGTGATGTGATATTCCCTAGTTGCCTAGATGAGTTCAACTCCAGCAATACTCAAGGAGCTTGACAGAAACCGAAAGACAGCAGCCCACTTGATTGACACAGCATTCACAAACACTCAGTCATTCCATTGCCAACGTTATGTAGTTATGGATTTAAAGGTGAGGAACAAAGAGAACAAACATTTTAACTTTACATTTTGTTGATTAGTCAACCAGACTTAAACAGTCAAGAATAACACAGTGTTAACAGTAAAATTGTTGTGGGTAAGAACATGTGGTTAGGACCTGAAGTTGGTTCACTGGCAAAAACTATATGTTGCACAACTATGAGGATCAGTCACATTGACAAGTTTGTCAGATGAAGGATAGATTAGTTCTGGTGATTAAGATGAGGCCATCAGTCCCAAAAGGCAACTATCAAAAGCATGTACAGAAATCAAATATTTACAACAAGGCATGAATCAATGAGGAAATGGAACTATTGTAAGTAGATTAGGGTCGGTCACTGAGAATTATATCAACTGGTTGAAGTCAAGGAGGTAAAGCGCATGGATTCGAAACACCAAGTACAAAAATGAAAGACAAAAAACTGCTGTGTTGCTTTTGATAATTACCCAGGGAGCAAACCTGCCTTCAGAAAGAAATCATGAGCCATGGAAGGGATTGTTTTAATAGCAGATGGAGATGAATTAATAATAATTCAGAAAGACATTTAAGACAAAATAGAGGGCATTGCTTAACAAGGTCAAGAAAGTTGCAGAACTCAGAAATGCCACCAGGAGCAGAAGTCAATGTGATTAGGACAACCTTGTGCCCACAAATGACTTAGAATATAAATTAACACCATATGCGAAACAACAAGAATTACAAAGCTGGAGAGAACGTGGGATGTACACAGAGGTGCCAAACAGATGATAGCAAGTGCTACTGTATTGTGAACGCGTGGAAAATATGTCTCCAAATGTTACATACAAGGTCAAAACAAAGACATTGGCACGGGGATTTGAAGAAAATCTTGGGGAGCCAATATATAACAATGGATTCACTGACAGTAGGAAAAGCAGTTTTAAAGATTTCTTGGCTTTGTAAGTAACAAATGCGTGGGAATGTACACCAATTTATATTAAAGCTCTATTTCTTCAGGGAGATCAATTCAAAAGGGAAGTGTTTCTTTATCCTCCCAAAGAAGCGCCAAATGCAGTGTGGGCGCTCTGTGAGTTATGTAATCAGTATATTGCCTAAATGAAGCCCCTTAGAGTTTGATATTTCTCAGGAAGGTCCATTTTATTAAAATTGGACTGTTTCCAGTTGAAAGCAGACCATGCCATGCTTTATTGTGTGGGGTGGGAGCAGAGAATTTGAACTTTGTCTTATATGGGCTTTAAGAAGAACGTACAACTGGAAGTCAGGCTTCAGGATCTGTTAAATACATCAGCTTGGAAGTCAGGCAGAATATGTTTTGCAACATAAGGTCAGCCACTGTTTGAACTGTGATGCATTTTATATTCAATTATTCATGAAGTTGTGGCACATCATTTGGAACCAGGCCAGTGTACTACAGTAATAGGAACTGTAGCATTTTCTACCAAAACAATGATCCCTTCTTGCCAAATAGTGGAATCTGTAGTTGTTGTCAATTTTGCTTTTGATTATTATTGGTTACAAGCAAACATTGCATGTGTGCAATAGCTGATACTTTGATAGCTTGCTTAAAAATAATTTAACCTGCCTTAAATCTTTTCATCAAATGTGTAACATCTTTCTTTATGTAAAAATTGTGGCTATCCACAAGAATTGATGGACTTCTGCTAGAAGCTTCTGCACACTATTGCAGGGATTTTATTTCATAAACATCATTGTCGGAAGCGTAGAGACCTCACTCAAAAACTTTTGATAAATAAGTGCAATGTGGTTATTCATTAAGAAAATCCAACCATGCTTTGTAATAGAGAGAGGTAACGCAAAGTTCAGTTATTGACTGTATAGCAGATATTTACGTACACACAAACTAATGACAGTTTTTTGAAAGTTTGAATTACACTGAAGTTCCAGTTAGAATGAAATTAATTTATAAATGAAAACTTTCAGACGGCTTTTCAGTTAACTAGGCTGAAATTGATCTTCATTAAATATACATGATTACGGAACTTTCCCAATGTAATAAAAGTTGTCAAGTTTGATGGATGTTAGAAATGGGATTCATAGTAAGAATCAGAGACAGGTCACAAACACATTTAAATAAATTGAGTTGTTACATTTATTTTGAGACTGAGGTACTAAAAGCCAATTCGACTTTTGCAAAAAAAAAGGTATAGGTCAGTAATGACTACTGATTACGCAATATGACAAAACCCAACTTTTGCTCACATGTAACGTGAGCAATATTTTCAAAATTTTTCAATATTTTAGCAATAAACAATTTTTCATTGGGGGTCAGTTAGTTCAGTCAGCTGAATGCTCGGCTTGTGATGTAGAGTGGTGCCAACAGTGTGGGTTCAATTCCTGCACTAGTTGAGGTTACCATGAAGAATTCTCCTCAACCTCTTTCCCTCACCTGAGATATGGTGGCCTTCAGATTACATCACTACCAAATGTCTCCCTCCAATGACTGAGCAACTCTATGGACCTCAGGGATTATTGTGACTTTACCTTTGCTTTTATTTTTTCATATGTGGATCAATTGTGTTTTTTTAAAAAGTTATCCAGTAAACTTTCATAATCACTAACTTTAATTAAACAGTCAAACATTAGCACAGCAATTCAATAAAGCTGAAAAGAAAGACACATTTCTTATTTTTTTTTGCCTTGTATTCATCAGGATAAGGACCCTTTTCAAACCATCACAACAATTTACACTACATGAATAAAGGTGCTGAGGAGTTGGCAAGTTGATGCTGTTGGCTGAGGCATTAGTATGGAGAAAGCATGAAGAGCTGTCGGCTCCTCAAACTCTCAAGTGTCTTCGTAGTCAAATGAAATAACGTTCTTTTGATGGTTCACACCAGACTGAGAACTGGCCATACTTAATGAGGGCATGTTTACAAAACTCAAAACAAAATATTTACTGTTTGATTCTGCAACTGGGCAGAACTTTGCTGAGCCATCATGACTGAATAGCTAGCTACATCAATAACCTAGATAATCACACAAGCTCATATTTTTTGCTCATTTATGCTTGCTGGAAGCAACATATTTTCATAAATAGAGATTAATTCTCTTCAAACAAAAGGGATATATAATCTTCAAGCCTTGTGCTTTTTTACCCAAGAGTTTGGACAGCCTATAGTTCATGGTAATACTTCAGCCAATCAGTGACTTGCTAACCAATCAGCACACTTCTCCAAAAATGACTGTTTAAAATTTACCATTCTTGTATTTGTCCTGATGAATGCAAAATTAAAAGCTTCGATAACACGTCTCTCTGTCCAGCAAAATTATTCTTTAAATAGTTACAAAATTGTAATTAATATCTAATATATTTTCTACTTTATTTTCTGTGAGATAACTTGGCATAGCAGTTTGCCCATCCAGTGTAGAACATGCATAGATCAAAATGGTGAGTCCTAAAAGAGGTAGGTAATCCAATGAGAACATTTCACCCACTGGCTTTATGCAGCAATTTTGTCTGTAGTGCATTTTACGGGAGCTGTAGAAACCCAAACATGATTGGAAAAAACTTGACATGAGCAGCATAAATTACAAGAAAAATAAAACACCCAGTAAAACTCAATAGACAAAGGTAATTAAAAAGTCAGAGAAACTGCATTGGCAATTTCAAAGTAATTGTAACAGATTTGTTTTATGGAAAAACATTTTGTGACATGCTGTCGCGTCATAGTTTGGGAACTTTACACGCAATGTAACTTCTTAAAGTTGGGGTGGGCAACCTATACAAGATCTCAAGGAGGCTACAAGGAGTAATACAACAATTGCCCATAAATCTCTCTTCAGTTTTCTTCTCTTGTGGCAATGAGATACTTTTCTTTTACTTAAGGCCTTTCCACAAAAACACCGGCAAGATCAGCAAGTTAACAAGTTACCATGATGTCCCTTTTCACACATGCTATCCTAATGATAGATATTTGCAAGGATTCCTTTAAATTATTTGAAGCGGTGATGCCAAAAAATGTTTTGATTTTTAAAAAATGCCCTTGCTATCCATGTCATATTAGGTAAATGTTGGCATTATTTTCTTTCAACTCAGAAGTCAGAATAATTCAAACTAAAACCACCGTAGACATTATGCTGCACTCTGTACCTGCTATACAGTTTAAGTCATGCCAGGCTTAGGGGCAGGAAAAAGGATAACATTACAAACATAAAATTGGACATGAATAGAAGTATAACAAACATAAGTGGAGCAGGCATGTTCATTGAGATGGTTACTTACGTTCACCTCTGTGATAGCTATATCAACAACGCTACCCACAACAATTAAGGCGTCAAATATATTCCATGCATCACAAAAATAGTGCTGCATGTGGAAAAATAAAAGGGGAAGAGACAAGGAAAGAATAAAAAAAGGGAAGAGAAGAGAAAATAAGAGAAAGAGGTTACATGTGTACAGTATTTCCCATTATAGACATGACTATCTATGAAGTGTTGACCCTCAATTGTCACCTAAACATCCAGGACTTTAAACTGCACCAGTTGAACCATGTTAAGCCATTTCAGTTTTTCCTCGTGATACTTCATTTGACCTGCGTTGCTTTCCTAATTCTGTGTAGTCTCACCAGTTCCATTGTAGTACTTGAAACTAATGGAATTAAATATCTGACAAAGTAAAGCTGGTTAAGAAAGAAAGAAAAAAGTATATAAGTTTGATCTTGAAGAGCGTCATGTATACTCACATTGATCTCACTCAGAATGACGTCTATTATGCTGCCAATTACGATGAGGAAGTCAAAAACATTCCAGGGATCACTAAAGTAACCCTACATGGTGCAGGTGGGAAGTGGGAATGGGGTGGGGGGGTGAAAGGCAGGTTAGAAGTTGGTCTTAGATGCAAGACTTATATGGCAAATATTCTCAAATTTGACAACCTGAGGTCAGCACCACAACATAGTTTTACACCATTAGCAATTCTTGTGTTGGTCAAAATTATGTTCTCATATTAATACAATGCATCATGAAAATAATTTTATTTTCTCCCCGTTTCCTTTTCAGGCATTGTGTGATTAAAAGACAGATGATTGCTTCCAGACTCCTATCCATACTGCAAGAAGTCTGGTTTTGAAAGTTACTTATCATTTCTCTGTCTTTGTCCTTGTGTGGAAACACCTTGTCTCAATTTACTATCACTGCAGCTATTTTGCTGAGAATGAAAACTTAAAAATACTAAGTCTTATCAGGGAAAACTTGCAGTAACACAAATTTCTGAAATAACTTAAACAATGCTTCATAAGTAAAGGATTTGTCTGGAGGAGTTAAGTTGTGGCTTTTTTAGAAGTACTGTTGGTGTATATTAAACTATGTTGGAGGCTTTTTCTGTTCACCTTTTGTATCCTGATTTGAAAATCAAAGTCAAGAAGAAGACATTAGGTTCTTCTCAAAGATTATCATACATTGTGCTCTGTAGTTTTTTAAAAAATCACTATTTTTATCTACAACATAGAATATTATGGGTTTAACAAAGTTAACTTCAAACTTATTTAGAAACATATATTCACAATAACTTCAATTTCATAAGTGTCATTTCATGCTTATGGCTTCCATCCTATCCCATTCCAGTGAAGCGCTAAACATGGAATTTCAGAAGCTGTCAACTTTAATGATGAAGTTAAAACATAACTTGGTCTGGGGCCAGGAATTGGGTAATATTAAAACTAGCATTCCCAGGCACGACACGAACAGGGAAATATTTAGGCATGCCACTGAG
Source organism: Stegostoma tigrinum (assembly GCF_030684315.1). NCBI lineage: Eukaryota > Metazoa > Chordata > Chondrichthyes > Orectolobiformes > Stegostomatidae > Stegostoma > Stegostoma tigrinum. Next base: position 22,984,351 of record NC_081371.1, on the reverse strand, counting down.
AAAGGAACTATCCACAGGCCAATTACCTCCTTAGAGGAGGATCTGTAATGATGTTTTCTAATGATTTATCAAAACGCAATTCATGTTGGTAATCATTGTACACATTTAATATAGTAGGAGATGAGATAGGATGACAATATGTTTTCCACTTTAACAAATTATAGAAGTATCCTCATTAAAACTTAGTAGTAGCATTTTTAGAAATCATTTTAAAAAATGTTGCAGGATTTGACACTGCTGGATCAAAGTGGCTTCTGGAATCGCAAGCCAATTTTTTTCTTTCACTGCTTATATTAGACTCAGGGTCTCAGTTAGATACTCAAACATAGATCAGAAAATTTAAAAAAAAAATCAAGAATGGATGTAGGAAGTAGGGGAAAAAATGTCACTGGACTGTACATTTGAATTTTTCGATCAAAAATGCCAAGTCCGACACAAAGGTCTCATCAACAGGAAATATTTGGCCTGCAACCTTGCATGCACGGCCTGGGATGTTGGAGTTGCTATTGAAAGGTTTACAAATTTCAGAAGCATTGTTGCTGGGTGAGGAAAGATTTGTAATCCTTTTGAAATCCACCTGTCAAAAATGTTTGAGGAAGTCTGCTGAGGAGTTGGGAACATTCTGACAGATAAGTGTTCCATCTTTTGATAATTTCAGGTATAATTTTTAGGTGCTGCATTATAAGTTTTTATACTTAATATTTTTATACTGATGTTATCTATAGGCATCTGCTCTTGAAAAGTATGTTAGCCATTACATTGATCAATTTTGTATGAATGGGAAATACTTTGCCCATTGGAAAAACTGCTATTATGCATTTAAAACTACAGAAAAGAGTGCATAGGAACTCTCGTCATAAACTGAAATGATTAAAATGCTCATTGCTTTAAAATAAAAAGATGACATCCTCCTGAAAATCTTTTTAATGACTGAACATCTGGAGTCACATATAGAAAGGCTAAGCCATCTATTCTTTCAGTTGCAATAGGTCCCATTGTCTGTTCAGTAGTTTATTTTGATAGTTGGGCCAATTATAACGGTCTTAGTTTTAAAAACTGATGAGCCAGTAATTTGATTAAAAGCTTAAGAGGTTATTAAAGGATTATGTGCCTTTGATATGGATTTTAGATCTGTGTGACCACTTTAGATGAATTAATGGATCTGGAGTTTTGTCTGTGTCTTTGAGTAATATTGCTATTAGATGGTTAATTTGTCAATGTTTTTCACAATCCCTTCAAAGATTTCCCAAAGATATTACATGTCTCTGGTGGATATTCAGAAAGTGGCTATGGAGAATGCATGTAGGCTAGACAGATGAAACTGGGATATGAGAGGGCCTTGATATAAAGGGGCATGAAAGAAGTTGGTGGAATATGAGAGGGAAAGGTGATTTGAGGAGAATGAGGGCTAATGGAACAACAGTGAGCATGGAAGTGGAATGTGGGATGGTAGGATGTATGGGATGAGCTTCAGAGGAGACATAAGAATAATGGGGAGAAGTGGGTCAACATTCCCAAGAGCAGAGGTGGGCTTTCTAACCAATCCATTTCAGCACCCAATGACTCTGGCTTGCCGAAGGAGGCAACAGATTTGAATGCGGCCTATACAAGTCCTAAGGAGATGGAGATATGGTGGGTGTTGGAGGGGATAGCAAAGTCAAAAACTATTAGCTGCTTCCAAAATGTGAGATCAAAATTCAGCCCCCAGGATGGAGAATTTTTTATTCCTAATTCATGCCTTATCTACAAAACTGAGGCATGATCTTAAGTACTCAAAGTTCATAGCCATCGATAACTGTTTTTACTAATACAATCTTTTTTTTTTAACAATGATGGATGGCTTCCAGGCAATTTTAAGCTGATTCTTATGTCTTAGAGAAGAAAAATTCATTTCAAACAAATTATACAAAATATTCAATATGGTTCATATAAAGAAGAAATTATTGAAAGCTAAAGAGTACTCAATCTGATAAAACCTTGAAACATTTTAAACACGTATACCCATAACATTTGAATTATTTTTCGGTAATAAATTTAAAATGCACACTTTCTGGTTCTCCGTAAGGAAGCAAATTTAAGATGACAAGGAGCAACATTTTGATGGCCACTGGATGATTATGATGCTATAAAATATATATATAGCAAAATTCAGGCAATACAATCTGTCTGTTAAACTAAGCAGATTTATGTTTTCCAGCAAGCGAGAAAATAACTTTTCTTCACAGAGATGTGGTATGCATTCTTTAAAATGCTCTTAGTGACACCAATTATTTTCAATGCCAGATGGATATTCCCGACAGTAATGCATCATTTGGGTGAATGTTATTCAATGTTGTCTTTCAAATAATAATCTTTTGTTGGTGAGTAAGCTTATCAGTGTTTATATTGCAACATTTTCATCTTGAACCCAGTTTCAGCATTGAAGGATAGTTTTTTTTTAAATTGTAGGTCAATATCTACTAAGAAATAAATTAGATTATATCAAGCTCATTTACTTTAGCTATTTACAGCTCGAAAAGAGTCCAGAGTTTAATCTCGTTGGTGTGGCTAGAATGGTAAATCGATACATGCAAAACTATAGAATTAATGTTTGTTATTTATTAATAGGGACTAAAGCTTTATCCTCTTCATGCTATATTTAGGTTAGCTTTGTGTATTTTATGCCAAAGAAATAATACAAGTTCAATACACAACATAAAACAACTGCACTGCATAATCATTCTACCACCCTGCACCGGTTGTTCTGATAGCTCATTTTGACACATTAATTCCAACTGAGAAGAAATTACAGTTTTACTTTTCTAAAATATAATGTCTTTCAAGGGATACAATTTGATCTCAACCAATGGTTGTGAATACCACAATTACTTTGCACTGCCTTCAGACCAGAACAGAGAGACATACAGTAACTGAGAATATTATTGGATTCAATTGTAATGCCCACCCGGGTGAATAGAGTGTCAACATTAACAATCTTGTCTCACATATAAAGAATGCAGAACATTGGGAGGCTGTTTTCAAATCTGTATCTCATCAAGTGTCAGCACTTTCATGAAAAGGAAGAGAACAAAATGGGGAGGGAAAGCAATGAGGATGGGGTTGTTTTCTCCTTTTGCTAAAGAAAGAAAATAACTGTTGTAGTCTCATGGAAGTGAGTGATTTCTGACTTATGTTGGTAAAATTACACATCCTGAGTATCAAACAAAAATTGTTTTACATTATAAAATGCCCCTTAAATATAAATGAGTCAAAGGCAGTGTCATGAATGGAACCAGTGTTAAAAGCCACACAATGTTTTGTTAAACATATAAATTAAACATTTTGTAAAGGCATGTGCCGCTGAAAGGCAATAACATTCTTTAAAAAATGCACATTACCCAAGTACACAAACTTGCAATTCACCGAGTTAAACAAAGCAAATAAAGTAATCAAACTCATTCATTCATTTTGTATAATTCGATGGATTAAGTATTGAAAGGGTGATGTCAAACACTGAAAATGAACTGATTCAATAAACTGTCCCCAAAGTAAATACCAGATCTCATCCACTTTCATCAATACTTTTTTGAAATGCTTTATCCAGGAAAGATCAGATTTGATGTAAGGGACTGTGTTACTCATGTAAAAGCATTCTAGTTCTCTTTATATGTACAAAATATGGTGATGTAATTTGTGGCAAATGGTATTCCTGAGGTGCAATGATAAAATGAAGAGAAAATGGACTGAAAAGCCACACAGGCAGACCAGGTATTGAACTTAAATAGTAACCGTTCCAGCACACACAAACGAAGCTGTGTGCGAACACTATTTAAAGCGGTAACAACACACTGCAGCAACGCGGAACTACGCCAAGAGGAGGAAGAATACTTCTTCCAAGTGTTCAAGGATAATGGATATCCAAAAACCTGGGTCAGAAAATGTCTACACGAACAATGTCAGGAAGATACTACATGCCCTGAGACACTTAATGCACTACCATACATCAGGAACACATTGGAGCTCACCACAAGACTCCTACGACCGCTGGGCATCAGAGTGGCACATAAGCCCACGTCAATCCTAAGGCAATTGCTCACCTGAACTAAAGACCCATTCCCCGGCATGGACGAGACCAATGTCATCTACAAGATTCCCTGCAGATACTGTGAGAGACACTACATTGGACAAACAGGAAGGAAGCTAACAACAAGAGTACATGAACACCAACTGGCTACAAAAAGACATAAACAATCTCATCTCAACTCATCAAAACGCATCTCAATCCACATGGACATGACTGGGGCAACACCAAGATCCTGGGACAGGCTAGGCAGAGACAAACATGAGAATTCCTGGAAGCATGGCACTCCACGAAGCAGGCTATTAATAAACATATTGAACTTGACCCCATATACATTCTGCTATGGAGTAAACCCAGAAGCAAGGCAATCTGTTGCAATGGACCCCAGAGTTTAAAAACCAGGTGGGAAAACACAACGACGCTTTATCAGAGGCTGCACTGAGGATGTTACCAAGCATGGTAACAAAATGTCTGTGGAACAACAAACCAGCTCGGCAGGCCAACCACCCTCAACAGCCACAACCTGACCTATAAATCTACTCCAAAACCTTCAAGAAAATGGACCTATTACTTTTTCATTTTCCAATTATTATCCAATTTCCCTTTGAAAGCCATAATTGAATCTGTCTCAATCTCACTCTTAGAGAGTGTATACCAAATCCTAACTCTTGTTTGATGCAGTTGGTAATTGAAAGGATTGACTGATATCAGAAGATAAGGTCCACCTTTCAGAATATGTAAGGCTGTGCCCAGTAGAAGTTGACCATAGTTCTAAGGTATTCTTTAAGAGTTGCAGAGAGTTCTGCATATGACGCCATTGTCATAAACAGAGATTCAGTAATTGTTCTTGGGCTAACAGCATGTAGCTAAAGCAGTCAAATGTGTTTATCCCTAAGTTGAGCTGAGACTGAGGGCTGTTTTTTGGATTGGATGCCTGTGACCAGTGGTGTTCCACAGGGATCAGCTCTGGGTCTGTTTTTGTTTGTCATTTATATAAATGATTTGGATGAGAATTTAGGAGGTGTGGTTAGAAAGTTTGCAGATGACACTAAAATTGGTGGCATTGTGGACAGTGAAGAAGGTTATCTAAGATTATGAAGGGATTTTGGTCAATTGGGCCAATGGGTTGAGGAGTGACAGATGGCATTTAATTTCGATAAACACAGGGAGTTGCATTTTCATAAAACAAACAAGGACAGGACTTTACAGTTAATGGTAGGGCACTGGGCAGTATTTTCAAACACAGATCTAGGGTTCAGGTATCTAGTTCTCTAAAATTTGTGTCACAGGTAGACAGGGTAGTTAAGTAGGCATTTGGCATGCTTGCCTTCATTGCTCAGAACACTGTGTAAAGGAGTTGGGATGTCAGGTTGAGATTGCACAGGACATTGATAAGACCACTTTTGGAGTACTGTGTACAGTTCTGCTTGCTCTGCTACAGGAAGGATATTATTAAATTGGAGAGGGCTCAGAAAGGCTTACCAGGATGTTGCTGGGACTGGCGGGTTTGAGTTATAAGGATAGACCAGATAGGCTGGGACTTTTTTCACTGGAGCATAAGCAGTTGAGGGGTGACCTTTTTAGAGGTTTATGAAGTGAAGAAGGACCTAGACAAGGTGAATAGCAGAAGTCTTTTCCCTAGGATTGGAGAATTCAAAACTAGGGGGCATACTTTTAAAGTGAGAGGAGAAAGAGATTGAAAAGGAACCTGAGGGGTAACTTTTTCACAAAGAGGGTGATTCACATGTGGAATGAACTGCCAGAGGAAGTGATAGATTTAGGTAAAGTTCCAACATTTGAAAGACATTTTGACAGATACATGAATAGGAAACATTTAGAGAGAAATGGGCCAAATGTAGGCAAGTGGGATGAGTTTAGTTTGGGTAACTTGGTTGGCAAGGAAGAGTTGGACCAAAGGATCTGTTTCCATGCTGCATGACTCTACGAAAAACAACTATATATCTTATATGTAATATAACTAACTACAAAATAATGTGTAACAAACCTTTATTGTTTAATAAAGAGAGAGCCTCTGTTGTGGACAGTATGTCATCATTCTCCACTTGGTATCAGTGGGTTAATATTTGTGAGAAGGACTGTTGGTAGTGAATCTACCCATATTGTCAACAGCGTAATTAAACCACTTAACAAGATGGTTAACAGAGTTGACCATTATGTTAAAAAGGGCTCAGATCATGAACAGAGGTAAAACAGCACAATAAAAATTTGCTCTACTTTGTACAAAAACATAAGATGCAGTATTTCTCCACTTCCATCTCTTCCAATGGTACTTAAATTTTTGAAACCAATTTTTAATCATGAAAATAGACAGGCAGTTCTGTAACATTTAGATGATTTTTCCCAGCTAACAGCAATTAATGAAAATTTCTGAAGAGGAAAACATGTACTTAGAACTTAATAGCATTGTTGTCCTTTTGTGGATTTTAAAGGAGAAAGCAATATAGTGTTATAGCATCAAAGAGATGTACAACACAGAAACAGACCCTTCAGTCCAACTCAACCATGCCAACCAGATATCATAGATAAATCTAATTTCATTTGCCAGAATTTGGCCCACATTCATCAAATCCCTTCCTAATTATGTCCTCATCCAGATATCTTTTAAATGTTGTAATTGTACCAGCCTCCACCACATCCTCTGGCAGCTCATTGCATACATGCACCACTTCTGAGTGAAAAAGTTGCTCCTGAGGTCCCCTTTAAATCTTCACCCTCTCACCTTAAACCTATGCCCTCTTGTTTTGGATGCCCCCACCTCAGGGGAAAGACCTTGTCTATTTACCCTATCCTTGCACGTCATGATTTTATAAACCTGTATGAGGTTACGCTTCAGCCTCTGACACTACAGGGAAAATAGCCCAAGCTGAGTCAACCCCTTCCTCTATGTCAAACCCTCCAACCCTGGCAACATCTTTGTAAATCCTTTCCAAACCCTTTCAAGTTTCACAACATCCAAACTTGCACACAGTATTCCAAAAGTGGCCTACCAATGTCCTGTGCAGCTGCAAAATGGCCTCCCAACTGCTATACTCAGTGCACTGACCATTAAAGGCAAGCATACCAAAAGCCTTTTTCACTATCCTATCTATCTGTGACTCTACTGTCAAGGAACTATGAACCTGCACTCCAAGGTCTGTTTGCTTAGCAGGACTCTCCTGGACCTTACCATGAAGTGTATGAGTCCTGCCCTGATGAGCCTTTCCAAAATGCAGCACCTCACATCTATCTAAATTAAACTCCGTCTGCCACCCCTCGGCCCATTGCCCCATCTGGTTAAGATCCTAGTGTACTCTGAGGTAACCTTCTTGGCTGTCCTCTACACCTCTAATTTTAGTGTCATCTGCAAACTTACTAACCATACCTCCTATGTTCACATCAAAATCATTATATGAATGATGAAAAGCTGTGGACCCAGCACTGATCTCTACGGCACTTCACTGATCACCAGCCTCCAGTCTGAAGAACAACCCTGTACCACCATCCTCTGACTTCCACCTTTGAGCCACTTCTATATCCAAATGGCTACTTCTCCCTGTACCCCATGTGATCACACCTTGCTGACCAGTCTACCATGAGAAACCTTGTCAAACGCCTTACTGAAGTCCATATAGATGATGTCCACTGCTCTGCTCTCATCAATCCCCTTTGTTACTTCTTCAGAAAACTCAATTAAGTTCGTGAGACACAATTTCCTATGCACAAAGCATGTTGACTATCCCTCATCAGTCCTTCCCGTTCCAAATGCATGTAAATCCCGTCCCTTAGGATTCCCTCCAACAACTTGCCCACCACCGATGTCTGGCTCACAGGTCTATAGTTCCCCTGCTTTTCCTTGCCACGTTTGTAACATAGTAGCAACATGTACAGCTGTTCACTTTATATATTAATGATCTGGATGAAGGGACTGGGGGCATTCTGGTGATTTGCTGATGATAAGAAGATAGGTGGCCAAGCAGGTTGTACTGAGGAGGTGGGGAGGCTGCAGAAAGATTTAGACAGTTTAGGAGAGTGGTCCAGGAAATGGCTGATGAAATTCAACATGAGCAAATGTAAGGTTTTGCGCTTTGGAAAAAAGAATACAGGCATGTACTATTTTCTAAACGGTGAGAAAATTTGTAAAGCAGAAGTACAAAGGGATCTGGGAGTGTTGGTCCAGGATTTTCTAAAGGTTAACTTGCAGGTAGAGTCCATGATTAAGAAAGCAAATGTAATGTTATCGTTTATCTCAAGAAGGTTGGAATATAAAAGCAGTGATGTGCTTCTGAGGCTTTATAAAGCTCTAGTTAGGCCCCATTTAGAATACTGTGTCCAATTTTGGGCCCCACACCTCAGGAAGAACATACTGGCGCTGGAGCGTGTCCAGCAGAGATTCACATGGATGATCCCTAGAATGGTAGGTTTAACATATGATGAACAGCTAAGGATCCTGGGATTGTATTCATTGGAGTTTAGAAGGTTGAGGGGAGATCTAATAGAAACTTACAAGATAATGTATGGCTTAGAAAGGGTCGACGCTGGGAAGTTGTTTCCGTTAGGCGGGGAGACTAGGACCAATGGGCACAGCCTTAGAATTAGAGGGGGTTAAATTTAAAACGGAAATGAGGAGACATTTCTTCAGCCAGAGAGTGGTGGGCCTGTGGAAATCATTGCCACAAAGCGCAGTGGAGGCCAGAATGTTAAATGTCTTCAAGGTAGAGATTGATAACGAGTTCGGCGAAGATTTGCAGCTCAGGTTGAGGTTCTGGATGTAAGTTTGCTGGCTGAGCTGGAAGGTTCGTTTTCAGACATTTCGTCACCATTCTAGGTAACATCATCAATGAGCCTCCGGTGAAGCGCTGGTGTTATGTTCTGCTTTCTATTTATGTGTTTAGGTTTCCTTGGGTTGATGATGTCATTTCCTGTGTTGGTGATGTCCTTTCCTGTTCTTTTTCTCAGAGGGTGGTAGATGGGCTCCAAATCAACAAACACATTGATTTGGAGCCCATCTACCACCCTCTGAGAAAAAGAACAGGAAATGACATCACCAACACAGGAAATGACATCACCAACCCAAGGAAACCTAAACACATAAATAGAAAGCGGAAAATAACACCAGCGCTTCACCAGAGGCTCACTGTTGATGTTACCTAGAATGGTGACGAAACGTCTGAAAACGAACCTTCCAGCTCAGCGAGCAAACTTACATCCAGAGATTGATAAATTCTTGATCTCACAAGGAATCAAGGGCTACGGAGAGAGTTCAGGGAAGTGGAGTTAAAATGCCCATCAGCCATGATTAAATGGCGGCGTGGACTTGATGGCCGAATGGCCTTACTTCCACTCCCATGTCTTATGGTCTTATGCTAGCCAACCTCCTGTCTTTTGGCACCACACATACAGCTATCAATGTTACAACATCTCAGCAAGGGGTCCAGCAATTGCTTCTCTAGCTTTCCGCAGAGTTCTAAGATATACCTGGCTAAATCCAAGGGATTTAGCCACTTTAATGTTTTCAGCTATCTAGCATCACCACATTGGTAACATGGATATTTTTCAAGATGTCATTATTTACTTTCCTATATTCTATATCTTCCATTTCCTTTTCCACAGTAAACACTGATGCGAATACTTACTTAGTACCTTCCCGAACTTCTGTGGCTCCACACATAGGCGGCCTTGCTGATCTTTAAGGAGCCCCATTCTCTTCCTATTTACCCTTTTGTCCTTAATGTATTTGCCGAATCCCTTTGGATTCTCCTTAACCTGATTAGCCAAAGCTAACTTATGTTCTCTTTTTGCCCTCCTGATTTCTCTCTAAAGTATACTCCTACTGTCTTTATAGTCTTCTAAAGATTCACTCAATCTCTGCTGTCTATGCCTGATGTATGCTTCCTTCTTAGTCTTGACCAAAACCTTTGTGCAATTCATATTCGTTATCCAGTAATGAAAGAAAATCATTGCAATTCTTGCAAGCATTTAAAAGATTTTCAAAGAAGACTGAATATTTCGTACAACTGGACTTCTTTTGTTGCATAATTTTATGCCCACGTTATGCGTTTAGGTTCAAGATAATCTGAGGAGAAAGTTAGGTCAAGGACTGCTTCAAATTTGTGCTTTTTATTTATTATATGTTAAAACTAAATACTAAATCTACAGATCGACTCCAAAACCTTAAATATTAAATCACTAAGTATACAGAAATATATCACATTCTAATCTTACTGTTGCATGATGGAAATACTATTCCATAAAATCTATGATTTATTACTATTTAGGCTATTGGAGTGGACCCTTTGTTCAGTCTTCTAACATTCACATGCAAAACTTGAGGTTTCTACTTAGCTTTCCATGCTTTTTTTTTCTTAATAACTCTGCCCACACTGTTTTATGCTCAGCGAGGAGTAGCTCATTCCAAGTTTGGTCCAATGTCCTAAAACCCTTACCTAACAACCTTCCTAAGTTTTTCTCCTCGCTATAAAAATTGATCAACACAGATACATTTCTAAATGTATTACTCAGATTAGTTCTTTTTACAGCATTTATTGTACAATTTTGTTTGTACTGATTTATTTTTGCCCACCCTGGAGGGTTTTGTTGCATGTTTTCTCACCCTATCATCAAACGTCTGCGTCATCTACCCCATCCCATGGAATCTCTTACACTTTTGATTTTCACCCCATTTTACCATGTGCCATTCCCAGAATAACTCACCACTTAAGTGGATATCTACCTAAAACTTGGCATTCCTTGAAGTCTGTGCCATATTTAAAAGGCTGACGTGCACCCAGATGACCACTCATGTTTTGATGCTGCCCTGCTTGTTTACAGTGTCAGAGCATGTTAGAGAAGGAGAAGATGTCACCACGATTCTTTGGCAGGAATTTGGATGTCCTGATGAACCTCCCTCAACACCAAACTTTCCACACCAATAGCATTGTGTGTTTTCTGAGCTGCCTCCTCTGTCCTTTGGTACACCTCACCATCTTTCCTCCATTTGCAGCATCACTAATAGCCGTGTCTTTCCAATTAATCTCATCTATTTCCCCTTTTGCATTTACAGGAGAGGACAGCTTGTATCAAGGCAGAGAGAGCCTGCACCAGTGGATGGTGTCCAATATCTGTGTCTTCACCCTCTACAAGTGGAGAATCCTAGTTATTGCAGAAAAAGCTCATGCTTCTTTGTAGGGATGCAGAAACATCCATATCCCACCAAATGAGTAAGTGCCATTCTTCAATCTACTATAACTTTCACATTGGCCCCACTGACACTCTCCACCAAAAGTCCCATCCTCAACCTCTGAGGACAAGAGTAGAGAGGCCTCAGACACAGCATTGACAAGGCAGCTTCCTGCACCCCCAATACCTTGGTGGGAACCACAGATGTAGTGGGTGTGGGTATACAAGCTGGTGAGCACCTAACAGCGACAACTGTGTAGCTGGCCAAAGGAAAATGTATCCAAGTAGCTGGCCAATTATGGCCATCTACCAGAGACTAGTCACTTGTTGAGATCCAGATAGGAGTTGACCCTTTGGAGTTGACAATCATGGACTACATCCAAATGCACACGATATAGCTGAAGTGACAGAAAGGCAAATAGAATGCAATGGCCTTTTACTGCTTAGAAGCTGTATCAGTGCAGTGATATGGCTGCTTGTTTGCATCTGTGAACAGTTTAGTGTCTGCCATAGAGAGCCAGGCCTAGCACACTCAGGGTTGGACAGGTGCACAAACCTGCACCCCAGCACCCTACCTATTGTTACCCAAGTCTGAAAGGCTGGTGATAGGGGTTGAAGATCTTTGACTCCAATGCAGCGCTCTACCCTCACAAGGAGACTATGTATGACACAAAGTGGCCAGGTCCTCCACCCCAACTGCACCCTGATTGCCTCCCTTGACCCCTTGTAGTTCGAACTAAGGAGTATATACAAAATGAGATTCAGCTAGAAACAAGTAGCTGAATGGTCTGTGGATTGGTGACCAGTTATCGATGACAAAGGCTTTATGCCTGCCAATAGCTATGTTTTTGGATCTTGGGTAGCTGAACAGTTTGTGAGTGTAAATGTGATTGTCGAAGGCCATCAGACGTCCAGAAATGAAGGTGCTATCTTTCTCTTTGCAATAAAAAAGCACCTGAGCCTGAAGAAAGGCAATTTATGTTCCCTCACCAATCACTGTATACTGTTGCTTTAAACCAATGAGTCCTCAAAATCTGTGAACTGGTTGCTCTGTGCCTCTTGTAAGGAATTGGAAAACACTTGAAGGGATAGACTTCACCAAACAGCAAGTCCTGTAAAGCCAAAAGGATCTTTTAAGTGAACGCTATGGACAGGGGTCATTGAATGCCTTCCTAGTTTTTCTCTCTAACCAATGCTTCCGGAACCTGTCTGCCTCTATATGTGAGCGTAGGGTGTGTTATATAAGGTGGTTAGAGTTTTAACAGGTACAGTTGTATATTAACGGTTCATAATTGTTTAGCTTAGCTAGGATTTATTTATTTGTAATAAATAATAATCCTCATTAAGTACCGATGCTTATCACAGATCCATGCTTTCTGTCAAACTGGGTCTGTAAGACAGGTGGAATTTTCATCTTTTATAAAATCTTTTGCTTTTGCCATGACTCTAGGAATAACAGTGCTCGAATTCCAGCACCTGACTATAGTGAGACTTAATAGAATTCTTAGTTGATTAAGGTTATTACTAACACACACAATAGGAGCAGAAGTAGATCAGTGGGCTCCTCCAGTCTGTTCTGCCACTCAGTGAGATCATGACTGATCTTTGTGTGTTTCGAATTCCACATTCCCACCTACCCCTGATAACCCTCAGTTTCCTTACCTAATAAGAATCAACCCAATCCTGTTTTAAAAATATTCAGTGACCTCCATCTGCACCACCTTCTGAAACAGAGTTTGAAAGCTGCATACCACTCTTTCAAAAAAAACTCCTCACTCTGTCGCGAATGAATAACTCCATTTTTAAAACAGTGCTGTTTAGTTTTGGACTTGACTATAACATAAAACATTTTTTCCACTTCCATTTTATGAAGATCAGACAGGAGTTTATAAACATCAATTAAGTCATCCCTTACTCTTCTAAAATCCAGCAGAAATGAGACCAGACTGTCCAACCTATACTCATAAAATAACACATTCATTCCTGGTAGCAAACTAGTAAAGCAAAGCTTTTCAATAAGAAGACCAAAACTGCATAGAAGAGGTCTCACTAATGTACCACATAATAATTGTAGAATAATATCCTTACTTTTGTATTGAATTCGTCACTCAATAAGGGAGAGAATCCTGTTAGCCTTTTTGATTATGTACTGTACCTGCATATGGATAAGGAAGTTATATTTAACCAGGTTTCTTTTTATCCACAGCACATGTTAGTTCTTAAAAGAACTCCAATAATTGTTGACTCTTCACAGAATTAGAGTACAGAAGAGGCCCTTTGAACTATCAAGTCTGCATCACTGAAAATATATCGCTACTTACATTACTATCACTTTGCTGCACATAGCCTTGAACGTTATGACACTTCAAGTGCTCATTCAAGTGATTTTTAAGGTTTGTGAGGTTTCCCATCTCAAACACTATCACATGCAATGCATTACATTCCCTCACCATCCTCTGGGTCAAAACGTTTTCCTCAAATACCATCTAAACCTCCCGACTTTTGCGGTAAAATTGTGCCCTGTTGTTACTGATCCTTCGACTAAGGGGAACAGGTGCTTTCTTTTCACCCCATCCATGTCCCTCTTATTCTTATACTCTTCTATTAAGTACCCCCTTAACGTGCATTGCACCAAAGAAAACAAACCAAACTTATCCAGCATCTCTTTATAGCTAAAATGCTCTATTCCAGGCAACATCCTAGTGAATCTCCGTTGCATCCCCTCCAGTGTAATTTCATCTTTCTTATAGTGTGTTAATCAGAACTGCAGACAGTCCTCCAACTGTGGCCTAACTAAAATTCTGTACAGCTAAAACATGATCTCCTTGCTCTGATGACCTATGCCATGACTAATAAAGGTAAGCACCCCATATTCTTTCTTAACTACCCCATTAATCTGCGCTGCCACTTTCAGGTATTTGCAGACAAAAACCGCAAAGTCCCTCTGTTTCTCTGAGCTTCCTAAGGTATTGCAATTCGTTGAGTATTCCCTTGTCTCGTCCTTCTTCCAAAGTGCATCAACTCACAATAATCAGGGTTAAATTCCAGCTGTCACCAGTCTGCCCATCTGATCGATCCTTTTTATTGTCCTGTAACAACACTGTAAGCCATCCAGCCAATCTTTGTGTCATCCGCAAACTTACTCATCATCCCTGCGCATTCTCATCTACATCATTTATGAATATCACAAATAATAAAGGACCCAGCACTGATCTCTATGGTGTGCTGCTGCACACCAGGCTCCAGTTACAAAAGCAGGTTTCTATCACCATGCTCTATTTTCGGTTACTAAGCTAATTTTGGATACAACTTGCCAGGTTACCCTGGATTCCATGAACTTCTACGTTGTTAATCAGTTTGGGAAATCCCTTATCAAAGGGCTTGTCAAAATACAAACAAACTACATCAACTGCCCTACCCTCATTCAAACATGTGATTACCTCCTCAAAAAATTTCACTAGATTCGTTAGGTATGACTTCCATCTGACAATGCCATGCTGATTATCCCTGATCAAACCTGGCCTCTCCAACAGGCGATTGATTCTTTCCTTCAGAATGTTCTCCAATAGTTCTCCTATTAGTGCTGTGAAATTCAATGCTCTGAATTTCCTGGTTTATATCCACTACCCTTCTCAAGAAGTGGAATCACATTAGCTGTCCTCCAGGCCTCTGGCACCACCCTGTGGCCAGAGAGGAGTTAAAAATTTGGGTCAGTCAGGGCCCCTGCAATTTCCTCCCTCGTCTCCCACAGCAACCTGAGATACAACTTAACTGGACCTGGGATTTGTTCACTTCTAGATCTGCCAAAACCTCCAGTATCTCCTCTCTTCTTATGTCAATCTGCTCAAGAATCTCACAGTCCATCTTCTCAAATCCTGTACTTGTATCCTCCATCTCCCATGTAAAGACAAATAGGATAATATCCTTACTTTTATATTCAATTCTAATAAAGGATACAAACTATTAGCATTTTTGATTATTTACTGTATCTGCGTTGGACAAGAAAATTATATTTAACCAGGTTCCTCTTTATCCACAGCATGTTATATCTTTAAAGAACTCCAAAAACTGCTGACACTTCATAGAATTAGATAACAGAAGAGGCCCCTCAACCTACTGAAGATTGTGAAATTTCCCACCTCAACCATCATCTCTACACTTTATCAATTGTCTCTGGCTTCACCCCGCAAATTGCCTCCTTAATCCCTAATAGACCCTACTAATTCCCTGGTTTTGCTATTCTCCTTGATTACTTGTAGACAATCTTGAGATTCTCCCTATTCTTGCCCACCAGCATTTTCTCATAACCCCTCTTTGCTCTCTTATTTGCTTTCTTGAACTCCCTCTGCACTTCCTACACTCTTGAAGGATCTCTATTGTTTTGCTCCCTTCGTACTTGTCATGCATCTGTAGTGATTAGACCCAGGTAAATTTTATTCACTATGAGTTCTTTGAGCAGAATTGATAACCTGGGCCAATCAGGGAGCCTTCGGAGACAGTATTAAACAGGACATTCAGAATGTCCTCATTTGACGGACTGACTCCGAGATGACTGGCCACAGCCAGTATACTATGCACATGTAAATAGAAGGTGACTTGGTGACTGGATACTGGCCTCTTTGCAGTTATTTCAACATCTCTCTTCTCCTTTATCTAGCCCTAAATGTTCCTAAACGTCCATAATTCTCTGGGCTCACTGCTCCTAAATTTTACCCTAAAGTGAACATGTTGGACCTCTATTCCTCCCCGTGTCTTTTTGAATGCTTCCATCTGTTCTGTTGTAGATTTACCCTCAACTAGCTGTTCCCAGTCTACTTAAGCCAGAAGCCGAATTGTTTTTGCAAAATCTACTTGGCTGTAATCCAAAACCTTTTTTTTAATGGACCATCTTTCTTCTTTTCCAAACAAATTAAACCATATGGTGTTGTGTTTGCTATCACCAAAATGCTCCCAAACTGTCACCTTTAACACCTGTCCAGCTTCGTTCCTCAGAATTAGGTCCAGTACTGCGCTATCCCATGTAGGACCACCTACAAGTTGACATATAAAGCTGTCCTGCATACATTTCAAGAAATCTGCCATCCAAACACTTCATACTATAAATATCCCAATTAATATTAGGGTCTTTGAAGTCCCCTAATATAATTTTGCTGATTCCTGACTTCCTTGACATTTTCTAAGTGTGCAGCTGAAATCTCTTTAATTAAAAAAATTCTAACACATTCCCAATGAAATTGCACCACAGAGGTTGGTATCCTGTCACCAAGTGACCCTTTATTTACATGGGGTAAGTCTTTAACACTGATCCAGATTCCTCAGAGCCAGCTCTCGCAGTGAACAGAACTTCTGACAATCCTGTTTATATCTGTCAGGCAGAGCCCCCTTAAATGGACCAGATTAACATCCCCAATCAGGGAACACATATTCTATACGTCCACCTGGCTGACCTTGTTACAATTATTACATTTCTCCACCTCTGAGTCTGAGGACATAGGCTGGCTTTTATAGTTATGCCTCCTGCGGCATTTTAGCACCACGTCAGGTTCCTCCAACTTGGACTTTGATATGGCAGCATGTAACACACAATAGCTCAGCTCTTGCACATGGATTGTTTGAGAAATGTATTCAATTCTTCAGCCGGCAAAAGCATCGAGGCAGCGACATCCACCATGTTCATCTCAGATTCCGAGATATCCTCAATGCTTGTTGGAAAGGGAGAACCCATTGGTGCTAGAACAGTTGGAGAGACTGTCAAGAAGCCAGGCACATTTTGTTCCTGCATCATTTTCAAATTTGCAGTTTCCACATGCTTGTTCAGGACTGTTGCACCTAACTAAACTTTACATGTCACTGGACCTGACCTCACATTGATGATGCCTGTCACTTGTGCAGACCTATTCCCGTGGTCGTACACCAAACTTCATCCCCTAAAGTAAATGGTCTCCCTCACCTGGTGGAGTCTTGTGTCTGGCATTGGCATTCCTGATGCCGTTTCACCTTCGCCTTCCCCAGGTCAGGGAAGATCAGATTTAATTTGGTATGGAGTCTTCTCCCCATGAGCATCTCTGCTGGAGCTATCCCTATAGTTTCATGAGGGATGCTCCAATAATCATATAGGAATGGGGACAATTTGGAATCAAGTGAAGCTGTAGGCTGTTTCTTTAAACCTGCCTTCAAAGTTTGGACAGGATAGTGCAGTGCTTGATGCAATTCTGAGGAATAAAGCTGAACAACTGTTCAAGGTGACCTTGTGAGAGCATTTTACAGATAGTGACTGTAACACCATATGGTTTAAGTTTGTTTGGAAACTGAGAAAAATGTATGCTGTCACCATGAGACCCTTTATTTACATGCGGAAAATCCTTGACACTGATCCAGCTTCCTCAGAATCAGCTTACAGAGTGACCAGAACCTCTGACACTTCTGTTTATATCTGTCAATCGGAGCCCCCCAAATGGTTCAGATTAACAGCCCTGATCAGGGAACTCACATTCAATTAGGTTGACCTGGCCGACCTCGTTACAATCACAACACCCCATGACAGACATCAAGTCAACCTCGAGTCATGGAGATGTACAGAATGAAATGAGATCCTTTGGTCTAACTTGTCCATGCTGACCAGATATCCTAAACTGAACTAATCCCAAACACCAGCATTTGGCCCATATCCCTCTAAACATTTCCTATTCATATACTCATCCAGATGCCTTTTAAATATTGTAATTGTACCAGCCTCTGCCACCTCCTCTGGCAGTTCATAATTTCCTGACTCTTTCCCAGTCCAATAGAACCTTTTCTGAGTCTTAGGAATTGTGAAAAATTAACACCAAAATGTCCAATGCCTCATTGGCAACCAATTTTAAGACCCTGGGATGAAGTTCACCTGGGCCCAGAAACTTGTCAATCCCCAGTGCCATCAGTTTGCTAAGCACCACTAAGCACCAAGTAATTAAATCCTTTTCCCATTTCCACCTCCAGATTTACAGGTATTACTGAGATATTTTTAGGCTCTATAGTGAAAATGAGAGCAAAAGCAAAATATCTGTTCATCTGCCATTTCCTTATTATCTACCATTAACTTCACATTTTTGCTATTTACAACATTGACTTTATTTATTCTTTTCCTTTTTAAATACCCAGAGAAACATATGATCTTTGATTTTATATTACCAGCTCGATTCCTCTCATGCTCTATTTTCTTCCTCCTGATTAAACTTTTAGTCCTTCTCTGCTTTTGTTTATATTCTGACCAATCATCTGGCATACCAGTCATCTTTGCACAAATTATATACTTTGTCCTTAAATCTGATACTTTTCCTAACTTCTTTAGTTAACTAAGGATGACAGGTCCTTCTTTTGAAAGTTTTCTTCATAGTACGAATACACTTATTCTCAGTATTCTGAAATATCTCCTTAAATGTCTAATGCTATATTCCTTCAGATCTATCCCCTGGACAAATATTCCAATTCACTTTAGTAATTTCAGCATTTATGTCCACATAGTCATCCTTACTTATGTTTAAAAACACTGGTCTTGGATCAATGTTTCTCCCTTTCAAACTGCATGTAAAATTCAATCACAGTGCTGCTACCTATATGTGCCATTACTCTAAGGTCTTTAGTTAATCCTGTCACATTTCACAACACCAAGCTGTCCCTTAATGCATTTAAATATTTAGTATTATTCACTTACTTGTGTCACATTTTATATATTTTATTAATGTGACCACCGATTTGTGTACTATGTTAAAATTTAAGAATCGGAGAAACCTTAACTAGTTTTCCTTTACCAAATTGATGTATTCATAGGAAATGATTATATTCATTCATCTCTAAAATGGCAGAAGGATTTCCAAAAGATCCATAGATAGGAACTTTCTCAAAACAGCATTATTCAATAAGATTTAATAATGTTTTGATCGTATCAAGGATAATTATTGTGGCACTGATTTTTTTCCCCTGTGCTGGAGTATTTTCATACCAAATTCAACACTGTAGTCAGATTCATGCTATTTTTCTTTTAAAGATGATATTTCTTTAGCAGTTACATTTGATAAAATTTCTTGGTTGCTGAATGAAATTGTCTGTTTCTTGCTTAAACTGGCAAATCAAAAGATTTAACTGCCTTCAGTGTTAGGGCTCTGAAACATTAAATTCCAAAAATAGTTATTCTGAATTGTTTTTCAATCATTTTACTTTAAGCTGTTTTTCAAGCATTTGCTTACTTGCTTGTTGTTAACCTTGTTGGTAAATAAATATATTAGACATTGTTAGATCGCTGTCAGCAGTCTTCCGCCTGTTTTCAAGCCTAGTCTTTAAGGAGAATATGACACTTTTAGAAGAAATTTTCCTCTAAGGGATTGACTCTGCATGGATATACAGTAATTAGCATATTTTTGTATGTGCTTGATCAGATTTATCCTCTTGGTCCTGGTGGACTTTTACTGCTGTCACATTTTTAAAGGCCTATGTCCCCTGTTATTGGCTTTAAAGGCTTTTCTTCAGACCTACAGATCTTCATGATGATTTTTCTGCAGAAACTTTCTGTTCAGAGCTACGCAACTCTGTGTCTTTTCTGGCTGCTACGGGGTCTTAAAGTTGTACCAATGATATTTTGTAAAAATAAATTTTTGAGTTCTTTTCTTCTCTGAAGGATTTCAGTCTATATTTATACAACCACAGATAGGGTAGTGAATCCCGTCACTGTCACTATCTCCTGTTGGGAGGTATTATGCACACATTCATGTCTTTGAATTAAGATGCACTGGTAAAGGAGAAGGCAAGGTCAAGAACTGTCTTAAGACTTGGGTTTCTTGATAGCAATGTCTAGTACATACCAAGTCTAACTACCACAGCATATTGTAGTTTAAGGTATAGGAGGCTGTAATCTTACCCTGATATAATTGAAAGGCTATTCCATAACTTCTACTGTCAATTGATAGTCAGACTACACCACGTGTTTCTTTCTATGTGTTTTTAAGACTCAAATGGCTAGACTTCTGCCTAGCATTCCATGTGTTTTCTGCCCTTTTTAAACTTCTGCAACACTCTATTTGTGCCTAATAAGGAGCAGCTCTGTGATATATTTGCAAGGTTAGTCCAGTGTCCTAAGGCCCTACACGACAAACTGTTCTAACAATTTTAAACTACTGAATCAGTAAAATCGGTTACATTTACAACAAAAGAGGTTCCCACAGTTTTCAAGTAACACATTTTTGAATGTGAGGCAAAAAAACAGTTAAATACAACGATAAAGGAAATATATATTACACCTCCAAACAGATTTAAAATCAAAAATCCTTCAGACAGGGATCTGAACTAGACGATATGGAAGGTACAAGTCATTTCATATGGAACGGCTTCAGGATTACAGATGAAACTCAGGGAAGAACAAATCAATGCAATTACAGCCGTTCTACTTGGTGAGAAAAAGGCTAAGAAGAGATCTGATAAAGGCTTTCAAATTATGAGTTCGCCGTTGAGTGTGGATAGGGCAAAAACTGTTTTTGTTCATAAAATGATCAAGAAC
Source organism: Stegostoma tigrinum (assembly GCF_030684315.1). Classification (NCBI taxonomy): domain Eukaryota; kingdom Metazoa; phylum Chordata; class Chondrichthyes; order Orectolobiformes; family Stegostomatidae; genus Stegostoma; species Stegostoma tigrinum. Next base: position 22,963,586 of record NC_081371.1, on the reverse strand, counting down.
ATGGGTGCATAGAGTTAAGGTGATCTGCAAAAAAAGAAGAATTAAGTGAGGAATAGCTTTTTCACTCAGGGAGTAGTTAGGGTACAGAATGCATTGCCTAGAAGATTAGGCATATTCATCTGAGGCATTCAAGAGGCCAGGCAGTTAGTAATTATTTGTAAAAATTATTGTGCAAAAATAGGGGGAAAATGCAAGTGATTGGCATTGGGTAATGATGCATGAGCTGGTGCAGGTACAATGGGCCAAATGACTTCCTTCTGTGCCATAATACTATAATTCTGAATTCTTTTGTTTGTAAGCCTAATTACAGATCTTGTTTTAAAGCAACAGTATATAAGAGATCTTACAGCGCCTTACAAGCATCTTTGGAAAGAAAACACAGAACCCTAGAACTGTAGAAGGGTCACTGGACCCAGAACATAACTCTGATTTTTTTTCTTCTCATATGTTGCCAGACTTGGTGACCTTATCCAGCAACTTCTGTTTTTTTTCTTGATTAACAGCACCCACAGTTCTTTCATTTTTTTTCACAGAATACCAAGACAATCCTTCAATATATATCATTTAATTACCTTGTTCAGAGATGTTGTGACAGATGTCTGGGACAAATGGGACTTGAACACAGATATTCTGACCCAAAGGTAATGATACCTCTTACTGCACCAGAACAACCCGCAATATTCATCGTGTGATGATATTTTACATTTGGCAGAAATAAATCAATTTTCCTTGCAGTAATAGGTGACTTATCTGAATGACTTTTTAAGGCTTTACATTTTAGACTTGTCATCAAGATGTGTTTTACTATTTTAGCAAAGTTCCTCCATTGACGAGGATGTCTGACAGAAACTGCATTGAGTAGGTATTCCTTAATCAACATTAGAGGAATGCTGACAGCAGCCTTAAAACAAAGACAGAAAAGCTATGTAGAATAAGCAAACATCTTTAGAAAGCAACAATTCTCACTTCTGAGCAAAAATGCATGTTTCACACATAATTCTAAACCTTATTGAAGAAACACAATCAGTTTAGAAATCAAATAGCAGTGATCAATGTAACACTATTCAAAGAGAAATCACTGAAGCTAAGAGAAAAAAAATCACACTACTTGAGATTAATTACCCTGGTGTCTGAAATTACATGACTGAGAGATCAGAATATACAACTTATCTCCCAGGTTTGGAGGAATTATTCAAATGTCTTCCAACAGCAGACAAATTTTCAAAATCTGATCATCAGAATCCTTGAGATTGCAACCACCATGCAAATAAAGACAGAAGTGTTTTTACAAAGGCTTACTGCAAGAGGGAGAGACAACTGTAAACAAAATATTCTGGAAATCAGTAGGTCGGGCAGCACCATGGAGAGAGAACATGCTAACATTTCCAGTCTAGATGACTCTTCATCAAAATTGACGTGAAGTGTGGAGGGGGCAGTATTTATGCAATAGTTGGAGGCTGGACGGATGGAGTGGTGGGGGAAGAAAGGGTATGGACAGTGTAGATTAAGTGATTGGGATCTGAGAATGGCAAAACAATGGCGTGTCTAACTGCCAAACTGGAAAGAGCAGGTGTTCCCACTGGAGTGGGGGGAGGGGACAGAGGACATGGTGACAAAGAATACAACAGGCAAAGTTAAAAGGAACGGAAGAAATGGGAGAGAGTTCACAATTTGAAGGTATTGAACTGAATATTAAATCCAGAAGGTTATGAAGTGCCTAGTCTGAAAATGAGATGCTGTTCCTTCAGCTTGTAATTTCATTTGGTGGAGCATTGCAGCATGCTGATGACAGACAAGTGGGCACACGAGCAGGATGCTATTAAGGATGCTTCCTGATTGCGGGAAGGGTCTGGTCATGTTTGTGCATGGAATAGAGGTTTTCTGCAAAGTGGTCACCCAGTTTGCGTTTGGTTTCTCCAATGTAGAGTAGGCCACACTGGATGCAGCAAATGCAATAGACCAGGTTGGAGGAGGTACAGGTGAAATGCTGCTTCACCTGGAAAGAGTGTTTGGATGGCGAGCAGGGAAGAGGTGAAGAGGCAGGTCTTGCACCTTCTGCAGTTACATCGGAAGATGCCGTGGGAAGGGAGTGTAGTGCTGGTAGTCATTGAGGAATGGTCTAGGATGTCTTGGAGGAAGGATCCCTGCAAAATACAGATGGGGGAGTGAGTTGAAGACATATTTGGTGGTGGCATTCTGCGGAGAATGGTGGGATACAAAGGGTACCCGATCATGCTGCTGTGAATGATGGGAAGGAGCAAGGACAGAAGCATGGGTAATAGCTCAGATGCAGTTGAGGGCCCTGGCAACCACTGTGGGCAGCAAATCACAGTTAAGGAATAAGGAAGCCATGTCAGAAGCACTGTTTGGAAGGTGGCATCATCCAAACAGATATGGGGTGTGAACAGCTATAGTGAAGGTAGCGATGGGAGTTAGTGGCTTTGTAATGGATGGCAATGGACAGTTTATTCCTCAGGATGGATATGGAGAGGTCGAGGAAAGGAAAAGAAGTGTCAGGATAGAAATTGGAGGCAAAATTCAATAATTTTTCAAGGTCCAAGCAAGAGCATTTAGTGGCACCAAAACAACTGAATAAAGAGTTGTGGGAGAGGTCAGAGTAAGACTGGTACAAAGATTGTTTCACGTACCCCAAAAAGAAGCAGGATCCGTGTGGGTGCCCATCGCCACTCCTTTGACTTGGCTGATGGGAAGTGAGCTAAAGGAGACATTGTTAAGTGGGAGAAAGCATTCAGCCAAGCAGAGAAGAGTGGTGGTGAATGGGGACCGTTCAGAGTTCTGGTCAAGGAAGAAACCGAGAGATGAGTTGGACAGGATAAAACGTATGAATTGCGTGACCTACCTACTGTGAAATGAGGAGTGTAGTGACTTCCTGAACTACAATGTGTTGCAAATGAAGGGAAAGCAGCCAATAAAGTAAGTAGGATTAGTAAATATATCTCGTCTTACAAGTTAAAAGTAAGATTTTCAGTTTGTGCTTAAGTCTCTAAGTATTTTCTCCTTTTCTCTTAAACATTGCTTGGCAATGGTGTTTGTTTTCAGTTTTTTTTAAAAGTGTAAAGAGTAGGAAATCTCAAGTAATCAACTCACAAATTAAATCAAACACAATAAAGATGGCAGATAGGTTATGTGTTCCTGCTACAATATGTGGAAGCTGCTGGACAGCAAGGTGATCCAGAATAAACACATTTGTCATAAGAGTCTGTTGCTTAAGGAACTTCAGATCTGTGTTGAGAAGTTGGGAGTCTCAGCTGCAGACACAGTAGCTCAGTGGTTAGCGCTGCTGCCTCACAGCTCCAAGAACCTGGGCTCAGTTCCAGCCTCAGGTGACTGCTTGTGTGGGTTTGCTCTGGTTTCCTCCCACAGTCCAAAGATGTGCAAGTTAGCTGGACTGGCCATGCTCAATTACCCACAGGGTCCAGGGATGTGCAGACTTTGTGGATTAGCCATAAAAATTGCAGGGAGTAGGTAGGGGAGTGAGTCTGGATGAGATGCTCCTTGAAGGGATGGACTCAACAGGCCAAATGGTCTGCTCCCACCTGTAGGGATTCTATGACACTGCAACATAGCAGGGAAAGTTATGAGAAACCTAGCTTCAGGAAGTGGTCACACCTCTTAGACGTGGCAATTAAAATTAGGTCTGTATTAAGGTCAGAAGGGTGTAACTGCAGGTAAGACAGATGTGATACCCTAGGGGTTAGCATTGTTTCAGAGATAGTAGGAACTGCAGATGCTGGAGAACCTGAGATAACAAGGTGTAGAGCTAGATGAACACAGCAAGTCAAGCAGCATCAGAGGAGCAGGAAGGCTGATGTTTCGGGGGTTCTAGGCCTGCTAGCTTTCCTGCTCCTCTGATGCTGCTTGGCCTGCTGTGTTCATCCAGCTCTACACCTTGTTATCTCTATGATACCCTAGGGGCTTAGGTTTGAGGAGCTTTGGCCTCTGCAATTGTTCAACTGTTATGAGGTTCTTGTAAACTTTATGGATGGGTGTTGGAACTGCAGGGAGGATGAATGAAATAATCATGGCACCATAGTACAGGGAGCCATTCAAGTTGAGGAGGAGAAAGGAATGCTGTAGTGGTAGGGGACAGCCTATGTAAGAAAGCAGGAGTGGATTTCCAACAGGCCATCCTAACTGAACATATGGGTGAGGAGAAGTGCCGAAGGTACAAGATGTTATTTTTCTCGTCATGTCAGTTGAATCAGGAGTATTCTTTTGAGCCTTGCAGCAAACAGATAGGCCTCACCCACCATCCCACAATCTTGAGTGCAGGCTAATAAAGCTTTACCATATGAAAATTCCCACTGGTTCTAGGGCAGAGACTTGTTGACTACACGCCAAATAAATCAGAAGATGAAATTACTCTCAATGCTCAATTCTGCCAAGATTGAGGCACTTTGCTTCTCACATCAGCTTCTACCTCTCGAGACCCACAAGGTGAAATTGGAGCCACAATGTTCTCTAAGATAGTCCATCACTGGAAAAACTAGAGACAGTTCAAAGTGACAAAACTATCAATATCAGTCACTCCTACACTCAGACCCTAAGGTGTTCTTAGTTGCAACGATTAGGGGGGAAAAATAAAATAACATGGAAAGTTTAGAAATATATATATTAGTAGCTATTTCAAGTGCAAGTAGCTGCAATGTGCAGATGCTCAATGTGGAACACATTGGGGTACAGTATGTTGAATCAGGTCATTGTATACTTAGCATCAATACACCAGAATATTATTACACGATCAAGCTTCATAATTATGCATTTATATACACTATCTGGTGTTTAATGTAACATTGAGTTTGTTCTAAGAATCATTCAGGATTAACCACTATTATTTGGACTAGATAAGAAAGACAGCATGCAATTTTGTTGTTTATTTTCAATACATACTCTGGGCTTGAATGCAATTAACTTCAAAATCATTTCAACTGTGAACAGCCCGGTGAACAGCATATTAAGGACATCCATGGCTTGACTGAAGGTCTGTGACTGGCCATAGTGCTGAAAAGAAAGAAACAAAGAACTAGATAAAAATCCATGATTTCAGGAGGAGTTGATACTTCATTACAACATTACTACAGCAGTTAATTTTTGAATAAAATGTATTTGATTTATTTAGAATCTAATTTACACTAAGTGCTACTAATTTTAAAGCAGTAATATTACTCTTACGGGCAGATAGACTTTTCTCAGCAAAACTATTTTCCATTTGCCATTTCTTGGAATTATATCATCTTCGTTTCCATTTTGCATATAGAGTAAATTGAAAATAATGAATAGGCCTGTTGCTGAACAAGTAAACTTGTCCTTAAATTCAGTAAAAAATTAGTAATTAGAGACTTGTATCACATGCTTTGACTCTACAAATTTTTCAACAATGCCCTTCTTCAGCAAAAAGCAATAACATTTTTCCAAGCTAGTAAATGTTCGTAAACAGCTACATGAAACTTTTAAATAACACCTTAAAATTTTCAGTCCAGATACGTTGCTTTTTGTTAATTAAGACTTAGCATGTCATTAAAACTCACGCGACAGCACCAACCTAAAATTTTGCTTGCCACATTTATTGGTCAAATCATGGATTAGTAAAGCAATTTCATGACTTTAATGGATTTCAGTGCCAAATCTAGTGCGATACTAGCAGAGCAAAACTTATAAGAACAGAGAGTTTAAAAGCTGCAGTGAGCCATTCTACACTTCACACCCACTCTGCCATTCAACAAGATCATTCTGATGTGGTTGTGGGCTCAACTTCACTATCCTGTCTTTTGCCAATGTAGAAACTTATGGAAAAACAGACAAAATCAGTCAGGGACTTCTAGACTTACGCATTTAAGTATGTATATGTGAATTACAGAGGCTGAATTCTAAGTTGTGGCATAAAAACAGTGAGCTCTGAACTCTCACTGATAAACATCAACTTAGAAAAAAAGTCTCATTCATCAATCCAGTTGGTATATGGCCAATCAAAAAGAAATCCTCACCAGAGAGATGATGAAAGATACTAAATGAATTTAATCAAATCTAAATTGAGTTAGATTTATTTGAAGAAATATCATTTTGGGATGCAGGAAATGAATAATTTGAAACATACTGCAGTACGTTTGGAAGGCACAGGTTGTTTTGAACCTAGCTTATCAAAACTATCTTTTGTTTTTTTTCCTGAAAATTATGCCTGTTGTAGATTACCTACAGATTGATTGGTCGTTATGATTAGTCAAAAATCCCTTTCCAATTCCATTTTCTTGAATCAGGTGACTACTGGTGTAGTAGAAGGCAAACTGGATTAGGCAAACTATTTTGTCATGAAGTAATTCTTGTGCTCCAATGAGGGTGACTACATTATGCTGCTTTCACACATCTTATACATACAGGTCAGTTGGCTGGATGGCTGGCTTCTAACATGGAGTGATGCTAACAACATGGTTCGGTTTCTGCAAAGGCTGAAGTTACCATGAAGGACTCACCTTCTCAGCCTCTCTTGAGGTGTGATTATCCTCAGACTAAACCACCACCAGTTATCTCTCTCCCTCTCTCTAATGAGAGAGAGAGTAACCCCATGGTTTGGTAAGACTATGGCTATTCTAACTTGTTCACACACAATTTATATCAGTGACTTGAATGAGCAGAATGAAGGCATTGCAGTTACATTTGAAGATGCAACATTGATGTGTAGGAAATTTTACTGTGAAAAGGACTTAAAGGGGATGCAGATAAATGTGATAATAAAATGTGAGGCTGGATGAACACAGCAGGCCAAGCAGCATCTCAGGAGCACAAAAGCTGACGTTTCGGGCCTAGACCCTTCATCAGAGAGCCTCTCTGATGAAGGGTCTAGGCCCGAAACGTCAGCTTTTGTGCTCCTGAGATGCTGCTTGGCCTGCTGTGTTCATCCAGCCTCACATTTTATTATCTTGGAATCTCCAGCATCTGCAGTTCCCATTATCTCTGCAGATAAATGTGGACAGGTTAAGTGAATGGGGAAAGATTTAGCAGATGGAGTATAATGTGGGCAATTGTGAAGTTGTTCATGTTGGACATAAAGAATAAAAAACAAGCAGTATTACTTAAACAGTGAATGCCTGCAGGATTTCGAAATCCAGAGGGATCTAGATATACTATTACTTGAATCATGAAATGTATAATACAAATAGAGCAAATAATAAAGGTCAATGGAATTTCATTCCTTATTATGGAAAGACTTGAATGTTAAAGAAAGGATGTTGTACTTTGGTTATATATGGCATTTGTGAGACTACATCTTACATACTGTGTGCATTCCTTATTTAAGAATGTTATAAATACTGTAAATGAAGGTTGTTCAATGAGGTTTACTAATTTGATACTTGAAATTAATAGGTTGTCCTATGAAGAAAGGATAAACAGATTGGGCTTGTTTCCAGGGGAATTTAGATGAACGTGTGGCAGCAGGTTTGAAGTGTGTGAGGTCCTGAACAGACTTGACAAGGTGGACATGGTAAGGGTGTTTCCTCTTGTGGATGAGTCAGGAACCAGGCAACATTGTTTAAAAATTACAGGTTGCTCTTTCAGGACAGAGATGAGGGGAATATTCTTTTTTCTCTTAGACAGTTGTGAGACTTTGAAATACTAAGCCTTAGCTGGTGTTGAATATGGGGTCAGTGAATTTTTTTTAGGCAGACCTGGATAGATCTTTGGAAAAATTCAGCAGGTCTGGCAGCATCTGTGGAGAGAATTTAGAGTTAATGTTTCAGGTCCAGTGACTCTTCTTCAGAACGTAAGAGTCACTGGATCCGAAATGTTGACTCTGATTATTTCTCTCCACAAATGCTGCCAGATCTGCTGAACTTTTCCAGAAATTTCTATTTCTGTTTCAATATTATGTACCTGGCTGTATGACATTGCCTGAGAAAAGTATAAAGCAAAAATCAGTTAGAAAGAAATGCAAGTCCACAGCCAAATACATGTGCATTTTCCTGAATTTTTTTCCTATGATAGGAAAAGCTGTCAGGGTCCTTTAACGATGTGTATATTTCCTTGCCCAATTTTCCTCTTTGTGATGCATGCAGGACAGGCTTTATGCACAGGTGCTAAAATAAATCCTAACACCTCATAAATAAGTAGCAGATGAGAAACAAGTCAGAATTGTTTAGTTACATAAAATAATTTCTTTGAAGCACAGTTAAGAACATGAGCATGTATTTTTCAAAAGTCTGCACAGAGGACTTCTTATTCCATTTGCAGAAAATAAAAACACCAAATTAATGCTTTTTTTTCCCAACTGGAATACTTCTTGGAACTGTTCTCACTCTACTGATGTTACTTCGTCTAAAAAGCAACACAAATCCAGTCTAACCAAAGGTAACTAAATTCCAATTATTCACTTTGTCATACCTGCATTGCCAGGCAAATTGTGTTCAGCAGGATCAAGACAAACATCAGGTACTCGAAGTAGGTGGAATTTACCACATACCATACTTTATACTGGTAAGTATTCTTTGGAATATACCGCCGAAGAGGCCGAGCCTTTAAGGCATATTCCACACACTGGCGCTGTGAATGGCAGGAGAAAAAATGGTATTTTATATCACAATAAATATCATATTATATGCTTCAAAAAGGGCATGAGATACCTACTAACATTGCATAAACATAGTTTGTCTCAAATATTTTAGTACAGGTTGAAAATATTAATATTTTGTAATAACAAGTAAATTTTTAAGCAGAACCAGACTTGAACTTTAAATATTGTATTTTGTGTTAATTTCAACTGAATATATGCATGCAGATGGCATAAACCTAGGAGGCTATTCTAGTTTCAACTAAACCTCAAAAGGTGTACTGTTTAAAAATCAGGTCCCAGACTCAAGTTGTGAACTTTATTTTTACAAATGTGCAAGAGGGCCATAGAACCATCAAGATTTACAACACATTTAGAGACCGTGCACACACATAATTAAAGAGAACTATTGGATAGAACAGGATTTTTGTCCCAACTGGTCTGCTGATGTTTATGCTGTACAAAAGCTTCTCTACCAGGCTACTTCATCAGACACCATCTACAAAACCTTTTATCCCTTTCTCTGTCATATAATTATCTAGCTTTCCCTTAAAGGTATATTTGTTGTTCAGTCTAGTTATTCAGTTATTAAATTAATTGAGTTTATTCTTAAATTTTGTCACCCAGTTTTGAGCCCCCCACAAGGAAATGTCTGTTACTTCTAATATATCAAACTCCTTAATGACTCCTTAATTGTAATTAATCTAATGATTGTTAATCTTTTAGTTCTCATATTGCCCTTGGAAATTCTATTATAAATTCTTCAGTCCTTCTATATCCTTTTTGAACTACGTGCATTAGAACATTTTGTTACATTTATTCATGGGATAAAGACATCATCGGCACAGACAGCATTTATTGTCAAGCTGAGCCATCTTCTTGAACTGCTGCAATTGTTGTGGTGTAGGTATACTGCTAGATGGATTAAATTCCAGGACTTCTACTTAGTGACGTGAAGGAAATGAAATATATATTCTAAATCAGGATGGTGTGGGACTCAGAAAAAAAATTGCAAATTGCAAACATTCCCATGTTCCCACTACCCTTGTTCTTCAGGGGAAGAATTCACTTGTTTGGAAGATATCGTTGAAGGAGGGTCACATATTGGTGCTGTTCAACTTGTAGCTGGTATAACAATAACATCACTGTATGCCCAAAGTGAAAGAGTGAATGGTTAAAATGGTGGCTGAGGTGCAAATTGAACAGCTTTCGTTACCCTTGACAGTACTGAGATTTATGAAATATGCTGGAATGGCACAGATGCATGCAAGTGGAACTTATTCCATCATACTCCTAACACGTGTCTTGTTAATCATGGATAGACCTTAGAGTCTGGAGGTGAACTACATGCCACAAAATGCCTAGTCTCCGTCCTGGTAATGCAACTCAAGTAGGTACATGGCTGGTCTAGTCAATGGCCTCATTTTGGTCCCATAATTTTCAGGAAAAAATGGTTGAGTTGGCACTTTTGCAAAATGTTAACCCTGCTGTAACTGAAAATGGTTAGAAGAAGTTAAGAAGAGAAAAATAAACTTACAATGCAAAACCTACTTTTATGTGTCACAGAGAGACATGCACAATCAGATAATGGTTCTCATCCAGAAGATAACAAAGGTCTTGACAAAGTATTGTGAAAATGTAAATTGGACATTGGTCAGAAGAAAAGCTTTGAACCACAGATGGCAGACAAGCTCTCTCTGAACTGCCAATTCCTTAGGTGAAAGAAGACTTAATTTTCGCAGAGATGACCTTGTAACAGTAGACATTTTAGCTTGCCACCTAAGTATGATTCAAAAGAGGCAAGATGTCTAGCCAAAGGTAGATTACATCTTAACAATCCAGGAAGAATCAAGGCTCAATGGACCAGAAGGCCCAAGTTCAAGCACTAAAGGGTATGTAACAACATCTCAAGAGCGTGTAATCACATCTCTGAACAGTTTGATTTAAAAAAAAACTCCAGGAAGAAACATTGCTTCAGGCAGACACTGCAATAATGCTCCAGGGAATTGCAGCCAAAGCAAAATCCACAGTGCCGCAGAGATAGTAAGACCTAGCCGATGCTGGAGAATCTGAGATAACAAGGTGTAGAGCTGGATGAACACAGCAGGCCAGGCAGCATCAGAGGAGCAGGAAAGCTAATGTTTCGGGTCTGACCCTTCTTCAGAAATGGGAGAGGGGAAGGGGAGTCTGAAATAAATAGAGAGAGGGAAGAAGCTGGATGGAAGGTGGATAAAAGAGCAGACAGGTAGAGAGGAGATGGACAGGCCAAGGAGGCGGGGATGGAGCCAGTAAAGGTGAGTGTAGGTGGGGAGTTAGGATGGGAGTTGTCAGTCAAGGGAAGACGGTCAGGTCAAGGAGGCGGGAATGAGCAGTTCTTCTAAGGATGCCTACCTTGAAGAAGTTATCCTCCTCCCTCCGTAAAGACCTCAGTGGATCTCTCTCCCACTGCAACCTTCTGGTAATCTCTTCGGCCTTGAAACTGCTCATCACTGCCTCCTTGACCTGTCTGCCTTCCCTTGACTGACCAACCCCCATCCTAATGTTTTGGATATTTTGGGTTTTGGGGAAGGGAACCAGCTAGTGGCTGTGGTAAATGCTGTACTAATGACATAGGTAAGAAGAGGGATGAGGTCCTAAAGGCTGAATTTAGGAAGCTGAATTTAGCCAGATTGAAAATAGGACCTCTGGATTGCAATCCATGCCACATGCTAGTGAGGTTTAGAATGATCAGATTAGGCAGTTTAATACATGACTGGAGGAGTGGTGTAGGAGGGAGGATTTTGGATTTCTGAATAATTGGGACCATTTCTGAGGAACGTGGGACTGTTCAAGAGGGATTGTCTTCACCCAAATAGTGGCATGTGCAATATTCTTGTAGGTGGTTTTGCTAGCACTGTTGGGTGGACTTTAAACTAGTTTGGCAGAGGGATGGGAACCTAAGGAAAGGCTTTGAGCTAGCTACAGTGGGTGAGGGCTTAAGGAAAAGAAGAGTCAAGATAGTAAATAAAAAGTAAGGATAGATGAACTGTGCAGCACTAAGATGAGTGGAAACCAGATAGTGACAGAAAAGGAGAATATGTTTTAAAAAAAAGGTTCTTCTGGTAAAGGTGTTGATTCAAAAAGAAGGTATCTACGGTTTTGGAGTAGATTTGTAGCTTGGGTTGTGGGTATTGTGGTTGGTTGGCTCGCCAAGCTGGTTTCTTGTATCGCAGACATTTCATTACCATACTGGTAACATCCTCAGTGCAGCCTCCGATGAAGCTTCAGTATATACTCCCGCCTGGTTTTTAAACTTTGGAGCCCACAGAGCTGGATTGCCTCACTTCCAGTTTTCCTGCATAGTAGAATGTATACAGGGTCGAGTTCAATGTGTTTATTAATTGCATGTTTTGTGGAGTGCCAGACTTCTAGGAATTCTCGTGCCTGTCTCTGCCTAGCTTGTCCCAGGATTTTGGTGTTGTCCCAGTCGAATTGGTGGCTCTCCTTGTCCATATGGATTGAGATGAGTGAGTATTGGTCATGTATTTTTATAGCCAGTTGGTGTTCATGTACTCTTGTTAGCTTCCTTCCTGTTTGTCCAATGTAGTGTCTCTCACAGTCTCTGCAGGGGATTTTGTAGATGACATTGGTCCTGTCCATGGTGGGGAGTGGGTCTTTAGTTTGGGTGAGCAGTTGTCTTAGGGTTGACGTGTGCAACTCTGATGCCCAGTGGTCGTAAGAGTCTAGTGGTGAGATCTGATGTGTTCCTGATGTATGGTACTGCATTAAGTGTCTCAGGGCATGTAGTATCTTCCTGACGTTGTTCGTGTAGACATCTTCTGACTCAGTTTTTTGGATATCCATTATCCTTGAAAACCTGGAAGAAGCAGTCTTCTTCCTCTTGGCGTAGTTCTGTGTTGCCGCAGTGTGTTTTTGCCCATTTAAATAGTGCTCACATGCAGCTTCATTTGTGTGTGCTGGGATGGTTGCTGTTGAAGTTCAGTACTTGGTCCGTGTGTGTGGATTTTCTGTGTACTTTCATTTGCAGTTCTCCATTTGTCTTGCGCTCTACCATGACATCCAGGAATGAGAGCTGTTTGATCTTCTCCTCCTCTCTGGTGAATTTTATCCTGGTAAGGGTGTTGTTTATAAGTTTGTGCATCTCCTCTAATTTGGACGAAGGTGTCGTCCACATAGCGCATAGGGATAAAGAAGGTATAAAAACTCTTAAGGGCACATTACCTGAAATGGCACATTACAGCATTTGAAATAAGGTAAATGAGTTGACGGCATGATCATTGCAATTGGTATGATTTAATGGACACTACAGAGACATGGCTGCAGGGTGTTACAACTGGGAGTTAAATGTCCGGGGTATCAGACTATTTGAAGGATAGACAGGATGGAAAGGGAGGTGATTTTGCTCTGATATTTAAGGATGACATTAGGGTGGTAGAGATGATACAGGTTCTATGGAGATAAGGCTTGAATCAATGTGAGTGGAAATTAGAAACAGTAAGGGGAAATGTCACTGATAGGTGTAGTCTGTAGGCCACCAAATAATATCATGATGGGGCAGGCAGCAAACAAAAAATAACTAATGCATGTAAAAATGGTATGGCAATTATCATGGGGAGTTTAATCTGCATATTGATTGGTCAAGGAAGACTTGGGTAGGAGTTCACACTAAGTATCTGTGATAATTTTCTCAACAGTATGTAATGGAATCTACAAGGAAGCAAGCCATCCTAGATTTTGTCCTGTGTAATGAGGCAGGAATAATTAATGATCTCATAGTTAGGGCTCTTCTCAGAAGGAGAGATTATAGTATGGTTGAATTTAAATTGCAGATGCAGGGTGAGAAGTTAAATCCAATACCCCAGTGTCTTGTGCTCAAACAAAGGAGACTACAATGGGATGAGGGAGGAGTTGTCTTAGATAGGCTGGAAGCAAAGACTATGTGGTGAGACAATTGAGGAAGAGTGGAGGACTTTCAAAGTGATTTTTCACAGTGCTCAGCAACAGTATAGACCAGTGGAAAGGAAGCACTGTAGGAAAAGGGATAATCAGCCATAGATAACTCATGAAATAAACAAGGGTATCAAATTGAAAGCCAATGCATAAAAAGTGGCAAAAAATTAGGGGAAAATCAGAGGATTGGGAAATCTTTAAAGGTCAACAGAAAGCCATGAAGCTATAAAGAAAGGTAAGACAGATTATGAAAGTAAACTAGTTCATAATATAAAAACAGATAGCAAACGGTTCTACAAATAAATAAAAATAAAAAAGAGTGGCTAAGGTAGGGGTGGCACAGTGGCACATGGGTTAGCACTATTACCTTACAGTGTCAGGGATCTGGGTTCAATTGCAGCCTTAGGCGACTGTCTGTGTGGAATCTGTATATTCTCCCTATGTCTTCGTAGGCTTCTTCTGGGTGCTTCAATTTCCTCCCACAATCCAAAGATATGCAGATTAGGTGGGTTAGTTATGGTAAAATACAGAGATAGGGTAGAGGGTGGGTCTGGATGGGATGTTTTTCAGACACTCAGTGTGTGCACAATGGGCCAAATGGCCTGCTTCCACACTGTAGAGATTCTGTGATTCTCTAAAACATTAATTCTTTATAGGTTGAGAAGGGGGATTTACAGTCGGTCTTCAGTTACTAGTGGTGTACCGCAAGGGTCGGTGTTGGGTCCACTGTTGTTTGTCATTTTTATAAATGACCTGGATGAGGGCATAGAAGGATGGGTTAGTAAATGTGCAGATGACACTAAGGTTGGTGGAGTTGTGGATAGTGACGAAGGATGCTGTAGGTTGCAGAGAGACATAGATAAGCTGCAAAGCTGGGCTGAGAGGTGGCAAATGGAGTTTAATGCAGACAAGTGTGAGGTGATGCACTTCGGTAGGAGTAACCAGAAGGCAAAGTACTGGGCTAATGGTAAGATTCTTGGTAGTGTAGATGAGCAGAGAGATCTCGGTGTCCATGTACATAGATCCTTGAAAGTTGCCACCCAGGTTGACAGGGCTGTTAAGAAGGCATACAGTGTTTTAGCTTTTATTAATAGAGGGGTCGTGTTCCGGAACCAAGAGGTTATGCTGCAGCTGTACAAAATTCTGGTGCGGCCGACTTGGAGTATTGCGTACAGTTCTGGTCACCGCATTATAAGAAGGATGTGGAAGCTTTGGAAAGAGTGCAGAGGAGATTTACTAGGATGTTGCCTGGTATGGAGGGAAGGTCTTACGAGGAAAGGCTGAGGGACTTGAGGCTGTTTTTGTTAGAGAGAAGAAGGTTGAGAGGTGACTTAATTGAAACATATAAAATAATCAGAGGGTTAGATAGGGTGGATAGGGAGAGCCTTTTTCCTAGGATGGTGACGGCGAGCACGAGGGGGCATAGCTTTAAATTGAGGGGTGAAAGATATAGGACAGATGTCAGAGGTAGTTTCTTTACTGAGAGAGTAGTAAGGGAATGGAACGCTTTGCCTGCAACGGTAGTAGATTCGCCAACTTTAGGTACATTTAAGTCGTCATTGGACAAGCATATGAACGTACATGGAATAGTGTAGGTTAGATGGGCTTCAGATTGGTAAGACAGGTCAGCACAACATCGAGGGCCGAAGGGCCTGTACTGTGCTGTAATTTCTATGTTCACAGTGGAAAACACAAATAACATGCCAATAATTGATGACAACGAGTCTATGGCAGGCAAGGACTAAAGAGGTAGGGTTGGGCAAACTAATGTGTTAAAAAGTAAACAAGTCTCCAGGCCCTGATAGAATGCATGTTAAGGTACTAGAAGAGATGACGGGGGAAGTAGCAAATGCACTCGTGGTAATTTACCAAAATTCACTGGACTCTCGGGCAGTTCTGGCAGATTGGAAAACAGCAAATGTGATGCCATTGTTTAAAAAGGGAGGTGGACAAAAGGAGGGTTACCTTAACTAGTGTAGTGGAGAAAATGCTTGAAT
The DNA here is from genome assembly GCF_030684315.1 of Stegostoma tigrinum. Taxonomy (NCBI): domain Eukaryota; kingdom Metazoa; phylum Chordata; class Chondrichthyes; order Orectolobiformes; family Stegostomatidae; genus Stegostoma; species Stegostoma tigrinum. Next base: position 22,948,079 of record NC_081371.1, on the reverse strand, counting down.
CGATCATTCAAGAGGAATTAGCGAAACATCTGCATAGCAATTTTCCATCAGGCTGATGCAGCATGGGTTCATGAAAGGCAGGTCAAGTCTAATTAATTTACTCGAATTCTTTGAGGACATTATGAGCAGGGTGGGCAATGGGGAATTGGGGGTGTGGTGTTTTTGGATTTCCAAATTGGCATTCAACAAGGTGCCGCACTAAAGGCTGCTGCATGAGTTGCACAGCGTTTCAGGTAACGAATTAGCATGGGCAGAGAAATGGTGGACTAACAGAAAGCAAACAATGGGGATAAATAGTTTCTTTCCTGTTTGGAGGTGAATGGTTCGTGATGTACCTCAGGGATCACTGTTGGTATGCAATCGTTTACAAATTACATAAGTGATTTGGAGTTGGGGAACAAATGTAATGTGTCAAGGTTTGAAGATGATACTAAGATGAGTGGTACAGCAAAGCATGCAAAGGACACAAAGTCTGCATAGGGATGTAGACAGGTTAAGTGAGTGGGCAAGGGTCTGGCAGATGGAGTACAATGTTGGTAAATCTGAGGTCATCCATTTTGGTAGGAAAAGCAGCAAAACAGACTATTATTTAAATGGTGAAAAATTGCAGCATGCTACTGTGCAGAGGGACCTCGGTGTCCTTATGCGTGAATCACAAAAAGTTGGTTTTTAGATTGTGGTGACTGGAACTAGGTGGACTTTGTTGACTCTGAGGTCTTCGATTGGGCTTGTTAACCCAAGCCAATCAGGAAGCCTTGACTGACCAATATAAACAAGGGATTCAGCCCCATGCTCCTTAACTTTGGGCACCCAGTGTGGAAGGGAGCAGGCAGTGTGGAGGATCTCCTTGTGGGTACGTTCATGGGCCTGGCCAAGCTAGCCACTAACAGCCCAGGCAGCAGGCCGTGGAAGTGGTCGTTATGGCCGACTGCCTGCTCTTCTTCTGTGTTTATGTTATAACCCAAGTCACCTTGGAGAGGCAGCATGTGGTGTTCACCAACACTCTCGATGTCTTTTGTGAGAGGTGGGTGCTGTGGAGTGTGGAATGCTTTATTTTCTCCTTCAACTCTATTTTGATTTGATCCCAACTCTCCCCTTCACTATTTTCATGTAAGCATTGCTCGTTCCAAGCTTTGCTTGATACTGCTTCACTGGTCATGCCAGCACAAGTAAATAAAGTGTGACTTGGTGATGAGATACTGGTCTCCATGCAGTTATTTCAGTGGCACAGGAGGAAACAGTACATGCCTGAAGAACATTTGCTCACAATAGCCACCTTAGGGTTGGGATAAGCATTTCTGGTGTCATGCCTTTATTTGGAAAGCTTGACTTGTTTGATTTGCTGTTGAAGACTGGGCCCAGCATGCTGAAAGAATGTTTTAGAGATAGAGGGAACTGCAGATGCTGGAGAATCTGAGATAACAAGGTGTAGAGCTCGATGAACACAACAGGCCAAGCAGCATCAGAGGAGCAGAAAAGCTGATGTTTCAGGCCTGGAACCTTCTTCAGAAATGAATGTTTTCCAGGGTAATGATATTGGGGCAGATGAAAAGCAACAAAATAATCCTTATGACTGCTTGCAGAACTGCAGCATTTTCAGTTATAAGGATCTTAACTTTTCCAGAGGCACCAGACACAAAGTTTATGGAGTGAGTTGGTTAAGGAATATTATGACCACAAACCTCCTCTAATCCTGAGATGCTATTGGCTGTTAGAGAGCCAGGGTAGTCCATGTTGGGATTTTTGATGAGGTTAAGACAACTGGCGGAGGCATGTGATTTTGGGTTAACACTGAATAAGATGCTGAGAGACTGTTTGGTAGGTGGGATTCATGACATAACCAGGCGAAAACACCTGTCAGCTGAACACTTTGTCACTAGAAAATGTGACAAGTAGAGCATGGGAACTTTGTGGCATCCCAATGTAAGTAGACACCCTCACTTATCCAACTGAGCTTAGGGAACATCATTTGAGTGTAGGCACTCACAGAGACTCACGCAGGGCATATCCTGAGCAGAAAGAGCCCACGCTAGCCCAAAGTAGAACCCCACAACCATGTCGAGCCTCAGCCAAGTGGCAAAAAAGTTCGGCAGGAAATTGGCTGGCAAGCCATGGTATTTGTTGCCAGTATGTGGACTCAAGACAGCAGAGGAGTCCTACAAGGCCTGACCTGAGTATGAAAACTCATAGGCTGGTATCCGGGAGAGTGCACTCTTGGAAAATGCCCCCACATGTGAGTTGGATTAATTAAACTTAGCGACATCCTAATTGGAACCAATTAAAATTAATGTTTGTTTAAATGGTCACCCAGTTCCCATGTGGGATCAATACTGACACAGTTGTATCAATGGTTGCAGAACCATCTTTACCAAGATTCATCCAGGCCTCCTACACTTTGCACAAGACTCGACTGAGGACATACACTAGGGAACTGTTGCAAATTAAGGGCTCAGTTCTGACCTCCCACGAGAAGCAGTTGGTGCCATTACCACTGATGCTAGTGAGAGACTCAGGCCCAAAGCTATTGTGGCAGGATTGGTTGAGAAAGGTTCCCCCTAATTGCTCAACATTTTTCAATTGGAAAATGGCTGCCTCACTGAATCCTAATGAAATATCCAGATGTATACCACAATTAATATCCATAAGTGTTCATATCAGTATACAAGGCTGCCATTTGGGGTATCATCAACCTGCACCCTTTTCCAGTGGACCATGGAAAACACTTTAAAAGGGCTGTCCCAGTTTGCCATCTATCTGAATAATGTGTGTATAACCAGGAAGACCAATCAAGAGCACTTGGAGAACTTGGGGATAGTGGTTAAATGTTTCTCCCAGGCACGTGTATGCCTTCGAAGGGAAACTATATATGTTCTCGGCAACCCATGTGACCTACATGTTACAATAACATGTCAACAATAACAAAGTGCGGAGCTGGATGAACACAGCAGGCCAAGCAGAATCTTAGGAGTCCAAAAGCTGATGTTTCGGGCCTAGACCCTTCATCAGAAAAGGGGGAGGGGGAAGAGGGTTCTGAAATAAATAGGGAGAGACGGGGAGGCCGATGCCACCCAAAGGTTGCAGGAACAGCAACTCATATTCTGCTTAGGAACCCTGCAGCCCAATGGTATCAATGTGGATTTCACAAGCTTCAAAATCTCCCCTTTCCCCACTGCATCCCAAAACCAGCCCAGCTCATCCCTGCCTCCCTAACCTGTTCTTCCTCTCACCTATCCCCTCCACCCGCCTCAAGCCGCACCTCCATTCCCTACCTCCTGACCTCATTCCGCAACCCCCCCCCCCGCCAACGAGCTGTCCGACCTCCCTGGACTGACCTATCCCCTCCCTACCTCCCCACTTATACTCACCTCTACAGGGTCCATCCCCGCGCCCTTAACTTGTTTGTCTCCTCTCCACCTATCTTCTCCTCTATCTATCTTTGATCTGCCTCCCCCTCTCTCCGCATCTATTTCAGAACCCTCCCCTTTTCTGATGAAGGGTCTAGGCCCGAAACATCAGCTTTTGTACTCCTAAGATGCTGCTTGGCCTGCTGTGTTCATCCAGCTCCACACTTTGTTATCTCGGATTCTCCAGCATCTGCAGTTCCCGTTCTCTCTGATACAGAGTCAACAATGGGTTACAGCCATTGAAAGATAGAGTGAGGGTGATCAAAGGAGCCCTTGCTCCCATGTCTGTACTGCAGCTTAGGTCCTTCCTTGGGTTAGTAAATTATTACAGAAAATTCGTATATAACCTGACCTCCAACTTGGTACCTTTACATCTGCTATTGAAGATGGGTCAGCCTTTGAAATTGTGGCATAACCAAGCAGTAGCCTATAAGGAAGTGAAAAAGCAGCAATCATCATCTAAGGTATTGGCCCAGTTTGTTTCAAAGTGAGAAGTGGTGCTGACATGTGATGGCTCCCTGTATGCTACTGGTGTAGAGTTGGCTCACCAGTGGACCAATGGAGAGGAATGCTCAATAGTGTATACTTCCTGATTTTGGCTGATGCTGAACGCAAGTGTGCTCAGGATAGAGAAGGAAAATTAGGCGGTCATCTTTGGTGTTGAGAAGTTCCACCAGTACCTTTATGGATGGGAATTTGTCATTGTAACAGATCACAAATCCCTGCTAGGACTACTGAAGGAAGGCAAGGTGGTGCCGCCCAGAGCTTCCAGGAAAATTCAGCATTGGGCCCTTATTCTCAGTGTGTACAAGTACAAATTAGAACACCATCCTGGAAGCCAAGTGGCTAATGCAGATGCCCTGAGCCGCCTCCCACTGGCAGTGCTCCACTGGTATCGTATAGTGAACTACACAGTAAATGGAAAAGCCCTGGGGAAAATTGATGCACAGAAAGATCTGGGTGTTTAGGTCCATTGTAGCCTGAAGGTGGCAGCGCAGGTTGACAGAGTGGTCAAGAAGGCATACAGCATGCTTTCATTCATCGGACGGGGCATTGAGTACAAGAGCTGGCAGGTCATGTTACAGTTGTATAGGACTTTGGTTCAACCACATTTGGAATACTGTGTACAGCTCTGGTTGTCACATTGCCAAAAGGATGTGGATGCGTTGGAGAGGGTGCAGAGGAGGTTCACCAGAATGTTGCCTGGTATGGAGGGTGCTAGCTATGAAGACAGGTTGAGTAGAACATAGAACATAGAACAGTACAGCACAGAACAGGCCCTTCAGCCCACGATGTTGTGCCGACCATTGATCCTCATGTATGCACCCTCAAATTTCTGTGACCATATGCATGTCCAGCAGTCTCTTAAATGTCCCCAATGACCTTGCTTCCACAACTGCTGCTGGCAACGCATTCCACGCTCTCACAACTCTCTGTGTAAAGAACCCGCCTCTGACATCCCCTCTATACTTTCCTCCAACCAGCTTAAAACTATGACCCCTCATGTTAGCCATTTCTGCCCTGGGAAATAGTCTCTGGCTATCAACTCTATCTATGCCTCTCGTTATCTTGTATACCTCAATTAGGTCCCCTCTCCTCCTCCTTTTCTCCAATGAACAAAGTCTGAGCTCAGTCAACCTCTCTTCATAAGATAAGCCCTCCAGTCCAGGCAGCATCCTGGTAAACCTCCTCTGAACTCTCTCTAAAGCATCCACATCTTTCCTATAATAGGGTGACCAGAACTAGATGCAGTATTCCAAGTGCGGTCTAACCAAAGTTTTATAGAGCTGCAACAAGATCTCACAACTCTTAAACTCAATCCCCCTGCTAATGAAAGCCAAAACACCATATGCTTTCTTAGCAACCTTGTCCACTTGGGTGGCCATTTTAAGGGATCTATGTATCTGCACACCAAGATCCCTCTGTTCCTCCACACTGCCAAGAATCCTATCCTTAATCCTGTACTTAGCTTTCAAATTCGACCTTCCAAAATGCATCACTTCACATTTATTCAGGGTGAACTCCATCTGCCACCTCTCAGCCCATCTCTGCATCCTGTCAATGTCCTGCTGCAGCCTACAACAGCCCTCTATACTGTCAACGACACCTCCAACCTTCGTGTCGTCTGAAAACTTGCTGACCCATCCTTCAATCCCCTCATCCAAGTCATTAATAAAAATTACAAACAGTAGAGGCCCAAGGACAGAGCCCTGTGGAACACCACTCACCACTGACTTCCAGGCAGAATGTTTTCCTTCTACTACCACTCGCTGTCTTCTGTTGGCCAGCCAATTCTGTATCCAAGCAGCTAAGTTCCCCTGTATCCCATTCCTCCTGACCTTCTGAATGAGCCTACCATGGAGAACCTTATCAAATGCCTTGCTGAAGTCCATATACACCACATCCACAGCTCGACCCTCATCAACTTTTCTAGTCACATCCTCACAGAACTCGATAAGGTTTGTGAGGCATGACCTGCCCCTCACAAAGCCGTGTTGACTGCATTTAATCAAGCCATGCTCTTCCAGATGGTCATAAATCCTATCCCTCAGAATCCTTTCTAACACCTTGCAGACGACAGACGTGAGACTTACTGGTCTGTAATTGCCGGGGATTTCCCTATTTCCTTTCTTGAAGAGTAGATTAGGATTATTTATATTAGTAAGATGGAGGTTGAGGGGGGACCTGATTCAGGTCTACAAAATCATGAGAGGTATAGACAGGATGGATAGCAAGAAGCTTTTTCCCCAGAGTGGGGGACTCAATACCTAGGGGTCATGATTTCAAGGTGAGAAGGGAAAAGTTTAAGGGAGATACGCATAGAAAGTTCTTTATGCAGAGGGTGGTGGATGCCTGGAGCATGTTGCCAGCAGAGGTGGTAAAGACGAGCATGATAGCGTCATTTAAGATGTGTCTAGACAGATACGTGAATGGGCAGGGAGCAGAGGGAAAATAGGTGACAAGTTTAGATAGAGGATCTGGATTGGCGCAGGCCTGGAGGGCTGAAGAGCCTGTTCCTGTGCTGTCAATTTCTTTGTTCTTTGTTGTTCTTTGTCGGTGGTGCCTCCCCAGAGAATTCATGTTTGTTTTAAATTTCTTGGACACCCTTCCAATCGTCACTGACAACATTCAACTGTGAACACTAAAAAATCCTGTCCTAGCAAAACTAAAACAGCTGGTAGTAATGGCGGAGGCAGAAAGGCCATTGCAACCAGGACTGAAACCTTTCTGGACCCGGCAATACCAGATCACTATTGATCACTATATTACTTCAGGGAGCAACAATGGTTGTCCTGAGTAAAGGCTGCTGGATACTGGCTGAACTTCACCAGGGTCATCCAGGGATTTCCAAGATGAAGATGTTAGCAAGAATCAATATCTGGTGGCCAGAGTTGGATGCTGATATAGCTGCATTGGTGGGGCAGTGCTCAAAGTGCCAACAAGGACAAAAATTGCGACCAGCAGTAGCCTCACATTCATGGGAATAGCTGGGTGAACCCTAGACTCGGTTACATGTCAACTATGCCGATCTTTTCACAGGGTTGATGTTCCTAGTCAATTTGTTATCCCATTAAAGTGTTTGGACATGCATAAAGTCCATTCAGCAAACTTGAGGATGACAACTGAGAAGCTTTCAGCATCTTTCATGAAACACGGACTCTGGAAGTATTGCTCGTGGATAATGTGACGTCAGTTACCAGCAAGGAATTTGAGTATTTCCTGAAGTTGATTGGCATTTGAACACATAAAGACAGCTCCATACCATCGATTATCCAGTGGTCTGGCAGAAAGAGTGGTCCAAATGTTGACGGCAAGCTTAAAGAAGTAGCATACAGCGTCACTCAATGCCAAACTGACCTGGTTCCCATTTGATTATAGGACCACCCTGCATGCAACAACAGGGATAGCTACAGCAGAGTTGCTGATGGGGAGCAGACTCTGCACGAGGTGAAACCGGATATTCACAGACCTGTGGGGAAAGAGGGAAATGGCAGCAGGAATGCTGGCCCCATACCTTCTCTCAGTGAGAGAGACAACTTAATTCGGGAGACAAAGTTTGGTGCTGGAATCATGGAAATGGCCTTGTATGGAAAGGAGGTGAAATGGATGCGAGGTCAGGTCCTATGACTTACAAAGTTTGGGTAGGTGAGGCATTCCTGAACAAACATGCAGATCATTTGAAAGATGTTACCTTGCAAATGGAGCAGGAGCAAAATATACCTTGCCCCTCAAAACAGCCAGAAGGCCTGTCAGAACCCGTAGGTTTTCCTTCTCTGTCTAGTGTCAAGGAAAGTTTGGAGTCCAAGATGGATGCAGCCTTGATACTATTGCTGCCAGAACAAGAGTAAGAAACCTTCCCGAGATGCTCCATACGCAAGAGACAGGCTAGGATTTGTTACACACCACTCATGTCAGAATCCGAATCAGAAGAACCAGACCTGGAGTGAAAATGTTGCAGAAAAAGCTACAAGAGAAAGACCAGGACTATGTCCTTGGACTTAGGGAGGACGGATGTGGTGATTGGAACCAAGCTGACCTTGTTGACTACAAGGTTCTTCCTATCAGGAAGCCCTGGCCGACCAATATAATCAGGGGATTTAGAATCTCTTTAGTTCAGGGACTGACTATGAACTGACTGGTCACAGACAATGTACTGTGCATGAGTAAATAAAGGGTGACTTGGTGACGGGATACCAGTCTCTGTGCAGTTATTTCACAGATGCAACAGGTAATTAGAAGGCAAGTTGAATATTCTCCTTCATCACTGGATGGATGGAGCTTAAAAACAGGAGTTAAAAACAGGAATGTTATGTTGCAGTTGAATAGGGTGCTGGTGAGGCCATAGCTTGAGTATACTTTTTGTCTTCTTACTGAGGAAGGATAAAGTCATAAATCACACACATCAGGTTATTGTCCAACAAGTTTATTTGAAATCACAAGCTTTTGGAGCATAGCCTCTCACTTGACATGTCGAATGGGGCTATGCTTGAAAATGTGTGATTTCAGATAAACCTGTTGGACTGTAACCTGGAAGGGCTGCAGAGGAGGTTCACTAGATTGAATCCAGAGTTGAGAGCATTGGCTTTTGAGGAAAGGTTGAGTAGACTGCGACTATACTCATTGGAATTTAGAAGAATGGAGGGTGTGGGGAAGGGATTTTATAGAAACATATAAAATTATGAAGGGAATAGATTACATAGAAACAGGAAGGTTGTTTTCACTGGCAAGTGAAATTAGAACTAGGGAGCATGGCCTCAAAATAAGTGGGAGCAGATTTATGACTGAGTTTAGGAGGAACTTCTTCCAAAGGATTGTGAATCTGTGGAAGTCCCTGTCCAGTGAAGCAGTGAGGCTATCCTGTTGAATGTTTTTAATGCAAAGCTAGATAGACTTTTTGAACAGGAAAGCAATTAAGGGTTATGGCGAGGGGGGCAGGTAAGTGGAGCTAAGTCCACGAAAAGATCAGCTGTGATCTTATTGAATGGTGGAGCAGGCTTGAGGGGCCAGATGGCCTCCTCCTGTTCCTATTTTTAGTGCTCTTACATTCTTATATATGTGCTGATGTTTATTAGTGCAGTCAAAATGTGTTCTTACTCCTTGTGCTTTCCCACATTTTCCAATGTGGTAGATCAGTGAAAGGCAACTAGGAGAGGGTCGAGTGAGTTTAGTTTATGGCCAAATTAATGTGGGTCATCCTGCTTACCAATAAGTAGCAACTTAATTTTATTTTGTTTCCAGAACAGAGGGTCATCACTATTTATTATCAAGATCAGATGCTATAACTTCACGGCAGTGAATCACCTCCGATTTGTGCTCATGCCGATTTGGAGTGCTTGATATTTTAGAAACCATTAGTTACTACTGATGATCATTTGCATGAAAAACACATTTACCTTTTGAGGTACAATACATACCATTATTCAAAACATTTAAATAATACCAGCTCATATTTAACTATTAAAATTTCTTTTTCACCTGATTTTTATCCAGTTCACAGTTTTTGTATTCCTGCTCCCCCTGTTCCTGAAATGTAACGATGACGAAACCTACAAAAATATTCATCATGAAGAAGGCAATAACGATGATGTAGATGATGAAGAAGATTGATATCTCCACTCTGTAGTTGTAAATTGGACCAGCATCCTCTGTATGAGAATCAATGGCTCGATAAAGCAACCTGTAAACATAAGACAGAAGAAATATATATGTATTTATACAAATATAAAGCGTATATAATTGAATCTGAGAAAGGTATTGGTTTTGTATCCACTTTATTTCTACCAATGCTTTTACATACCTCCCTTTACATCTAATTTCATCTTACTGTTTGTTTTAGCCTGGAAGTTGGAAAGTGCCAAATGTAGATATCCCGTTGAATGATGAAAATTGCACCATTCACTATTTTAAGTTTATGTGTTTAAGTTTAAATTGAGTCCATGCCAATAAATACACAATTTCCAGTAAGTTACAACAGCAAACTATGGACTGCTTTTCAGAATTAGGTTTTCTGATGGCATGAAATGCCAAGAAAGAAACTCGTAATTTATGTATGGTGCCATTGTCCCATACACTAGTTCACATCTTCAGGACAAGTTCTTGATCTCAACAGTAAGAAGCCAACATTTTCTACATGGAGGGAAGAAAGAAAATCGGATGGTCATTCATCATTTCACAGCCTGTTCGAGAGAGGCAGTGATAGAAGCCTAGTAAGAAATTGCATTTTTAGTTTGAACAAAACATAAAAATAGAACAATTTAAAAGAAAAGCAATGAATTTACTACTAATACAACTATATTGTTATTAGTGAAATTACCTCCCACTTCATATTCTGTTTCATTTCTTTATCTAATTTAAGACAATTTTATATTCAAAGTGCTTGGTTGGGGTTGATTCGCCATTATATTTTGCAAGATAAATGGTTTATATTTTATATTGAACCATGATTTCTTTAATTTTTAAGCAACAATACACTTCATTAGACTAGATGGTTTTTTTTAATCACTCGTGAGACATGGGCATTGCTGGCTCACCAGCATTTATTGCTGTCTCTACTTGCCCTTGAAGTTCCTCTTAAGACAGAAAAAGACAGCTTGTAGCTGAAACAGAACTCAATTCCACAGAAAGTTGAGAATAGAATGTGAAAGAGTGAGATCAAAACAGCAAGCATGAAAGAATATTGACTGGTAAAATCAAGGTGAACCTAAAGCCATTTTGCAGTACAGTATGATTAAATGATCTAGTGTTGGATTTCCTAATAAGATTTGGTCTTTGTGATATGGCTGTGAACACATGGGAAGTACTCAAAATTCCAGAGTTTCTTCTTCAACATCCTTTCTGACAGTAAATACAATTGAAGCTAACAGTTTTTCACAAGTACAATCTATTGTGTAACATTTTTTGCAGTTGTGCCTCTCGAGCTCACAAGTGGTTTTAATTTTAATTTTATTTTAATTTAAATTTTAAACTTACACTAATTTGTTTTCAAATGTCCTTTCAAGGAATGAAAATAAGAAAATAATGCTAGAATCAAATCTTGGATGGTGTTCTAATGCTCTCTTGTTATAATATCACAGTGCACCAAAATTGCCATTTAGTCCAGAATTTGGGACCTAAACCTGGTCCTCGTCTTGTGCTGAGAATTTTATAGTCAACCTCAAGGGGAGTGAAAAAACTGAGAGGCTGGTTCAACAGAAATTCCAAAGTAAAAGATTAAAACGTAAAAGTTTAAAAAAACGAATCCATACTACAAGTAGAGTTAATGGGAGTCAACTTAAGTTACATTCATGAGAGAGTCCAGAGCACATTGCCTACATTCATCAATGAGAAGAAAAACACTGCGTTGTGTACCACTCAGATTAGATTGAAATTAACCTTAAACAATATAGGTTTTGCTGATAACAATACTACAAAAAATTGATAAAAATGATAAAAATATTTATGAAGTGCCTCAAAATGTTTTCTATAATAGTACATTGTTTATTTTTGCAGTTTATGGTTCATGATAAATTCCATTTCTTTGACAGGTGCTTTAAAGATTAACTTGCAACTGCCTGGTGTAAATTATTGTTTGATCCAGTATATGATAATACATATTGACATTTTTCCTACTTACTGTGGCCATCCTTCAAAAGTTGAGACAGTAAAAAGAGCCATCATTGCAGACGGGACATCATCAAAGTTGAATTCACTGTTCTTCCATTCTCGTTTACTTATCATTGGCAGATTTACATCTCCATCTTTGTACAAAATATACTGCCCTCTATTAATAGGAGATATATATTGTTATAGGGTGGTCAAGTTTTGGCTTAACTCTCAAAATGTATTAGCATTTTAATTTCTGCTCCTAATTTTGGTTTCACTCTTTTCTACTATCTTCGGTGTTACATAACAGGGCAGACAGTCAAGTGTGCTGAGACCATTTTTGAGCCAGATACTCCAAGGTACATAAGAACAGCCTCAGGTAACACACTTCAGCAAATTCTTTTACAACAGTATTTAAAGACATTACTATCTTCATTAGTACTGTAGTACACATGAAAATTCAGGAAGGGAATAAAGAAAATATTGTATATAATGAATATATGGATTAGGAGCGGAAGTAGGTCATTCAGCACTTTATGACACTTTAAGTCATCAATGGGGTAATGGTTGTTTGTGTGCTCTGAGTTCAACATTAATAACCGTTAATTCAACAATAACCTTAAATTCCATTGTCTAATAAGAATCAATCTACGCCTGCCTTAAAAATGTACAATTACTTTGCAGCAGAGAGTTTCAAAGTTGTACAACTCTCTGAGAGGAGAAATGTTCCCTTAATTCAGTGCTGAATTCAGTGCTGACTGGTCAACTCTGAACTTTAAAACACTGTTTGACAGCTCTGAACATATGCACATTAGGAAGAATCCTTTCTGCCTTCCCCTTTTCAAGGTGGTGAAGTTCATGCAAGCATCAAAGCACCCCTTACTTTTTTAAAATTTCAATGAAAACAAGGCCAGCCTGTTTAATTTTTTTCTCATAAGGCAACGGTAGCACAAGTAGATAAGGTAGGGCATTGAGTATAAGGATAGACAAGTTATGCTGCTGCTTTACAGAACTTTAGACAGGTCACACTTGGAATATTGCATACAGTTCCAGTCACCACACTACCAGAAGGATGTGGATGCTTTGGAGAGGGTACAGAAAAGGTTTACTAGGATGTTGCCTGGCATGGGGATGGTTTAGCGATGAAGAAAGGTTGGATGGACTGGGTTTGTTTTCACTGGAATGTAGGAGGTTGAGGGGCAACCTGAAAGAAATTTACAAGATTGTGAATAACATTGATAGAGTGGGAAGCATGAGGGTTTTTGTTAGGATGGGCAGGTCAATTACTAGGGGACATGGGTCCAAGGTGTGAGAAGGTGAGTTTAAAAGAGATGTGCAAAGCACCTTTATCATACGAAGGGTGGTGAGTGCCTGGAACACCTGGTGCTGCCAGAGGTGGTGGCGGAAGCAGACACAATAGCAGTTTTTATGAAGCAGCTGGACGAAAACATGAATAGAGAGGGATATGGAGCCAGTAAGTGAAATCAGTTATAACATGCAAGGGAAAAATGTGTCAGCACAGGCCTCAAGAGCCAAAGGGCCTGTTTCTGTGCTGTATTGCTCTTTGTGCTGGTATATTCATGATGAAATCCAGCTATGGCAACTCTGCTTGGAAACTACAAGTACTCTGCCTGTTAAAATGAATGGATCAGCAATGGCAGCACTACTAATGTGTATGGAACCACTTGAGACCATTCACAAAATCACCAATGGCTGCAGAATATCAAGAATGTCTCATGCATTCAGGTAGAGTGCCCTTACTTTTTTTGGCATTATTTCACATTCATAGTTTAGCTGATCCTCACCTTCATTTCAAGTACCTTCTAATTTCACTTGCCATTTTTATACTTCATGTAGTCATTTTTACACCTTTCTAATCTGATCCCTCAGATTCCCATTCCACTGACAAGTTAGTTTTAATTGTGCCCCTGCAGCACTAGCAAATTTCACTGGAAGGATATCAATCCCAGACCTGTTATGTTGTAGCATATTCAGCTTGAACAGGTCCAGCCATCCCAGAAAAAATCCAAATGCCTCAGAAATATGTTGGCCTTCCTACTATGTCACATTTTTAGTCATGTATTTGACTAATGTAGCATTGAATGAACATGCAAGTGCGACATCTTGGATAAGTGATTGGTGCGTGAGTATTTCTATTTTCTACCTTTTATGACTTTTAGACTATTCTTCCCAATTTATTGTATTCTATTGTGCTTTATACTATTTTTCTACTACTTTTATAGTGTTTCTTTTAGCTTTTTGCATATAGGATCTGTAGGTTAAGTGTTTAGCTTTTTCTTTTTGGTAATCTTAAATGTAAGATTCTTTAATTTAATTGAATGTGACAGGGGAGCCCAAGTCAATATGTACACTATCTGCAGCATGTGGGAATTCCTCAATGCATCAGGCAGTCCAGATGACCACATCTGTAGGAAGCGCTGACAATTCAAACAGCTTAAGCACCAAGTCCTGAAACATGACCATCAGCTGGAGGCACAGAGGTGCATCAGCAAGACTGATGGCTATATGGTTAGCATGGTTTCTGAGGTGGTCATACAGCAGACTGAGGAGCTGCAGGGAGACAGGTGACTGTCAGGCAGAGGAAATAAGAATGTCAGGCAGACACAAAAGCCCCAGAAGCCATCCCACTCTATAACCGTCACTCTGTGTTGAAAAAGGATGACTAATAAAAGTTCTACTGGGGAAAGTAAAACAATGGGTGGCCCTGCTGCACGGGCAGAAGACAGCAAAAGTCCGAGGAAATAGTGTTGGGTGACTTAATAGTGAGATGTACCCATTGCCACTTCTGAAACTGCAGGCATGACTCCAGGGTGTTGTGTTGCTCTCCTGGGCCAGGGACAACGTTGTCTCTGGACAGCTGCAAGGCGAGGGTGATAAGTCAGAGGTTGTGGCATATATGGCACCAACAATATACGTAGAATGAGGGATGATGTCTTCCATCAAGAATTCAGGTAGCTAGGCAGTGGGTTACAAAGTGAATACAGAAAAAGGCAGATAAGGCAGATGAATGTGTGGCTCAGGTGTTCATGCAGAAGGCAGGATTTTGGATTCCGGATTATTGGAACCATTTCTGAGGAAAGCGGGGCCTGTATAAAGGGGACAGTCTGCACCTGAACCACACTGGGACCAACATTGTTGTGAATAGGCTTGTTAGGACCACTGGGAAGAGATTAAACTAGTTTGGAAGAGGTAGGGGAGCAGTGTACTATAGTAAAAGAAGCTGCACAGAGGGAATTCAGCCATGTTGTGAATCAAAACAGTACTGCGAAGCCTCTACTTTAACACCAGGAGACAGATAGGTTAGACAGATGAGTTAAAGTTGTGGATTGATATGTGATATTTTTGCCATCACAAAGACATTGTTGAGGGACAGCCAGAGCTGGCAACTCAACATTCTGGGGTATGGGGTTGTCAGGTGACACAAGGCATGGTGTAAAAAAGGGAGGTAGTGTTGTATTATTAATTAAGGAGTCAGTTACTGCAGTAAGGAGGGACAATATCTTGGAAGGATCTTCAAATGAGGCTTTGAGATAGAGCTTAGGAATAAAAATGGGGAAGTTACATTGCTGGGAATGTATTTTGGCACTAAATCCTTCTGCAAGCAACAGAAGAACAGATATGTAGACAATTCATTGAGGTATGTAGTAACAAAAATAGAGTAATTATTTTAAAGCATTTCAACTTCCAGCACACTAATTGGGATAGTCATGGTGTAAGAGGTTCGGAAAGGTGGATGTCTTGAAATGTATTCATGAGAGCTTTTTAAATAAACACATTTCACCAGGACGGTGCAGTACTGGACCTAATTCTGGCAATGAAGATGGGCAGCTGTTCAAGGTGGCAGTGGGGGATCATTTTAGTCTTAGCGACCACAGCACAGTATGATTTAAGTTTGTGTTGGGAAGGAAAAGATATAATCTGCAAAACTATTTTTGGATTTGGGGAAGGCAGATTTTATTAAAATAAGGCAGGATCTGTCCAAAGTAGACTGGGAATAGCTACTGTGGCAAGTGCTCAACAAGGAAATGTGGAGAGTACATGCCCAACATGTTCCCTTCAGAGTAAAATGTAGCAATAACAAGCCCAGAGAATTCAGGATATCTAAGTATATTCAGAAATAATTAAAAAGGAAAAGAGACACGTTAAACAGGTGCAAAAGGAGAAAATCACCGGAAGTCCTCGTGAAGAATAGAAAGTGCAAGGGATGTCTTAAGAATGTAATTAGGAAAGCAAACAGGAGGCATGAGAAAATACTGACAGGTGATATTAGGGAGAATCTCACAGGCAAAAAACACACTAAGCACAAGAGGATAACCATGGAAAGAATAGGGCTCATTAAGGATCCAACAGGCAACCTGCATACGGAGTCAGAGGATGTTGGCAGGTATTAAATGAAGACTATACCTTTCTTTTCACTCAAGAGAAGACGTAGGTACAAAATTTAGGGAGATGAACTGTGAGGTTCTTGAGCTCCCTTACTGTCAGAGGGAATGAAGAGGTACTGGAGGCTTTGTCAGGCTGAAAAGTGAACAGATCTCAGATCCAGATGAGTTGTATCTCAGGCTACTTGGGAGGTGAAGGAGAAAATTACAGGGGCTCTGACTGACCCAAATTTTTAACTGCCAGAAGACTGGAGAATAGCTAGTTTCTTTCCACTTTTAAGATCAGTGGTAGGGAAACTACTGGAGAAGATTTTAAAGAAAATAATTTATTTCTATGTGGACAGGCAATATTTGATCAGAGATGGTCAGCTTTGTCAGAAGGAGATTGTGCCTAACAAATTTTTGCAGAGGTGATCTTGAGTAGATGAGGATACTTTGTGTGGGTTTCAGCAAAGCCATTGACTAGGACCCACATGGGAGACTGATAAAGAAAGTCAACACCTATAGGATCCAGGGTGAGTGGGAGGATGGATTAAAAATTGGTTTAGTGGTAAAAGACAGACTGTGGTGGTAGAAGCTGTTTGTGCAACTGACGGCTGGTGTCCAGTGGCATACCTCAAGGATCAATGCTGCGTTCCTTATTGTTTGTGACATAGATAAATGAGATAGATAAAAATGTGGAGGGGTGTGATAAGTAAGTTTGTGGATGATGAGAACATTGGCCATGTGGTTAATAGTGTAGAAGAAGGTCTTAGGTTAGTGGAAGATATGGATAGGTTGGTCAGATGGACAGATCAGTAGCAGATGGAATTTAACCCTGAAAATTGTGGGGTGATGCACCTTGGAAGAAGTAACAAAACAAGGAAATACACAATGAATGGTAGGAAACAACAAAGCTCAGTGGACAAGGGTTCTTGGGGTGCTTGTCCACAGATCCCTAAAGGTGACAGGACAGTTTAAGAAGGTGATTAAGAAAGTATAAGGACACGTGTCTTTAACATATAAGGAGGCTGAGGGGATTTAATAGAGACATACAAGATGATCAGAGGATTAGATAGGGTGGACAGTGAGAGTCTTTTTCCGAGGATGATGACTTTAGCTTGTACGAGGGGGTATCGTTACAAATTGAGGGGTGATAGATTTAAGACAGATGTCAGAGGCAGGTTCTTTACTCAGAGAGTGGTATGGGCTGGAACGCCCTGCCTGCCAATGTAGTTAACTCAGCCACATTAGGGGCATTTAAACAGTCCTTCGATTAGCAGATGGATAATGATGGGATAGTGTAGGGGGTGGGGCTCAGATCAGTTCACAGGTTGGTGCAACATTGAGGGCCGAAGGGCCTGTTCTGCGCTGTATTGTTCTATGTTCTATGTTCTAACAGTTGTATAAGATTATATTACTTGGGAAATTATAATTAGAGCTGTACAAAACTTTGTCCGGCCACAACTGGAGTATTGTGTACAATTCTAGGAACCGCATGAAAGAAAGGATATGACTATTTTGGTCAAGATATAGAGGAGATTCACCAGAATGTTGCCTGGATTGGAATATTTTAGCTGTCAAGAGAGGCTGGATAGGCCTGGGGCATTATTCAGAGCAGAAATAGATGAGGGGGGAACCTAACTGAGAGGTACAAGATGATGAGGGACATGGAAAGTGTAAATAGGAAGCAGCTGTTTCCCTTAATTGAAGGATATTGTGATGGATAAGAGGTTTAGAGGACAGTGGAGGAGCGCTGAGAATCTGGAATGGACTACCTGGGAGGGCTGTAGAGGCAGGAAACCTCACAGCCTTAAAAAAGTACGTGGATGTGCATTTGAAATGTCATAAAATTCAAGATTATGGGCCAAGTGTTGGAAAATGAGATTAATGTAGATAGGTCAGCATAGACTCAATGGTTTGAAGGACCTTCTCTGTGCTGTATGACTCTATGATCACGAACGTGTGACAGTGTGAGAAATCCTGAGATTACTGGTACTAAGGTTGATGAAATATCCAGCTCCGATCACTTAAATCAAAGTAGTAATCTCACATAATAAAATGTGAGGCTGGATGAACACAGCAGGCCAAGCAGCATCTCAGGAGCACAAAAGCTGACGTTTCGGGCCTAGACCCTTCATCAGAGAGGGGGATGGGGAGAGGGAACTGGAATAAATAGGGAGAGAGGGGGAGGCGGACCGAAGATGGAGAGTAAAGAAGATAGGTGGAGAGAGTATAGGTGGGGAGGTAGGGAGGGGATAGGTCAGTCCAGGGAAGACGGACAGGTCAAGGAGGTGGGATGAGGTTAGTAGGTAGATGGGGGTGCGGCTTGGGGTGGGAGGAAGGGATGGGTGAGAGGAAGAACAGGTTAGGGAGGCAGAGACAGGTTGCACTGGTTTTGGGATGCAGTGGGTGGGGGGGAAGAGCTGGGCTTGTTGTGTGGTGCAGTGGGGGGAGGGGACGAACTGGGCTGGTTTAGGGATGCAGTAGGGGAAGGGGAGATTTTGAAACTGGTGAAGTCCACATTGATTCCATTAGGCTGCAGGGTTCCCAGGCGGAATATGAGTTGCTGTTCCTGCAACCTTCGGGTGGCATCATTGTGGCACTGCAGGAGGCCCATGATGGACATGTCATCTAAAGAATGGGAGGGGGAGTGGAAATGGTTTGCGACTGGAAGGTGCAGTTGTTTGTTGCGAACTGAGCGGAGGTGTTCTGCAAAGCGGTCTCCAAGCCTCTGCTTGGTTTCCCCAATGTAGAGGAAGCCACACCGGGTACAGTGGATGCAGTATACCACATTGGCAGATGTGCAGGTGAACCTCTGCTTAATGTGGAATGTTATCTTGGGGCCTGGGATAGGGCTGAGGGAGGAGGTGTGGGGGCAAATGTAGCATTTCCTGCGGTTGCAGGGGAAGGTGCCGGGTGTGGTGGGGTTGGAGGGTAGTGTGGAGCGAACAAGGGAGTCACGGAGAGAGTGGTCTCTCCGGAAAGCAGACAGGGGTGGGGATGGAAAAATGTCTTGGGTGGTGGGGTCGGATTGTAAATGGCGGAAGTGTCGGAGGATGATGCCTTGTATCCGGAGGTTGGTAGGGTGGTGTGTGAGAATGAGGGGGGTCCTCTTTGTGCGGTTGTGGCGGGGGCGGGGTGTGAGGGATGTGTTGTGGGAAATACGGGAGATGCGGTCAAGGGCGTTCTCAATCACTGTGGGGGGAAAGTTGCGGTCCTTGAAGAACTTGGACATCTGGGATGTGTGGGAGTCGAATGTCTTATCGTGGGAGCAGATGCGGCGTAGGCGGAGGAATTGGGAATAGGGGATGGAATTTTTGCAGGAGGGTGGGTGGTAGGAGGTGTATTCTAGGTAGCTGTGGGAGTCGGTGGGCTTGAAATGGACATCAGTTACAAGCTGGTTGCCTGAGATGGAGACTGAGAGGTCCAGGAAGGTGAGGGATGTGCTGGAGATGGCCCAGGTGAACTGAAGGTTGGGGTGGAAGGTGTTGGTGAAGTGGATGAACTGTTTGAGCTCCTCTGGGGAGCAAGAGGCGGCGCCGATACAGTCATCAATGTACCGGAGGAAGAGGTGGGGTTTGGGGCCTGTGTAGGTGCGGAAGAGGGACTGTTCCACGTAACCTACAAAGAGGCAGGCATAGCTGGGGCCCATGCGGGTGCCCATGGCCACCCCCTTAGTCTGTAGGAAGTGGGAGGAGTCAAAAGAGAAGTTGTTGAGGGTGAGGACGAGTTCAGCTAGGCGGATGAGGGTGTCGATGGAGGGGGACTGGTCGGGCCTGCGGGACAGGAAGAAGCGGAGGGCCTTGAGGCTATCTGCATGCGGAATGCAGGTGTGTAGGGACTGGACGTCCATGGTGAAGATGAGGTGTTGGGGGCCAGGGAATTGGAAGTCCTGGAGGAGGTGGAGGGCGTGGGTGGTGTCACGGATGTAGGTGGGGAGTTCCTGGACCAAAGGGGAGAAAATGGAGTCCAGATAGGTGGAGATGAGTTCGGTGGGGCAGGAGCAGGCTGAGACGATGGGTTGACCAGGGCAGGCAGGTTTGTGGATTTTGGGAAGGAGATAGAAACGGGCCGTGTGGGGTTGGGGAACAATGAGGTTGGAGGCTGTGGGTGGGAGGTCCCCTGAGGTGATGAGGTCATGAATGGTGTTGGAGATGATGGTTTGGTGCTCGGGCGTGGGGTCATGATCGAGGGGGCGGTAGGAGGTGGTGTCGGAGAGTTGGCGTCTGGCCTCGGCGATGTAGAGGTCAGTGCACCATACTACCACTGCGCCACCCTTGTCTGCAGGTTTGATGGTGAGGTTGGGGTTGGAGCGGAGGCATTAAGCAGGGGTTCACCTGCACATCTGCCAATGTGGTATACTGCATCCACTGTACCCGGTGTGGCCTCCTCTACATTGGGGAAACCAAGCGGAGGCTTGGAGACCGCTTTGCAGAACACCTCCGCTCAGTTCGCAACAAACAACTGCACCTTCCAGTCGCAAACCATTTCCACTCCCCCTCCCATTCTTTAGATGACATGTCCATCACGGGCCTCCTGCAGTGCCATAATGATGCCACCCGAAGATTGCAGGAACAGCAACTCATATTCCGCCTGGGAACCCTGCAGCCCAATGGTATCAATGTGGACTTCACCAGTTTCAAAATCTCCCCTTCCCCAACTGCATCCCTAAACCAGCCCAGTTCGTCCCCTCCCCCCACTGCACCACACAACTAGCCCAGCTCTTCCCCCCCACCCACTGTATCCCAAAACCAGTCCAACCTGTCTCTGCCTCCCTAACCTGTTCTTCCTCTCACCCATTCCTTCCTCCCACCCCAAGCGCACCCCCATCTACCTACTAACCTCACCCCACCTCCTTGACCTGTCCGTCTTCCCTGGACTGACCTATCCCCTCCCTACCTCCCCACCTATACTCTCTCCACCTATCTTCTTTACTCTCCATCTTCGGTCCGCCTCCCCCTCTCTCCCTATTTATTCCAGAGCCCTCACCCCATCCCCCTCTCTGATGAAGGGTCTAGGCCCAAAACGTCAAGCTTTTGTGCTCCTGAGATGCTGCTTGGCCTGCTGTGTTCATCCACCCTCACATTTTATTATCTTGGAATTCTCCAGCATCTGCAGTTCCCATTATCTCTAGTAATCTCACATATTTGGCAAAGCACCTGCCAGACAGTTTCCTCAGTAACACTGATTAGTTTTATTTCAACTTGAATCAACAGAAGTACTCAAAAAATTCCATAAAATACTAAAATAATTCTTATCATCTATTTTTCTTAAATTAGTATTTTTTAAAGTGCCAATGAACAATGGATTAAGGTGCTTCAGCAGTGGATCGTTCCTGTGGTTCCACAAAAGGGATAATGCAATCTTAGACATGCTACTAAATGTTTTGGAAGAATAGGAAAGGGGTGAATTGGGGAACTGTACAATGAGACAGCTCTTGTATTCAAGTGCACAATAAATTTAGGCAAATACTTAGCAATGTCTATACTTGCTTTACGTCTCCTAATAATGAAACTTTGCTGTAAGGTTATTATAGTTTTTTTTTGCTGTGATAAATGCCAAAACTTATTTAGACGAAAATTATGATCTTGATGAGTGTCAATAACACCAGTTACTAGCCATGAACATAGGAAACAATATCACGAGCATGAGGATGGGGAGAATTTGTGTAAGGAGCAGTGGTCCAGGTCTTATGCTTAGTAATACCAACGTAAGGAAAAGAGATCAATTATACTGTACGAGAGGAGTGTCCACTTTCCAACCATGCAGTATAAAAATTGTTTCCCCTTTACTTAGTATTTCTTCAGAAAGGTCCAGATAAGTCCAAGACAAACAACTTTGACAAAATAATAAAATTTGAGGCTGGATGAACACAGCAGGCCAAGCAGCATCTCAGGAGCACAATAGCTTGACGTTTCGGGCCTAGACCCTTCATCAGAGAGGGGGATCGGGTGAGGGCTCTGGAATAAATAGGGAGAGAGGGGGAGGCGGACCGAAGATGGAGAGTAAAGAAGATAGGTGGAGAGAGTATAGGTGGGGAGGTAGGGAGGGGATAGGTCAGTCCAGGGAAGACGGACAGGTCAAGGAGGTGGGGTGAGGTTAGTAGGTAGATGGGGGTGCGCTTGGGGTGGGAGGAAGGGATGGGTGAGAGGAAGAACAGGTTAGGGAGGCAGAGACAGGTTGGACTGGTTTTGGGATGCAGTGGGTGGGGGGGAAGAGCTGGGCTGGTTGTGTGGTGCAGTGGGGGGAGGGGAAGAACTGGGTTGGTTTTGGGATGCAGTGGGGGAAGGGGAGATTTTGAAACTGGTGAAGTCCACATTGATACCATTGGGCTGCAGGGTTCCCAAGCGGAATATGAGTTGCTGTTCCTGCAACCTTTGGGTGGCATCATTGTGGCACTGCAGGAGGCCCATGATGGACATGTCATCTAAAGAATGGGAGGGGGAGTGGAAATGGTCTGCGACTGGGAGGTGCAGTTGTTTATTGCGAAGCGAGCGGAGGGTTCTGCAAAGTGGTCCCCAAGCCTCCGCTTGGTTTCCCCAATGTAGAGGAAGCCACACCGGGTACAATGGATGCCGTATACCACATTGGCTGATGTGCAGGTGAACCTCTGCTTAATATGGAAAGTCATCTTGGGGCCTGGGATAGGGCTGAGGGAGGAGGTGTGGGGGCAAGTGTAGCATTTCCTGCGGTTGCAGGGGAAGGTGCCGGGTGTGGTGGGGTTGGAGGGCAGTGTGGAGCGAACAAGGGAGTCACGGAGAGAGTGGTCTCTCCGGAAAGCAGACAAGGGTGGGGATGGAAAAATGTTAGCGAGTTTTGAGAAGATTTGTAGCTCAGGTTGACGTTCTGGATGTGAGTTTGCTCGCTGAGCTGGAAGGTTCGTTTTCAGACGTTTCATCACCATTCTAGGTAACATCATCAGACAGCCTCCGACGAAGCGCTGGTGTTATGTCCCGCTTTCTATTTATCTGGTTAGGTTTCCATGGAAAGCGGGACATAACACCAGCGCTTCGTCAGAGGCTCACTGATGATGTTACCTAGAATGGTGACGAAACGTCTGAAAATGAACCTTCCAGCTCAGCGAGCAAACTCACATCCATGGAAAAATGTCTTGGGTGGTGGGGTCGGATTGTAGATGGCGGAAGTGTCGGAGGATGATGCGTTGTATCCGGAGGTTGCAAAATGTGTCTTCTTGGCAATAGTGAATATTCATGTCCAACCAAATGACAACTTGCTAAGTAATGATATATGTAGTTAATACTGCATATGTTACAAACAGTATGGCATCCAAGAGTTTTGAAGGCAACATAAGAGTTTTATCTTTATTATACTCCAGGCAGACTGGAACTTGTGTAAGCTGGCATTAAACACAAAATATTTTTACAGTACATTTGTTAACAACAAAATTAGGTAAACTAGATCTCCCAACTGTAAAAAATTTATTGTCTAAACTAAGAGTCAATACAATGCCAAACAAACATATCTAAACTTTCTCCAGCAGTAATCTACTTTCTTCACAGACAAATAATGAAGTGTTATGTGACACAACTGTAAAACCAGACTTCACGGAGGCCCAATAGTTCAGTTGGTCAGAAAACTGTACAAAGTCTTAATGCTTTTGTTTGAATATTGCCTAGTTTAACAACACATTTACATTTTCATCATTAGGCAACCCAGAATGCTACAAATAAAGTATAATGATCTCAATGCTCAATTCTTCAATTGTCATTCCTAATAACTAAGGTTTGTTGCTAGGAGCCTCATCTAAAAAAAACCTTTCTGATGCATTAACAAGTATTAACACCATTCCTTTATTATAATGCACGTATATTTACAGTGAACTTACTTGCATTCAAACTCTCTCTGTTTGGATCCATCTGTGCACGTGTAGAGCTTCCCCTTGAAATAAAATGCAATAAAAGTTAAAATACCATAATAGAGTAAAGGAAACATAAATTCTACTGTATTTTTTTTCAACTGAGCAATCAAATAGAGAAGTTATTGCATAAGTTAGTAAGAAATTCCACAATAACTGGATATACTTTTCACAACTTAGCTATTGTCATGTCTCAAATTTTGTCAACATGTATGATCCTAAGTTCTCCACACTTCACCACTTCAAATTCTCATTCAACTCAAACTTGGTCTTCCACTCCAACTCCGTATCAGATCAGAGGGTGGCACCTCGTCTTTCTGGTCATAAACTTAACTTGCGATTGCCCAGGTTGTATTCTACTTACCAATGCCAACTTTGCAAATGTCTTGTAACAGTTTCTGTTCACAGTTGCTTTAATGATAGCAGACTAGCTTTCTAAATGCAGGCCTGTTTACGTGAATGCCTGGCTGTCATTAATTTAGTGATAATTAGCATGATCACTGCTGAAATGTGGCAAAATGAGTTTATAACACGTGTGATGCAAGAGAAACCTGAATTCTGATTAAATATTCTTTCCTCAAATTTTGATCAGAAGTTTGGGAACCAAGACAATCGTGTGCTGTAAGAAATTTGCAATGTTCTTATCATTATTATAACGGATTTTGTATTCGCATTGTACTAACATTACAACATTTCATGTGTCAATCTTTAAATTTATAGGTTGAAACATTGTTTTGAAAACAATGGCAAGGTTGGTACTACTTGCTAATTATATAAGTGCAAAGACCAAATTCAGGCAAGGTCAGACACAGCAATAAAGGTTGTGCTTCCTGACCCCAAAGAACAGTGATATTTCCTATAAATGTAGTTACAAACCGTTCCAAATATATTAATGATACTATTTTAACTAATCAGTATGTTGGCTTAATATTCTGTTAAATGAAGTACAACTTATTTTAATTTTCAAAAATTGGCTTCATATATGTGTAGTCAGCAATTATTCATGGTGGTTTAGTTACAAATACCAATTAATGACACTACTATAATAAACCAATATATTATGATCAAAAACAAATTTGCTGGAAAAGCTCAGCAGGTCTGGCTGCATCTGTGAAGGAAAAATCAGACTTAACGTTTTGGGTCTGGTGACCCTTCCTCAGAACTGCTGTACACTATGATATTAGTATTTTACAGTTTTCACGTAGAAACTTATTATATTTTAATTTTTAATAACTGGCTTAATATTGTGTATGTCTGTGCATACATTGGCAGCTGACAATAACTGACAGTACATGGGTGTCAGTAAACATCTCCACACAGGCTAACCAGAAGTGCAGAAGGTACCGTCATAATTCTGTCACTCCTCTGTTAACTGTGTGAAACAGGATCTCAGTGATTGCCTCCCAATTCAAATGCTTTGTCAGTTTCTTGTACTTGTACTGAATATGAAATAGGCTTGCCACAACGGTGGCAAGCCCAAAAATATCTTTAAAAACAACTCCCTTTGCTTTCTAATCCTGTACAAACATATGAAGTAGGAACAAGAGTAGGCTATGCAGACCCTTCAGCATGCTCCTCTATTCAACAAGCCACGATGTGAAGATGCTGGTGTTGGACAGGGTGGACAAGGTCAGAAATCACACAACACCAGTTTATAGTCCAACAGATCCAACATGGGGCGGCATGGTGGCTCAGTGGTTACCATTGCTGCATCACAGTGCCAGGGACCCAGGTTCAATTCCACCCTCTGGCGACTGTCTGTGTGGAGTTTGCACATTCTCCCCGTGTCTGTGTGGGTTTCGTCTGGGTGATCGGGTTTCCTCCCATAGTCCAAAGGTGTGCAGGGTAGATGGATTGGACATGCTAAATTGTCCACATTGACCAGGGATGGTTAGATTAAGTGGGTTAGAAGTGGGAAATGCAGGGGTAGGGTATTGGATCTGGGCGGGATGCTCATCGGAGCGCCAGTCTGGACTTGTTGGGCCAAATGGCCTGTTTCTGCACTGTTGGGATTCCGGAATACTATATGTTATAAGGTTTATTTGAAAACACAAGCTTTCAGAGCATTGGTCCTTCTTCAGGTGTTAGTGAGAGAGGTAGTAGCAGATGCAGAATTTATAAGTAAAAGATCAAAGAGTTACAACATTGATCAGGATGTGTTAAACAAACCTAAGATGCCACTAAATCTTCAATCAGTTTGAGGGTTTCATTTGATTAAAATAAATATGTAAATCCTCAAATTCCTTACAAAGTCATTGGTCTGAGAGAACTAAAGGTTTTTACAACTGTAAAGAAGAGGTGACATTTTAGGTCAGAAAATGTGTGTTAGGTGTGAGGCCTTGTTTAGAATCTGTTTGGGTTTTGGTCTGGAGTCAGATTGGTTTTATTTTTAAATGTAGGAATTTAAAAAATGCTACATTGACTATCTACAAATTGTGCACTTTTTGAAAAAATTGCAATGAATCTGCAAACACAAATTCACCCCACAGATTGATGTGTGCATGTGTGAGAGTGTCAGGAAGACAGAGTGCATGCGCATGTGGCAGAGAGAGAGCATGTGCACGCACTTTTGTGTGTGTGTGTGTGTGTGTGTGTGTGTGTGTGTGTGTGTGTGTGTGGGGGGGGGGAGCGAGGGGTGGGGGTGCAAGAGTGTGCATGCATGAGAGAGAGAGAGTGTGTGTCTGTGTGAGAGAGAAAGAGTACGTCTTGTGGGATAGACTGCGCGTGTGTGTGTCTGTGTGTTGTATGTGTGTGAGACAGAAAATGTGTGTGTGTGTGTGTGTGTGTGTGTGTGTCTACGGGGGGAACAGACTGTGTGTGGCTGTGTGCACGTGGGAGTGTGTGTGTGTGTGTACATGCGCATCTGTGAGGGAAAGAGAGACAGTGTATCAGTGTTTGTATGTGGGAGAGAGAGACAGTGCAAGTATATGTATGGGGGCAGAGAGAGAGTATGTGCGTGAGGAAGACAGAGAGAGTGTGTGAAGTGGAGAGAGGGAGAGAGAGAGACAGAGAGAGAGAGAGAGAGAGAGAGTGAGAGAGAGTGTGTGTGTGAGGGACTGAAACAGTGTGCGTGGTTGTCTGAGTGTGTGTGAGAGAGGGAGAAAGACAGCGTGTGCATATGTGTGTGTGTGTTTCTGAGGGAGAGAGTGAGTCCGTGTGATGTGTGTGTGAGCAAGAGACAGGGAGAAAGTGTGTCTGCGTGTGTATGTGTGTATGGGAGAGAGAGTGCATGCACACATGTGAGGGAGACAGTGTGTGTGCATTTGTGAGGCAGAGAGAGAGACCAAGTGTCTGTACATGCATGTGTGTGTGAGGGAGAGTATGTGGGTGTATGTACGTGAGAGAGAGCGAGTGTGTGTGAGTGTGCATGTCAGACTTTGGAAATCAGAAATCTGTGATTGTGCAACCTATATGTATTAAAATTTATATTTTAATTTTAAAATTTCAAGACATTTACATACCGAACACAGGTTTAAGGCCTCTAATGAACATCAAACTAAAAGCTGCGACTGTTATATGAAAATGATCTTCTGATACTGATAATCTCATAAAAATACATATAATCAGGGCAACAGGGATGCACATTCAAGCTAGTTGTATGTACATTGTGTCTATGGATTCAGTGAGACATAAAGGGCTAAGAGCAGATCACCTTCCTACAATGCATGGGAATGAACCAGAGAAATTGGATGCAAGCAAATTGGAAGAATGAGTAGGAAGAAGTAATTAATTGGCTAATTTACAAAATAAATATTAATTCAATCTTACCTTGAACAGCTGCACACCAATACAAGCAAACATGAACTGTAATAATGTGGTGACTATCACAATATTACCAATGGTTCTCAGGGCCACAAATACACACTGAACAACGTGCTGAAAAGCAACAAATATGACTGATTTATTATTTTTCATTGGTTAAATGCAATTTGCTAAAATCTAAATTCAAAGCTAGCAAACATTTTTGAAAGATAATTTGAAATTTATTCTGCAGGTCAAAGACTAAAAAAAATTATGTTGTTAATAAATTGTGACTTCTTTTATTCACTAATGGAATGTGGGTGTAGCTTTGAAGGTACTAACATGAATGCTAAATTTTGCAAAATGGTTATAATTTAAAATGTACCTTTAACTCATTAATTCAAAGTACAGCAGAGCATTCTACAACTAATCTGTGTAACTGGAAGTCTTTGCAAACAGCTCTTTAAGAGGTGCTGATGTGATCTCAGATTGCCATGGCGGGGAGAAACTCAAATGAAACGCATTGAGCTGTCAAATAGCAGTTTTTGTACCTCTCATCATAGCACACAGTTTAGAGAACCATGGCTGTTAAGGCGTAGACAGGAAGGAGAATTTGAAAGCTCCCAAAAATAGATCCTCTCATTGTTGTGGGAAATATTGGAAACAGAAAATCTCCATGAGGAAAACAGTTTTACCAGAACCAGTTAAACTACTTAAATGGACTGAATGAAGTGTGTCTGGAATTCTGGATTGTCAGGACCATTGTGATCAGAGGGACAGGGGACTTCACCAAGTTGTACCGTTCTGATGATAACTGGTTCCACAGAACTCAGGGAAAGTAGAACTACTGTTGAATTATGCTGAAAATTTCAACCTGACATGGCAGGATGTAATGGACATCTGCTGGAGAACCAAGAGTTTGAGATGTTCCCATTGATGCTTTTTCACTACTAGAAATGTGGCTTACAGTGAAGGCATTTTATAGTATGTTTTGGTAATAGTAATTAGTTAATGCAAAACATATAGTTTTTGTTATGGTGCGATTTATCAGATGCTTGATAATTAAAAATTGATGTATGCTGAACTTTATTTATTGCCCAAAAAGTTTAAAAGTTGAAATCTTGTCTTTTGGTTATTTCTATGAGAATTGTGGGTATTCCTTTCTTTTACAAACATACCAGTCTTTATAGTGATTGTAACAGTATTGCTTTCGAGAAGGAGTTGGGAAGCAGCTTTCAGTGAACGGCTACACTGTAAGGGAGAGTTCCAGGATTTTTGCTCAGTGACAATGAAGCAACAATTATATAAATACTAGTTAGGGTGATGTCTGACCTAAAGTGGAACTTCAGAAGTGATGAGAAGCTCAATTATGAGGCTGTTCACACAGCAATCACCTAAACTGTGATTGGACTTTGCAGCATAAAGAAACATCATTTTACAAGTTGCATTTCAACATAGTAGCATAGGGGTATTGGTTAGTTTTCTGAAGTTATTTTAAGGAAAAAAAAAGGTCAGAGAATCCTTCTGCTACAGAGACCAGATTCAGAATGTGTCAGAGAGCAAATGATTGCCAACTCTCATGGAAATAGATGCTTACACTGTGGGGTTTAGAGCAGATCGAATCAATGTGGAAGGCCATTGGCTTGTTTTCAGTTCAGGATAAACAAGGATTAATTTTAGTTTGAAGACCCAGAGATTAAAAGTTCAGGGCAGACCTGTCTGAAATTAGAAGTATGTTTAATTTGGTTTTCTTACAGTAGCATTGGGCAGTTCAGGGAAAATACTGCCACTTTGGTTGAAAAGTTTAGCTTGTGAAGCTTCCAAAGCAGTGAAGATTAGAAAGACAGAGTTGTGGAAGGATTCATATGGTAGATTTGAAGAAGATTCAGCGAATTGTCTCCATAGTCCATATAAGGACACTACCAGGAGTCAGCAAAGTAGCAGCCTAAGGAGTTGAAAGATGGGCTACTTTCTCCACATTTGAGGATTTACAAAATATAGTGTCAGGAAACATGTTGACCCTTCTTTGTTCTGTGTGCTTTAAGATCTTTCTGAGTGTATTTTGCATTTATCAATGTAATCATTGTTTGTTCTGTTATCAAAGAAATGGTGTAGCCTAATGTAACTGCGGTTCAGAGATTGATTATCACAGTAACTAAAATAAACAAAAAATGATATATCAAACCAGATTTCATTCTAACATCTGACTTGTCCAGTTGTACCATCAACTCAAATCAGAGCGTGCATCATGTGTGGTTACAAAATACTCCCCCATACATTCACACACCTGTACTCAGAACTTACTTAACATTCATTTTATGCAGGGTTCAATTACCTTCAATCCCTTCGCTCTGTTAATGGCTCTCAAAGGTCTTAATACTCGCAGCACTCTGAGAATCTTTACTACTGCTATTGCGCTGGAGCTGAAAAAAGAGAAATTATATTTATCAAGGAGCAAAATTCTTTTCCATTTATTGAAATCAGTATCAATTGGGGGTGGTGGGGTTTGTGGCAGCTTTAAACCTCTGGTACTCATTTGTGTAATTTGAATCAGGTTCTTGCCTGAAATCAGCAGATGGGTGAAAGTTGGGCTGGTCAACAGACAGGAGTGCAATGATGTGCAGCAGGAGTGCAATGACAGGCAGCAGAATGTTGCTACTGGAGTCATAAAGTCACACAGCATGTAAACGGACCCTTTGTCCATGCTGAGCAGGTTTCCTAAACTGAACTTGTTCTAATTTCTTGCGTTTGGGTTGTGTCCTTCTGAATTTTTCTTATCCATGTACCTGTCCAAATGTCTTTTAAATGTTGTAATTACACACCACTATTATTTCCTCTGGTAGTTTGTTTCATGTTCACACAGAAAGTGGTGTACATAAGTTGCCCCTCAGTTCCCTTTTAAATTTTTTCCACTCAATTTAAACCTCTGTCCTCTAGTTCTGGACTCCTCTACCTTGAGGAAAAGACCTTGGCTATTCACCTTATCTATGTCCCCTATGATTTATAAACCTCTATAAGGTCACCTGTCAGGCTGCTACACTCCAGGGAAAAAGTCCCAGTCTATCTAACCTTTCTTTATAACTCAAACCTTCCAGTCTTGGGAATGTCCTTCTAAATCTTTTTGGCACCCTTTCAAGTTTAATAACATCCTTCCTAAAGCAGGGGACCAGAATTGTATTCCAAATATGGCCTTACAAATATCTTGTAAAATCGTAATGATATCCCAAACCCTGTACTCAACACTCTGACCAATGAAGGAAAGCAAGTCAAAAGCCTTCTTCATTACCCTCTCTGCCTGTGATGCCATTTCTGCCACCTTCAAGGAATTATGTTCCTGCATCCCTAGGCCTCTCTGTTCCTCAACTCTGCCCAGGGCCCTGACATGAACAATGGAAGTCCTGCCCTGGTTTGTCTTACCAAAATGTAACGCCTCGCATTTATCTAAATTCAACTCCATCTGCCATTTCTTGGCTCACTGGTTTGATTGGATCAAGATTCCATTATACGCTTACATAGTCTTCTTCATTGTCCAGCATCCCACCAATTTTGGTGTCATCTGCAAATTTACTAACCATGCCTCCTAGATTCTCATCCAAATGATTTACATAAACGATGAACAATAGTGGACCCAGCACCGATCCTTGCAGCACACAACTGGTCACAGGCCTCCACTGAACAAGTCTCTGCCACCACCCTATGTTGCCTACCATCAAGCCAACTGTATCCAATTGGCTAGTTCTCCCTAGATCCCATGTGATCCTAACCTTACTAACCGGCCCCGTAACTTATTCCCTAGATTCGCATGATGTCTAGGGATACAGAGAGTGAAAGAATCACAGAGTCATACAATCCCTTTGGTCCAACTTGTCTCTGCCATCCAGACATCTCAATCTGATTTAGTCCAATTTTTCAGCATTACCTGAAACCTATCCCCTCGAGTTATGGACTTCACCATGCCAGGAAAAAGACCCTGCCTATTGACCTTATCCATTCTCCTCATGATTTTATAAAGCTCTATAAGGTCACCCCTGAGCTTTGACACTCAAGGGGAAAAAAGGCCCAGCCTATTTAGTCTCTCCCTACAGTACAGGGATACAGTATACCACATTGGCAGATGTTCACCTGCACATCTGCCAATGTGGTATACTGTAGCCATTGTACCCGGTGTGGCTTCCTCTACATTGGGGAAACCAAGTGGAGGCTTGGGGACCACTTTGCAGAACACCTCCACTCGGTTCGCAATAAACAACTGCACCTCCCAGTCGCAAACCATTTTAACTCCCCCTCCCATTCCTCAGACGACATGTCCATCATGGGCCTCCTGCAGTGCCACAATGATGCCACCCGAAGGTTGCAGGAAAAGCAACTCATATTCCGCTTGGGAACCCTGCAGCCCAATGGTATCAATGTGGACTTCACAAGCTTCAAAATCTCCCCTTCCCCCACTGCATTCCAAAACCAGCCCAGTTCTCCCCCTCCCCCCACTGCATCCCAAAATCAGCCCAGCCTATCTCCGCCACCCTAACCTGTTCTTCCTCTCACCCATCCCTTCCTCCCGCCTCAAGCCGCACCTCCATTTCCTACCTACTGCCTCATCCCGCCTCCTTGACATGTCTGTCTTCCCTGGACTGATCTATCCCCTCCCTACCTCCTCACCAATACTCTGCTCTCTACCTATCTTCTTTTCTCTCCATCTTTGGTCCGCCTCCCCCTCTCTACCTATTTATTCCAGTTCCCTCTCCCCATCCCCCTCTCTGATGAAGGGTCTCGGCCTGAAACATCAGCTTTTGCGCTCCTGAGATGCTGCCTGGCCTGCTGTGTTCATCCAGCTCCACACTTTGTTATCTTGGATTCTCCAGCATCTGCAGTTCCCATTATCACTCTAAGTTGGGGCAAGGCCAGTTTTGATGGTGTTAGACAGAAACTTTCAAAAGGTAACTGGGGGAGGCTGTTTGCAAATAATGGGATGACTGGGGTAAGTGGCAGGCTTTCAAAAGTGACATATTGAGATTGAGGGCCAACATGTTTCTGACTGTGAGAAGGGAATGGCTGGCAGGAGTAGGAAACACTGGATGACTGGAGATGTTGAGGTTCTGGCCAAGAAAAAGAAGGAGGCAGATGTTAGGTATAGACAGCTGGAATCAAATAAATCCATTGAAGAGTATAACGTGTAGTAGTGTAACAAGGAAATCTGAGGAGTGAAAAGGCATCATGAGATAGCTTTAGCAGATAAGGTTAAGGAGAATGCAAAGAGATTCTACAAGTATATAAGGGCAAAAGAGGAACTGCAGAGAGAACAGGGCCCCTTAAAGTTCAATAAGGCCATCTATGTGCGGAACCACAGGAGATGCATGAGATCCTGAATAAATATTTCACATCAGTGGAAAAAGATATGGAAGCTAGGGAAATAAATAGTGATATCTTGAGGATCCACGTTACATAAGAGGAGGTGCCAGAAGTCTTACAATGAATAAAGTTATATACATGTGTTCTTCCCTGGACTGACCTATCTCCTCATCTATACTCTCCTCTCTACCTATCTTGTTTTCTTTCCATCTTCGGTCCGCCTCCCCCTGTGTCCCTATTTATTCCAGTTCCCTATCACCATCCCCCTCTCTGATGAATAGTCTAGGCCCGAAACGTCAGCTTTTGAACTCCTGAGATGCTGCTTGGCCTGCTGTGTTCATCCAGCTCCACACTTTGTTATCTTTCCCCAATTTAGAACTCTGTGGACTAGTCCTATCCTTTTACATTCCTATCTTAAAAATAGCAAAATCATCATCACCGGTCTCAAAGTGTTTTCCCACTAACATCTCAGCCACTTGCCCTGCTTTATTGCTGAAAACGACATTGAGTTTTGCCCCTTCTCCAGTAGTGCATGTACATATTAACTCAGAAAGGTTTATTAAACACGCTTAAATTCCAACCCATCCAAGCCCTTAACATTATGCCAGTCCCAGTCTATGTTTGCAAAGTTGACATCCCCTACTCTCGCAACCCTATTATTTTTATAGCTATCTGCAATTGCCCCACATATTTGCTCCTCAACTGACTTAGGGAGCCTACAGTACAATCTGATCAAAATGATCACACTCTTATTTCTCAGTTCCACCCATATACATTCTTTGGACGATTGCCCAAGACCATCCTCACTAGGTACTGCCAAGATGTTTCCGCAGCCCCACGTATCTAACCATACTCTGTGTTCATCTGCCTTACCTATCAGGCCTCTTTCATTGAAATAAACGCATTTAAATTCATCAAATAAATGCAGTGTAACTATTCCCCTAGTTTGAGATGACTCCACTGATAGAAACATCTTCTCCCTCTCTCCCTATTTATTTCAGAACCCTCTCCCCCTCCCCATTTTCTGATGAAGGTTCTAGGCCTGAAACATCAGCTTTTGTGCTCCAAAGATGCTGCTGGGCCTGCAGTGTTCATACAGCTCCATACTTTGTTATCTCAGATTTTCCAGCATCTGCAGTTCCCATTTTCTCTCCTTCTCAAACACCTTCAGAATGCTTCAAGAAGGTGACCTGTCATTCTTCTAAACTCTGATGAATAAAGGTTTAACCTGTTTGGCTGTCCTGAATAAGTCAACCCCTTCATCCCTGAAATCAGCCTAACGAACCTCTTTTGAACAGCCTTCAATGCCAGTTATCTTTTCTTAAATACAGGGACAAAAACAATACACAGTACTCCAAACACAGCTTCACCAACACCCTGTACAGTATAACAAAACTTTTCCATTCTTAAACTCCAAACCCCAGCAATAAAGGCTAAAATTCCATTTGCCTCCTTAATTTCTTGTTGAACCTGTATGCTAAAATATTTGCATTTTGTACATGAAGACACCCAAATCTCTCACTTTTAGTCTTTCTCTCTCTATTTAAGTAGTAGCCTGTATTTGATTCTACTATATCAAAGCGCATGACCTCATACTTTACTACATTAAACTCCATCAACCAAGTTTTTGTTCACTCACTCCCCATCTAAATGTATACCCCTTTTAGTTTCTTTATACTGTCTTCACAACATGCCCTTCTATTTAATTAGGATACATTACACCGGGTCCCTTCTTCAGGTTATTATTAATAATTGAGGTCCAAGTTAGATATTTCTAACCTGAAAAATGCAGATCCATCGTCACTCCTTGCCTTCTATTTGTTATCCAATTCTAAAACCACGCCAGTACATTACACAACATCGTGAGACCCCCATCTTGAGCACTAAATTTTAAGTGGGACTTTATATTTTCAGAAGGCCATCAATAAGTACACAGCTACCAGCTTTGTTTTATAAACTCTGCTTGCTATGTTCTCAAAGAACATTAGCTAATTTGTAAAATATGATTTGCCTTTAACCCTGATTCATTGTGTTACGCTTTTCTAATGCCCTGCTACTCTTCTTTAATATGGACTCTACAATTTTCCCAATGACAGATACTAGACTAACTGGCCTACAGTTCCCTGTTTTCTTTCTCTCTCACTTTTGGAAGAAGATCATCTCATTAGTAGTTTTCCAGACCACTAGAACCTTCATGGAATCCCGTGAGTTCTGGAATATTTTGACAAATGTTTCCACTTACTTTAAATACCATCAGGTCCTAGTGATTTGTCTGTATTTAGTCCCCTTAGTTTGTTAATTACTTTGTCCCTCAAAATAGATGATGTTAGAAGACCTTTCCTCCCATTCGCACTTTGTTGTTGTTCTGGTGAGAGTCAAAAAATGTGGAGCTGGTAAAACACAGCAGGTCAGATAACATCTGAGGAATATGAATGTCAACGTATTGTTATGGAATGTTTGTCCTGTTCTGAACAGTAAAGACTGATATTTGCCTTAATTTTGATTAGATACTCTCCTTGATCAACTTTGTTAGCTGCAGATAGACCACCTTTTCATCTTGTCCTCTTTTTGACTGGAATCCAGTAGATGGGATTTGTGTGAAATGATCATCCTTTGATTATAAATCTGTTGTTGCTCAAAAACTAAGTAGTCTCTATTTGTTCTTTAAAGCAAATACAGGAATTTTTTTTAATGTTGATTTTGCAATTGTTGAGTCAAAAGAGTCGTGCTGGATTTTCTGAGGAGTGAAAATTTCTCTCCACTTCTTATTTACAAATCAAGAGATCAGCGCATTTCTGACAAGGGATCCATTTAATGTTTTTGAGAAGATTTGTAGCTTGGGTTGAGGATGAGGTTGCAGACTCGCTTGCTGAGTGGTGTGTTTGATGCAGACATTTCATCACCCTGGCAGGTAACATCATCAGTGTGCCTTCAGTGAAGCACTGGTATTCCATCCTGCTTGTTATTTATATGCCTCGGTTTGCTGAGGTGGTTGGTATCACTGCTGGTTCTGTTCTTCAGTGGTTTGTATATCGGGTCCAGTTCAATGTGTTTATTGATGGAGTTGGAATGCCACACCTCCAGGAATTCCCTGGCATGTCTCTATTTGGCTTGTGTTATTATGGATGTGTTGTCCCAATCAAATGTGTGTCCTTCTTTGTCCATGTGACAACTGGTTCTGTCTGTTGGTGGCTAATTGGTGTTTGTGTATCCTTATTGCCAGTTTTCTTCTAGTTTGGCCTATGTAATGTTTTTCACAGTCTTTGCATGATATTTTGCATATTACATTAGTTTTATTGGTTGTGGGTATGGGATCCTTTATGTTCATCAGTAGCTGTCGCAGGGTTGTTGTTGGTTTGTGGGCTACCCTGATACCTGGGAGTCTGAGTATTCTGTGGTCATCTCTGACGTGTCCCTGGTATATGGTAGGGTGACTAGTGTGTTGGGCCTGTTGTGCCTTTAGCTGTGGCCTGTTGCAGAGGTAATGGCGGATCATGCTTTTTGGGTATCCATTTCTTTTAAAAACTCTGAATTGTATCCTTTCATCATATCTTTAATAATACATTTTAATAATTATCCATAATAATGGATTGAGAACTGGTTGGCCAGCAGAAAACGGGAGAAATAAACAAATCTTTTTCTGAGTGGCAGCCAGTGATTGCAAAGATCAGTGCTTGGACTGCCAACTATTCACAATATATATTAATGATTTAGATGAGGAAACTACATCACACATCCCCATGTTTGCAGATGATACAAAACTGGGCAGGAGGATATGTACCGGGATAATGCAGAGAAGCTTTAATGTAATTAGATAAGTAAGAATGTGGATAAATGTGAGGTTATCCACTTTAATAGCAAACACAGGTAGGTAGACTATTGAGGTTGTTGACTTTCTTGCCAAGCTGGCTTGTTTTCATTCAGACAGTTTGTCATCATGCTAGGTAACACCATCAGTGAGGCCTCCAATGAAGTGGTGTTGTTCTACTCTGCTTAGAATTTAAACTTCCATTATGGTGCCATTTCCAGTTTTGTTCTGTGCAGGTTTATATATGGGGTCCAATTCTATATGTTTGTTGATTGCCTTATCAGTTGAGAACCATGTCTCTAGGAATTCCCAATCACGTCTATGTTTGGCTTGGGCTACTATGGTTATGTTGTCTCAGTTAAACTGATGGCCTTCATTGTCCGAGTGTACAGATATTAAGGAACGTTTGTCGTGCCGTTTTGTTGTTAGCTCATGTTCATGTATTCTGATGGCTGGTCTCCTTCCTGTATATCTAATATAATGCTTGTGACCGTCGTTGCATGGTATTTTGTAAACTACGTTGGTTCTGCAAGTTGTGGGAATGGGGTCTTTAATCCTTGTGAGTGTTTGTCGTAGAGTGGCTGTGGGCCTATGAGCTACCATGATTCCTAGTGGTCATAAGAGTCTTGTCATCAGTTCTGATATGTTTTTGATGTAAGGCAGTGTGGTCAGAGTGTTACAGCATACTATGTCCTCTTGCTGTTGTTTGTTTAATAGGCATCTGTGGATGAAGTTGCTGGAATATCTGTTCATAGTGAAGATTTTGTATAGGTGCGCTTCCTCTTTCCTGCATAGTTCTGAAGTGTTGCAGAGAGTCATAGCCTGTTTAAATAGTGTCCTAATGCAGCTTTATTTGTGGATGTTGGGGTGGGTGCTGTGGAAGTTGAGGGAATCAGAATACACGAACATCGGCTAGCAGCAAAATGACACGACATACGTCCCTTAATATCTGTACACTCGGACAATGAAGGCCATCAGTTTAACTGGGGCAAAGTAGACATAGTAGCCCAAGCCAAACATAGACACGCACTGGAATTCCTAGACGCATGGTTGTCAAACCATAATGCAATTAACAAACATACAAAATTGGATGCCATATACAAACTCTCACAGAACAAAACTGGAAATGACATACGCACCCTAACGGACCAAACTGTATAAATTCCAAATACATTACAGCAACATCGCTCCATTGGAGGTTTCACTGATGATGCTACCTAGTATGATGACAAAACGTCTGAACGAAAACAAGTCAGTTCAGTGAGCAAGTCACCAACCTCACCCACAACCCGAGCTACAAATCTTTCCTAAAACCTCAAAGTTAGATTATTATCTGAGTGATGGCAAATTGACGAGTGGGTTTTGAAATAAGACCTGGGTGTCCTCATGCACCAGTTGCTGCAAGTAAGCTTACAGGTGCAGCAATGGTGAAGAAGGCAAACGGTATGTTGACAATTATAGCAAGAGGACTTGATAACAGGAACAGGGATGTTTTACTACAATTATACACGGCCTTGGTGAAAACATGCCTGGAGTACTGTGTGCAGTTTTGGTCTCATTACCTGAGCAAAGATGCACTGGCTATGGAGGGAGGGCAAAGAAAGCTTACTGGTCTAAATCCCGGGATACTGGGACTGAGGTTCCAGGAGAGACTGAATCAGTTTAAAAGAATTAAGGAGACTCTCACAGAGTCTTATAAAATTCCAGCAGGATTAGACAGGGTAGATGCAAGAAGGATGTTTTCGATAACCAGGGAGTCAAGCATTAGGAGTCTCAGCCTAAGGATAAATCTTTTATGACAGAGATAAGAAGAAATGTCTTCCAGAGAGTGGTGAGTCTGCGGAATTGTCTGCCACAGGGAAACCGTTGACGCCAAAATATTAAAGACTTTCAAGAAAGGTGTAGATATAGTTCTTAGGGCTAAGGGATCGAAGAGAGTATTGACAATACTGAATGGTGGAGCAGGCCTGAAGGCGAAATGGCCTAGTCCTGCTCTAATACTCAGCGTTTCTATTCAACACTTGATGATATGCTAATTGATACTAAATTCCTTGGTTTTCCTCTTTCACTTTTCTTGATTAAAAAAGCCTTTGGTATGTTGAGTAAATGTGTAACAACAAAATATGTATATTAATGATTCACTATTTTTAATTCTTTGATGTAGTAAATCCCAGGGCACCATTAATCTTTTGCAATAACATCTAATTTAAACAATTATTGCATGTACATTTTGATATGAATAAAACATCTGATCTAATTTTAAAACTGATAAATAAAACTATTTGGATGAAAATCGAGAAGTGTATTATTATTACAGATATCAACTAATTTAGGATTGTTTTTGCATTTTTAGCTATTAGATTTTTTGAATTCTTGGATTCTTTTCATGAACATTGTTAATTGGATCTGGAACATTTGAGTACAATCTTCCCAAACTTCTGAAAAACAAATTCAACTATGAATTATTTGTTTTAACATGATCATTGTACAGCTTTATACTTATGATTTTGCTGATATCACTGTTGGTTAAATTGCTATTTTTTTCTTTCCAATGCTTTTGGTTTGAAATGCCATCTCAACCATTCCATATTACTCAAAAATTAAGCAGAATAGAGGTAACGTAGGTTGGGGACAGTGTAAAGTTACAACTAACACAGCTTGCTTAATACTTCTCAATCCAAATTTTCTGATAAATTACACTGGCACAAGATGAACATTTTTATTAAGTTAAAAAAAACACAAAACTACTTTGTAACTCACTCCATTCCAAACGATATAAGAGAGACGCTAACCACAACCAGGTCAAGTATGTTGAAATAATTCCTGCAGAAGGAGCCTTTGTGAATGAATGCACCATAGGCGGTCATCTGTGAAAAGTGACACAAAGATTTGGCCATAATGATATTTTTCAAATGCAATATAATTAAAACAAAGTCTTTGATAACTATAAAAATATTGTTTAGTGTTTTGAAATATTTAAATAGATATGAATTAAAAGATTATTTCCAACTGAAAACTGATGCAGAAGGATTTATCCCTGGTTTTTCCATTTCTTAAAGTGATGAGCTGACTTTAAATCAGTTGGAAAATGTCCAATCGAATAAGTTGTCAAAACAATGACTTTTCCACAAATCACTGGTCTCCAATATCTATACTATCTTACACCGACATCTCTTTCTTTTGATTTGTTCTTTTAAAGGACGTGAGTGTTTCTCACTAGATCTGAATCTAATACTCATCTCTAATTACTCTTGAGAAGGTGATGATCCACATTCTTAAACTACTGTAGCTCCTGTGGTGTAGACACACTTACAATACTTTCAGGAAGGATCTTCCAAAATTTTGATTCATTGACAGTGGAGGAACAGTGAATTAGTTCCAAGTCAAGTTGGTATGTGGCTTTGAGGGCAAGTTGGAGTTTGTCATGTTCCCATGCAGCTGCTGGGCTTGTCCTCTGAGGCAATATAGGCTGCAGTGTTTGCAAGGTGCTGTTGGGAAAGAGCCTTGGTGAGTTGCTGCAGTGTATCTTGAAAGTGGTAGACATTGCTGACACTGTGCTTCTACGGTAAATGCAGGGAATGTTTAAAGAAGGAAATCGCATGTCAACCTTACAAATTGCTTTGTATAGGATGGTGCTGACCTTCTTGAATGTTGTTAGAGCTGCACTCATGTTGGTGAGTCGAGAGTATTCCATCATACTCCTGACTTGTGCTTGTAGATGGAAGGCAGGGTACGTGGAGTCAAGAAGTGCGTTACTCACTGCAGAATTCTGAGCCTCTTACCTTTTCTTGCAGCCACAATCTTTATACGGCTGTTCTTGTTCAGTTTCAATTTCAATGTCACTTCTGTACTTGCTAGATGTAACTGGTATTGCATGACAAAAGTGACTTGTTCTTACACTAATGCCTGTCTTTTTGTCTATACTGGAAGTAGTTTTTTTTAGTGCTAATAAGCTGAGAAATTTGCCTACATTCAAAATGTTTGGAACTTGCATTTGAAAATGCTGGCCTGAGACCTCTCACTACTGATCAGCAGCAGATATAAATTGGCCATCCTTTTGAAACTAAACAGCTGAGGTTCACAAAATAAAAATATCTAAGTGAGCATCGATACAAGAGCTTCACAATGCTAAACTATATTTTTTTTGGAAATTGTTTAAAGAAATAATTAAATCTACACAAAATTAATTTCTGTAATTTGTTTCTTTCGTGCGGGTTAAGGCAGGAACCATTTGGTTTTGATTATGTTGTCATCACCTTACTTAATATTGCATTTCACAACGAGAAATCCAATTTATTGTGCAATTACATACATATGTTAAATCTGTCAAACATTTTTGGATGAGCTTCCTTCTCACCATAAGGTAAATTATGCTTTATAGTCTTTTTCAATGCAGTACTTGGGTGGATTGTTACTAAAGTGAAAACTAGATATAGAAATATTAGAATCTATGGACTCACAAAGTTAACTCTGTTTCTCTCACCACAGATGTGGCCATACCTGCAGAATTTCTAAAGAAATATGATGTTTCAGTGCACTAGTTTCGTTCTTTGAGTCAAAGACCATTCAACTAGGTTGAAATAATTATTTTAACTATGATGAATGGGTCCTATGCATATACATAGGGGAAAAAAGCAGGAGACAGAAACTATTTAAGTAGCTTGTGAAAAGCCAGCTTAGATGCAAGAGTCATAGAGTTGTACAGTACGAAAACATCTAACTCCTGAGTAACTATTCAACCAACCCTATGCTTAACACATACACACTCAACTACAACTCCCCATACTCCCTACACTTTCTAGACCATGACCTGACACCTGTTCTTGTATCCCCACCACCACGCTCTCCCGCTAACCTGGCCCCTTCATCCCCACCTTGCTCCAGACCCAACATCTTCATTCTCTTCCTCTGGAGCTGGTACCTGCCTTCCCCACTCCAGAACTGACCTTGACTTCTCCCGCCCCCATTTTTTTTCCTCCATTAGGCACTCCCTCACTTCCTCTGCTCTGAACCTGATCAACCTCCATCCAATGGGACTTGCAGTTCTACTCTAGCTGTGGAACTGATCTTCCTCTATCTCCACGGGACCTGAGCTTCTCTTTGTCCACTGTTGGATCCAACCTATCATCCAACCCTTCCTCTACTCTCCTACCTCTTTAGATTTGATATCTCCCACTCACCAGAACCTACTGAAAACACTGCATCATGTATCTCCCCCTACCCACCTGGTGCTCTACCCTAACACCCTACCACTTACCCACTTAGCATCATACTCAACTGACAACTTATCCATATGCCTCTTTAACTATTTGGAACCTACTCAATTTGCACCCTAACCATTTGGCACCTAATCTCTCCACTAGGAACCTACTTTTTTCGCACCCTGTCCACCTGACACCTTACTCCATACCCACTTGGCATCTTACATACATAGTACCCTAACACATACCCACTTGGCACACAATTCCCACCTGGACCCCCATTTACCTGGAAGCCTACTCTGCTGGCATCCTAACCTCAGACTTAACTGAGGTACTTACCTTTAGACCGGAGCTGTCAATGTCTGTGATTCTGGACATTTAAATTTCAGAATATGGTAGCTGATTGCATGAAAAGGAGGCAAAGTTTGCCTTCCCCCAAGAATTCTGCATCATGAGAGATCTGTCAGAGTGAAAATATGACTCTGCATCACTCCTCAGAAAATCTGGTCCATTATTCTCC
Source organism: Stegostoma tigrinum (assembly GCF_030684315.1). NCBI lineage: Eukaryota > Metazoa > Chordata > Chondrichthyes > Orectolobiformes > Stegostomatidae > Stegostoma > Stegostoma tigrinum. The sequence goes on along the minus strand of NC_081371.1, from coordinate 22,905,716 downwards.
ATATGATTTTGACTTTATTCAAAATTAGAGAAAGGAATTCAAAAGAATCAAATACTAGCAGATCTACTGTGGCATTGTTCATGATACCCATAGAGTTTACAGTTTTTTTTATATAAGGAGTAATAACTTATACATGTTGAGTCTTACATAAGTGTCATGCAGTTAAGGTATTTGATTATGCCGATAATGCTTTAAATACATGACTTCCAAACACATCCAAATTGATTTCCCCTTTCATGTTGTTAATTACCCATTCATGCTACCTAAATTATTAACAAAGCTAATGAGTCTAAGATACTGGATTAAAGAAATTAAATTAGTAGCTCATAAAGGTGCTGGCTTCTGATCCCTGAAAAGGTACAGGAAATTTAGTACCACAAGTTCATAGTAAGCAGTTGAACAGTTATAAAGAACATGTACAATTGCCAATTTGTAATGCTTGCTTTATAAAACAGATGAATCGTAGAAAGGTCACTAGACTTGAAATGTTAACTCCACTTTCTCTCCGCAGATGCTACCACACCTGCTGAGTTGCTCCAGCAATTACTGTTTGTTTTAGATAAATTGTATCTAAATCCTTTTTGAGGCTATCAAACATCATATCTTAATAGTATAACTAGATGTCTTTTACTACAGATTCAAGATGCAACACATCTGACTTTCTTCCTGTTTTAAGCTTTGGTTTATGCCAGCTGACCCTGAATGTCAACTTATGTATACCATTTGACCACGGAAGCATTTGCCATAATCAGTAATTCCACAAGAAATTCCAGGTTAGATTTGATGCCTTTGTACTTCTAGTATATAATCTTGCCCAATGAAAGTACATATGCAAAATGGTACAGGTATAATCTTGAACATTGTTGCTCTCCTTTCATGAATCACTGGATCTGCAGTTTTCAATTTCTTGCGCATGTCTTTTTGTCAAATGACTCCTGTAATATCATTTAATATTTTTGTGATTACTGTTCATAAAAAGTGTAAATTTATAAAATCATACAAACAAAATTTATATGCCTTACCTTTAATATGATTTCCACTGTAAAAATACTCGTGAAGACATAATCTGCATAGGTAAGGACCTGTAATATAAGAATATAGCATTAAATTCAGTGCACTTTTCTATAAGCAAAGCATTGTAAATGTGAACAAGTAGAATTAGAAAAGAATGGCTATAACCATTATCATACCTCAAAAAGGGTTAAATATTAATTTCAAGCAGATTTGCTGTGGCGCATTGTGGCATTATTCATGGTATGTCAGTAATTTGCCTTTTTTTAAAACTGACAACATATAGATGATTATGTAAGGACCACTTCTTTACAGCAACTGTATATATCACATTCCATTTTTTACTGAATTCCTGAATTGTTTCTGGTTCTTGAGTACTGAATTGCTTGATATTTTTCATTATTCTAACTATAAACGGTGGATTTATATTTTTCTGCTGTACATCACCTTATATCTCATCCAGTTTCAGATTAAACTAGATTTAAACCTTCTGCAATGAGTAATGTCATATCGCAGTAATACCTGACATAGGTTTGAAATCAGCAGTTTAGGAGTACTCCAGCAAGTTTAATAAACAAAACATATGCAACTAGATCAAATGAATCAGATTTCATTGGCAAGTACAAGTATTGTGAACAAAGTACAACAAAGATTTAGAAAATGACAGTAATGCAATGGAATAAATTCATAGCAGTTGTTCAATTAGGCTCGTATGAGTCATAACTGATTTTCAAGAACATTGACAAACCATAAAAACAGAAATATCATCAGAAATATACCAAAAGGATAATGAATTTCACGAGTTCTGAATAGACTAAAACATGTAGATAATTAAAAACACTAGCATAGTGATACTTTAGGAGAGATTTTTTAAGAAAATAATTATTTCAAGTAAATAGGTTGTCCAGGGTAGTATTAGACCTCAGGAATGAAACTTCAGGGATTGGATCTGTGGATTATCACAATCAGGAACTGCATTTTCATGACAGGCTGAAATCTGCTGAGTAAAGGCAAAGAAATAAGGATACTGCATTGGCTAAGAGAGAAGAAAACTCAATTTGTTTTCACTTTCTAGACCTTTTGTCTGTGAGCATTGGTATTTGCCCCTTAAACAGGCTGTGGTTTGTTATTTTCAAATTTTCTGTCAATGTAGTCTAATTTTAACAGGACCCACAACAAATGCTCTACAAATTTAAATCAGAATTACGGTTCATTCATGTATTGAAACCCAAGGGATCGTGTCAAGACATTCATACACACAAACAAACAAGGAAGATTAAAAATATGAAAGGAAAAGAATTTACTCTTAAGTATCATTGCAAAAATGTATGAATACCATTTCACATGATTATCAGAGAAAGCTAGTATCCAATTGGGATTCTTTCCTGTAGGAACTCAGTTTCAGGCAGGTTCAGTAAGGCCTACAGATGACATCTACCCATGACTTCTTTCCTTTGCTACTCCTTATTTCCAAACAAATAAATTCTACATTACAATCTAATGCACCTATATTAGTAGTCACCACTATATCAATACCACCCTTTATTAACAACACTACATCATATCCTTTACTGTATTCTTCCAAAATATCACATTGAACATTAAGTTCCCGGTCTTGGGCTTCCTGCAACCATTTTTACCTCTGTAATAGCTATCAAGTCATATTCATTTATTTCTATTTGTGTCACCAGCTCACCTATCTTGTTAAAAATGCTATATACATTCAGCTAAAAAGCTTTGAGCTGTGACTTTACCATTACTTTTATTCTGATACTAAGCTCTGCTGCACTCTTCTGCTTATTTGCCATCACAGTTTGATTGTTCACCTCTTCACTATCCAAGTTCCTCTCCAACTCTGAGGTCATTAACCCTGGCATCAGGTAAACAACACAGCGTTCTGAATTTTCTATCTTTGCGGTAGAGGACCGTGACTATTTCTCTGACTATGTCCTATTAGAACCACATTTCTATTTTCTCCTGAATGATGCTCTGTACCATGGTCCTTAAGTCAGTGTGCTCATCCACCATTCAGTCCGTGCACTGAAGACATCATGTGCAAGAACATCATACTTATTTGGCAAAAATACTGTCTGAGAATCCTTCAAAGCTAAATTTTTGATCTCCATAGTTGTCTGAAACCCAGCCACACACTTCTGCACCTGGTCACTGATGAAATTAGAAGCGATTTATTTGAGCGATGTTACTGTCTCTTTAAATTAAGTGACAAAGTGCTTCTCCCTCTTCCTGATGTCTCACTGTGTCTGCAGCTCAGAATCCAGCTCCTCAATTCTAGGACAAAATTCCTTAAGCATCCAACACTTCCTGCAGGTATGGTCATTGTGGATCACATCAGTGTCTAATAGCTCCCACTCATGCTACTGACAAAGCAATCCTACAGCCTGTTGAACAACCTCTATTCAATTTAATTAACTAATTTTGATATTCAATATTTTAGAAGCAAACATCCTAACTATACTCTTCAGCTGTAACAAGGTCTCCTGATTTAAAGCACATGATCAACCAAAAGGGACACCGAAGAAATACCTGCTAATCACTTATTTTCCTATGACATCATACTTTGATCCTGAGAGGTAGATATGGGTTGAAGGGGTTTCCTGCTACCTGATATTATCTCTTCCACTGCTGCCTTTCTCATGCAGGTCCACACTCCCAGTCTGCTGCACAGTGATGCTGACCTGTTGCACCCTCCTCCCAGTCTGCTTCACAGTGATGCTGACTTACTTTACACTCCTCCTCGTCACAGGCCAGGTCCTACAACTCTGCACCCCACAACTAGTGCAAAGTGAAAGGGGCAGAGACTGAATTGTTTTTACTGCATTTGTACCTGGATTGAATACCAATTGTGTGGGAAGGGGTGAAGGAGCATGAAAATGAACTCTAGACCTGAGCAGAAGTGAAATCACTTCAGTGCACTCACTTCCACAGAAATAGTTTTAAAATAAATTTAGTATTGTTAATTTTAACCATGCAAAATAAATCTTTTCTGTTGATGTTTTGGATCTGGACCCTTCTTCATTCCAAAACATCAGCTTTCCTGCGCCTCTGATATTGCCTGGCCTGCCATGTTCATCCAGCTCCACACCTTATTATCTCAAGCTCCGGTATCAGCAGTTCCTACTTACCCTGAATCTTTTTTGGTATCGTCTGAAGTATTTAATTCACACAATTTAAATGCAACAGATACACTATTGGCTTCAAAGCTTCATATTTTTAAACTTACTTGGTTTCTTCTTGTGTTCTGGTGGACAGGATCTTCTGCTGCCAATGAAATACTACTCATGAGTATGAAGAACAAGATGAGATTTGTAAAAATGTTGTCATTGACAATTCTGTGGCACAGTACCCGGAACCTAAAAGGAAGATGTGTACAAGCTGATTATAGATTGTTAGTTAATCTTTTTATTTTCTTGGCTTCAACACCAAAAATTATCAATACATACTCCAAAATCAAGCGTTCAATCAATTTGCTAGAAAATTTCAGCCCTGATTTTCATTCTTGAATCATGTTGCAAAGGTGGGAGTATTTTCAGCACAACAAACCTAACCTTTAAGAATGATAGCCACAAGCCCGACTTTCAGTCTGCAGTAGTGAGGGTGCACATGACTGGAATTCAGGCTAGGAATCTAGAGTTGAGCTGAGAAACTTGCTGCGTTCCAAGGTGGGTTGGGTAGAAAGCCAGCCCTTTGGTTCCAAAAATATGTCCATAGGCTAAAATAACAGAATAAAACATAAAACATTCTTCGAACCCTCAATCCTAATAATCTGTTCATTCTCCCATCTCTGCCACCCAACACACCTAATGACCTGCACCCTTCTCCATGGTGTCTTATATCCCCATGTGCCTCTACCCCATTCCCCCACGGCCCTTCATGCTTCTACATCACTCTATGTCTCTCTGCTTATGCACTAGGGCCCCTCATAAACCCATGTTTAACACTGCCAACTCATGCTGAGCAATATTTCTACTCATAACTCTTTCTTATTCACTTACCATGCCAGCTAACCTACTATTCACTGGTACTCATACACACAGGAGAAATCTTACTAAATTTTATTACTTAAAGCTCTATACAGCAGACTACACTCTATTGAGAAAATCATATTTCAACAGTTTCTTATAAAGTTTGTCACTTCTTGCCAAGCTTGACATTTCATTGAAAATTTGACAGTTCCTAGAGGTTTGTGCACTTTTTAGGCACCATGTTTACTATTGTTAATGCTCGTAAATGTACCTGAGTCTCCAACCGCTCAGCCCACCCCAATTGTAACTGATCTGCCTCCTGGCACCCGAAAGGGTATCTGGCCTGTCTGACCATCCACCAAAGATGTCTCAGCATGGTATCCATAACGCCATGTATTTCTCCAAAAGGTTACCCTGGCTATCCAAACATATCTGTAAAATTCAGATCAACTCTCATCTGCTCTAAGGTGCACATTAACAGACTCCAAACTACAGGATGTCAAAATGTTACTCCAGTGGAGGCAGTTGGTGACTTAAATAGTCACCTCTCCATTGTGATGAAAATTTAGGCCTTACTTAGTGTAATAGAATGTAATTTGATAGTAACATAATTCTTCCTGGTTCATAAAAACTGAAAAAACTGCAGATGCTGTAAATCGGGAACAAAAACAGAAGTTGCTGGAAAAGCTCAGCAGGTCTGGCTGCAACTATGAAGAAAAAAATCAGATTAAACGTTTCAGGTCCGGTGACACTTCCTTAGAACTGAGTACTATATTTCTGAAATAAGTCTACTTAGGTTTTCAAAGCTGTCAAGAAATCACAAGTTAGTTAGTTTCAAATTTTTGAACTTACAAGTTACAGCAATATGCTTATCCTTTTGTCTCCATCGTCCATTGATGTTGTCGTTTTCCTACAATGTTCTATACTCATGGAAACCACAATACTTTGACTAAAACCCTTTAGTTAAAGCTTATTTATTTTTAGCACTTATTTCCTCTGGATCGTGCATAATTAAAGTATAATAGCATTTATATTTAATTATAATATAATGAATTAATTATAATAAAATTATATTGCAAGAAAACATTTAATTTTTTGTTAAAAATTAATGGGGCTAAATTGGATATACTTGGAAGATCCTAACATAACAGACAAAGTCAACATGGATTAATTAAACAAACAAATTTCAAAGCCTTAGAAAGAGTGAGGGGGCACGGTACCAGCTTACTTACTCTTCTAGAGAGTTGGCATGCAGACAATGGGTCAAGTAGTCTGCACCTATGTCATAGTAGTTCTGTGGGCTGGATTTAATTTAGGTGGTGGATGACTCTATCACAGAATTTTCAGTTGGCAAGAGATCTCAAAACCTCAACAAACATTTAGGCACTTGAATTGGACAGAGTTGGGCCTTTCCAAGGATCTAGGACCCAGAGATAGAATTCTGCCTGCTAAAATGGCAACATCACTGGGAGATGGTGGCTGTCGCCCGGATGACACACTCTGGAGGCTTAGGACTGTGGCTAGATCTCAAGCTACAGCTTGGGGTAGGGGGTTAAGGATTTAGACTAAAGACAGATAGCACCTCTCATTGGGAGATCAAGTTTTGAACACTGAGAAAAGTATATTTTTAGTTAGCACAAAGTCTTACATGCACTCACATTTCATCATGATTTAATCTCGTCACATTGATGTACAGCTTTTCATTATCCATGCAGCAGAGGACAGCGTCAATTCCTGAAATTAAAGTCAGAGTGTGTACCTGGTGGATCCAGCACAGAATTTGGCTCTCCACGCTTCCCTCAGGACAGCAGTCCCAATATCTCCAGGTATTTTCCATGGACAGTAACCACCATCATGTCACTTCTATGGAGGTTTGCTCCTGACACAATCCAGCCTCACCACATTATTATGGCACAGTTCTGACCCACCTAAAATACAGTTCTCCACTTCAAAACTGTGCTGCACTGTATTGCTCCTCTCAGGCTACTTTGCATACAGGGACAAGCGCCCAGCACATTGTTGGACCGGGGTGTACCTCATGCTTCACTACTTGCTCTTTCAGTGCCACAGCTGAGATCAAAAAGCAACAGACAAAAAAAAAATCAAAGGCCGGAATCTTTCCAGCCCTGGAAAGAGTTGGGTAATGGTATGTCATTTGAGAAAATGTAGCAAGATCAGAAAAATTTGATTCATAATGGCAAGCAAAGTAAGTGTAATTTTTCATTCAAAGTTTTAACACGAGACAGCAACCTCATTTGTGAGTGAAGAGATGTCTGTTTGCATGCATTAACATCTTATTATCTCACATTATTTATGTGCAGTTTGCTGCTACATCACCAGGCAGTAGAGAGAAATTATAGGCTGCCAATTCCTGACATTAAAGTTGGAGCAGGTACCTGGTAGCTCCAGTTGCTGTTTGCTCTTCCAGGTTTCACCTTAGCCAGTGGTTCTTAATATCCCAGGGCAAGCTCCAAGGGGAACAACGACCTGCATCCTTCATCTACTGAGATTGGTAACAATATTCACTTCTCTACATGATTGTGGCATACTTCTGACCCACTGATAATATAGTTCACCACTTCAATATTGCACTTTTCAGTGCACCCACACTTTTCATGACAATGTTGCTACAAGACTACATTCTGTGCAGGGACAACCACTCATCTCATGCATCAGAACAGAGTACATCTTAGAGCTCTGAGTGTGTTATTTTAGTGCTTACCTGGATGTTCATGAGATTTTGGCCTTGCCTTGCTGTTTTGCATTTTCCCACCTCATTGAGTACTTACAGCCACAGCATACTTGTGCTTGCCTTTTAGCACAGACACAATGGTGGGCAGCCTTAATATTCAAGGGACCAGACATCTTTCTGTATTGAACTGTGCCACATCAATATCAAACCTTCATGTTTCAGCAGCTTACATCAGAAATACACTGTATGTGCTTCAACCAAATGGTCAAATGTCAAAGTCTAAGGGATGTAGTTCTCAATCAAGTCAAGGAGGCCTGCCACAGTCAGTTGAGGACATTGCCACAAATGTAGTTAGTTGACTGTTCGGAGTGGTCAGGGGTTCTGTATCTTTATGGTCCAGTCAAGGACCTGCACAGAGATCAGTTAATGAGATCTTTTCTGGAGTATTGTGTCCAGTTCTGGTCTCACTGTGATAGGAAGGCTATTATTAAGCTGGAGAGGTTTCAGAAGAGATGTACCAGGATACTAAATAAAATTATCAAAAGAACAGCGGATGCTGTAAATCAAGAACAAAAACAAAGTTGCTGGAAAAGCTCAGTAGGTGTGGCAGCATCTGTGAAGGGAAAAACAGAGTTAACGTTTCGGGTCTAGTGACCCCTCCTCAGAACTCAGAAGTTAATTTAGTTTGGCCCCCATGGGGCCCAAAGTGGGACAGGTCATACCCAGGGATGGTGATAGTGTTGTTTGGGACAGTATGCATTAGAGATGATAACAGGGGTGCGGCTATGTCAGTCTGTCGCTTGACTAGTTGGTGAAACGTTTGAATTCTAACACGAGTCCCGAGATGTGAGTAGGGAGGATTTCTCATGGTCGATAGGGCTGAGTTGCATTGTCAATTCCAGTACCTAGGTCGATGCCACATGGTCCATTCAGTTTCATTCCTTAATTGTTACTTTGTAGGACGGTGATACATTGAACAGGTTGCTAAAGTGATTTCAGAGGGCAGTTAAGAGTCAATCCCATAGCTTTGGATCTGGAGTCACATACAGGCGAGACCTTCCTTTGTGATTTGCAAAACCAGATGCGTTTTTACAGTAATCGCCAATGGTATCATGATCAGCATTAGACCATGATTTTCAGATTATTACAGATTTCAAAATCCACCAAATTCTGCAAAGGTGTGTTTCAAACACAGACTACCAGAACATTATATGGATCACTAGCCTAGCAACAGTGATGCATTATATTGAAGTTTTATAAAGAACAATCACTAAGAAGGAAATACCTGTTTGTAGTACTGAAGATGAAGAATGCGCTGGCATCTGGCATGGGAACAGCCTTCTCTTTTATATGCAGTTCAGAGAGTGGCCGAGGACGTGGTCCTACAGGCATTTCTGGCTCATCATCATCTTCATCTCCTGAAGCAAGACATTTTAGTCTAGTTACTGCACTGTGGAATGGACAGCATTTCCCAGTCAATATGTTTTTAGCCTTAGTTGTAAATTTTCCTGTTATGCATTTGTTGGCTGCACAAATGGCATAAACCTAGCAGAAAACATTTTAATGTACAATCAATTTAAAGATATTTTACTGGTTTTGGTAATTTGCATTTTATTTATGTGCAAGTGCTTGGCAGCTCGAACAAAATTACAAGATATTTTGTTTTTCAACCACATTTGGACTGTAACTTCTCCGTAATACATTCAAACTTTGGTTATGTGGAGCATAAGACAGAGTGATCCTCTACATTTTCCTTTATTTACCATAATTGATCCTGTTATCTGCAAAACACATTCTAACTTAATGTCACACATCTAAGTTTGTGCGCCTCCTCTTTTTAATCTAGATTTGGAACAAGAATTTTCTTCATATTTCTCAAATGATACAGGCCTAGTAATCCTTTGTATTATTGTTCTTTCAAAAAATTCATGTCACTTGATGTATGGTCCAACAGGACAATTTTATTGACTGTAGTTTTTGTTTGAAAACCTAAATATTTTGCTCATTAAGGTTACAGAGTAGGAGTTTTTTTAAAGTAACTGTCCTTTTAAGTAATGGCTGTATTAATAATTTTAGCTCATAGATTCAAGGAGCCCTGAACTACTAGTTCTGAAGAAGGGGAACAGGATCTGAAATGTTTTAAAATCATATAATCCCTACAGTGTGGAAACAGGCCCTTGAACCCAACAAGTCCACACCGACCCTCACAGTATCCCACCCAGATCTATCCCCCAAATCTGCACATCCCTGGCCAATCCATCTAACCTGCACATCTTTGGGCTGTGGGAGGAAGTCGGAGCACATGGAGGAAACCCACCCAGACACGGGGAGAAAGTGCAAACTCCACACAGACAGACACCCAAATAACAAAGAACAAAGAAAATTACAGCACAGGAACAGGCCCTTCGGCCCTCCAAGACTGCACCGATCAAGATCCTCTGTCTAAGCCTATCATCTATTTTCTAAGGGTCTGTATCCCTTTGCCATCCATGTGCCTGTCCAGATACACCTTAAAAGACGCTAACGTGTCTGCGTCTACCACCTCTGCTGGCAACGCGTTCCAGGCACCCACTACCCTCTGCGTAAAGAACTTTCCACGCATATCTCCCTTAAACTTTCCTCCTCTCACTTTGAACTCATGACCCCTAGTAATTGAGTCCCCCACTCTGGGAAAAAGCTTATTGCTATCCACCTTGTCTATACCCCTGATGATTTTGTAGGCCTCAATCAGGTCCCCCCTCAATCTCCGTCTTTCTCATGAAAATAATCCTAACCTACTCAACCTTTCTTCATAGTTAGTACCCTCCATACCAGGCAACATCCTGGTGAACCTCCTCTGCACCGTCTCCAAAGCATCACATCCTTTTGGTAATGAGGCGACCAGAACTGTACACATTACTCTAAATGTGGCCGAACCAAAGTCTTATACAACTGTAACATGACCTGCCAACTCTTGCACTCAATAGCCCTCCGATGAAGGAAAGCATGCCATATGCCTTCTTGACCACCCTATTGACCTGCGTTGCCACCTTCAGGGAACAATGGACCTGAACACCCAGATCTCTCTGTTCATCAATTTTCCCCAGGACTTTTCCATTTACTGTATAGTTCGCTCTTGAATTAGATCTTCCAAAATGCATTACCTCGCATTTGCCTGGATTGAACTCCATCTGCCATTTATCTGCCCAACTCTCCAATCTATCTATATTCTGCTGTAACCTCCGACAGTCCCCTTCATTATCTGCTACTCCACCAAACTTAGTGTCATCTGCAAACTTGCTAATCAGACCACCTACACATTCTTCCAAATCATTTACATATATCACAAACAACAGTGGTCCCAGCACAGATCCCTGTGGAGCACCACTGGTCACAGGTCTCCAATTTGAGAATCCCACTTCCACTACTACTCTCTGTTTCCTGTTGCTTAGCCAGTTTTTTATCCATCTAGCTAGCACACCCTGGGCCCCATGTGACTTCACTTTCTCCATCAGCCTGTCATGGGGAACCTTATCAAACGTCTTACTGAAGTCATGTATATGACATCTACAGCCTTTCCCTCATCAATCAATTTTGTCATGTCCTCAAAGAATTCTATTAAGTTGGTAATACATGACCTTCCCTGCACAAAACCATGTTGCCTATCACTGATAAGCCTATTTTCTTCCAAATGGGAATATCCCTCAGTATCGTCTCCAGCAGTTTCCCTACCACTGATGTCAGGCTCACTGGTCGATAATTACCTGGAGTATCTTTGCTACCCTTCTTAAACAAGGGGACAACATTGGCAATTCTCCAGTCCTCTGGGACCTCACCCGTGTTTAAGGATGCCGCAGAGATATCTGTTAAGGCCCCGGCTATTTCCTCTTTCGCTTCCCTCAATAACCTGGGATAGATTCCATCCAGGCCGGGTGACTTGTCCACCTTAATGCCCTTTAGGATACCCAACACTTCCTCCCTCCTTATGCCGACATGACCTAGAGTAAGCAAACATCTATCCCTAGCCGCAACATCTGTCATGTCTCTCTCCCTGGTGAATACCGATGCAAAGTACTCATTAAGAATGTCACCCATTTTCTCGGACTCAACGCATAACTTTCCTTCTTTGTCCTTAAGTGGGCTAATCCTTTCTCTAGTTACCCTCTTGCTCTTTATATATGAATAAAAGGCTTTGGGATTTTTCTTAACCATGTTTGCTAACAATATCTCATGTCCCCTCTTAGCCCTCTTAATTCCTCATTTCAGATTCACCCTACATTCCCGAATTTCACCAGAGCCTCGTCTGTCTTAGTCGCCTAGACCTCATGTATGCTTCCTTTTTCCTCTTAGCTAGTCTCACAACTTCACCTGTCATCCACGGTTCCCTAATCTTGCCATTTCTATCCCTCATTTTCACAGGAACATGTCTCTCCTGCATGCTAATCAACCTCTCTTTTTAAGCGTCCCACATATCAAATGTGGATTTACCTTCAAACAGTTTCTCCCAATCTACATTCCCCAGATTCTGCCGAATTTTGGTATAGTTGGCCTTCCCCCAGTTTAAAACTCTTCCTTTCGGACCACTCTCATCTTTGTCCATGAGTATTGTAAAACTTACGGAACTGTGGTCGCTATTTCCAAAGTATTCCCCTACAGTAATTTCAACCACACTGGCCGGGCTCATTCCCCAACACCAGGTCCAGTATCGTCCCTTCCCGAGTTGGACTACATACATACTGCTCTAGGAAACCCTCCTGGATGCTCCTTATGAATTCTGCTCCATCTTGACCACTCTTGACTGAGTGAATCATAGTCAATGTTGGGAAAGTTAAAATCTCCCATCACCACCACTCTGTTGTCCCTACACCTTTCCGTAATCTGTTTGCATATTTGTACCTCTATCTCACACTCGCTGTTGGGAGGCCTGTAGTACAACCCCAACATTGTTACAGCACCCTTCCTATTTCTGAGTTCTACCCATATTGCCTCCATGCTTGAGTCCTCCATAGTGCCCTCCTTCAGTACAGCTGCGATATCGTCTTTGACCAATATTGCAACTCCTCCACCCCTTTTCTCTCCCTCTCTATCCCGCCTGAAGCATCGATATCCTGGGACAACTAGTTGCCAATCATGCCCCTCCCTCAACCAAGTCTCAGTAATAGCAATAACATCATACTTCCAGGTGTCAATCCAAGCCCTAAGCTCATCTGCCTTATCTACTACACTTCTCGCATTAAAACAAATGCACCTCAGACCACCTGTCCCTTTGTGTTCATCATCTGCTCCCCAACTACTATTCCCTTCAGTCACACTGACTCCATTGTCTAATTCCCTACAGGCTTTAGTTACTACCTCCTTCTGTCCAATATTTGGTTCCCATCCCCCGTCACATTAGTTTAAACCCTCCTCCACAGCATTAGCGAAAGCACCCCCAAGGACATTTTTACCAGTCCGGCCCAGGTGTAGACCGTCCAATTTGTAATAGTCCAACCTTCCCCAGAACTGGTTCCAATGTCCCAAAAATCTGAACCCCTCCCTCCTCCACCTGAGGGTGGAATGCTAACCACTAAGCCACCACGCCGCCCCTCTCCACAGATACTGCCAGCCCTGATGAGTTTCAACAGGAATTTCTGCTTTTGTTTGTTTCAGATCACCATTGCCCATAGTTTTTTGTTTCATTTTAGAGCTGACCTACTTTCCTGCCTCGTCTTTAAATTATTTGCTCTGTCAAAGTACAAAACAAACTCAAAAGCTAACATCTATTATGATGCATTCAATGCACCCTAACCATAATTTCTATTGATCTATGGCAACAATTAATATTTTTAGTCCTCCAGCACTGTAGTTTAAAAATGGCTTTTGACAACACTTTTTACAAAATTTCTTGGCTCCTGTATCTCCCATACTTCACACAATATATCATGCTTCTTGATTGGGGTGCCAGACTGATTTAGTTTATAAGCATATCCCTGGATGTAAGCCTCCTTCATACAAATTTAACCTAAGCTGCAGGCAAGGTTCAAAATCCCCTGATGTTCCAGATTTCAGACTTCTCTACCTTTAAGGATCATCTCCATCACAACACACAACTTATCTGTGCTTCACTAAACCTTAAAGAGGTAATCAACCAAGAAACTTCTTGTACATTCTTTTGTAACTAATTCTAGATACCCAGAAATAGTCCATCTGCTTGATCTTTTGGGTATTTATTTTCTTGATTTCTGATCCTCAATAATTGGAATTCATTGTAAAGAGACAGGAGGGAAAAAGGCACCAGGCAAGTTCAAATGGGAGAGTCCTCTTTTGATGAAGAATACATTGAACAAAGCCATATTTTTCATAGAACTATACAGTACTGAAGAGGCCCTTCTCATTTTGTACAACTTTTTTTGTTCAATTAAAAGTGCATTTATATTGCTTAAGAAAACACAGTCTTCATTTGTTGGATTATTTTGTTTTGACCTGAAATATCATTAAAAGACAAGTGAATTCAAAAAGAATTCGAAGGTTTCACAACAAAATCCCAGAAATATTACCAGGGAATTCATCGGTGGGATAAGGATTCTTCTCTTCATTGTCCTCAACTTGATAGTCTTCCAATTCAATCTATGACACATGAAAAGAGATTATTGGTGATTTTTGAAAATAAAGTAACATTCAATGTTACTAACTTTGAAAAATTATTACAAATGATCAATGAATTTGAAAGGAAACTGCATGGAGAGCAATTTAATGGCACATCACTGAAATATTCTATAGCAGAAATTTTTATTTTATTCATTCAATGGATGAGGGCGTTGCTGGCTAAGCAGCATTTATTGCTCATCTCTAATTGCCAGAGGGCAGTTCAGAGTCAACCACATTGCTGTGGGTCTGGAATCACATGTACGCCAGACCAGGTAAAGATGCCAGTTTCCCTTCTCTGCAGGACATTAGTGAACCAGATGGGTTTTTCCTGACAATTGATAATGGATTCAGGGTCACCATTAGATTGTTAATTCCAGATAATTATTGAATTCAAATTCCACTATCTGCCATTGTGGGATTCAAACCCGGGTCCCCAGAACATTATCTAGGTCCCTGGATTAACAGTCCAGCGATAATACCATTAGGCCATCACCTATGAAAAATACGAGATGAAATGTAATTTTCCAGTTCTGATTTTTCTTGTGGTTTTTTAAACCCAGAAATCTGTTATTTATTAAGTAAAGTTCACCAAGCATTACACAAACATGCATAATTATATCTTACAGTCCTTAATCAGTCCTGAATCATGAGCCGGTAGAAGTCATGTTACAAATAATAGATCAGTGATACAGTTTGTGATTACACGACTAAGCTTGCAAATAAATCTGTTTGTTTTCTTTACGCATATAATCACTTTGGGGTGTTTTACTTTGTTAACCTTGCTATGTAAATTCAAATCACCACGGTAAACATAACTTTTATACTAATGGAGGGAAAAACCTCTGACGCACAACAAACCCTAAGATCTCAGATGCAAGTGAGGCAATGAAGTGTGCTCCCATTCATACAGGGGAGTGAACATTGTATGAGCCAAGCTTGAAATGTATTCAAGATCAAAGAGCAATGCCGAGAGGCGCTGGCTCCACGTTCACTTAAGTTAGGTCTGCACTAAAATAAGGGTGCAGAACATTTATGACATTACAGTTAGAATTTTATTTTACAGTATTAAACAAAACTTTTCATTCTCAATGTGGCTGCAACTGCATGTATGTGGAAGTACAACTTTATTGGGTTCAACATGAAATCACAGCGAAGGCATCAGCAGTGACAAGTGTGCCCACTCATGGCCGCGGCATCAGAGGTTAGTTTGATTCCTCAGCAGCTTCTGCATCGTCGAGGTGGTCCTAGCACCAACTCATGGCAGATACGATGGAGGTGAATTTGGGTCCCCAGTGACACCTGCATCTGGCACAGATTCATGAAGGTGGGAGCAATGAGTTTGGATCCAGTATGAAATCAAACGGCACCAGCAGCAGCTGCTTGGCAAGGTGGGCCTGAAGTGGACTCAAGACAGCAGCAGAATTGAGTTTGGGTTGGTGTGGTACCCAGCAGCATCAGTTTCTTCTGCCTTGGTGACCTCTATCGAGGAGTGTGACTTTGGAGGCGAGATGGCGTTGAAGAGTGGTGACTTTTCTCAGCAATGATGGTCCAGCAAAGGGGACTTGTGCCTGTCCACCAGGACTATACCCATGACAAATCACATAACAAGAATGACTGTAGAGCTGAACACTTTTTCTTTATTTCTTCATTTTTCTGTCTTTATAATCTATGTTTCAACTTACTTTACTGTGTTTTAAGATGGTGCCAGAGAATGGCAACACTATATAACACTTTTCCCTGTATTTTGTAACAAAATACACGTGACAATAAAAAAATCAAATTAACATCACTCAATGTGTTTTACAGAACTTGAACATTATAATCTATCACTTTTAGATTCAATTTGAATCCATGTTGCAGTCTTTAACATATTGCAGTGCTGGTATAAAACAAGGAAATTAATGTTGAAGCTCTTCTGTTTGTCCTCCAGGGTTGGGAAATGGGCATAAACTCTGTTTCCAGATCCAAATCCTGCAAAAGTCTCATCTCCGACCTGCTCTTGCAGCTACTGCATTTATATGGCTGGCCCAGTTCAGTTTTTGGTCAATGATAATAACCACAATATTGATAGCCAAGTGGGGAATTCAGCTAATGGTAATGCCAGTTAATATCAAGGAGTGATGCGTAGCAAATCTTGTTGGATATGGCCATTGCTTGGCGCTTGTGCTGTGAGAATGTGGCTTACCACTTGTCAGTCCAAACCTGGCTATCATTCATGTTTTGCTGCATTTTGGGCATGGACTTCTCCGAGGAATCACAAACGGCGCTGAACATTGCGCAGTCATCAGTGACCACCATTTCTGACAATATGACTATGAGAAGATTGTTGATGAAGCAGCTGAGGATGGTTAGGTCTAAGACACAACCCTGAGAAAATTCTGAAGAAATGTCCTGGAGCTGAGATGATTGACCTCCAACAACGACAATCACCTTCCTTTTGCTACAGATGGCTTTACCCAACTAAATTTCAATTTTCAAATGTGTGATCAACTTCAACAAAACAGCCTATACAGGAATTTAGTTGCAAATGCTAATAGCAATACATCGATCGAATTATTGCCCTGCATTACTTACTGTATCTCTGGATAATTTTTTACTGAGACTTTTAGAACAGAAATTGATGCAAAATGTAATCCAGACATAGATACAATCTAGTACATATGAAGATCCCAAACTGAAGTACAGCTACTGAGAGAGGAGAAACTGACTTTCAGGAAAGCAATTAACTCATGTAGAAATGCTAGGGCTGTAAATTAGCAGCTACAGCATATACATAGCAGGAAAAACTCAAGCCTCACATTATATTGATAGATACTCTAGTTCCAAAGTGCAGGAACAATCATGGATAAAAACAGAATAAAAATGTGGCAGAATACATCACACAAAAAGAAGGCATGTCCAGCATGGGGAAACCAGTGTTCTCACTGGAAGGAGCCAAATCATTTTTCACACAAGGGAATGACTAGAAGAAATCGTCCAAGACAAGTATTCAAGGTCACTGTAGCGATGTACCTGACTCTTATGAATTGCTCTACACATAACAATTTGGTTCAGTTGAAAGGTGGTAAATAGTTTGTGATTGTTTAAGTGGAGACTGCAGACATAGCGTATCAAGTCAACATGCAGTTTCAGATAGACACCAAAGTGCCAGTCGTTACCAGGAATTTCACAGACCTGTGCAAAGTGAGCCAACATGGTGAGCAAAAGATTAAACCAGTGATAGTAAGATTGTGCCTATATTATTGCACCATACTTGTCTCAAGAGGACAGAATACTTTGTCAGCTCAAAGCAGTTACAAGAATAAAGATCTGGAATTCCAGCTCATAGATGGTAAGCAAAAACCACTCAGCTGGAGCAATTCTAAAACTTGGACTGGTAACCTTCAATCTAACAAAAGAGATTTAAAATGTAAAACTGAAAGGACACAGACTTGATTGAGTTTTTTGAGGTCGTAACCGAAAGGATTGATGAGGGTAGAATGGTAGATCTGTTAACTTGGACTTCAGTAAAGCCATTGATAAGGTTCCCCATGGTGGACTATTTAGTAAAGCTAGATCATATGGAATTCAGGGTGAGCTTGCCAATTGCATACAAAATTAGCTTTAAGGTGGAAGACAGAGGGTGGTGGTGGAGGGTTGTTCTTCTTCAGACTGGAAACCTGTAGCCAGCGGTATTCCACAGGGATTGGTACTGGGTCAGATTTTATTTGTCATTTATTTAAATGACCTGGATGAGAATATAGGAAGCATGGTCATAAGTTCGTGGATGACAGCAAAATTGGTGGCACAGTGGACAATGAATAAGGTTATCTAAGATTACAAAGGGATCTTGACTAATTGGGTTAATGGGCCAAAATGCAGCAGATGGAATTTAATTTCAATAAATGTGAGATATTACATTTTGGTAAAACAAACAAGGGAAGGACTTATACAATTAATGGTAGGACCCAGATAGTGCTGTAGAACAGAGACAGCTAGGGGTTCAGGTACATAATTCTTTTGAAAAAATTCACATCACAGGTTCACAGGGTGGTCAAGAAGACAGCAGGTCAGGCAGCAACAAAGGTGCAGGAAAGTTGACATTTTGGTTTTACACCCTTCACCAGGACATCTGATGAACGGTGTAAAACTGAAACGTCAACTTTCCTGCTCCTCTGACGCTGCCTGATCTGTTGTGTTCCTCTAGTCCCACACTGTATTGACTCTGACTACAGCACCTACAGTTTTTACTATCTCCAAGTGGTTAGGGTGTTTAGTATGCTTGCCTTCATTGCCCAGACCATTGAGTGTAAGAGTTGGGACATCATGTTGAGGTTGTGCACAATATTGATGAGGCCTTTTCTAGAGTACAGTGTGCAGTTTTGCTTACCCTGTTATAAGGAAAGATATTATTAAACTGGAGAGGACTCAGAAAAGATTTACCAGGATGTTGTCAGGAATGGAGGGTTTGAATTATAAAAATAGGCTGGATAGAGTGTGACTTTTTTCCACTGGAGCATAGAAGGGTGAGCAGTGATTTCTAAAATGACAGGGCATACTTTTAAGGTGAGATGAGAAAGATTTAAAAAAGATAGAAGGGGCAAGTTTTTATTAGATAGTAAGTGGTCATTATGTAGAATGAACTGCCAAAGGAGATGGTGGATGCAGGTACAGTTACAACGTTTAAAAGTCGTTCAGATAAATACATGAATAGGAAGTGTTTGGCCTAATATGGGTCAAACACAGGCAAGTTGGGCTAGTTTAGATTGGGTACATTGTTGGCATGGAATAGTGGGATCGAAGGGTCTGTTTCCATGTTATGTGCCGCTATGATTCCTTGACTGTGAGTGCTGGAAATCAGAAGCCAAAAAAAGCAAAAACTGCTGGAAAAACTCAGTAGGACTGGCAACATCTGTGGAGAGAAATCATAGTTAATTTTTCGGGTTCAGTCAGACCCTTCTTCATGTGTTCCAGCATGTTGATAAGAGATAACAATGTAAAACCAATTTAGCCAAGGACAGTTCCAGTTGTTCTCAAGGCCAGCCTGAAAGCCAAGATTAAAGAATGGAAGAGAAGAGAAAATCAAGAAAATGACAACTCTCACAGCATGCTAGCAATGAAACAATCTTTACAGTTGAAACTATGCATTGACCTGAAGAATCTAAAAATGGCTGTGGAAATATCTCACTATTCATGCTAACCAAGGAAATAAATTTGCCGCAGATTGCAGAAGCAAGCATTTTCCATGTGCTGGATTTGGAGGTTGGTTACTGACAAGTGAAGCTTGATGAAATCAGCAGCTGGATATTCTTCAGGTGACACTGGAGGTGAGAGTCTGAAACTTGGATACAGGCACAAGATGGCTTCTTGATGCAAGTGAGCACAACAAAATGGCTTCTAGGCTGCGAACTTTTAATTCTGCCAGAGCTGCATAAATAACTAATCCACAGACCACTGCAAAGAAAGATTAGCAGACAATGCGCCTTTTAGAATAAAGCAGTAACTTGAAAAGATAGAGAAGTACTTACCGCTTTAACTGACCGTCAAGCGCACCCTAACCCTAACCCTATCGCAGCCGCACTCTGTAGCGAGATAAAAGTGACCTAAGCACTGTGACATAAGTTGTTTACCAGTTA
This sequence comes from Stegostoma tigrinum, assembly GCF_030684315.1. Taxonomy (NCBI): domain Eukaryota; kingdom Metazoa; phylum Chordata; class Chondrichthyes; order Orectolobiformes; family Stegostomatidae; genus Stegostoma; species Stegostoma tigrinum. The sequence goes on along the minus strand of NC_081371.1, from coordinate 22,885,809 downwards.
ACATCATTGGACCTAGTGACTGCCAATGAAGCAATATTACATATTAATTGGTAATTGTTTGAAATGTACTGTGCGATCACGCCTTGTACTCTGCTTTAAGAAAAGTATAAAAACGTCTTTGTATTAAGCTGTAGTGTGCAGCTCCTCCGAGGAATACGGAAATGCTCAACTTCTGTGTTTCTGGAGGCTCTGTAGCTGGCCGTATGAAGAAATAAAGAGTAAAGCCTTAAACAGCCAGATCGATTGTGAGTGCTCATTAATCGATCATGGAACCGAGAGACCCCGGCAGGGGTCGAGATTTTCAGAGGTTGCACAGACCTCCAGAGGAGTATTGAAACAGCCGACATAAGATGGCTAGTGGACTTCCTTATGTGAAAGCTGTAGTGGATGATCTGCTAGTTTATGGATGTAAAGACAGAATGGAAGAAGTCATTGCCAATCAAGAACAAAATCTAATGCAACTCCCTGACAGAAATCATGAAATGGACATGAAGTTATAGGGGCACAGAATTATACAGTTGTACAGCACGGAAACAGACCCTTCCGTCCAACACATCCATGCCAACCAAATATCAGATCTGAATGTCCTTTGTCAAAATGAAAACTGTAATTAAAGATGCTCAGTCATGTACATAGGTCAAATACTAACAGCAAAAGGGCAATCACCTGGATGCCAAAAAAAATGTTACAGTTGTAGCAGCAAAACAGAAACCAATGGATGTAAAAACAGTTTAATGGTCGGTTCAATTTATAAATTATTTGGCAAAACTTTATCCAATTTGTCATCAGAGTTTGAACATTTATACCAAACTGATGGCCAAGGACATTCAGTGATATTGGGCATGGAACAAAAAGCAACATTCTTTAAAATGAAGTAATTAGTGATGGCAACACTAGTGCTGAAATACTATGATGTGAATGATTAAGACACTCTACAATGTGACACTGGCAAGATAGGTCTTCGTGCAACCCTAACGCAGCAGGAAAAACAGTTACACTTGCAGCAAAGTATCAACACAAAGAGAACAACACTATGCTCAGATTGAGAAAGAGAGCCTGGCCAGTATCTTTGCTTGTTAATATTTTTATCAATACCTACTGGAAGTGAAAATGTGACAGTTGAATAAAACTATAAGCATTTTCCTCAAGCTGTTGCTACCTGCTCCACAATGTCCTCAAAGAAAGTTACTTTGATTACAAAGAGATATCATCCGAATGTTATGTACATGTAAAAGAAGAAAATGTACATCAAAGACATACTGTTAAGATCAGCAGTCCTGATGAACAAAGTAGAGGATGCTACAACAAAAGGTAAGATCTTCCAAAGGCAATATGAAGTTGCAGCTTTACATGCTCTGGAAGTCATCAACTGAGCAGAGATACTGCAAGTGGCACAGCGGCACAGTGGCTAGCGCTGCTGCATCACAGTACCAGGGACCTGGGTTTGATTCCACCCTCGAGCGACTGTCTGTGTGGAGTTTGCACATTCTCCCGGTATCTGCGTGGGTTTCCTCTGGGTGCTCCAGTTTCCTCCCACAGTCCAAAGATGTGTGGGCTAGGTGGATTGGCCATGCTAAATTGCCCTTAGTGTTCAGGGGCATGTAGATAGGTCTGTGTTGGATGCTCTGAGGTTCCATGTGGACTTGCTGGGTTGAAGGGCCTGTTTCCACATGGCAGGGATTCAATGATTCTAAGTGTCTTGCTCAAATTAAGCAAAATTACCCAATAAGATAAAATTCTTCAGAGGAAGGGTTGACGGACCCAAAAAATTAACTGTTTTTTCCTTCGCAAATGCTGCCAGACCTGCTGAGCTTTTCCAGTAATTTTGTTTCTGTTTTTGATTTACAGCGTTCACAATTCTTTTGGTTTTAATTAAGATACAATTCTTCAGGTTTTACAAGAAATGGTGATGAAAGGATGACCCAAAAATATCAAGGACACATCTATTCCCATAAAACAGTATTGACCATCCAGAGTTGAATTCACAGTCAAAATGTCATATTGTAAAAAGGAAATAAGAGTCAAAGAGGAGATATGCTAGGACACATTTATGCAAGCTGCCAAGAAACTAAGCCATATCTGAGGAAGACAAGAAATGGGATCTATTGGCCAAATATCCGCAATACAATTGGGAACAAGACCGTCTGTGCTGTATTTGTAATGTGTACCAAGTTAAGAAGGCTACATAGGTGCAGATGATACATGATATCTCAGACAGATGACGGTTGAAGCTTGAAGTAGACTCTTCTAAAGGGATCAAAGGGTATATGCAGAAAGTGGGATTAGCTATGACCATATTGAATGGTGGGGCAGGCATGAGAGGCTGATAAGCTTGCTGATCCTATTTTCTAAGTTTCTACAGTTCTATTTGCAGTGTGTTCCAGGCATTAGGGCATTAGCTCATCAGAAGTTTAAATTTCTGGGGCAATTACCATATATATTTTGATGTCAGGACTTCAACAGGTGTTAATGCATACCTCCCAAATTACGTCCCATTTCCATCTATCCAGCACCTAGACAAATTTGTATTCTGTGTTCACAAGGCAGCAGTTTAGTCTACGCTATATCTTTATCGAAGTGCTTAAATAGTCTGCATTGTTTGTGCCTCATTGTAGCAGTCTCTTGAATGTAACAAACCAGAAAGGTATTTGCATATGATTACATTTCAATCCAAATGTCTTTTTTACACAGCAAACAAAAAACTGAACTACTCAAATTACACAATGTGTGAAAGGAAGCATTCTTTCTCCTTCCTTGGAGTTGCATACACTCACCTTCAAGTGGCTGCACTGTCCATTTCTGCTTTATTTCTGCGCAAAACTATCAGAGCAGGAAGCACTTCATTGGCAGCAACGATGCTGTTTGTTTCGCTGCTGACCAGAAAATCTAGGCCAATGTTTAAGTACTTAATTTGAATATCAACTCTGAATATTTCAAAAATAACATCTCTCAAATTGTAATTGATTTTATTTCAAAGTAATATTTGTAGATCATGCATGTTGCATGAAGAAGGAAAATATGTAAACAAACCTTTGTAGCAGGAGGCATGTCTCCATCAGCAGTGATTGTCTTCAATTCAATTTTCTCTAATTTCTTCTCCTCATCTACTGGTTGCTTTTCATTATCAGTTGATTTTTCTGGGCTTGTGTTCCTAAAAACGTATCGATTTTAAAAATCAGAAAACATGCAGAAAGGTTAACAAGGGGTGTAAACTTGACATGTACAATGCAAAACATATGTAAGTACTATAGCGTAAACACAAATAGATGAAATAACTGGAGACTGGTTGTTATCATCTCCAGTTTTGAGAATGTACAGCTTACATGTTGTACATCACACTGACATTGAAATTCACATGACACATGACTAATCTGTGACATAGGCACGTTTTTTAGACTTGAACGACAGCATCCTGTTAGTGGTGATCACCACTCATGTTACTACTATATTGTGGAAGCATAAACAGCTCGCTTCACCTATTCCACACGAATTTCAGATATCTTCAGGTAATCTCAGCTAGACTGGGCACTTGTAGGACCAAAAATAATAGACTTAGGCCTAATCATGAACTTGCAATGATAGGCAGCAAAAAATGATTTGCATAGGATAACCATTATCCCACAGGATGGATTGGCAAAACTCACAACAGGGTATCTTACATTCCTCCCTCACATCCATCCCAGGCCCCAAGATGACCTTCCATATCAAGCAGATGTTCACCTGCACATCTGCCAATGTGGTATATTGTATCCATTGCACCTGGTGTGGCTTCCTCTACATTGGGGAAACCAAGTGGAGGCTTGGGGACCGCTTTGCAGAACACCGCCGCTCGGTTCGCAACAAACAACTGCACCTCCCAGTCGCAAACCATTTCAACTCCCCCTCCCATTCCTCAGACGACATGTCCATCATGGGCCTACTGCAGTGCCACAATGATGCCACCTGAAGGTTGCAGTAACAGCAACTCATATTCCGCTTGGGAACCCTGCAGCCCAAGGTATCAATGTGGACTTCACAAGCTTCAAAATCTTCCCTTCTCCCACTGCATCCCAAAACCAGCCCAGTTCTTCCCCTCCCCCCACTGCATCACAAAACCAGCCCTGCTCATCCCCTCCTCCCGCTGCATCCCAAAACCAACCCAGCCTGTCTCTGCTTCCCTAACCTGTTCTTCCTCTCACCCATCCCTTCCTCCCACCTCAAGCCGCACCTCCATTTCCTACCTATCACCTCATCCCGTCTCCTTGACCTGTCCATCTTCCCTGGATTGACCTATCCCCTCCCTACCTCCTCACCTATACTCTCCTCTCTACCTATCTTGTTTTCTCTCCGTCTTCGGTCTGCCTCCCCCTCTCTCCCTATTTATTCCAGTTCCCTCTCCCCATCCCTCTCTCTGATGAAGGGTCTAGGCCCAAAACTTTAGCTTTTGTGCTCCTGAGATGCTGCTTGGCCTGCTGTGTTCATCCAGCTTCACACTTTATTATCTAACATGAGATGCAATTTTGTGATTAGACAGCATTCTCTAAATAATCCCAAGTGAGCAAATAATTTTGCTGATAACCAATTTAGGATCATCATTTTAGCCCATGGTGTGGCACAGCTGTGGTGCTGCAAGTCACATACATTCATTCACCAAGGCCCTTTATTTGCAGGCAGCACCGGTTTCAACTCAGTAAATTAGGTGAGAGCCATTCATTGGTTCATTTCTCAGGGTATTCTTGACAATCAGGGTCGCCCAGTCTGGGTTAAAATGTAAACAATCCTTGGCAACTAGCTGTCGGTCATCACTAACTGGTGCCTTTTCCACAACAACGCCGCTACCAATCACACACTACATGTCAACTAATCAGCACTCTCTTTACATACAGTTCAAATGTTATTTTTCTTCCTCTTGCGATTTCTTACAAATTATCATGGTATATACAAGTTAAAAAGCTTTGACAAAATGTCATTTTCCAGCAATAGTAAAATAATCATTGCTTACAGGAGACTTAAATTTGAAGCTATTCATCTTTTATTCATCAGTACTGGCACACAAGACGTCAAACATAGAAAGGGAATAACAATTTATAGAAAATGAGACAAGGGTGCTGATAAGTTGAACTATGATTAGCGTGAAGATGGAGCAAGAACTGTTAGATGTCAATCTTATTCAGGTGATTAAACCCAATCAGGTACTTTGGCTCTGATTAGTCAGGCCATTGGCAGTCGCCCTGACTCCCTCCTTTGTGAAAAAAGTCCTTTCTGTTCACTAGTTCCTTTTTCCTGAAAAGAACAGGATCATGTGTATGAACATGTGGAGCTTCTGGCATACACAAATGAATCACACTACAATTCAGTCTAATAATCAGCCATTGGTTTCCAATGTAATTCTTTGTACAGTACGGATTATTTAGTAAATATTGTCCAACAGCACAACCACATCTAATGTTGCACATGGTGTTTGAAAGTTACCAAGCACAATTGGTGTAGCATGACTATTGTGGTGCCTGTTACAGACAGCCACAGGGATGTCTTATTTAATACGGTCCACTGGTCATTTGAAAGTATGGCTTATATATACATGGCATCACTTTAACTAGCATACTAAATTATTTAGTTTTACGGTAGGCAAAGCACCTGTTGGGCTGGACAGCAGCGTGCTATTCATTTAGAATGTTACTTATGCAATTTCCACAAAGTAATAGCACAAGACAAATTGTTTCATTTATTGTTCAATCTTTTGAGACACTTTCCCTTTCCAGCGTAATTTGATGTGGACTGACAACCTTTCGGGGATCAAAGTGGTAGCTATATGCCTTTTCGAAAGTTTGTATAATATATACTGAGTGATGATTTGATCAAGGGAGCCATAATCAGATCAAGAAACAGGAGCTAATTCCATTGCTCCATTTCATCATTATTTTTGAGCTCCGGGTGGAATTTATTAAACCATATAAAAGGTTCTTTGCAGCTGCTGATTCCAATGTTCCAATTTTTCATCAATGTCTAGGAAGAACAAGAAGTAGGAGATAATGGCCATTCAATTTAAGACACTTTTCTCACGATAACTGATTAAATTGTGAGCAAAAGCTGGCCTTACGAGGAAAGGCTGAGGGACTTGAGGCTGTTTTCATTTGAGAGAAGAAGGTTGAGAGGTGACTTAATTGAGACATATAAGATAATCAAAGGGTTAGATAGGGAGAGCCTTTCTCCTAGGATGGTGACGCCGAGCACGAGGGGGCATAGCTTTAAATTGAGGGGTGAAAGTTATAGGACAGATGTCAGAGGTAGTTTCTTTACTGAGAGTAGTAAGGGAATGGAACACTTTGCCTGCAACGGTAGTAGATTCACCAACTTTAAGTACATTTAAGTCGTCATTGGACAAGCATATGGACGTACATGGAATAGTATAGGTTAGATGGGCTTCAGATTAGTTTGACAGGTCAGCACAATATCGAGGGCCGAAGGGCCTGTACTGTGCTGTAATGTTCTATGTTCTATGTTCTTACAGGAGAAACTACAGCAACCTCATCAATTTGGGCATAAATGGTACCACTGAAACTGAATTTAACTGCACAATTTCCAAAGTTCTTAAGGTTGATGAAAACAGATTCAGAGACTAGTGTCACACTTAGATTGTGATGATACAATGACTTAGTACAAATGTCAATGGCTTCCTTCAGTGCTATGTTGAAAAAGAGACAATGTTGAAGGAGCACATGGACTCAGTATTGATCTCGATATATAGCTTTGTATTGTCTTTGCAAAATTTAGAGTCCTTACAGATGTTTGTCTCAGTGTGCGTGCCAGGGAACAGCCACAGAACACACAGTTCTGTGCCATGGGATTGAACCTTTACAAATACCATCACATCTCTCTACAGACATTCTTTGCAATGGCATGCTCCAGAAGAGGATATGTGACAGTCTTGTCACCACTGGAGCTGCTTTGAGAGCAGCATGCAGTGGTAGAGAATCCAAGCATACATGAAGGATCTGGTGGGCAGTGGCATTCTTTTCACCAGCTAAGCTACATCTTAATGCTTGTTGGAATGTTCTGGTGATGAGACATTCTGCCAAATGACCTAGACAGTATTCAGGGAACCACCTGACAGGATCAACTTGTTTGTCTTCCAATATGAAGAGTTGACTTTGACCAAGTGTTGCAGCCTACCACATTCGAGGTCAGGGTTATGCGCTGAGGGGCACACTAAAGTTCGGGACCGCAGCTGCCAAGGCACAGTGGGGAAAGACCTCAGCCTAAGGCATTTCTGTCAAAGTATAACAATAGTCTGTTAAGATCCAAGACCTGCTCATTGCCTTAAAAAAATGTAAATCGTTTCCATGCATGAGTAAACTATTTTTTGGCAACTACCTGGAGGCTATGAGGTATGTCAAATTCCAATGTATCCTTTTCTCTCTGCAAAGTCTGTACAGAACTGTTTTTGGACTGTTGTAAGTACTTAGATAATTTGTTCATGAAAATATTTTTGGAATAAAGAAAAGACTTCTTATTTTAAGCTTTGTCAAACTTGAATCAAAAGATAAAAGTGTGTCATCATCCAAGACTTCACCAGTGTATTTCGGATCTGAGATTTAGGATAAGGGAAATATAATTCTGTTGCCTCTAAATCTAGATTTTCTCCACTTTTGTTTGGACAACGAGCATAACTTCAGTTTAAGTTGAATGGGCCGGTTGATTATATGATAATGGTTCACGTAGAAGGTGTGTATAAATACTGTGCATGATACTGGACCTTTTTTTAGCTTGAAAAACAGGTTCAGCTGTGCAACTGAATTCAATAAATCTAGTGATTTATGGGATGGCAACAGGAAAATCACTGACAAAAACGGATACATTATTTTGTTGAAAGAATCTGACCAGTATATTAGAATCTTTCTGGGAAAGGAACCTACTACTGGCTACCCAGTCTTAGCAAGCATTATACCAGTCTCAAAGTGCATGGTTGATAATTGCGACCCCTTGAGTAAAGTGAGAAGCGCTGTCAAAAAACTGAAATTACTACAGAGTTTGGTGATTAAGGGAGTTCTTGTTTTGAAATATTAGTCTTACTATAGAACCTAGTGTTAGTTGCTTGCAATTAGCATTTGATTTGCTTTTACTTTTCAAAACAAAAACTTTTTTTCATTTTAGACTTCTTCTGTGCTGGACAAATCAAGCTCTTTGCTGGATAAAAAGTAAGATCAGGTGATTAAGTAACTGGTCTAATCTGATTCTTTATCTGTCAGACAGTAGACTTGTCTGAATGTCATTAGTATAAATAAGATGCATTAAGTGCAGTTGACAAAGTGTGCGGTGAAACAGAATAAAATTACTTGAGAGAGTAAGGGAGTTCAGAGAGGCAGCGAGGAAGGTGCTGTCTTCTTTTTCTTTTCCTATCTTTGTTTTACCTTCAGGAGACTAGGAGCTGAAAATTTGCATGAAAGGACAGATGCTGAACAAAGAGCATAGTGACACCAGAGGAGAACAGTCACTTCAATAATAGGTGAGAAACTTCCGTTAGGGAGCATTTTTAAATTGCTGAATATAATAAACATGTTATTTTTTAAAAAAGTAGCTATTTAGGACAGAGTAAAAAACCCAATTTGTTTAGTGAGAATTTGTTAAGTTGTTTATGTCTAATCTGTTTCTAAGGTTTAAAATAGTAAAAGACTTGTGGCAGGCTTAATGAAATATATACAAAACAAGAGACAAATTATTGCATAAATTATTAAAAGAATGGATTTAAAATACATATTAGGATGGCAAAACAGATAATGTATCATAATTGCAGCATGGGACGGGGTGGGGGCTCATGAATGCTAGTGTGATCATGTCTGCAGTAGTATTTTTACAGCTCAAACGAAATCAACTTACGAGTTTATGAGTTGTACACCAAACTACAGACACTGTAATACACTGTACATTGTACACCGTGACATATGAGGGATGGGGAAAATTACGTAATTATTTTCTAATGGGAGATGGTCATACACTTTAGGATAGGGTCCTCTGACTTGTTTGGTGATTAGTGAAAGGAAGGCGTGACTGTGATTGAAACAGGCTAGAGAACCCAGAAGGCGGGAGTGCATGAGAATCAGATGCAGGCTCAGCAATTATACAACAAATTTGAGTTCTTCCCACTGAGGCTACAGGATGGATAAAGTAATTGATCATTGGACTGTGGCACAGGACATCATTCAAATGGGAAATGAGAAAGGAATGTAGTTAAAGTAGGAGTTAGTATAATAAGAAGGATAGATACTGTTCTGCTTATCAAAGAACACAAGTCCTGAAGGCTATGTTGCCTACCCACTGCCTGGGTTTGAGCCATCTGTGCCTTGCTGGAAAGGAACTTGGAGTAAGGGAAGGATTCAGTTGTTGCCATTCATTTAAGTACCAATGCCTAGGCAGGGCAAGGAAAGTGGTTCTGCATAGATGGTTTAATAAGACAGGCACAAAATTGACATAGCATTCATAACATCAACAATAATTAAGCATGATCTGATAACCGTTACAGTGACAAGGCTGCATGATGACAAGGCTTGGGTCCTGAACTTTGAGAGAAATATGACATTCAACAGGAAAAAGAATATTGTTAAAGGTGGATGGATGCACTGTTGGTCAAGGATGATGTTGGTATAATAGTGAGAGATAATCTTAGGTCAGGAAATCAGGATGTAGAATCAGTTTGTGTGGAGATTAGGAATAGCAAGGGAAAGAAGTCACCAGTAGGTGTGAACTGCAGGTTTCCTAACATTAACCTCAATGTGGGACAAATGTACAAAAATAAATACTAGTTGCTTGTGGTAAAGGACTGCTATGATTTATGGATGATTTTAATGGCGTATAAACTGGAAAAATCAAATTGGCAATGGCAGACTGACTTAAGAGTTCACAAAATGCATTCATAATGTTTTCTAAGAGCAACACATTCTGGAACTAGAGACAGTAATGAAGACTTGGTACTGTGTAATGTGACAAGATTAATTCAGAGTAAAGATTACGATATGATTGAATTTTACATTCATTTTGGAAGGGTGAAGCCTGGCTCTAATATTAATGTAGCAAACATTTTATTAACTGGCACTTATGGGACCAGGAGTATGCCAGTTAATCAAATATTCTAGATAATCAAGAGATACACATAACTGCAGTAAACCTGAAACAAGCAAGGCTTTGAGACATCAACATCCCTCAAAAAGCTACGGAAAAACATCAACAAACCTCCTAAAATCAATGTTAAAAACACTCAGTAAATAATAGAGCATTGGGGATATACATTTCACTGTTACACCTTACTTACAGCATAATTATTTGGACAATGTGGTAGATTGCAGCCTTTGAGGTGTATAATTTTTGCCAGTTTATCAAGAGTGCCAGCTGATATTGTTCTGATTAAAACAAAGGTTGCTGTATTTTAAAATTAAGTAAGGACCACTATGTTGAGCTACCTGTCGTGAACTATGATACCTGACTAAGGGATGGATCAGTACAGAAGCAGCCGCAGATTTTTAAGGGGATATTTCAGAATATTCATAATAAGAACATTCCTACAGTTAAGAAAAACTCTAAGAGGAGGACCACCATCCATAATTAACCATACAAGTTAGGAAAGCACATACAGCGAAGTATAGAGAGGGTTTACACTAAATGATGGAGATTGGTATCAGGCTTGGAGAGATGTAGCAAACTTGAGGAACAAACATAAATGTGTTAAGATGAGTGACACGTGACTGGACAGAAAGGCAGAGAACAATTAAAAGATTAATCAGGAGAGATAAATTAGTAAAGGATGAAACTGACTAGAAATGGAATAACAAATAATAAGAGTTCCTAAAGAATTTTAGAAGAAAGAGAAAGTGTAAGACCTACAGAGAGTGAGAATGGAAGTTAAAAGGAGAAAATTAGAAATGATGGATGAAATTAATAAATATTTTACACTAATCTGCATTATAAAGGGAACCAAAAACATTCTTTTAATAGCCGTAAATCTGGAGATAGAAGGAAGAGAGGAACTTAGTGAATCAGTATGGATGCAGTACTGAGCAAAATAAAAAAACTTACAGGCTGACAAGTTCAGACTTCATGTAAGGGTCTTAAAAGAGATGTCTAATCAGGTAGTCGATATGTTGATATTAATTTCTCAAAATTTGCAATATTCTGGAAACGTTTCATCAGAATGAAAGGAGGTAATATAACTCCTCTATACAAGACAAGAAGGCAGAAAACAGTAAACCACAGGCTTAAGCATAATCATAAACTTAATGTCTGCTGTTGAAAAGGTGCTAGAATTGGTCATTAAGGAAGTTATAGCTGAGCACTGAGAAAAACTCAAATGAATTGTGAGGAGTTCAGGATGATTTTATAAAAAGGGAATCACATTTAACTGGTTTATTAGAGTTCTTTGAAACAGTAATGTGCTCCGTGGAGACAGGTCATTTTCACTGCATCATATCACCAAGCCCTCTATCTCCCTTCTGTATTTTGACTCGTTGTTGTTAGATATCCATCCCTCTATGGTGGTGTCCTCAGTGAACCTGCAGATGGCATTCACTTGGAATTTGGCAACACAGTCATAGGTATGCAGGGAGTACAGTAGGGGTTGAGGATGCATCCTTGGGTTGGGGGGGTGGGCGCTCCAGTGTTGATTGTTATTGTGGACGAGATGCAGTTACCTATCCTCACTGATTGCAGCCTATGGGTCAGAAAGCTGAGGATCCAATTGCAGACGGCAGAGCTGAGACCAATGTCATGTAGTTTTGAGACCAGTCTGGAGGGGATAATGGTACTGAAGGTGGATCTGTAGTCAACAAGCAGGAGTCTGACATATATGTCTTTATTGTCCAGTTGTTCCAGGGATGAGCGCAGGGGTGGGAATATGGCATCCTTTGTGGATCTGTTATGTCAGTAGGCAAGCTGTTGGGGTTCGAGGAAGGTTGGGACACTGGCATTGATGTGGGCCATGACCAGCCTCTCGAAGCACTTCATAATTATTGACATCAGAGGTATTGGGCGGTAGTCATAAAGACACACTGCATGTGTTTTCTTGATTATGGGGATGATGGTGGTCTTCTTGAAGAAGGTGGGAACTTCATAGTAGGGAGAGTTTGAAGATGTTGGTGAATACCTCTGCCAGTTGGTCTGCACAGGATTTGAGTGTTCAGCTGAGGACACCATCCAGGCCCGTTGTTTTCGTTGGATTAGCTCCCAGGAAGACTGATTTGACTTCTGAGCGGTGACAAAGGGAACAGGTATGTCTGGGGCTTTTGGGGCCGGCATTGCCATGCCAGTGGTATTCTGCTCAAACCGAGCATAGAAAGCATTCAGCATGTCAGGGAGGTATGTGTCATTGTTTGCTATCTTACGCTGTTTCATTTTGTATTCCGTAATGTCATTTAGGCCTTGCCATAGGGATTCTGTTTAGTCCGTCTGGGCCTCTAGCTTGGTCCTTTAACTTAATTGAAGTGTGTTAAAAAAGTAATTAAAATATTCATTGTGTCTGGCAGAGAGAGATAAAAAGACAAAAGGAGCTGATTCTCTCCTCCTCACTTCATCTTAACAAGGTTTGTAAGCTGCAGAAACTAACAAAACCAGAAGTCATTTGTCAGAACAGTATTGGTAAAGTGATTGGCATTTTGGGATCCGCTGAGCAGTGGCTGCATGGAAGGTAACTTGACAGCCTGTTTTACCAACATTGTGAACATAACACTGAGGGCCTTGGATTCAGTTGCAATTAAAGATTAAGCAATTAAAGGATGTTACATTTTAAAAATGGTTTAAAAGAGATACTACAAAATCATATATGGTCTGAAATAATTTTGAGATAATTACCTTGCTAGCTTTCTGCGCTCTTTTTCTTCTTCCTCCTCCTTCTGGGCAGAAGTCAAACTTTCAGCATCAGCCAGATTGTCAACAGCGATGGCCAAGAATACATTTAACAGTATATCTGTTTGCAGGCTGAGTCAAGGCAAATGCAGTATTTAACAACACATTACCTATGACCATACGATTTGAATTGAAAAAAGGAATAATTTCATATATTATTTCATTATATAACATTAAAGTAACTTGTAATATGTTGAAAATACAGATAATTTTGTGATATTAACTTAAAATATTATCAATAATTTGATCAGTTTTTCAATCCAACCCCCTCCAAATGATTCCGCCCAATAAAGTGCCTTGCAATGCACAGTTCTGTAATTAATGATAATAATCTCAAAATCCTGGCAGCTTTGGAATCCCAGTTGCCACTGAACTTACCAGTATCTTCAGTGCTAGACTATCAAAGCTGGTAAGCTTACGCAATTCTACCAGCTGCCTTCTTTAAATTCTATCACTATCTGACTCCGAAGAGTTCTTCACAGCAAAAAGATACAGTTCCCACAGATGAAGAGGATGATGAAGTAAATACAAACCAGCATTCCTGGGAATGATGGACCTCCATATGCCCTTATGCCATCATACATCACTGAATTCCAGTCTTCACCTGTAAGAATCTAGAGAAAACAGAAAAATGAAAATACATAAAACGTCAAGCTGGGCCCATTAATACGTGCCAGAGATGGGACAAAGTTGAAATAAATAATGTATTTTTATCTCATACATCTCTTGACATTCGTGATGTTTCATTAAATTACCAGGCCCAGTCATCAACAAAGCTTTAGATGAATGCCAACATTATGAAACAATTTATAGACAAATCCAAATTGGGAAAATATAGTAGTATACATGAACAGGAGCAGATTTTCAGCCCTTTGAACCTGCTCCATTATTCTTTTAAACAAGCTCCTATTCTTCTAAATCATAACTCATCTACAGCTTAACTTAATTTAGAGATAGTTCCCTATATGCATTTATTCAATAAAGATTTATTTATTGAAAATTCCAGTCAACCCAGGATGTATAATCCACTAGGGAGAATTCATAAATTTCCAACACAGTTTGTGTCAAAAGTGCTTCTTTGTCCTTCACTTCGAAATGGATAGCTCTTGTTACGGACCAGGCTAAATCCTTCAAAATATATTAAGGCGATAGTCTAGGCCTTAACATTTTATCTTATTTAAAGGCAAGTGTAAGATGTGATTTGCGTGGTCCTCAACTAATCAAAACACAATTTATTTTTACAATAGAGTTAAAATACATGCAACAAAAGAATTGGCATAACTTCAACTCTTCTGAATTATCCAATAAATTATTATATAATTTAACTATTAATCATCAACTGTTCCATACAAAGTATTCCATAAAAACTCCCTTGGCAAAGGCAAATTCAGCAAAATGGATTTTTCTCACGTGTTATTTCCAGTCCAGGAGTAAGGAACACTGAAAGAATCAATCTAGCAGTACAGAAAGAACCAAGCTTTTTGCTGCAGCAGACAGAGACTGTAACTATCAGCTTTAACTCCCAAAACCCCAGATGAAACCACAGCTAAATCCATGGGTCTATGTGATCCTGACTCCACTCACTAACACTTTTTATGTCTAATTTTATAAAAACACTCAAAGAGCTCAAAGCTGGCTACTCATCACTTCTGAAGCAGACATGTTGGTACCAAGGTGTCAACATCCCTCCTCAAGAGGTACAACCCAGAAGAAATCTCTCTTAAAGGCCCAGTACAATCACATCCTCTTCTTTTATGGGTTCTCAGCAGAATAAAATATCTTTTTCTGTCACAACTATCATCAGCTTTATCATTAGAAAGGGATTGATAAGGTCATGCTTTAACATTCTAAACTCAATGATCATAAACCAAGACAATGACATCAGTCCTCATAACTTAACCATTTAAGTTCTAGTATCATCTTTGAGAACCTGCTCAGAGTACTGGACAAGCAAATATACATTCCCTGAGATGCAAGAACCTAAAACTGGAACTGTCTGCCAAAAGATCTGTGTAATTGAAACATCACATCTTCACTTTGGTAGTTTAATCATCTTGAAATAAAGCCAATATTTCCTTTGCCCTTTTGATTGATTGTTTTCTCACATGCAGTAGCCATTTTAGCAATTTTTCGAAACTTAAAACTCTTTATACCTCCATATTTTATGGCCTCCAACAATAAGAAAATATGTTATCTGTATTTGTTATATTCAAAATGGATAACCTCAACCTTTCTCACATTGGATTTCATCTTTCATGATTTTTCCCGTTCACAATATAGAAACCTTTCGACTTAATCCCTGCCGGAAAGAAGCAATAACTTTCAGGTTAGGAACCTAATTAATTTGCACGATATCCCATGTATTTAACTCAGTCACAGAATTAGAATCTAGCCTCTGGAATAAAAGATAGGTATAATGATGTGTCCATTCTGTCAGAACAAGGGCTTCTAATTATAGAGCCTAGAGCATTTATTACAAGAACTTACCAGCACTTGAATTTTTCAGGCTGCAGTAACAGTACGATTCAAGGCTTCAATGTGTCTTTCATTTTTACTTAGAATATCTGCTATGAGATCAATGGGGCTACAGTGGAGTGAAGTGTAAAGGACAGAAGGGACAAGACCTCTCCAAAAATCAAACATGGATAGAAGTGGTTAAGGAAGAAAGACAGCAGCAAGAGTGTCACCTTTCTAACTTGGAGACTGGGCACTATAAGGGTAGAGGACTGTTGGGAAAGGTTGGGAAACACAAGTGACCCAATACTTGCAGGTGTCAGACTCTACACTCTCAACTTTCCAGCATTCTCTTACATAGAGCTTCACACCTTGCAACTCCACTCATTCCTTTCTCTGAAAGCATCTCATATCATTAACTGAACAGACATCAGTCACATCTACCCTCAGCCTATTGCCCTCTTGCATCCATTCATTTCAGCAATTCTTCACAATCTGCTTGCCTTCTATCCATATAAGTAATTAACAGTGATCATGTCTTTCTGTTTTTTCTCCCAGTAGAAGAGAGTACACAACTTAGTGAGAGACAGTGACTGAGTGCAGATATGTCAGCTATTGGCAACACATACCCACTCCTTCTATTTTTCTTGTTCCAGACAACAGGTATCAGCAGCAACATTTATGCTAACCTGACTCTTCTCAGGTGTTCAGACCTGTTGAGACATGATTCTTTGCAAATAGAACCTGGCCTTGCTTCTTTCCACCTGGATCTTGGTGTTCATCTCTTCAGTCCTGTGTTGTGTACATTCTTGCTCCTCATCAGAGATTACATAAACTTACCCCATGCGGTGTGAAAGCAGCAGGAAAGTGGAGGTTAAAGTGGGTGAAAAGTAAGACAAGTGAAGCGACTTCCAAAAAATTGGAAATTAAAATTGTCAGGTTGAAAGAAAAATGCTTTGAACAGCAATCTCTCATAGACATGATGTAACTCCTGAACTTCATTAATGAAAATCTTCCAGCTTGTCAGTTTCATTGATGAAGCTCATCAAACTGTTCACTTGACTGGGTGATCCTAACAAGTTGCTGGCAGGTCAGCAAGTAGGTCGCCTGGATGGGAAATATAAATTTAGGATTATGACTTAATTGGATTCTTGTGTACTTCTCAATTACTTACCCAATATCCAGGACAGGAGATTGCCTGCTTGCCTTCAATCTGAGCTTCAATCCCATCCCACAGAAACCTGGAAGAGGTCAGGATGCTGTCAGGGTCAGGATCCCAACCCAGTGTCAATTTCAAGGGATTTAACTCCCTGCAACATTCAAGCCCACTTCTCTTTGCTGGGAAGAAGTACCCCAACTAATTATGTCTATGCCTATTTGTAATTGTTTGCTTCCATCAGCATAACGTACTGGTACCTCCTAACTTAGTGTTTTTAACAACCTCGGATTTACGTTGTTTCTTGGAGAGATATAGGTGAAGGGAGGACACTGTGTCAGGCAGTTAACACCACTGAGGGAAGGGGATGATCTTGGAGATGTTGAAGTAGCTTCATTAGAGTTGACGTTAGTTGGTATTTGCTCCTCTAGAAAAGAAAAGAGCTTATATTTGGTGTCAAATCAGTCTTGCTTACCAAAGTTGTCACTTGGACCACACTAGCACATAGTCTCACTTGGTTTCCTGTTTTTCTCTTCAATGTCACTCTTGAATATTTTCAAATTTTGCCCCTCCTGTTTTTCATATTTCATATTTTTAAATTTTAACATCGTAAACTAATTGGTGATATAATTAATAAAATATATTAATAGCAAACATAAATAAGTGAAAAATACAATAGAAACTAATATGTGTTTCAGGTTACTTGACACAAGGGAAGAGATCTGTGGAGATATTCAACTTTGGGAAACATAAAAATCAGAAATGTGACATCACCGGAAACATGTTCAAGAAGACCAGAAATTGAACAGCTGCACAGGAGGGGCAAAATTTGAAAATATTCAAGAGTGACATTGAAGAGAAAAACAGGAAACCAAGTGAGACTATGAGCTAGTGTGGTCCAAGTGACAACTTTGGTAAGCAAGACTGAGTATTTCTACTGTCAGTTTTAAAAGCAAACATCGATTGTTAGTTCAGATTTAGAGTATTCAAAGGATAAGGAACAAGACAAGGACCGAGTAGATATTTCATATGCTTTTAATAGAGGAAGTAGTAATATAAGGATAAGTTATAACAAAGCAACTGAACCAGTGGAATCTCCTCTTGCACGATATGGGAAGTCAGGGACACTTCTATCATTCAGGATGACTTTGTGTGCTGGAAATGCACCTGGCTGCACTTTCTGGAAAGCCATGTTTCAGATCTGAAGTAAAGGCTGGAGACTCAAATCTTTGCATGGACAGTGAGATGGTCACACCACAAATAAAGAACTCACAGGCAGAAAGGGAATGGATGACCACCAGTTGGAATAAATACATTGAACAGGAAGCACAGGGGTCACCCAGAGTCATTTTCCTGAGGTTGCAGACTTGCTCACTTAGCCGATGTGTTTGGCTGCGGACAGTTTGTCAGCCTGCGAGGTAACATTGTCAGTGTGCCCTGGTGAAGCCTCCAGGCCTCCAGCAGCTACTGACAAATATAAAGAATCCCATACCCACAACCAATAAAAGTAACATAATATTTAAAATACCATGCTAGGACTGTGAAAAACATTACACCGGCCAAACTGATAGAAAACTGACAATAAGGACTCACAAACACCAACTAGCCACTAAGAGACACATCCAATTCTCACTGGCCTCAATATACATGCACAAAGAAGGACATTAATTCAACTGGGGCAATACATCCATAGTAGCATGAACTAGAGACATGCCAAGGAATTCCTGCAGGGCTGGCAGTCCATATGGAACTCCATCAACAAATATATTGACCTGTACTCAATATACAAACCACTGAAGAACAGAACCAGAAGTGATGCCAACCACCCACCAAACTGAGGCATATAATTAACAAGCGGGCCAGAACACTAACGCTTCACTGCAGGTGCACTGATGATGTTATCTAGCAGGATGACAAAACATCTGCAACCAAACACACTGGCTTGGAGAGCAAGTCTACAAACTCATCCACAGCCTGAACCACAAATCTTCTCAAAAACTTTAATGCCATTTCCTCTCTCGCTAATAGATTTTTCATTTTTGGATATTGCAGGGGGAGATTGTAATAAAGGGATCTAGGAAATAAAAAGCATGGCCCCAAAGGTAGTAATACAAGGCACATTCCCAGGGTAATGTACTAGCGGGATCAGAAGAATAGGTCAAATTAATGCATGGCAAGACGGAGGGATTTTGATTTTTGAGGTATTGGAGCCAATTCTGTGGAAGATGGGAGCAAGTCCACGGCCAATATTCTTGCAAAGTGTTTGCTAGTATGGTGGGGGAGGGTTTAATCTAGAGTAGCAGGGGGATGGTCACCTGCGTGGATCAATAAATTAATAAGAATAAGGCAGAACCGAAAGATAGAAAAGTGGAAGGTGGAGGAGCTAGGGCTAGTTGCAACTAGGGGTGGAGTACAAAGCAACTGTGTAATCATGTCTACAAGTATTACACCTAAACAAATAGAGCATTTGTCATGAAATAGACAAATTAACAATGTAAATTGTTGTACAAAGAACACACTGTTACAATAATTGTGCTGACTGAGAAATGATTTAGCAGAATAGAAGAACATAAGAACTAGGAGCAGGAGGAGGCCATCTGGCCCCTCAAGCTTGCCCCACCATTTAATAAGATCATGACTGATCTTTTTGAGACTCGGCTCCACTTACCCACCCACAGACCATGAACCTTAATTCCTTTACTGTTCAAAAATTTATCTAGCCTTGCCTTAAAAACATTCACTGAGGGAGCTTCAACCGCATCACTGGGCAGGGAATTCCACAAATTCCCAACCCTTTGGGTGAAGAAGTTCCTCCTGACCTCAGTCCTACATCTGCTTCCCTTTATTTTGAGGTGATGACCTCCAGTCCCTAGTTTCACCTGCTAGCAGAAACAACCTCCCTGCCTCCACTTTATCTACTCCCTTCGTAATCTTATGTTTCTATAAGATCTCCCCTCATTCTTCTGAATTCCAATGGGTATAATCCCAGTCTACTCAGTCTCTCCTCATAATCCAACCCTCTCAACTCTGGAATCAACAGAGTGAATCTCCTCTGCATCCCGACTGGTACTTGTACATCTCTTCTCAAGTAAGGAGACTAAAACTGCACATAGTACTCCAGGTGTGGCCTCACCAGGACCCGATACAGCTGCAGCACAGCCTCCCTGTTTTTAACTCCATCCCTTGAGCAACGGCAGACAAAATTCCATTTGCCTTTTTAATCACCTGCTGCGTCTGCCATCCCACCTTTAGTGATTCATGCACAAGGACACCCAAGTCCCTCTACACAGCAGCGTGCTGCAATTTTTTACCATTTAAAACACAGTCCATTTTGCTGTTATTCTGACCAAAATGGATGACATCACACTTATCAACATCGTACTCCATCAGCTAGACCCTTGCCCACTCACTTAGACTATCCATATCCCTCTGCAGATCTTCGGTGTCTTCTGCACACTTTGCTCTACCACTCACCTTTCTGTCATCTGTAAATTTTGACACACCACACCTAGTTCCCAACTCCAAATCATCTATGTAAATTGTAACCAATTGAGGTATCAACAATGATCCCTGAGGCACACCACTAACCACTGACTGCCAACCAGAAAAAGACCTATTTACCTCTACTCTTTGCTTTCTACTGGTCAACCAATCCTCTATCCATGCCAATATATTACCTGCAAAACTGTGTACCTTTATCTTATGTAGCAGCCTTTGGTGTGGCACCTTGTTAAATGCCTTCTGGAAATCCAGATACACCACATCCACAGGTTCCCCACTGTCCACCATGCAAATAATGCCCTCAAAGAATTCCACCAAATTAATTAAATATGACCTACCCTTCATGAACCCATGCTGGGTGTTCCCAATGGGATAATTTATATCTAGATATCTTGCTATTTCTTCCTTAATGATAGATTTAAGCATTTTCCCCACTGCCAAAGTTAGGCTAACTGGCCTACAGTTACCTGCTTTTTGTCTACTTCCTTTTTTAAACAGTGGTGTCACATTGGCTGTTTTCCGATCTGTAGGAACCACCCCATAGTCCAGTGAATTTTGGTAAATAATTACTAGTGCATTTGCTATTTTCCCCCATCACCTCTTTTAGTACCCTGGGATGCATTTCATCAGAGCCAGGAGACTTGTCTACCTTTAGCCCTATTAGCTTGCCCAGCACTGCCTCCTTAGTGATAATGATAGTTTCTAGGTCCTCACCTGCTATCACCTTCTTGCCATTAGTTTTCGGCATGTTATTTGTGTCTTCCACTGTGAAGACCAACATGAAATAACTGTTTAATGTCTCGGTTATTTCCTCATTCCCAGTTATTAAATTGGCCTTCTCATCCTCTAAATGATCAATGTTTACCTTCGCCACTCTTATACGATTTACACATTTACAGAAACTTTTGCTGCCTGTTTTTACATTCTGAGCTAGTTTACTCTCATAATCTATCTTACTTTTCTTTATAACTTGTATTCTGGCTTTCTGTTGGCCTTTGAAGATTTCCCACTCTACTAGTTTCCCACTACTCTTGCTTTCTTCTATTTTTTTTTCAATCTTATACTTTCCTTTATTTTCTTAGACATCCAAGGCTGGCTGTTTCTTTTCCTACGGTTCTTCCTTATCACTGGAATATATTTCTGCTGAGCACTGTGAAAAACTGTTTTGAAAGTCCTCCACGGTTCCTCAATTGACCCACCATAAAGATTTTGCTCCCATTCTACCTTAGTTAACTCTTTCCTCATTCCTTCACAGTCTCCTTTGTTTAAGCACAGGACATAGGTCCTGGATTTAACCTTCTTACGCTCCATCCGTATTTTAAATTTGACCATACTGTGATTGCTCCTTCTGAGAGAATCCCTGACTGTGAGATCATTAATTATTCCTGTATCATTACACAGGACTAGATCTCGGATAGCTTGCTCCCTCGTAGGTTCCATTACATATTGTTCAAGGAAATTACTGTGGATGCATTCTATGAAACCCTCCTCAAGGCTGCCATGACTGACCTGGTTTGACTAATCGATACGCAGATTAAAATCTCCCATGATAATTGCTGTACCATTTTTACATGCATTAGCTACTTCTATGTTAATTGCCTGTCCCACCACGATGTCATTATTTGTGGCCTATAGACCACACCTATCAATGACTTCTTCTCCCTGCTATTCCTAATTTCCACCCAAATGGATTCAACATTTTGTTCAGTAGAACCAATATCATCTCTCACTACCGCCCTGATATCATCCTTAAAAAGAACAACACTACCTCCCTTACCTTCCTATCTGTCCTTCTGAACAGTTTGATACCCTTGGATATTTCAGTCCCAATCATGACCATCTTGTAACCATGTCTCTGTAATGGCCACTAAATCATATCCATTTGCCATGATTTGCACCGTCAACTCATCTGCCTCGTTTCAAATGCTCCAAGCATTCAGATAAAGTGCCCTTATGCCAGTTTTTGCACCTTCTTTTTGGGTCCTATCACCTCCATTACTGACAGCTCTTGAGTTCTCCTTCCCTTTCACTTCTTTCCTAATTTTCAATGGAGTTGAAGCTTCCTCATCACCTGCTAACCTGATGCTTTGCCTCCCATTAATTGTTTTTCTCCCTCTATGCTCACTTCTCCCTTCCCCCTTATTTATTAGTTTGAAGTCCTATTAACCACCCGACTTACCCTTTTCGCCAGAACACTGGGCCTGGCCCTGTTCAGGTGGAGTCCATCCCAACAGTACAGATCCCTCCTGTCCCAGAACTCACGCCAGTGCCCCATGAAAAGTAAACCCTCTCTCCCTTATCATTCTTGTGGCCACGTGTTTACTTCCCTGATCCTTGCCTCCTTATGCCAATTTGCACGTGGCTCGGGCAGCAACCCAGAGATTATGACCTTTGAAAACCTGTTTTTTTAATTTTGTTCCTGGCTTATCACAATCCCAAAACAGGTCTTTTTTCCTAGTCCTGCCTATATTGTTGGTACCCACGTGGACTACAACAACTGGATCCTCCCCCTCCCTCTCTAGTATCCTCTCAAGCCGGTCAGAGATGTCATGCACCCTGGCACCAGGCAGGCAACGCACCATGCGGGATTCTCTAATCCTGCTCGCAAAGGATACTGTCCATCCCCTTGATGATGGAATCCCCTCCAACTAAAATCTGTCTTTTAGCTCCACCCTCTTGAATGGTCTCCTCGACCATGGTGCAATGGTCAGTTGACTCATCCTTCCTGCAGCCCTGTTCCTCATCCACGCAGGGAGCAAATGCCTCTATGGGACAAAGTGAAGGGATGTGGCGAACTGAACATCCAAAAGTATTTAATCTTGAAGAAATGTATAAAACAGAAAAGGAGGTAGAAGAGCCCTGAAAGAAAAATGAAATCTGTACAATATGGGCATTATTGCAGGAAATCTAGATGTGGAGTCAGGATGGAGTTAACGAGCACCAAGGAGTGGAAAATATTAGTATGGCTTGACAATAGTTGTCCCCATTTCCCAACCAATTGTTGAATGCTGAAATGAGATATGCGCTGGTGAGCACTGAGAGAACTATTTGCCTGCATTAACTTCCTGATTATTATATCATCTTGCCTCACTGATATTAGATTCTTACTCTCCTATCTGCCATATAGAAACAGTGCAAATTCCCAACATGAAAGTCACAACTGTAAACTGGTGCTTTCACATGATTCTGTCAACTTTCTCACCAAGCCCAAGTTGTTCAGTGGCTGGAAAGATTCTGCTATATGTCTATCTTTTATAGCACCATTACAATTGTTAGTAAACCTTACTACTAGAGTAATAAAAGCTGTACATCACAAACAAATTGGAAAAAGAAAAAAAATTAGAAAATGAGATAAATGAAGGGGAGTTGAAGTGGTTCGCGACTGGGAGGTGTGGTAATTTGTCACAAACCAAGTGTAGGTGCTCCACAAAGCCATCTCCAAGCTTCCGCTTGGTTTCCCTGATGTAGAGGAGGCCACATTGGGAACAACATCCCCCTCCCACTCCTTGGATGACATGTCCATCCTGGGCCTCATCCTGTGCCACAATGATGCCATCCGAAGGCTGCAGGAACAGCACCTCACATTCTGCTTGGGAACATTGGAGCCCAATGGTCTCAATGTGGACTTCACAAACTTCAAAATCTCCCATTCCCCCAGTGCATCCCAAAACCAGCCCAGCTCATCCCCGCCTCCTTGACCTGTCCGTCTTTCCTCCAGCCTACCTGCTCCTCCCTCCTCACTGACCAACCCCCTTCCTAACTCCCTATCTACATTTACCTTTACTGCCTTTATCCCTGCCTCCTCGACCTGTCTGTCTTCTCTCCATCTGTCTGCTCCTCTATCCACCTTCTATCATCACCTCCACCTCTCTCTATTTATTTCAGAGCCCCCTTCCCCTCCCCCATTTCTGAAGAAGGGTCCAGACCCCGAAACGTCAGCTTTCCTGCTCTCTGATGCTGCCTGGCCCGCTGTGTTCATCCAGCTCTACACCTTGTTATCTCAGACTCCAGCATCGGCAGTTCCTATTATCTCCTAGCCTAGAAAATGAGTTGTGTTCATGAAGGTCTGCAAGAGACGTGTTATAGCGCCAAGCATGAAACAGGCTATTTGAAATCTTGTAATGTGCTATCAGAAAGGATTAAATTATAGCCTCATAGCAAATGACCTTCTAGGTGACTGCTATCATTACATGGTAGAATTTCATGTTTAATTTGAAAGTAAGAAGTATCTACCTATGACTAGTCTTTTAAACCTAAATATAGTTATCAGGGTATGAAGGCAGAGGTAGCTAAAGTGAACTTGAAAATTTAGTTAAAAGATAAGGCAGAAGAGATGCCGTAGGAGAGATCTAAGGAAATATTTAATTTCAGCAAGGAGTTATTCCAATCAAAAAGAAAAAGAGTCTCTGAGATGGTTACATTATCTGTGGCTAACTAGGGAAGTTAAAGTTAGTGTCAATTCAAAAAGAAAACGAAACAATTCTCCAAGGATTGGCAAAAGGTCATGAAATTGGACAGATTTTAAAAAGCAACAAAGATTGACTAAATAAAAAATAGAGGGAAAAATTAGAGTATACGAGATTGTTAGTTAGAAATGCCAAAACAGATAATGAGTTTTTACAAGTATTTAAACAGTCAAAAAGTAACTTAGTTAGCATTAGTGTCCAAAGAGTAAGTTTGCAGAATTAATAATGTAAAACATGGAATTGGCAAAAGTTTTTATCAAGTTTTATTTTGTGTCTGTCTTCGCAGTTGACTTTCAGAAAACTTCTCAAAAATATTTCAAAATTAAGGGGCAAACAAGATGATGTAAACTAAAGCAATTACTATCCTCCAAGAAAAGATGCCGGGAAAACAACTTATGCTAAGGCTGACATGTCTCTGCAACTTGATTGTTGTATTCTAGGGCCTTAGAAAAAATGGTTATAGAGTACACTAGTTATTATCTTCCAAAGCTTCCTTAGAGTTTGTAAAGGTTCCAGTGGATTCTCAATATTTTCCAAATAGGTCACTTTCATGTTCAGAAGTTGTTACAAGTGGAGTGCTATAGGGATCGGTGCAGGGGAGACAAGTGTCTATTGTGTCTATACTGTCTATAGTGATGATGCTATCACTTTAAGAGATTATTTCGTCTTTTTTGAAGAGAGGTTGTAAGGCAGACTTTTAAAGCTGACTAGTTCAGACCACTTGTGTAAACAGCTTGGGAAGCCTTGGTTTGTTTTTAACAACCTGAATGGGTGTGGTCAGATCTCACAGATTAGGATTTCTGGGTTTTGGTTTTTCAGGAGCATCAGAAACTACTAGGATCTCAGCTGAGACGAAGTTTCAGTGAACGCCGCCTGGCTGATGCACTCTGAATTTTCTCTTGATGTTTTTCCTTCCTGGATGTGAAAACTGCATGTGAGAATCTGCATCTGAATTTTCAGTTTTGCTAAGGGGTGTGTTTATGAAATGTTACTACATTGGAACAGTTAATTACTAACAGTTAATGTATCTATTATTGTTAAATTTTCCAATAGAGGTAAGCTGTTATTCTAAATTCCACTTTCTTTGGTTGTGTTTAAATTACAGTGTTTAAATAAATTGTGTTTTGCTTAATGTCAAGGAGTTTGACCAGTCACATTGGATCTGGATCAGACACTTTACACTTGTTTTTAAATTAAGAAACAATTGGGGTCTAGGCTACTGTCTTAAAATATTTTAAGGGGATCAGGTCTGATCCATAACAACATCAATGACTTTGATGAAAGGACTGAATGCTTAGTAGCTAAATTTGCTGATAAAAAAAAAAGTTTTAAAAAATAAGTTGCCAAAAAGACACAAAGAGTCTACAAAAGAATCTATGATAATGGGAACTGCAGATGCTGGAGAATCCAAGATAGTAAAATGTGAGGCTGGATGAACACAACAGGCCCAGCAGCATCTCAGGAGCACAAAAGCTGACGTTTCGGGCCTAGACTCTCTGATGAAGGGTCTAGGCCCGAAACGTCAGCTTTTGTGCTCCTGAGATGCTGCTGAGCCTGCTGTGTTCATCCAGCCTCACATTTTATTACAAAAGAATCTAGCTAGTTTAGGTGAATATACAATCAGCCATTATCATGATGTGGTGGAATAGGCTTGAAGAACTGAATGGCCTCCTCCTGCTCTTATCTTCTACGTTTGTATGGTAGGCTGAAGGGCCTGTTTCTATAATGTATGATACTCAATAAGAGAACTTACAAGAAAGGTACTAAAGTAATCATGGGTGATTTTAAAGTAAATCTGATAGATGGTGGCACCGTGACTCAGTGGTTAGCACTGCTGCCTCACAGCGCCAGGTACCCAGGTTCAATTCCACTCTTGGACTGTCTGTGTGGAGTTTTCACTTCTTTCTGTGTCTGCATGGGTTTCCTCTGGCCACTCCGGTTTCCTCCCACAGTCCAAAGATGTGCAGGGTAGATGGACCAGCCATGCTAATTTGTCCATAGTCCCCAGGGACATTTAGGTGAGGTGGGTTAGACATAGGAAAATGCAGGGGTAGAGGAATGGATCTGGGTGGAATGCTGTTCAGAGGTGTGGACTTGTTGGGCTGAATGGCCTGTTTCCACATTGTAAGGATTCTATGATTTCATGGAGTTTATTCAGAACCATTTCTTGTAGTATGTTCCAGAGCTAGTGAGGGAACAGAAATATAAATATTTCATTTGGTAGCACAGAAATGGAGTATTGCTGAAAAAAGAAATACTTTTGTTGACATTTTTCATCTTACACTCATCAATACATTTTACAAGAATGCCAACTGTAGGGGAAATCAACATTTAAACTACATATGAGGATGAGACTATTGATTGGTTGAAAAGTGGACTCTGATTGTTAGAGGCATTCTCATGGAGAATGTACTTATTGATGTTGGTTGGTAGTTAACAGCCAGGCAGTGTTTAAATTTTATGTCGGAAAAGTTTAATTTGATTGGTTAAGGTACTGTTCTGAGAAATTATCCAGAGAAAACCTCTCATTTACTTTGTTGCATTGAAACAGGCACAGTGGGTGGAGTGTGTTGCATGCACCAGTCCCATATAACTGCAGATTGCAGCAGTTCATGGCCTCCTAGTCCACAAGTTTATTTTGTAGTGCTGTAGAGTTTGTGGACCATATTCCTGTTCGATGTGAGCATTTGCACCCCCTTTTTAGTTATTTGAAAAAAATTTTGACGTGTTTTTGCTTGCATTTCAACCCTACACTCCTGATCTTTGGGCATCCAGTGTGAAGGGATATTTAAGATCAGAGAATCTCCTCTGGCTGGCTGTAACAGTCAATGGGCTGTGGAGGGCTAATTTCTACCAACTGTCTGCCCCTCTTCCATGGTTACCTTTGTGCCCAGGTGTCCATGGGAAAGGTGCACACAGTATCCATCAACGCTCTTGATATCTTCAGAGAGAAGTGGGCACTGCTGGGGATACAGTGCTTTGTTTCCCCTTCCATCTCCATTTTGATTTAGTCCCTTCCCACTCTCCCTATCTCCCCCACCTCACCTTTGATGGTTTGCATTGCCCATAATTGGCTTTGCTGTACATTTCCTGCGCTTCTGCCCTCAAACTCCTCCCTCTAACTAAAGTAAGGAAAGAATCCCCCGGTCCTCACATACCACCCCACCAACCTCCACATCCAGTATATCATTCTCCACCACTTCTGCCACCTGCAATCCAACCCCAGCACCAAAGAGATACTTCCCTCTCCACCCCTATCTGTCTTCTTCACTCCACGACTCCCTCATCCAGTCCACACTCACCACCAACCCTACCACACCCAGCACCCTTCCCTGCAACTGCAGGTGCTACACCTACCCCTACATCTCCCCTCAAGGCGCCAAACAATCTTTCCAAATCTGAAAAGGATTCACCTGTATGTTGTCCAACCTGGTCTACTTTATTTGTTGCTCCTAATATTGCCTCTTCTATATCAATGAGACCAAGCGTAGAATCGGTGACCAATTCGCAGAGTATCTGTGCTCTGTACGCTATCACCAATAGTACATTCCAATTGCCAAACATGTTAACTCCCCCTCCCACCCCCCGGCAACATCCTGGGTTTCCTCAGTGCCACAATGACACCACATGTAAACTGGAGGAACAACATCTCATATTCTGCCTTGAGAGCTTATAATCCGACGGCCTCAACATAAAATTTACCAGTTTCAAAATTCCCCACCGCTGTCTCCTTGACCTGACACAACCTGTCTATCTTCCTTCTCACTATCTGCCCCACCCTTCCCATGACTAATCCCCACTACCCCCTCCCTGTATCCACCTACTGCAACCTCACCTAACTTCTCCCAGCCCTATCCTCTTCCCGCTATTCATTTCTGAGCTCCCTTCCCCCTCCCCAGGCCTGATGAAGGGGGTAAACCCGAAATGTTGACTTTCCTGCACCTCGAATGCTGCCCGCCCTATTGCGTTCCTCCTGTTTCACACTGTACTGACAATTGGATAAACAGGAGTTTTTATGGTCGTGGTTGCTAGTTGAAGAAACAGTCATGGTGATTTTGGTGATGGGAAGGCTCTCAGTTGTGTGTGACACCACTTTCAGGTCAGAGATGAAAAAGAAAATGAAATAGGCATGGTGTGTAGACATGTTCTAACTGTTTGCCACAAATAACACTGTGTACTTGGACATGTAGCTTTCAGTACACGCAAGTGCACAACACGACAAATAAAACTGAGAATCCTATATTGATAGGATAAATACTTGCACATTCATGATTACCTACGCAAATGTTGTTCAATTTCAGAATTTGGTCCAATGTTAGACAGTATTGTCAGTTTTGCAAGCACAGGCTGTTTGTGTAATGGTAGTACTATTTTCATTGTGAAAAGCTGAAGGGACATGCTTGTTGGTGTTTACAACACACCAGTCTTTGGGTAGGCACAGCCTGCATACCTGGCATCACACTGGCAGTACATTATTCATTTGCATGATCGGCAGAACATCATACATCACAGCAGACACAAAGAACCTAAGTTCCACAGACCGCTCACAATACATTAAACTAGTTAGCTTTACTGAAAAAGCCAAGCTGTGGGTAGATGTAAGAAAATTGAGATTACGCATGGTGTTAGGATCAAATATGTTAAGGGACTACAAGACATGTATGGTGACCAATATGAGCAGCACATTACAAGATTGGCAGATGGGAATCAATAGTCTTTCAGCTTGTTCTATACACGAGGTACATTAGCTTGTACGTGACCTTAGAACTGTTCAGGTAGCCGGGAACTGGGCTATTCTTTTACCCATAAGTATCTTTACTGTTCGTGGAGCTTTATGCCAAGAATCTCTAATTGGACAACACCAGGCCTTGCTGGAGTGTAATGTATCACATTTAGTACAGCTCTCATCTGGTTTAACTCTGGGACCAGAATTTGCAGGAGAAAAGGGTAGAGTACCATTGCAGGTGGTGAATGTTCATGAGGAAGATGTTTATCTTCAAGTTAATCCTGTGGTAGAGAGTGGACCAGTTGGGGAAGGCATCTCTAACCTCATTTCAAAGATGGACATCAGCAAGTTGGAAGAGGCCATAAGAAACAACTTGTTTCTACTTTCACCAAAAATGAGACGACTTTCAGTAAGAATGATAATTACATTGAGTAATGTGAACTGGTGAGCCACATTATTTTGGCTAAAGATAACCGTCGACTTGAGATTCCTGACCAATGGATCCCACCACATCACTGCGAGGAAGTCAGGGAGTACCTACAGTTATATTTAGAGTAGAATCAGGTGTTATCTGACAGTAATCATGTCAGTAAACCTTACTTATTGTCCTTGTGAAGAAGAAAATTAGAAAATTGAAAGCCTCTGTTGATTACGGGCATGCAATGTAAAGAATTATAAGATTGTTTATCATCTATCTAGGATTGAGGAAGCATTAAGACTTCGGAAAGGTGCAAACTATTTCTACAATCTTGATTTTGCTCATTTTAATAAACGGCTACACATTACTGAGGAGGACTTTCAAAAAAAACATTCCAAAAGGTTACCAAAAAATTTTAAGAACATGATAGAATACTTTTAAGATGTTTAATATTGTTGCTACCTTCATGCAAGCAATGGGTAAAGCTTTTAGTGACCTTAATTTCTAAGTTCGTCTTGTTTATCTAGGTAATGTATGCCTCTTTTGCTTGATATACAAGGAAACCCATGCAAGAGTAAATACAATCCTGAACTGCTTGTCAAAGTTTAAACTGCAAGTCAAAGTAGAGAACTGCCAATATTTCCAGACAAAAGTACAGTACATTGGCCATTTAGTTACCAAGGAATGCATTACTCCCGATGATGTGAAAATCTGAGCGATAAAGGAGTAGCCCTGACCTAATAAAAAGGTGGAACTGTATGGGCTCCTTAGTCTAAAACTCATTTGCAACCTCAAGAAGAAGCCTGTTTCATCACCTGTCCTTGGCTACTCAGGCTTCCATCTCCCTTTCAAAGTGGAAACTGATGCCATTTAGCTTAATTTAGGAGCAGTGATGACACAGGTTTAACAGCAGAGAAGAGTGGTTTATTGCTAATACTAGTTGGAATCCTAAGACCAAAAGACTTAGATGCCGAATTAGATAATTCAGCCCTTTGAGTCCATTTATCACTGATCTGATAATCCTCAAATCCATTTTCCTGCCTTTTCCCCATAACTCTGACACCTTTACTAATTAAAAATCAGCCTTGAATAAAGTTATCAACTCAGCCTCTACAGATCGACCCAGCTTCTACAGATCTCTGCAGAAAAGGATTTCAAAGATTCACCATCCCTTTAGAGAAATAAATTGTCCTCCTCACTGTATTTTAAATGAGTGACTCCTCACTCTGAAATTATGGCCTCTGTTCCAAGACTCTCATGAAAGGGGAAACAACCTCTCCACATCTACCCTGTCGGTTCCTAAAATTTTTGTCTGTTTCAATGAAGTCTCCTCTCATTTTCTTAAACTCCAATGAGTACAAACCCAACTTCCTCAACTTTTCCTATAAGGAAATCCCTTTAAACTGGAGATTAGCCTAGGGAACTAATGCCAATGTATCTTTCCTTAGGTAATGAATCAGAACTGTTCACAGTTTTCCTGTTGTAGACCAGTGCACAAACTCCCTATTTTTATATTACATTCTCTTTGAAATAAAGGCCAACATTCTATTGCATTCCCTATTAGTCACTGAACTTACATTCTAGCTTTTTGTGAGTCATGCACTAGAATCCCAAACCTTTCTGTGCTGTAGCTTTCTGCAGTCTTTCCCCATTTAAGTAATATTCAGCTTTTCCAGCCTTCTTGCCAAAGTGCATACTCTCATATTTTCCTCCATTATATTCCATCAGCCAATTTTTTTTATCCACTCAATTAACCTGTTCTCCAGGGATGGAAGCAAGAGGCATTCCCATCAGACAAAGGTGGTCTGAGAAGAGGTAATTGTGGGGAACAATGCCCAAGGGCCCCATAAAAATAGCTGGGCAGAGAACAGGCTGAATTATATACATTTTTTGAGGGGAAATGGTACTGTTAGCTCACTGCAAACTAATGCTCTCAGGGGCAGCATACAGTCCAACTATGCTTGTGCAGAGGAATGTCAGATGGGAGGATCTCAGGCCTCAGCAATAGATAGAGTAGGGGTATTGAATGTATGACAGTCACCTTATTTTTTCAATATTCTACCATTTGCAGGACAGTTTGGACAGTATACAGAAACTGATATGCCATGCATACTCATGAAGTACTCATACACCTATCAATCATTCTCTTTGTCTGCAGGGAAACATTCCTCATAATAGGAGCGAGTGCTCGCAGACCAATGTGAGGCCACTGAATTTTCATTTCAGGTGTACTTCAAACATTAGGTGGCTGAATTGGCAGGGGTGAATGGCAACCAATTTTTCACCCAGTGAGAGACAGATCTCTTAAACGAAGCCAGTGAGAATGCTTCCAATCTGCTGGCATTAGGTGTCCTGAACAAAGTGAAACACTGAATGATAAGACAGTATGCATAATTATCAGCTCATTCTTCCTTTCTCTCCTCCAGGTACCAGCAGCCACCAAAACAAAGTTAGAAGGTTCTACTCAGCTCCACCTGCAGCTCCTTCTCATGTTCTAGTTGTACCATGACTACTACATAGGATGATACCACCCAGCCCTCAAAGGATGCTTCAGCATAGCATTCATCTGAATTCACCATCAATATAGGGTCATTTACCATGATAAGTGCACCCTTTTTTAAGTTCATTCATGGAATCTGGGCATCATTAGCTGGACCAGCATTTATTGCCCATCCCTAGTTGCCCTTGAAAGGCCTTGATGAGCTGCCTTCTTGAGCTACTGCAGTCCATTTGATACAGGTATACCCACAATACTGTTAGGGATGGAATTCCAGGATTTGCAGCCAGCAACTGTGAAAGATTTGCAGTATACGTCCAAATTAGGATGGAGATTTGGCGGAAGAGGAATTTACAGGTGGTGTTCCCATGTATTTACCACTATGTCCTTCTAGATGACAGTGGTTGTGCTATTGGAAGGTACTGTGTAAGGAGCCTTGGTCAATGTTTTTAGTGCATCTTCTAAGTGGTATATGCTGCTACTACTGAGCTTTGTTGGTGAAGGGACTGAATATTTACAGATGTGGTACAAATCAAGTGAGCTGCTTTGTCTTGGATGGTTTGGATCTTCCTGACATATTTGCAACTACACTCATCCAGTATTCAATTACATTCCTGACTTGTGTCTTGTAGCTGATAGATAAGCTCAGGGAGTTAAGCGAGTTACATGGTGCAGGATTCCTATTCTTTGACCGGCTCTTGGAGCAATCATATTTTTATTGCTCGCTCAGTTATGTTTCTGGTGACCCCTAGGAAGTTGATAGTGATGGATTTAGAAGTGCCAATGAATGTCAAGAGACAATGGTTAGATTCTCCTTTGTTGGAGATGGTCACTGTTTGGTACATGCATGGTACAAATGTTACTTGCCAGTTGTTAGCCCAAACCTGGATATTGATCAGGTCTTCCTGCATTTGGGCATAAACTGCTTCAGTCACCAAGCAGACACTAATGTTACTGAACATTGTAAGTTTAGAAGTGGGGCGTTTATTGCTGACTGCACAATGGTGGGAAGATCATTGATGAAGCCATTGAAAATGATTCAACTTAGCACTCTCTCTTGAGGAATTTCTGCAGAAATATTCTAGAGTTGAAATACTGGTCTGAAACAACTGTAGCCATCTTCTTTTGTACTTAGTATGACTCTAACCAGTGGACAGTTTTGCCCCCCAATTCCGATTTAATCTAGCTTCATTAGGGCTCCATGTTGCTACACTCAGTCAAATGCAACCGTAATGTTAAGGGCAGTCACTCTCACCTCCCCTTTGGAATTTAGCTCTTTTGTCCGTGTTTGGACCAAGATTGTAATGTCCCTGGCAGAACCCAAACTGAGCATCACTGAGTAGGTTATTGCTAAGCAATACTGCTTGACAGCATGTTAATGAGATCCTCTACCAGTTTACTGAGATAGACTGATGGGGCAGTAATTCACTAGCTTGTACTTGTGTACAGGTCTTATCTGGGCAATTTTCCACATTGTCAGGTATATTTCATTGTTCTAGCTATATTGGAACAGCTCTGCTATGGGCACAAATCTTCAGTACTATTGCTGGAATGTTATCACAGCCCATAGGCTTTGCAGTATCCAGTGCCTTCAGTCTTTCTTGATGTCACATACAACGAATTAAATTGGCTAAAGCTTGACAAGTATGATCTGGGGACATCTGGAGGGGGCTGAGATGGATCATCCACTCAGTATTTCTGTTGAACATTGTTGCAAACGCTTGAACCTTATCCTTTACATTGATGTGTTGAGATCCCCTATTATAAAAGATGGGGATATTTGTGGAGCCTTCTCCTCCAGTTTAATTGTCCAGCAACATTCATGACTGGACGTGATAGGACTGCAGAGTTTAGATGTGATCCTTTGGTTACAGAATCACTTAACTCTGTCTAACTTGCTGCTCATGCTGTTTGGCATGCAGTTTTCATAGATTCACCAGGTTGCCACTTCACTTTTAAGTACGCTTGGTGTTGCTTGCAGGATACATGCTATGCTCTTCATTGAACCAGGGTTGATTCCCCAGCTTCAAGTCAACGGTACAATGTGGGAATGCCATACAATGACTTTACAGATTTTAATGGACTACAATTTTGCTGGCCTACAGCCTGTCATGGATGTCCAATCTTGAACCCCAAGATTCTTCTGTACATCAATTCTGTTCAGAGTCCTGCCAATAACTGTATACCTTTGCTTAACATTTGATGTCTCAAAGTGCAGCACTTCACATTTACTTGAATTAAATTCTATCATTTCTCCACTCATATCTTCAACTGATCTATACTCTGCTGTATCCTTTGACAACCTTCTACACTGTTCACAACTCCACCATTTTGTATTGTCTGCCAGCATACTAAACCACCCATCTACAATTTCATTCAAGTCATTTATATATATCACAAATAGCTGTGGTCCCAGTACAGACTGCTGCAGAAAACCACTAGTCACAGATCTCCAGTCTGAAAAATACTCTTTCACCACTACCCCCCGAATTCTGTGGGCAAGCCAATTCTGAATTCACATCACCATGTCACCCTGGATCCTACGCATCTTAATTGTCTGGATGAGCTTACCATGAGGGGCCTTGTTGAAAGCCTTACTAAAATCCATGTAAACAACATTCCCTGCTCTACCCTCATCAATCACCTTCATCACTTCCCCAAAAAATTCACTCAAGTTAGTAAGACATGACCTGTCCCACACAAATCATAGAACATAGAACAGTACAGCACAGTACAGGCCCTTCGGCCCACGATGTTGTGCTGAACTTTTATCCAAAACCTTAAGGTCTATCTAACCTCCACCCCTACCTTATACTATCACCCATATGCCTATCTAACAGCCACTTAAATGCCCCTAATGAGGCCGATTCGACTACCCTCTCTGGCAACACATTCCTCGCGCCTACCACTATCTGAGTAAAGAACCTACCTCTGATGTCTCCCCTGTATCTACCTCCACTCACTTTAAAACTATGCCCCCTCATAATAGTTACCTCCGCCCTAGGAAAAAGTCACTGGCTGTCTACTCTATTTATACCTCTGATCATTTTGAACACCTCTATCAAGTCACTTCTCATCCTCTGTCGTTCTAAAGAGAAAAGCCCTAACGCTCTCAACCTTTCCTTGTAAGACCTTCCCTCCATTCCAGGCAACATCCTGGTAAATCTCCTCTGCTCCTTTTCCAACACTTCCACATCTTTCCTGTAATGAGGCGACCAGAAATGGACACAATACCCCAGATGTGATCAAACCAGGGTTTTGTATAGCTATGATAACAAAGTGTGAAGCTGGATGAACACAGCAGGCCAAGCAGCATCTCAGGAGCACAAAAGCTGACGTTTCGGGCCTAGACCCTTCATCAGAGAGGGTCTAGGCCCGAAACATCACCTTTTGTGCTCCTGAGATGCTGCTTGGCCTGCTGTGTTCATCCAGCTTCACACTTTGTTATCTTGGATTCTCCAGCATCTGCAGTTCCCATTATCACTTTTGTATAGCTATGGTGTCCCATGAGCTGATCGACAAGGAAAGAGTCTATCCTTAACACTGTAAGCGTTTGCACAAAGAACTAGTTTGGATATGAAAGAACCAATTGCTTTATAAGTTTGTACTTCCCAGAAGTTGGAGAAAAAGGGTATTCCTCAAGGTATGCACCTCATAGGGGTGAAAAGACATGTATCCCATTTTTGGCTAACACAGTTACTCCCATGAGTCGAGTTCTAGCAGAATATGTTTCAGGAAATCAGCAAACTAATCAGATGCTTTCTCTGGCATCAACCTGGGAAAACGTGGAACAATCCCTCTTCCGAAGCTAAACTGGCCCTGTCCCCCACCTTTTCCTCCGTTACCTTGATGACTATCGGTACTGCCTCGTGCTCTCAGGAGGAGTTCAAACAGTTCATCCACTTCACCAACACCTTCCACCCCAACCTTAAGTTCACCTGGACCATCTCTAATACCTCTCTCTCCTTCCTGGACCTCTCTGTCTTCATCTCTGGCATCCACCTGGAAACCAATATGCATTTCAAGCCTACCAACTCCCACAGCTACCTAGAATACACCTCCTCCCACCCAACTTCCTGCAAAAAGGCCATCCCTTATTCCCTATTCCCAATTCATTTGCCTCCACCACATCTGCTCCTCAGAAGAGGCATTCCACTCCTGGACATCCCAGATGTCCTTGTTTTTCAAGGACCGCAACTTCCCTTCCATAGTGTTCAAAAACACCCTCAACTGTGTCTTTCGCATTTCCCGCTGCTCATCCCTCACATCCCCTCCCTGCAATAACAACCAAAACAAAATCCGCCTCATTCTCATGTACCACCCCACCAACCTCCAAATCCACCGCATCATCCTCCAGCACTTCCGCCACCTGCAATCTGACCCCACTACTGAAGACATTTTTCCCTCCCCACCCTTATCTGCCATGCCATGCTTTTCCAAATGTACGTAAATCTTATCCCTAAAAATTCCTGTCGTTGGTATATTTCTCCTCTTGTTGATCCATTTAATACCTGCTGGAGACCCAGTCCAGCAACTCCTACAGGATTCAAGCAAGTCACTCAGTAGCGGTGCTGGTCAGCCATTCTTGTTGATAGACATTGAAATCCCTAACCACATTACATTCTGTGCTCCTGCCACTCTCCAAGTCGTGTTTAACAAGTGGAGTAGCAAGCGAGAGTAGATGGCTCCTTGATTACTTCTATATTGCCAACATCACTTCTGCTGTCTCTGTCAGGGGGATGGCGATGGTGCTTTCTGGGATATTTTTCGTAAGGTATTATTCCGTGAGTAAGATTGTATCAGGGAGTTGCTTGACTAGTGTGTAAGGCAGCTCTCACAATTTTAGCATGAGGAATTTGAAGGGCTGTGTTTGCCATTGTTGTTTCTGTTGTCTTAGTCAATGCTTGGTAGTCCGGCTAGTTTCATTTCTTTTCTCTGCTGCACAAGAATTTTAAAACAAACATATGCACCATTCCTATACTTTAAGTTAATCAATCATAGACAGTTGAAAGTGATAGAGGTTATTAGCGATTCCCTTTCAACTTGACCATGACAATTCTAATGCAGTCATACATAACAGCCATGAATATACCATTTAATGGCATACAGCAGATAGAAGAAGGAACTTCAGTGCCTTCTTGAAGTTTATATTACTGAAAAAGCTGGGGACGAATAGGCCCCTTCAGTGTCACCCATACAAAACATCAAGAAATGCAAGAGTGAGAACTTGATTAGAATCTGCAGTAATAAGCATTCAATAAATCAAGGCACACAACTATTATAAATGATGTAATAGTACAACATTTAGAAATACAGGACTGGATCAAGCACAATCCACATAGCTTTATAAAGAGGAAATTATGCCTGGCAAATATGCTACAATTACTACTAAGGTAACAAACAGAATAGATAAAGCAGATGTAGATATTTGGATTTTCAGAAGGTATTTGACGAAGTATCACACATTTGGCTTCTTCATACAATAAGAGCCCATGGTGTTGGAAATAGTTTATTAGCATATTGCAGTATTAGCTAACTAATAGAAGACAGAAGGCTGGGACAAGAGGGGAATTTTCAAGATGGCAAACTAATCAGCAGAGCGGCACAGGAATCAGTGCTGGGGCCATAATTATTAACAATTTATATTAATGACTTGGATGAAGGAAGTGATGCACATCTTTGATTCAACAAGTTCAACTGTGGAGTCACTTCTTGTTGATAGACAAGGTGACATATTTTAGCACATGCTTGAGTCTTGACGAAGGCACACTCAACATCAGTGAGGGCTATGTGAACATTCATATCTGTAATGTCTTAAAGAATGTAAGGAAAGAAAAATCAAATTCTCTGTCATGTATTTAATGAAGGAGTATTCCCAGTCCATTGACAGCTGAAGCCATTGCAAATCCTGCAGATCCTACAAGCATGCAGGAAGTCAGAATCTGCTATGACACATCAAGTACAGTAGTTACATTTCTATTCTGACCTTGCTATATTATCTGACCCTGCTATTCAGTCTGACAAAAGAAGCAACCAATTAAGAGTGGACTAAATCACACAAACAGGCTGTGTACCAGGTTGCAACAAGGTGCACAAATTTACATTTTGAACCTGAAAGAACCACCATGCAGGTCACAGATGCAAGCCTGGTGGGCTTAGTTGTAGCTTATGTGCTGGCAAGCAGTATGATAACATCCATAGACCAACATTACTTGCAGACAGAAAAGCATTTTTAATCTCATGGGTGTCTGACACTTGTACTTCTACTTGTATGGAAGTGGTAATTTGAGGTAATAACTGTCATAGACTGCTAGCAAGCTCTTTCACCAATCCATTCAGCGAACCACCCACTCAAATGGAGAGTAGGGTACTCAAATTACATGAGTACACTCAAATTACATGAGTATAAATTCTATGTTAAGTATTAGGCAAGCAAATTCAAACCAGCAGACTATCTTTCACAACATTGTCTATAAACAACCATTATATTCATGAGGAAAAGTTTGCTGAGTAATGTCTTCAGTGCATTATGCCTAAAGACTAGTGCCAAAGACACCGAAACTAGCCAACGTAAATGTGGCAATACAACAAGATGAAGCATTGCAATTATGCATGGCAGTTAAGGAATCATAAAAGTGGAATTATGTTATCAGATGAGTGTTATCCAACAAAATAATTCACACACTGTTTGAAATGAGCTGACCATCACACGCATATCTGATCTTGTGTTACAATGTCAATTGAATTGCCATTCCAGGTATGTTCACAGACTATGTTGTCAATGTAGTTCATGAAGCTCATCAGAAAATAGTCACAACTAAACAAAACCATTGAGAAATAGTACGATCCCAGGAATTGTCCTCATGGTGAGGCACAAAAATGTGTTAAATAGTTACAACTGACAACATGTGATTGTGACATTGCTGCCATCACAGAGAGGTGGTTGAGAGAGCATCTTCAGATGAGACAGAGGAGGGTGGAAAAGCAAAGATGTGTTGCATTATTAATCAAGGATTCAGTTATTGCAGAGAAGAGGGACAATATTTTTGGATGGTCTTCAAAAGATGCTTTTTGTATTAAAAAGAGGATAGTCATGTTGCTGGGAATGTACTGGATAGAACTGCAAACAGTCAGTGGGCAATAAAGGATCAGATATGTAATAATTCACTGAGGTGTGCAATAACAATGACATAATTATATGAGGGGATTTCAACTTCCACAACCTTGATTGGGATAGTCATAGTGTAAAGAGTTTGGCAGGTGGTTGCGTTCTTAAATTGTATTCAGGAGAGCTTTTTATGTCAACGTGTAGAAGATCCAACAAGCAAGGCTGCAGTATTAGATCTGATTCTGGGGAATGAAGCCAGACAGATGATCAAAGTGGCAGTGAGGGAGCATTTCAGTCATTGTGCTCAGGACACAGGATGATGGATCAGGAAAAAGATGATATGCAAGAAAAGGTTTTAGATTGGAGAAAGACAGATTTTATCAAAATAAGGTGGGATCTGGCCAAACTAGATTAGGAACAGCTACTTGTGGCAACATCTATAGCAGAGCAGTGGGAGGTTTTCAAAAAGGAAATGTGGAGTGTGCAGGCCCAACATGTTCCCATTAGGGTGAAATGTAGGTGCAACAAGGCCAAAGAACCTTGGATATTCAGAACTGAATAAGAAGGAAAAAGAGGCTTTTAGCAGATGCAGAGGGAGCAAATCTGTATCATGCCTACTGGAATATAGACAGTGCAGGTGAAGCTATAGAGAATTAGGGAGAATCCCAAGATATTTCAAAAATATATTAAGGGGAACAAGATAACCGGGAAAAGAGTAGGGTCCATTAGGGACCAAGGGAGCAATCTCTGCATGGAGTTGGAGCACATTGGCAGGGTGTTAAATGAGTACTTCATATCTGTCTTCACTCAGAAGGAGAAGGCTGTAGGTACAGAACTGAAGACAGGGGCTGTGATGTTCTCACACAAACTGACATTGGGTGTTAGGTGATATTGAATTGAATTGAATTAACTTTATTTGTCACTGTAGATTTTGGCAGATTTAAAAAGTAGACAAATCCCCAGTCTAACGTTTTTGAGAAATTTGGGACTTGGTTTGTGTTGAGGTTGTAGCCTTGCTCACTGAACCAGTGCATTTAATTGCAGACATTTGACACCCTGCTAGGTAACATTGTCAGTGCACCTCCGGTGAAGTGTTGAGTGTTGGTGTTCTAGCCCATTTGTTATTTATATGCCTCAGTTTGCTGGGGTAAACGGAGCTGCATCAGGACCTTATTCAAATGAGCCACAACACACAGCAACAACCTGGAATTGCACGAAGCAGAACAGCAGCACTTATTTTGGTTCTTAAAAGGAATGGATACTCAAAAAGCACAATCTGTCATTACCTCCGCAACAGACCACAGCAAGAGGACACAACATGATCAGACATGCTAGTCACCCTACCGTTCATCAGGGACATACCATAGATGACCACAGACTATCAGACCCCTAGGTATCAGGGTAGCCTACAGCTCAACAACAGCACTGCGACACCTACTGACAAACCTAGAAGACCCCATATCGACAACCCATAAAACCAATGCAATATACAAAATATCATGCAAGGACTGTGAGACACAGCACACAGGCCAAACTGGAATAAAACTGACAATAAGGATACATGAACACCAATGAGCCATCAAGAGACATGACCAATTCTCACTGGTCTCAATACACACAGACAAAAATGGCTATTAATTTG
The DNA here is from genome assembly GCF_030684315.1 of Stegostoma tigrinum. NCBI lineage: Eukaryota > Metazoa > Chordata > Chondrichthyes > Orectolobiformes > Stegostomatidae > Stegostoma > Stegostoma tigrinum. The sequence goes on along the minus strand of NC_081371.1, from coordinate 22,844,974 downwards.
ACTGGGCCAATACATCCATAATAGCCAAACAGAGAAATGCCAGGGAATTCCCAGAGACCTGGCATTCCAACTGGAGCTCTGTCGACTAACACATTGAACTGGACTCAATATACGTACCACTGAAAAACAGAACCAGAAGTGATACCAACCACCCCAGCAAACCGAGGCATATACATAACAAGCGGGCTAGAACACCAATACTTCACTAGAGGCACACTGATGATGTTACCTTGCAGAGCGATGAAACATCCGCAATCAAATGCGAGCAAGATGGCAATGTCAAATCCCCAGTCTCCCAGGCTATCATGGGTGGTAAGGGAGGAAAATACAAGGGTTCTGTGTGACCACAATTGTTAACTCTTCTCCTACCACAGGGAAGGTGCCAGGGAGTACAGAGGTCTGGGGATGAACCAGGGAATTACAGTGAGTCTCAATTCAATGCAAGGGAAACTACTAGAGAAAATTCTGAAAGAAAGAATCTGCACTTGGAGAGGAAAGGTTCGATGAGGGATGGTGAGCACAGCTTTGATAGAAGGAGTCAAATTTAGTTGAATTTTCCAATGTGTTGATCAGCTGAGCAGATGAGGATAGTGCAATTGATGTAGATTATATGGATTCAGAGGTAAAAACACATGGAATTTAGGGTTACTTGATTGATTAAAAACTGCCCTCCAATTGTTGCGTACTCTCTTCCAAAGTGCATTACCTCATTTTCAATGATAAATTTCATCTGCCCATCTGACTAACTTGTCTATATCTTTTTATAACCAAGACGTTCTTCCTCACTGTTAGCCACCTGATCAATTTTTGTGTCATCTGCAAACTTACTTATCATCCCCTCACATTCTCATTCTTATCATTTATATATACCACAAATAATAATGGACCCAGCATTGATCTTTCTGATACAGGCCAGTCTAGTCAATCTAACCGAATATGAAGAATTCTGAGTGACAGAATATATCTATGTTTGGAGAGAAATGGATTAATTTGGCAAGGTCCTTCATGGAAAACTGGTTGAGAAAGTAAGTGCCAATGCAATCAAAGGCCAAGTGTTACATTGGATCCTAAGCTGTTTGAGAAGTAGAAAGAAGAGGGTAAAGGAAAAAGAATGTTTCAGTGACTGGAGTGGTGCTCAACAGGGCTTGGTGCCAGGGCCCTTTCTACTTGCACTGTACATGAATGATAAGGACTTAAATGTACGAAATATGAGCAAGAAGTTTGCTAATAATCAGAAAATTTATAGGCAGTGAATAGTTAGGAGGATAACCATAAACTATAGGAGGACTTTAATAAACTGCTCAGGTAGGTAATAGCAATGGCAAATAGAATTCAAGCCAGAGTGAAATAACGCACTTAGTGAGGGCTAACAATGCAAGGGATTATACTATGAATAGTAGGACCCTGGACAGTGTTGAAGATCAGAGGGAGATTGCTGTGCATATCCTCATATCTCTGAAAGTAGCACAGTAGTTGACAATACAGTTAAGGCCACATACGAAATACTTGCCTTTATCAGTCAAGGCATGGAATACAACAGCAAGGAGATTAAGCTGAATCTGTATAAAATGCTGGTTTGGTCACAACATGACTAGTGTGCAGTTCTGGTCATCACGTTGTGAAGGAGTATGATGTACTAAGGGGGATACAGAGGAAGTTCATCCAGATGCTGTCTGTTGTGACCAATGATTATTGCTTAGTGTGAGTCATAAATCATCACATGAAATATTTCATTCTTTAAAAAATTTGTAAGCATTGAACTCAATATGTATATTCTCACATATGCACAAATTAGGAGCAGTAGGCCATTCAGACCACTAAGCCTGCTCTGCCATTCAACAAGATCATGTTGATCTGATTTTAACCTCAAATATATATTCCCAGCTAACACTGAGCACTGGATGGAGCAAAGCCTCATTTTGATGGGTTCAACATCTTACTGATATGTAGCCAAGTGCACTCCAGCTCTAGGGCAGTAAGGTAGTGCACATGAACTATTAGGAGGAAGCTGGAGATAAGATACATAGCAATGGGGTCTTCTCAACAAGGTCTCATTTCTGCCTCATCCCATCAGACAGAGCATACTGCCTCTTGTCCTGATGACTGGCTCCGCGTGTACATGTGTAATTGCAGGTGAGGCAATCTTTGCCAGGGCCCTCACAGGTTCCAAAGTCCTGAGGAAATTTGCCAAGGGCACCTAATCTGTCAAAACAGGAGACCAAGCAGAATGCCCCCAGCTATGCTCTAGAATGTAGTCATGGAGAATGCAATACACAGGAGTTAAAGAAAGCATTTGAGAATATCACATCATTTGCACAAGAGAGGAGGGAGTTGGTTAGCTCATATGGCTGTATGGGTGGTTTGCAATGCAGAGTGATGCCAACAACTTGGGTTCATTCCCACACCAGCTGAGGTTACTATGAAGGCCCTGCCTTCTCAGCTTCATCATTTACCTGAGGCAGGGAAACCCTCAGGTTAAACCACTCACGAGTCATCTCTCTCTCTCTCTCTCTCTCTCTGTCTAAATGAAATGACAGCCCTAGGTCCACTAGGACTACAGTGACTTTATCTTTATAATGAGGCGGGAGAGCTGGTTTCACCTGGGTTTGGAAAAAATGTCAATGTTTTTATGGTGACGTTTATTTTGATACATCAAACTCTATTTGAACTTCTCTTTCTCCTGCTCCCTATTCCACTGTCTATCCTATACAGTCTGAGCTATAGGCTTTATGTCAAAGGTGTTATCAGCTTTGACAGAAAGCAAAGGTTGTGAGTGTGATGGCTCAGTTGTTGACCGTTATTGTGAATTATGGTTTTTGATGCTAAAGTCAGTTGACTTGCTGGTGCACAGAAAAAGTGATGCATGCCTAGATGAGTTGTAACATATTTCTCCAGGAACTAGGTGAATGGATACACTGCCTGCTCCTCTGCTTGAAGGATTCTGATTGCTTTGCACCCGAGGTATCTAATACAAACATGCCTGACAATCTTCCCACAACAACAAACTAATTACACATTGGGAGAGTGGATTTGTTGCAACTGGACTATTGGCTAATATGGTCTGAATTAGTAATCTTAATAAGATGATCTTGATGCAATCAATGACTCAATACATTATTGGGAAACTAGTCACTGAAGAGAAACAAATATGACAAAATACATACAAGTAGTGGTCTTGACAAATGGTCACCTGGGAGATGTACTTACAGGCAGCATACTAAGAGACCCTGAAACTGTCACCAGCAGATTCCTGGAAGAAGTCAGTGGTGAAGAAATTCAAGATCGCAGTTACCTCAATGAACACAATTAATGACTCCACTTGGTCTTTTTGGCAAAGGTCTTCTTTCCGGAGAAGAGATATCAGTGATGATTACCTGCAAAAGCCTTAGTATCCTGAGAAATTCTTCTTTTGTTATGTTGAGGGAACTCAGCCTTTATCTGAAGACCCTGTGCTGATAGCATTACTCTATAAAGCTGGAGGTATGGCAACAAAAAGGGAGAATCTTGGAGGAATTTATCAGCAATGAGTTAACTAATTTATAATTATGAAAGCTTTACAAGTCACTGAGTGAGATATAGGGTATGTTATGTTTAGGACAAAGGCTACGGAATTGAGAAGAGGTTTTCATTGAAAAATAAGTCATTTGGCATCAGGAAATACTAATTCATAAGCATTATAATTTAAAATGTTTTGTTCATTTGCATTCCATATTCCAGCTGTGTACTGCACCCGATGTTCAGGACTCTGACAACATGTACAGTATCAAAAGTAACCATAACATACCTGGAAGACAGTAAGAAGGGACTGAGGAAAGTTATCAAATGTACTCCGTTTTGTTTCCATCTCATCAAAATTAAACTTTCCTCCAAAAAGTTGCATGCCCAAGAGTGAAAAGATTATGATGAAAAGGAACAGGAGCAGCAACAAAGAAGCAATTGATCGAACTGAATTCAGGAGGGAAGCTACCAAATTACTCAAGGAATTCCAATATCTAAAGATAGAAACAAAGATGGCAATTAGGTATTTATTCACAATTTCAGTTTTTCGCAATTTTGATATTGTCAAAGACCTTATTATATTAAATTGTTTTCAAACTGGTCTTGACATGACTCTTTTGTTCTAGCTTTAATAACATTTTTAAGTGTATAACTTGATGCGTAAAGGGTCATGGACTGCACCACTGAGTTAGAGAGAAAAGTTTCACCCTCTTTGGATTGTATTTACGCTAATCACAGATAAAAACAGAATGTTTTCTTTCCACACTATGATTCAATCCCTATCTATACCAATTTTCTAATAAGATGTTTCTTTTCTGGAAATTAATTATTAACCAATTTATTATTTTTACTCCATTCATACAGTTTCCAAATATTTATGCCACACATGGCAATGCAGCTACAAAATTTCAAATGCATGTTATGTCCCTCTCTAGCATAGCAAACTGGACTTGATTTGACAGTTTCATTCAAGTTTTCAAAATATAGCTGTTCTAACCTAATAACAAATTTATATTTTACATAAAATAAACATTTATTGTTTAGATTTCTGTTTATTCCTAATTAAATATATAAAATCATAAATAATTGCAATGCATTGTTGAATTCTTTGGTTTTTCCAATTCATTTTACTCTTATTTTTGAAGATTAATTTTTAATTTATGCATTGAACAGAACATGGCAACTTATATGCAGTAAATTGCTTTGCATAATTCACTACTGCAGCATTTATAAGTGATTAGGTCAATCCACTTAATTCATTTATACAATTACATTTCTACTCTCACAAGTGTGCAGATGCTTTATTTATTTTATGAAACTATAAATATCAGCATGTGAAAAATAAACATATTACCTTGTAATTTTAAATATTCTCAGAAGTCGCACACAGCGAAGCACTGAAATACCAAGTGGGGACATAATCTTGGTCTCCACCAGAATAGTCTCAAGGATTCCCCCACAGACAATGAAACAGTCAAAGCGGTTAAAAAGTGATACAAAATAAGCTTGAAGTCCAAGACTGTACATCTTAAGTAGCATTTCACCAGTGAAAAGTGCCAAAAGGACTTTGTTTGCAGTGTCTATAAAATTAAAAAATAAAATAACTTAATCAAAATTTTCAGACCACAATATTTTTCCTATATCTCTTTCCTGTCCTCTAAGCTGTAACTTACAGGGGCATATGGCAGGTGATGGCAATCTTCAGGGCACACTTCCATGAGGCCAGTGTTGCATCAGCACAGACTAACTATCAAACATGATCCATATTGAAACTTAATCTAAACCTGTCTTCATCTAAATTGGCATCTACCAGTAATGCTGAGTGTTAACCCTGACTGATTTCCTCCATTTTAGCATAAGGACATGGAAGCTATGTGTATCATCAACCTTACTGTATGGCAAATCAACTAATTAAGTACTGACCAGAAAATGAACCTAGTCCTCCCTTTGGTGTGAAGCCTAGTTCCATATCATACCATACATTTACACAGTAACCCTCAGGGAAAAAGTGCAATATTTTAGGAAATAAACCCACACTTCTAAATTTAATAGGAATTAATGTACATCAAAATGAAAAAGAAACTGTAAATAAAATAGTTAAACATTTTAACGGTTCTGTAACAATGGGAGTTCAGTGATAGTGTTGCCATCACACAAAGTAGGATAATTTCACTGAAGCACAATTTCAGCAAACAAACCAAAAGTAAAATGGACAGAAAATTTCACCATTATGTTCCGCAAAGAGTGAAATGAATGACTGAGTCATACATGTGTGTTTAAGGTAGAAATGTAACTATCAAAAATATCATTCTTTTTAATTTAAAATTTAATGTGATGTAGAAATCTGAAATTCCATAAATGTATTAGTAATGCACAGCCAGACAGATTTTCAACCTTAATTACAAACTTAATACACTATTCAAATCCAATTAAAGTTTGTGAACAACATATAACTTTTTCAAGGGTTTCTACAGTGAGACTATAATGTACAAGAAACATTTTGATTACTTCATTAATTTCTTCATAATTGTGATTTGGAATAATTTTGTCAGATCACCCAATTTTCAAATGTGAAATCTGGCATTGACTTCTGAATTTCCAAATCTAATTGTGCCAAAGAGTCATAGAATTATACAGCATAGGAGCAGACTCTTCAGTCCAACTTGCCCATATTGACCAAGTTTTCCAAACTAAACCAATCCCATTTCCCTGTGTTTGGCCCGTAAAGCTCTAAACCTTTCCTATTTACATACCTGGCTAAATGTTTTTTAAATGCTGAAACTGTACCTGCATCTACCACTCTCTCTGGTAGTTCATTCTACATTGGTACCACACCCTGTGTGAAAAAGTTTCCATAAAACCCTGTAAATCTTTCTCCTCCAACCTTGAAATTATGTTCTCTAGCTTTGTAATCCCCAACCCTAGCAAAAAGACCTTTGCTATTCACCTTATCAACGTCCCTCATGATTTCATAAACCTTTATAAGGTCACCCCTCAATTTCCTACACTCCACTGAAAAAAATCCCAGCTTATCCAACTTGTCCTTATAACTCAAACCCTCCAGTCCCAGTAACATTCTTGTACATCTTTTCTGCACCCTCTCCAATTAATAATATCATTCCTGTAGCAGGGTGACTAGAACTGTACACAGTACTCCAAAAGTGACCTCACCAAAGTCCTGCGCAGGTGCAACATAATATCCCAACTCTTGAACATGTGTAGAGTCAAAGGGCTGAATTTTCATTTTGCTTGAAAAGCCTGATTTAAAAAAATAGAGGAATGACAGGCCAGCTTTGACCTTATGAGTGTATACTCTGCCCCATGTAGGATATCTAGTGTCCTTAAGTAACATTGTGTGTGAATGTGACAGCAGATTGCAGTGCTTGAGATCCAGATTTAGGAGCCACTGGTACATTTGTGAGATTGAGAGCTTTGTGAAAGCATACTTATAAAAATGTTCACCCCACAACTTAACAGCATGCAGGAGAGAGGGAATGGGCCATCAGCGAGCACAAGGAAGTTGTGAAGGAATAGGCAAGTGAGTGTGTCTCGTTCTGCAGCTTGGATTCAATTCTTGATACTGATAAATTGATGGTTCATTTGGGGAGCACAACCTATAAAATCCACTTTGATTTTTATTTTGACTGCTAACTATAATGGGAAAATATACAGCTTTAAACAAAAGTAAGTGTGGAAAACGAGCTCTACAGTTTTAAAAAAAAATTCCAGCAATACACTGAGTTGCATTTACAATGTTATCTTATTCAAGGTCAGAAGGCACATGACATCAGGTTAGTGTCCAACAGGTTTATTTGAAATCATAAGCTTTCAGAGCACGATGTAAGCTTGTGGTTTCAAATAAACCTTATGGACTATAACTATTGGCACCGCCTCGTGCTTCCACGAGGAGCTCGATCAGTTCACCCACTTTACTAACACCTTCCGCCCCAACCTTAAGTTCACCTGGACCATCTCCGATACTTCTCTCTCCTTCCTGGCCCTCCCTATTTGCATCTCTGACAACCATCTGGAAACTGATATCTATTTCAAGCCCACTGACTCCCACAGCGACCTAGAATATACCTCCTCTCTCCTACCTTCCTGCAAGAATGACATCTCCTATTCCCAATTCCTTTGCCTCTGCTGCATCTACTCCCGAGATGAAGCATTCCACTCCTGGACATTCTAGATGCCTTCGTTTTTCAAGGACTGCAATTTCCCCTCCACAGTTGTCAAAAACGCCTTTGACCGCCGCTTTCGCATTTTTCGCAACTTGTCCCTCATATCCCCTCCCCGCAATAACAGCAAAGACAGAATCCCCCTCATCCTCACGTACCACACCACCAAAGTCCGGATTCAACGCCTTATTTTCCACCACTTCTGCCACCTGCAATCTGATCCCAACGCCAAGGACATTTTTCCCTTCCCACCCTTATCTGCCTTCTGGAGGGGCCGCTCTCTCCGTGACTCCCTCATCCACTCCACACTCTCCACTAGCCCCACCAACCCTGGCACTTTTCCCTGCAACCACAGGAAGTGCTACACTGCCCCTAGATCTCCCAACTCACCTCCATCCCAGGCCCCAAGAAAACGTTTCACATTAAATAGATGTTTTCCTGCACATCTGCTAATGTGATATATTGTATCCGCTGTTCCCAATGTGGCCTTCTCTACATTGGGAAAACCAAGCAGAGGATTGGAGACCACTTTGTGGAACACCTATGCTCGGTTCATGACAAATGACTGCACCTTCCAGTAACGAACCACTTCAACTCCCCCTCCCAGTCCTTGGACGACATGTCCATCCTGGGCCTCCTCCATTGCCACAATGATGCCACCCGAAGGCTGCAGGAACAGGGCCTCATATTTCGCTTGGGAATCCTGCAGCCCAATGGTCTCAATGTGGACATCACAAGCTTCAAAATCTCGCCACCCACGACCTCATCCCAAAACCAGCCCCTCTCGCCCCCGCCTCCTTGACCTGTCCATCTTTTCTGACATATTTGCTCCTCCCAACTCTTTGAACAAACCCCACCCCCACCTCCTACCCATCAGCCTAATCTCCATCTTCCCTCATTTGACCAACCCCACCCTAACTGCCCCCTACACTCACCTTTACTGGCTCCATTGCCACCCCCTTGACCTGTCTGTCTTCTCTCCACCTATCTGCTCCTTCATCCACCTTCCATCATTGCCTCACCCCCTCTGTATTTATTCCAGAGACCCTTTTCCCTCCCCCATTTCTGAAGAAGGGTCCAGACCCAAAACATCAGCTTTCCTGCTCCTCTGATGCTGCCTGGCCTGCTGTGTTCATCCAGCTCTACACCTTGTTGTCTCAGATTCTCCAGCATCGGCAGTTCCTACTATCTCTTGGACTATAACTTGGTGTTGTGCTACTTCTATTCCTGTCCACCGCAGTCCAAGACTGGCACCTCCACATCATGGTTCCCATATTCAAGCAGTATGGAGGAATTCCAGATAAAATGCCATCAACTGTGTGTTTCGGGCAATATTGCCCATAGAAAGTCTTTTGGTTGGCTATGCAAGCATTGCTATTTATTGTGGGCTCAAAAGGGGTCAGCATAGTAATGAGCATTTGAATGGTTCCTGGACCAGTGGCCATAGCCTTGTTTGCGGGCAATATAACAGAAACATTCAGCTTATGAAGAAAAGAATATCCAATCATCTCTCTCTTTCTTACTTCTAGAGAAGAGTTTACTTCTGTGGAGAAGTAAACTAAAGTCCTTATCAGCTAGCTATTCTCTCTCATATTTCTCAATAAGTAGCTCTCTTTGCAAATCCCCTGTGGAAGGAAAAAGGGAAAATTACTTGTAGATGCTGTTAAAGAGTAAACCCTTAACCAGTGACCGAGACATGAGAATTGATATACCCCTAGTGTCATATCCATAATCAGCAAAGGGCTGAAAGGAATTGAAAAGACCTGAAAGAAAACAGCTGATCAACATATGTGATATGGAAGACTGGTACTAGAACTGTTTTTCTCTGGCACTTGTTTTCTTTCCCAGCATTAATGGTGTGTCTTGTCGCTTTGTGTATCTGTCTGTATGTTTGGGAATGTTGAGATTAAATTTAAAGATATAGAATTATAAATTAGTTATAGAACTTGTCTATATTTTTGCCATTAGTTAAAAGCACCTTGTTGATGATAAACAATTATTTTCTTCTAAATGGAAAAAAACTGATGTACACTTTTTGTAAGAGATAATGGGAGCTGAAAATGCTGGAGAATCCGAGATAACAAAGTGTGGAGCTGGACGAACACAGCAGGCCAAGCAGCATCTCAGGAGCACAAAAGCTGACATTTCAGGCTGAGACCCTTCATCAGAAAAGGGGGATGGAGAGAGGGTTCTGAAATAAATAGGGAGAGAGGGGGAGGCATATCGAAAATGGCAGTGGGAGAGAGATCCCCTGAGGTTTGTCCGGAGAGAGGAGGGTAACTTCTTCAGGTTAGGCATCCCTGGAAGAGGCTTTGCAGTGAGGCTAAAATTGTGATCAGAGATAATTGGAGCTGCGGTGCTGGAGAATCCAAGATAACAAAGTGTGGAGCTGGATGAACACAGCAGGCCAAGCGGTATCTTAGCAGCACAAAAGCTGACGGTTAACCTCACTGCGAAGCATCTTCCAGGGATGCCTAACCTGAAGACGTTACCCTACTCCCTCCGGACAAACCTTAGGGGATCTCTCTCCCACTGCCGTTTTCAATCAGCCTCCCCCTCTCCCGATTTATTTCAAAACCATCTCCCCATCCCTCTTTTCTAATGAAAGGTCTAGGCCCGTAAAGTCAGCTTTTGTGCTCCTACGATGCTGCTTGGCCTGCTGTGTTCATCCAAAGGGGGACCTGGTCTGGCTTCTAGTGCTGATCCTGTGCTGGTCTGGGAGGCATTCAAAACAGGTCACTCTGCATTGCTCATGCTGTCAAAATCAAGAATTCAGGCCAGAACTGTGAGCTCTAGAACAGTGAAATAAAAACAAACAGTTTTGCAATCTGACATTTCCACTCATCAGAAGTTTCGACGCATCATGATATAGTGATGTCAGCAATGTGGTTCAAGGAAATTACAGCAAGTTCAAGAATTATACATTAGTAATAATTGGAATTAATCACATATATAGATTGTGACAGTAGTACTGTGAAAGTCAGAGATGGTCAAGAGTTCAGGTGAATATTCTATAGCAGTATGTTTCCAGACCAATGAGAAAGGAGACATTGTTAGATTTGATTGTTAGGAATGTGATAGGTCAACAGGAACCATTAGAGGATTGCGATTACAATTACATGAGATTTAGGTTAGCTATGGAAAAATACAAAGCATAACCCAGATTAAGAATAATTAAGTGGGGAGAAATAACCTCAATGGGGTAAGAATGGATCTGATTTAGGTAAATTGGCATCAAATGTTGACAAGTAAGACCATAGCTAAACAGTGGACTTCCTCAAAAGAAAAATATTGCTGAAAAAGTGCAATGCTGTCTGGAATTTTTGTTTTAAACTCATGAGGACAGAAATAAGGATACTAACATTCAAATGGACACTTCATACTGTATGTGCAGATTGGTTGGCAAGTCAGTTCTGATTCATTAGGCGTGGCTGTTGAGAATGCACCTGGAAACATCTATGTTGAAGCTTTGTATAACGTTTGTTCATGTGATATAAAATTTACTGGTTACCCCTAATTGTTTCTCAGATAGCAGTAGTAAACTACTTTTTGTACCATTGAAGTCTATGTAGTGTCAGAGAGGGAGACTCAGGAAGTGACACAGTGACAGTGAAGGAATTATGATATACTTCCAAGTCAAGAGATGGTGTCTGATCTTGGAGGGCAATTTGTAGTTGGTGGTGTTCCCTTGTGTCAGGTTTCCTTGTCTTTCTAGGATGTAGAGTTCACATGTTTGGAAGATGCTTTTAAAGTAACTTTCATTAACTGCTGCAGTGTATTTTGCAGATGGTACACACAACTGCCACTGTGCATCAGTGAGGTGGGGGGGGGGGGGGTAATGCTGCAGGTTTTGCATGGGATGCCAATCAATCAAGCTGCTTTAATCTGGATGGCATCGAACTTCTTTAGTGGTTCTGAGATGCACCTATCCAGGCAAGCAGAGAGAATTCCATCATAATCCTTGCGTGTATACAGGCTATGAGGGGTTAAGAGATGAACTACTCATAGCAGAATTCTCAGCCTCTGATAAAATCAATATAGTACAGATTTGGGAATTCTGAAATGAAGGCAGAAAATACTGGAGAAACTCAGCAGGTCTGGCAACATCTGTGGAGAGAGAAACAGTGTTAATATTTTGAGTTTTAAAATCTTTCTTTAGAACCTAAGTAAGGGAGCACTTTAGATTCAAGACGCTAACTTTACTTCTTTCCTCACAAATGCTGCTGGACCTGCTGAGTTTCTCCAGCAATTTTAGTTTTTATTCCTAGCCTCTCACCTGTTCTTAAAGGCAAAGCATTTACATGCCTGGTCTAGTTCACTTTCTAGTCAGTGGGAAGACTCAAGACTCTTTAATGGAGGATTCAGTGATAATAACACCACTGAATGCCAAGGGCTGATGCCTGAATTCTCCCTCACTGGAGATGATCACCATCTGGTACTTACGTGACTATAAGATCACGAGACATGGGACCAGATGTAAAGCTTTGACCCCACTGCATCTGCTGTGCCAATCAATTAGGTGATGGCTGATCTGAGAATCCTCAACTCTACTTTCATGCTTTATTCCTATAACCCTTGATTTCCTTATTGATTAACACTCTGTCTATCTCAGCCTTAAATATGCTTAATGACATAGCCTTAACAGCTGTCTATGGTAAAGGGAAAACAACAACTTCTCTGTATCTATGACAATGGGAACTGCAGATGCTGGAGAATCCAAGATAATAAAGTGTGAAGCTGGATGAACACGGCAGGCCAAGCAGCATCTCAGGAGCACAAAACCTGACGTTTCGGGCCTAGACCCTTCATCAGAGAGGGGGATGGGGTGAGGGTTCTGGAATAAATAGGGAGAGAGGCGGAGGTGGACCGAAGATGGAGAGAAAAGAAGATAGGTGGAGAGGAGAGTATAGGTAGGAAATACCTACTAACCTCATCCCACCTCCTTGACCTGTCCGTCTTCCCTGGACTGACCTATCCCCTCCCTACCTCCCCACCTATGCTCTCCTCTCCATCTATCTTCTTTTCTCTCCATCTTCGGTCCGCCTCCCCCTCTCTCCCTATTTATTCCAGAACCCTCACCCCATCCCCCTCTCTGATGAAGGGTCTAGGCCCAAAACGTCAGCTTTTGTGCTCCCGAGATGCTGCTGTGCCTGCTGTGCTCACCCAGCTTCACACTTTATTATCAACTTCTCTGTATCTATCATGTCAAGACCCTAAGAATCCTGTTGTTCTATGAAGGTCTCCTCACCTTCTTCTAAACTCTAATAAGTAGAAGCCCAATCCACTTAACCTCTCCTCATAATAAAATTCCTGTGACTTGAAGCAATCTTCTGTGGAAAGATCTTCACCAATCACAACTATCTTTCATTCTGCTGGATATGGCTCTAATCAATGAATTCCAACTATTGACTACAGTTTTGCTAAAGCTCCTTTATGCTATATTTGGATAAATGCTATCTTGATATCTGGTACAATCATGCTCACCTGCTCTTTTGTCCGTGTTTGTGCCAAAACTGTAATGAAATCAGACCTGAATTGGCCTGGTGGTACACAAACTGATTGTCAGTCAGCATATTAGTTTTGAGTATCTACTGCTGGACAGCACTGTCAACGACACCTTTCGTCACTTTGCTAATAATTCAAAAGTAGACTGATGGGGTGATAATTGACCAAATTGGCTTTTTATCTACTTTTAATGGACTGGACATACCTGGACAATTTTCCTCATTGCTGGATAAATGCATGTTACAACTTTTTTGGAGCAATTTAGCTTGTGGTATGGTAAATTCTGAAGCACAACTCTTTAATATTTTGCTGTAAAATTGTCAGGTCCCAAGACCTTTACATTATTCAGTGCCATTAGCTATTTCCTAATATCACATGGATTAGATTGATTTGGCTGGGCAGGCATCTGTGATGTTGTTGCAAGCTTCTGAAGATGGTCCAGAGTCTAGCTGACGATACTTGGAAATAGAGATCTGATGAAGGGTCTAGGCCCGAAACGTCAGCTTTTGTGCTCCTGAGATGCTGCTTGGCCTGCTGTGTTCATCCAGCTTCACACTTTATTATCTTGGATACTTGGAAATACTTCAGCCTCAACCTTTTCACTGGTGTGTTGAATTTCCCTATCATTGAAGATGGGAATATTTGTGGAGTCTCCTCCTCTAGTGAGTTGTTTAAATATCTACCACTGTTCATAATTAAATGTCGCAGGACTGCAGAGTTCAGATCTGCTGTTAGTTCTGGAATTACTTTGCCCTCTCTGTTGCATGCTGCTTTCCTTATTTATTATGCAGATGGCACAAATGACAGTTGATTTGCAAAAGAAGCAACAATAACCTGAGGAAGACCTTTCACACACAGCAACTAGTTAAGATCAGCAATGCAATGCCTAAGAGTGAAGTGGAAGTAGGTTTGATTAAAGCATTTAAGAGGGAATTGGGTTATACCTGAAGAGTAAGACAGTCCAGTGCAATTGAGAGAAGGAAGAGGCATGGCTCTAAGGAATTGCTCTGTCAGAGAGCTAGTACATATATGTTTGGGCTGGACATGATGGCCTCCTTTTGTACTGTAATCTGGAGTGGACAAGGAGGGATACAAATCTGTCAGGGACAGTGAGAAACTACTTCAAAGTATCCAGGTGAAAGATTTACAAATCATGCATTGAGTCAGAGAAAACATTCTTAACGAGTTCTTTGCATTGATATTCACCAAGGAGAGGAGCATGATGGATGTTGAGGTTAGGGATAGATATTTGATTATTCTATGTCAAGTCGGTATAAGGAGGGAGGAAGTGTTGGGCATCCTAAAAGGCATTAAGGTGGACAAGTCCCCAGGTCCGGATGGGATCTATCCCAGGTTATTGAGGGGAACGCGAGAGGAAATAGCCGGGGCTTTAAAAGATATTTTTGTATCATCCTTAAACATGGGTGAGGTCCTGGAGGACTGGAGAATTGCTAATGTTGTCCCCTTGTTTAAGAAGGGTAGCAGGGATAATCCATGTAATTATTGACCAATGAGCCTGACGTCAGTGGTAGGGAAGCTACTGGAGAAGATACTGAGGGATAGGATTGACTCCCATTTGGAAGAAAATGGACTATCAAGTGATAGACAACACGGTTTTGTGCAGGGGCGGTCATGTCTTACCAACTAAATAGAATTCTTTGAGGAAGTGACAAAGTTTATTGATGAGGGAAAGGCTGTAGATGTCATATACATGGACTTCGGTAAGGCGTTTGATAAGGTTTCCCATGGCAGGCTGATGGAGAAAGTGAAGTCGCATGGGGTCCAGGGTGTGTTAGCTAGATGGATAAAAAAACTGGTTAGGCAACAGGAGGCACAGAGTAGTAGTGGAAGAGGGTTTCTCAAATTGGAGGCCTGTGACTAGGGGTGTTCCACAGGGATCTGTGCTGGGACCACTGTTGTTTGTGATATACATAAATGATTTGGAAGAAGGTGTAGGTGGTCTGATTAGCAAGTTTGCTGATGACACTAAGTTTGGTGGAGTAGTAGATAATGAAGGGGACTGTCAGAGATTACAGCAGAATGTAGATAGATTGGAGAGTTGGGCAGATAAATGGCAGATGGAGTTCAATCCAGGCAAACGTGGGGTGATGCATTTTGGAAGATCTAATTCAAGAGCAAACTATACAGTAAATGGAAAAGTCCTAGGGAAAATTGATGTTCAGACAGATCTGGGTGTTCAGGTCCATTGTTCCCCGAAGGTGGCCATGCAGGTCAATAGAGTGATCAAGAAGGCATACGCATGCTTTCCTTCATTGAATGTGGTATTGAGTGCAAGAGTTGGCAGGTCGTATTAAAGTTGTATAAGACTTTGGTTCAGGCACATTTAAAATACTGCGTACAGTTCTGGTCGGCACATTACCAAAAGGATGTGGATGCTTTGGAGAGGGTGCAGAGGAGGTTCACCTGGATGTTAGATAACAAAGTGTGAAGCTGGATGAACACAGCAGACCAAGCAGCATCTCAACAGCACAAAAGTTGATGTTTCGGGCCTAGACCCTTCATCAGAGAGGGGGATGGGGAGAGGGCTCTGAAATAAATAGGGAGAGAGGGGGAGGCGGACCGAAGCTGAATAGAGGAGAAGATAGTTGGAGAGGAGTGTATAGGTGGGGAGGGGGGGAGGGGATAGGTCAGTCCGGGGAGGATGGACAGGTCAAGAAGGCGGGATGAGGTTAGTAGGTAGAAAATGGAGGTGCGGCTTGATGTGGGAGGAGGGGATAGGTGAGAGGAAGAACAGGTTAGGGAGGCGGGGACGAGCTGGGCTGGGTTTGGGATGCAGTGGGGGAGGGGAAGATTTTGAAGCTTGAGAAGTCCACATTGATACCATTGGGCTGCAGGGTTCCCAAGCGAATATGAGTTGCTGTTCCTGCAAACTTCGGGTGGCATCATTGTGGCACTGCAGGAGGCCCATGATGGACATGTCATCTGAGGAATGGGAGTGGGAGTTAAAATGGTTCGTGACTGGGAGGTACAGTTGTTTATTGCGAGCTGAGCGGAGGTGTTCTGCAAAGCAGTCCCTGAGCTTCCGCTTGGATTCCTCAATGTAGAGGGAGCCACACCGGGTACAGGGGATACAGTATACTAGATTGGCAGATGTGCAGGTGAACATCTGCTTAATATGGAAAGTCATGTTGGGGCCTGGGATGGGGGTGAGGGAGGAGGTGTGGGGGCGAGTGTAGCACTTCTTGCGGTCGCAGGGGAAGGTGCCGGGTGTGGTGTGTCCTCTCCACCTATCTTCTCCACTATTCATCTTCGGTCCGCCTCCCGCTCTCTCCCTATTTATTTCAGAACCCTTTCCCCATCCCCCTCTCTGATGAAGTGTCTAGGCCCGAAATGTCAGCTTTTGTGCTCCTGAGTTGCTGCTTGGCCTGCTGTGTTCATCCAGCTTCACACTTATCTTGGATTCTCCAGCATCTGCAGTTCCCATTATCTCTGATCACCAGGACGTTGCCTGGTATGGAGGGCGCTAGCTAGGAAGAAAGGTTGAGTAGATTAGGATTATTTTCATTAGAAAGATGGAGACTGAGGAGGGATCTGATTGAGATCTGTAAAATCATCAGGGGAACAGACAAGGTGGATAGCAAGAAGCTTTTTCCCCCCAGAGTGGGGGACTCAATTACTAGGGGTCATGAGTTCAAAGTGAGAGGAGGATAGTTTAGGGGAGATATGCGTGGAAAGTTCTTTACGCAGAGGGTGGTGGGTGCCTGGAATGTGTTGCCAGTGGAGGTGGTAGACGCAGACATGATAGTGTCTTTTAAGATGTATCTGGACAGGTACATGGATGGGCAGGAAGCAAAGGGATACAGACCCTTAGAAAACAGATGACAGGTTTAGACAGAAGATCTTGATCGGCTCTTGGAGGACTGTTCCTGTGCTGTAATTTTCTTTGTTCTTTGTATTTTCATGATTCAATTTAAGAAATGCATCTGCTGATGGAGATGCATCCTCATGACTCACTTATGATTTTCACAGGGTCAGTTCTGGAGATGTGGGCCTGTGTCTGCAGGAAGGATGCTGTTCCCAGAAGGTGAAGCAACATAGTCCGCACCATGACTTCATTTAAGTACAATTTCTTCCAGTGCAGGCATCTTACCCCAATGAATTCTCATACCATCTTAGAATGAGTGGCATAAAGTAAAGCATTGCATGAATAAGCAGTAGGCAGTGGCACAAGCAGAGACAGCTGTGATCAGTGCTCCCTGGAGGACTGATATTACCATGTCCATTTGGGTAGAGATACTGATCCTTTCGTTTCACGCACAAATTGATGAAATATCATGATCAATTAAAAAATGTAGTTTTTTTTCCATCATGAAGATATTTCATATTCATGAATACAAAATTAGTATTTGAGAACCGATGCTTTTCAGCAATATTTATAAATGGAATGAAAGACCAGTAACATTGTCTTACAAGGTGCGATCGTTTTGAAGGTTGTTATAGGGAGGCCAATAATGTAAAAGGAAAAGTTTTCACCAATAATTTCTAATTGACAGCAGTCTGAGTCACATTCAAAACAGCACTCTATGGGGAAAGGTAAAATGGCTGACATTAACTTTTGGATAACTGCATATAACTGTGCAAAAGCAGAGTCCAGGAATTGAATTTGTTCTGGGTTTGGGATCCTGATATTGGGAGAATTTCCAGTTCCTGTCGCTGCAACACCTAGATCAGAGTGGCTTTTGTGTACAAACCAACCTAATGAGTACACAGATGTTTGAGGTGGCCTTGCTGACATCTCTGCCAAGTATGGACACTCTTCAGCACTGCACCATCCACCTCATCCTCCAAGTAAGTGTGCCATTTTAGCAGGAGTTAGATGAGAATGATTCTATATTCTCCAACTTACTGCTTACAGCCACAGGATATTAACTAAGAAAAAAATGTTTTCCCTTTTAATGATTTTTAAAGAAAATTCTGACTCAAATATTATAGCTTTTATATCCAATGTGCATAGGAAATCACTGATATGAGGAAATTTTTACTGGATTAGGATGCCATATTTATACACAAAATAGCATGCTAACATGTTGCCTTTATTTTCATTCTGCTTTGCTCCTACCTTGAACTAGGGTAAGCCAGTAAGGCTGGTTGTAATGTTCAGATGCAATGGTGAGGGTGTTGAGGAATACAAGAAATATTACAAGCCAGTAAAAGACACTAGACTTCACACCAGCTCTACATTTTCTCCTGCAAAATCGGTTCCATCTTCGCCAATATCGACTGTAACAAAGAAAAACATGAGTTAAACTGTAGAAAGTGTTTCCTGCTTATTTCTCAATCTCTTGAACTAAAACATGGCACTTGATGAAGGAGGAACAGCATACAGGAAAAGTAGAGCTGACTGAGGCACAACATATCTGTTGTATCATTGATCAAAGGGCATGGATTATCATGTTCACTATCTGAACACTAATCTAGTAGAATGCATCAACTGCCCGTTATAAAAATTGCCTGAATCAATGTTATAAAAATCTAGTGGCTTCAAGGAAAAAAAACATGGTTGGTCCACTCCACCAGATTACAAACCATGTTTGAAGGTGGCAACCAACCCCAGAGATACATACTTACAATTTTTGCACAGCAAGTTGGACACCTTGGGCAGTCCATTGAAAGCAAAGGTGAAAGTGAGAGAAGGTAAGATGTTGTAACAAAGGATGACCATAAAAATTAAAATTTCATGTTACATTCCAGTGAAGGGTTGTAACATTCAGTTATCCTGCTAGACTAGTGGCATATGAATAAGTACCTCTCATTGGCAGGCGAATTGGAATAGCATTTTGGAATAAGACACAATCAGAGACAAGACAAATTGACCCAAACTTACACAATTATTCATGATCATAAATAATATCATTGCTGGATACGTTTTGAACATAAATAGAAATTAAATGGGGCGGCACAGTGGTTAGCACTGCAGCCTCACTGCACCAGAGACCCAGGTTCGATTCTAGCCCTGGGTAACTGTGTGGAGTTTGCACATTCTCCCCGTGTCCGCGTGGGTTTCCTCCGGATACTCCGGTTTCCTTCCACAGTCCAAAGATGTGCAGGCTAGGTGGATTGGCCATGTTAAATTGCCCGTAGTGTTCAGGGTGTGTGGGATGCTTCAAGGGGCAGTGTGGACTTGTAGGGCCAAAGGGCCTGTTTCCACACTGTAGGGAAACTAATCTAATCTAATCTAATCTAAACAACCACTACATTTTAAATATTTACCTCCTCCACCACTGATGCACAATGGCAGCAGTGTGTGTTACAAGATGTATTGTAGCAAGTAAGGCCCCTAGATAATACCTTAAATCCCTGACTTTGACTGCCTCAAAAGGACAAGGACAGTAGATCCATGGGTATGCTACCACCTGCAAGTTCCTCTCAAAGTCAAAAGCAATTCTACTTTGAATCCAAATGGTAATTTCTTCACTGTTGCTAAAATGTGCAAGTTCACTTCCTATCAGCACTATTGGTGTACCTTCATGACATACACTGCAGAGGTTTAAGAAGCTAACTTTCAACGCCTCTTTTTTCAAGGCAAATTAGGGATGGGCAATAAATGCTGACACAGCCAGTGACACCCACGTTCTACAAAAAAAAACAAATTCGAAAAATGCATTTGGTATGTTTAAGGTGGAAAGTTACAAACGAGTAGAAGTGCAAAAAATATTAAATACTTAAGTATTTTTGAAATAGTAGATTGGAAAATGCAATTTGTTTGCATGATGTGATAATGTTAACCAGGAAAAAACACTCCAAAGACTGCCAAACTGAAAGGTTATTATGGTTGGCATCACTCAGTGACTTGTTTACCAGCAGACCACAAACCTCTTATTTTGAGTTTTATATATAATTATGTCACAGTAGGATGTTCTCAGAGGATAGGTGACACTTGGTTGCTATGTGCCTTTGAACAGAAATTAGCATTCCTGCCATATATATTACAGGCAGCTGGTAATGCCATTAATTTTTTAAAAATTACATACTAACAAGATATCTTAAAGTTAATTACATACCTAGACCTGTCAAATGATCTTATGTGTCAACCTGCAATGCATTGATGTTTTGCAAGGCAAGCTTTTAATAGCTTGTACAAATACCTTAAACAACATCATAATTTTGTTAATGACTCAATTTCAGCATATTATGTATTCCGACCACAGAGTCAGTTCATTTGTTAACATTGGTATAAAAATTGTTAAGAGTATAAACAACATTTGTCTCTTTGTGCTTAGGACAATGATTTTTTATTCATTTTAGAAAATAAATGAGAGTCTACATTTGGCTATAAGACACAGACAATTATAATTTAAAAGAATTTCAAAGGGCAGTATTTTTGTGTTCTGGCTTGCTCTATTATTAGCTGGTGAGAAAGCCTTTTGTAACATAAAATAACCTGTTACAGTTTTGTGCATAGATACTCTGGAGTTAGAAGAATGGTTGTGATGGGAACAGTGCTCGGAGGATGGAACGGGGAGAGGTACTATAGACATGCTACAAGTTTAGTGAGATATACTGGGTAAAATTGGGATTGAAGCATTCAGATGAAGAAATAGTAGGTACTGAAGGGAAAACGGTGGCTGAAAGTTATTTCAGATCAAATGGCCGTATCACAATTACTCATTCGGGTACGCAGCACAGTAACGGAATAGAAGTACTGACAGTAGCAGTGTGGATAGTTCACCAAAACCAGTGATGGCAAAAGGATTTTAAAAAGAAGGCAAGGTTATTTCCAAATTTTAAATGCCAAGTCTTTACCTACCACTACTGGTCAATCTAAGAACAGGTGTCAAAATATACAAGTTATTTGAGTACAGGAGTAGTGAATTTTTGTAGAGGAGCTTAGTTAGAAAACACCAGAAGTCGTATGCAGTTTTGGTCTCCTTATCTCAGGAAGATAATATTGTCAGAGAGGGAATGTGACAAAGAGACCTGGGATGATAGGACTGTCCTAGAAGAGAGACTGGGCAAACTGTCTGTTTTGTACAGAGTTTCTAAGAACGAGAGATGACCTGATTGAAACTTATAAAATACTTAAAAGGGTAGATGGGTAGATACAAATATGATGCTTCTCTCGTTGAGCAATTCCTATTTGTTACAATTATTACACAACTTTCATGTTACAGCCATGTTTAATATTATTTAAGTTTAGGGTATGGCAACAGGAAACCGATTTTGGTATGCATAAAAATTTTTCTTAAATGACACTTAACAAAAATTCTATATAAATGTAAGATGTAGAAATCATCTTAAATAATGATTATTGTCTTTACTTGTGGACAAATCAAGCTACTATTGAATCAATGCTTGCAATAGGAATATCACTGTAAAATAGACATTATCAAAAATAAAAAGATTGTATTAAGTGTATTAGGTGTTAACTGACCTGAACTTGGACTTGGAAATTCGATGCCTGGAACAAAAAAGAAAAGATTACAGGCAAGTTATTGTTTGAAATCTTCTCAATTAAGGAGATTGCTTAATCAAACAGCGTGAATTGCAAGTATCTCAGCTGTCACTGGCCTCGCATCTGCTCTCCTCTTTTACTGAAAAAAGGCATGAGATTTGCCATTGAAAAGTGTTTTTATGACATACCTATCACTGAGAAGAAAGTAGAATACTCTGGAATAAAAATCTTGGCAGCTACTCCATGTTGATCAATACTAACTGGCATTTATTTAAACAGAGTTGGTGAAAAGCCTCCATTTATCTTTCCCATTTTCCCCATATGTTTCTTTTCTCTCTTTTAACTACTCAGGAAGTTACTTTGCAGAATTCCAGAAAGTTTCTACTGAACCCTAAAGATCTATTGGTGTATGGTTTAGAAATACTGATGGATAACATGGGTATTAAAAGGAGATTAGAAATTAGGGTATATAGCATCAGGAAGGCATATCCTCAAATGGTGAAAAATTGGATGAACGTGACAAAGATGTGTAAGAGTCAGTCCAATGCCAGGCAATGAAGCAGGTTAGGAAGCCATTGATCTCTCAGTGATATTACTGATTGGCTTAATCAACTACTTGAAAATAACAAGAAGCTCCTCTGAAAATAACAAGAGGATCCTTTTTAACATTCTTCACATAGAAACATAGAAAATTGTTGCAGGTGTAGACTATCCAGCCGTTCAGACTTGGTCCGCCACCCAATATGATCGTGGCCAATCATACAACTAGGTATCGTGTTCTTGCTTTCTCCCCATATCCTTTGATACCTTCAGCATTGAGAACCATGTCTAAATCATTATTGAAAATACTTAATGTTTTGGCCTCAACCACTTTCTGTAGCAGGGAATTCTACAGATTCGCCACTGTCTGAGAGATTTCTTCTCATTTCAGTCCTAAATGGTTACCCTATATCCTTAAACGGTAACCCCTGGTTCTGGTCATTGGGAATGTTCTTCCTGCACTTATTCAGTCTAGTCCATAAGACTATAAAAAATAGAAATACGAGTAGGCTGTTTGGCTCCTCCACCCTGCTCTATCACTGTTCCTGTCTACCTGCCTGCACTTTCCCAGTAACCACTAATTAACCTACTGATCAAGACTCTATCTATTTCAGCTTTAAATAAATGTAAGAATTCTGTCCCCAGCTTTCCGAGACAAGGAATTCCAAAGGCTCACGACCCTCTGAGAGAAGAAACTTCTCCTCAACTCAGTCTTAAATTTCTGCTCTCTTTATTAAAATTTTCTCAGTCTTTGAGATTCCTCCTCATTCTTCGACACTCCAGGAAACACAGTCCTAGCTGATCCAATTTCTCTTCATATGTCAGACTTGTCATCCTATGGATCAGTCCCTTTCGTACCTCTCATCCTACTTTGAGGAATAGAAAAATGATTCAATCAACATCTAAATTTCTGATATTTTGACATTACATTTGTCACTGCATTTCTTTTCTCTGGATGACAATATTTATTGGTTCCAGATAAACGGAGATTGAGGGCAAAATGTTCCTATACTTCAGCAATACTGTTCTTTAACTAATTGTTAGACTTGACTACAGCACTCCCATGATTCACCCTTAATTTCAGTCTGGGATTATCTTACTTAAATATTCTCCTTCATTCAGACAATCTGAGGGATAAATTCAGAGGAGAATTATGGTCTCTTGCTGCACATTAGAAAGCAGGGATGCATGCAACTAAAAGATGGCAAGAAAAGAGATTAGAGGAGCAGGAAAGCTTGACGTTTCGGGTCAGGACCCTTCTTCAGAAAATTCTGTTTTCTGAAGAAGGGTCCTGACCCGAAACGCCAAGCTTTCCTGCTCCTCTGATGCTGCTTGGCCTGCTGTGTTCATCCACCTTAACACCGTGTTATCCCAGATTCTCCAGCATCAGCAGCTCCTACTATCTCAAGAAAAGAGATGACTTCTTTTGGGTGGGTGGGGTGGGGTTGACCCTAACTTTGGATCATCACCACCACCACCCCAGCACCCCCACTCCGCCCCGGCTGGAGTGGTGAATAGTTCTGCAGCATTATGGGGCGGCATAGTGGCTCAGTGGTTAGCATTGTCGTCTTAGAGCTATATGGACCTGGCTTTGATTCCATCCTTGGGTGACTGTCTGTGTGGATTTTGCACATTGTCCCCACGTCTTCATGGGTTTCCTCTGGATGCTCCAGTTTCCTTCCACAGTTCAAATATGCGCAAGAGAGGTAAACTGGCCATGCGAAACTTGTTAATCGTATGCAGGCTAGGTGGGTTAACCATGGGAAATGCAGGACTATCGGGGTAGGATAATGGGTGGATATGGGAGTGATGCTCTTCAGAGGGTTGGTGTGGAATTGATGGGCTGAATGGCCTGCTGCCACACTGTAGAGATTCTATACTATTGCCGGAATGTTAGAGCCCATCAACTTTAAATATTTTTAAGGTATAGGTAGACAAATTCTTGACTACCAAGGGGATGAAAGATTATCTGGGATATACAGGAATGTAGAGTTGGGATTAAAATCAGATCAGCCATGATCTTATTGAATGAGGAGGCTTCAAGGACTAAATTACCTACTCTTGTTTCACGTTTGTACGGTCTTTGTAATGTCCAGTGCTTTTGGCCATTTCCTGACACCATGCAAGGTGAATTGAATTGGTTGAATTGCTGGGGCCTCAGGAGGAAGCTACAATGGGTCATTCACTTGGCACTTCTGACTGAAGATGGGTGTGGATGCTTTAGCCTTGTCTTTTGCACTCAAATGCTGGGCTCCGCATTTTTTAAGGAGGAGGACATTGTGCAGTCTCCTACTTCTGTTAGCTATTTAATTGCCTACCACAATTCACAAATGGATATGGCAGGAATGCAGCCCATAGATCTGATGCATTCGTTGAGGTATCAGTTAGGCCTGTGTATTGCTCGCTACGTCTGCAATCTTCATTTAACTAAGATTAAGCTCCCTGCTTGATGTTAATGGCAGTATGCATGATGTTACAGCTTATAGTTGAATATAACTCTGTTGTTACTGATGACCAACAGCATGCCCAGGTTTGACTTTCTAGATCTATTTGAAGTTTATTTCATCATGCCACACAGCATGATGGAGGGAATTCTTAATGAGAAGAGTGGACATCCTCTCCACAAGGACTGAGCAGTTGTCAATCCTGATAATACTGTCAAGGACAGATTAATTGGCAGGTAGAACGGTGAGATGATTCAAATATGTTTTTCCACCGTACTGGTTTCCAAATTCCAAGTCTGGTCAAGCAGTTATATCCACAGAACACGGCCAGCTCAGTCACATAAGTGCCATAGGGCCACTCCTGGTTGTGAACACAGAAGACCCCTACAAAGATATATGCTATTCTTAGTGATAATGGGAACGGCAGACGCTAGAGAATCCAAGATAACAAAGTGTGGAGCTGGATGAACACAGCAGGCCAATCAGCATCTCAGGAGCACAAAACCTGACATTTTGGGCCTAGACCCTTCATCAGAGAGGGGGATGGGGTGAGGGTTCTGGAATAAATAGGGAGAGAGGGGGAGGCAGACCGAAAGATAGAGAGAAAAGGTAGGTAGAGAAGAGAGTATAGGTGAGGAGGTAGGGAGGGGATAGGTCAGTCCAGGGAAGATGGACAGGTCAAGGAGGCGGGATGAGGTGGTAGGTAGGAAATGGAGGTGCGGCTTGAGGTGGGAGGAAGGGATGGGTGAGAGGAAGAACAGGTTAGGGAGGCAGAGACAGGTTGGGCTGGTTTTGGGATACAGTGGAGGAAGGGGACGAGCTGGGCTGTTTTTGTGATGCAGTGGGGGGGAGGAGGGGAAGAACTCGGCTGGTTTTGGGATGCAGTGGGGGAAGGGGAGATTTTGAAGCTTGTGAAGTCCACATTGATACCATTGGGCTGCAGGGTTCCCAAGCGGAATAGGAGTTGCTGTTCCTGCAACCTTCGGGTGGCATCATCGTGGCACTGCAGTAGGCCCATGATGGACATGTCGTCTGAGGAATGGGAGGGGGAGTTGAAATGGTTCGCGACTGGGAGGTGCAGTTGTTTGTTGCGAACCGAGCAGAGGCGTTCTGCAAAGCGGTCACCAAGCCTCCGCTTGGTTTCCCCAATGTAGCAGAGGCTTGGTGACCGCTTTGCAGAACACCTCCGCTCGGTTCGCAACAAACAACTGCACCTCCCAGTCGTGAACCATTTCAACTCCCCCTCCCATTCCTCAGAAGACATGTCCATCATGGGCCTCCTGCAGTGCCATAATGATGCCACCCGAAGGTTGCAGGAACAGCATCTCATATTCCGCTTGGGAACCCTGCAGCCCAATGGTATCAATGTGGACTGCACAAGCTTCAAAATCTCCCCTTGCCCCACTGCATCCCAAAACCAGCCCAGTTCTTCCCCTCCTTCCACTGCATCACAAAAACAGCCCAGCTCGTCCCCTCCCCGCACTGTATCCCAAAACCAGCCCAGCCTGTCTCTGCTTCCCTCACCTGTTCTTCCTCTCACCCATCCCTTCCTCCCACCTCAAGCCGCTCCTCCATTTCCTACCTACCACCTCATCCTGCCTCCTTGACCTGTCCGTCTTCCCTGGACTGACCTATCCCCTCCCTACCTCCTCACCTATACTCTCTTCTCCACCTATCTTCTTTTCTCTCCATCTTCGGTCCGCCTCCCCCTCTCTCCCTATTTATTCTAGTTCCCTCTTGCAATCCCCCTCTCTGATGAAGGGTCTAGGCCCGAAACGTCAGCTTTTGTGGTCCTGAGATGCTGCTTGGCCTGCTGTGTTCATCCAGATCCACACTTTGTTATGCTATTCTTAGTGTTTCCTCTGAATAGTGTTCCATATGGACAAGTACTGAGTCATTAAATTAAAAAAAAGTTAGATGGCTAATCAGCAGGAGGTTTTCTTGCCCGTGTTTGACCTGCTGCTACAAAACTCAATGGGATCCAGTGTCAATATTGAGGGCAGGGGACAACTCTGTACTGATTCTATGCCATTTGTCGCCACCGCTAGTGGATTCGTCCTGTCAATGGAAAAGGAGATATAGGACAGTGATGCTTGCGCCCGGCAAGTTGTCTGTAACATGTGACTCTGTAGATACGACTATGTTAGAGGTTGTTTGACTGGACTATCAGACAATTCTCCCAAACTCAGTTTAAATCCCTGGATACTATTAAAGAGGACTTTACAAAGTCAATAAGGCTGGGTATGATGTCATTTCTATGGCCTATATCAATTTCAGGTGATCTGTCTGGTTTCTTTGCATTCTTTAGACTTTGTAGTGTTTGAGAAACTGACGGGTTTGCGAGGCTATTTCAAATGGCAGATAAGAGGCAGGCACAAGAGTGTTGTGGCTCTGGTGTCAGATGTAGGCTAGAACAGGAAAGACCAGATTTCCTTCTCTATCAGGAATTGGTAAGCCAAATGCATTTTTATGGATGACTGACAACAGTTAGGTGGTCACCATTAAATTAGTTATTAAAGTCCAAATTTTGATCGAATTGAAAGTTCATCATCTGTCATGGTGAAATTCAAACTTGTGTCTCTTGAACTTCAGCCTGGGGCTCTAGGTTACTTGTTAAATGACATTATCTCTATACCACAGTACCCCCTTAGAGGCAAGAAGAATGTGATTTTGAGTGTCTGAGGAGATTAGAGGTCTGAATGAATGGTGCTTCTGTTTCATCAACAAATTACAATGGTTCAGACACAACAAAATCTTATAAGATGTGAATGACAGAGATACATCTTAAGTATTCTGAATGAAGATACCTTTTGTGATTGTATCCTTGTTCCATGCAAGTTTTATTGAAAACATATCAGATGTGTAAGTTCTCCTAGTTGAAATAAAAGATCAGTAATCTGAAAGTGCCTGAGGGGTTGAGGTTGCAGCTTTTTCAAATTTGACTGTGAACCCTGGCAGATGTTTGAGAGCAGTATCACTGTGGTGCAAGAGATACAATAGTGGTAGCTTTAATTAATTGAGACATAATCATTGGACATAAAGTATCTGATGGAAATGCCTAGCACCTAATTTTCTGTACGACTGTCTTCTGTAGTGGAGGACTTCTGTGGGGCACTGATGGTATTTCTACCTCTGAGTCAGGAGACCTGGATTCAAGTCCCACCTCATCCAAACATGTGTCTTTACAGCCTTGAAAATGTCGACTAAAGATGCCTCCCTTGCATTCGCAAACTTATAACGCTCTCACATTCGCAGGAGAATGAAGCGTTCAGTAGATAGTGGCACTTATATTAGCAAAGAACAGCTGTTTCTGCATCCTCTTGCAGCATTTAAGCTAAGTTCTCTTCAAATGGTTCTGGTACCTTTCATAGCTACCTTGGTCCAGGCTGCTTTTGTCTGTCTGAATAACTCCTGCTGCTGTCTCACAAAAAAAACGTACATCTAGGAAAGCATCACGATGTGTAGAGCTACTTTCCCTCTGGCGTGAGATGTGCAACCATATGCAATGAGTTGAGAAGAATGAAATTGTGAGACACAAGCCTTTTCCACCCTCTGAACGTACGTCCAGTTTTTAGGTCTGACTCCATACTTAATCTCAAAAAGCAAGATTCTGCCCTATGGTTTTGTTTTGCAAATGTAAAACCAAGTTGGAATTCATGAAAATGGGATGGCCTCAAGATGTCCAAAGTACCAGGTCAAAAAGTAAATTCTCAAATGCTGAATAAATCTCTAACTAAACCAAACAGGCATTTCAAAAATCAAAACAATAATCAGACAATGGGAACATGGGGACATGTTGCTTGCAAATACCCACTATACTTATTTTCATCTTGCTTCACAATTAGATAGGAAATAAAGAAAACATACTCATTTGACAGTTATTTGATATAGCATGCTGGCTGAAATACATACTGAAATCGTAAATTTAAATGCAATTTTAGAACTTCACTAAGAGCCACTCACTTGAGCGACAACAGTACCATCCTTAGAATTGCTCTCGCATTCTACTATGAAGACATTGCCTACAGCTGCTTAACCACAGTAGGAAGTGTACAGATTACATTTTTAATGTAGTAGTAAGTGATGACTTTCCATGGAAATAGAATATTCTCTAGTTCAGTTTGTACAATCTAGATGTTTCCCTGTTCAAAGTGGGTAGCGTTTCGGCTAGGGGTAGCAGCACTTGATATACACGACTACTCAACTATTCAACAGACAATGCATGTGAAGCCAGTGACATCAGCTAAATTGTTGTCTGGAAAAAAAATTCTAGAGATCAAAAGGAGTTATTCATTAATCTCATTCCTTTATGCATGTCATATTATTTCTCACAATGATTTTTAATATTTTGTTGTAAAATTATATGAAACTATAACCCAATTTTAAAATTTCTAAACTGTTAGTATATATATCAGAAATCCCAGCATTTAATGTGTTTTAAAACAAGGTAACACCACAGATTGATTGTTGGCACCATTATTAACATCACCAATTCATTGAATATAGATCAAACTTGACACAAGTCTCTATCAAACTTCTTTGTTCTGCATTGCATTCTGTAATAGAACAGACAGGTTTTTAAAAGAGCGTTTCAGAAGTTTTAATAACTTCAAATGAGAAAATGTCTAATTGTTATGCTGTCTGAAGCATTAATACCCATTACATACAATATTTGATACAGATTATTCACTCACATTTATCTTGCTCTTTAATTAATTTGTTCTCTAAACCTTTGCTTCAGCCTGCTTACAGTGTGCTCATTCAAGTTTATGCAGCACAGAACTCCAGCCAATATCTGATTTCATGTTATTAACTGCATGTCTGAATTATTACAGCCATTATATTCACTTCAACAATTTAACATTATATTCACTTCAAAAGAAATTCTGTACATGTTGGGTGAAATTGGCAAAACCATGTTCAAGATATCCCTAGATAATAAAATGTGAGGCTGGATGAACACAGCAGGCCAAGCAGCATCTCAGGAGCACAAAAGCTGACGTTTCGGGCCTAGACCCTTCATCAGAGAGGGGGATGGGGAGAGGGAACTGGAATAAATAGGGAGAGAGGGGGAGGCAGACCGAAGATGGAGAGTAAAGAAGATAGGTGGAGAGAGTATAGGTGGGGAGGTAGGGAGGGGATAGGTCAGTCCAGGGAAGACGGACAGGTCAAGGAGGTGGGATGAGGTTAGTAGGTAGCTGGGGGTGCGGCTTGGGGTGGGAGGAAGGGATGGGTGAGAGGAAGAACAGGTTAGGGAGGCAGAGAGAGGTTGGACTGGTTTTGGGATGCAGTGGGTGGGGGGGGGGAGAAGAGCTGGGCTGGTTGTGTGGTGCAGTGGGGGGAGGGGACGAACTGGGCTGGTTTAGGGATGCAGTAGGGGAAGGGGAGATTTTGAAACTGGTGAAGTCCACATTGATACCATATGGTTGCAGGGTTCCCAGGTGGAATATGAGTTGCTGTTCCTGCAACCTTCGGGTGGCATCATTGTGGCACTGCAGGAGGCCCATGATGGACATGTCATCTAGAGAATGGGAGGGGGAGTGGAAATGGTTTGCGACTGGGAGGTGCAGTTGTTTGTTACGAACTGAGCGGAGGTGTTCTGCAAAGCGGTCCCCAAGCCTCCGCTTGGTTTCCCCAATGTAGAGGAAGCTGCACCGGGCACAGTGGATGCAGTATACCACATTGGCAGATGTGCAGGTGAACCTCTGCTTAATGTGGAATGTCATCTTGGGGCCTGGGATAGGGGTGAGGGAGGAGGTGTGGGGACAAGTGTAGCATTTCCTGCGGTTGCAGGGGAAGGTGCCGGGTGTGGTGGGGTTGGAGGGCAGTGTGGAGCGAACAAGGGAGTCACAGAGAGAGTGGTCTCTCCGGAAAGCAGACAGGGGAGGGGATGGAAAAATGTCTTGGGTGGTGGGGTCGGATTGTAAATGGCGGAAGTGTCGGAGGATGATGCGTTGTATCCGGAGGTTGGTGGGGTGTTGTGAGAGAACGAAGGGGATCCTCTTAGGGCGGTTGTGGCGGGGGCGGGGTGTGAGGGATGTGTTGCGGGAAATACGGGAGACGCGGTCAAGGGCGTTCTCGATCACTGTGGGGGGAAAGTTGCGGTCCTTAAAGAACTTGGACATCTGGGATGTGCGGGAGTGGAATGTCTTATCGTGGGAGCAGATGCGGCGGAGGCGGAGGAATTGGGAATAGGGGATGGAATTTTTGCAGGACGGTGGGTGGGAGGAGGTGTATTCTAGGTAGCTGTGGGAGTCGGTGGGCTTGAAATGGACATCAGTTACAAGCTGGTTGCCTGAGATGGATCCCTTCAAGATATCCCTGTTGTGATGAGTGAGGGGATAAGTTGTAGGAGACTTTGTAATAAGCATAAATAGTGAATAAGGATACAGGCAGTGGGAGAGATTTGGAGTGAAGTGTTAATACTCGAATACGAGCTCCTGAGTATCTGCACATGGAACTCCATCACCATGATGTCAGAGCACCTGCTTGATGGAAGATGGAGCTAACACACTGCTCTATAAGCAATAATGTCAACTGTTTGCACTCACTTTACATTCATTCCTTGTACATCTCAAGCTCCTAATGATACTTCTACACTAAGGAAGCTTGTTAAGAGCCAGTTAATTCAAAGTGACTGCCTTACCCTACATGTGATTTCTTCATCCCAAGTCCTTTATTTAAATAGTAAAATGTTGCTTTTGAGATCCCAGCTCTAATCACTTGTGGTAGATCACTTATTATACCCTCCAACCAGAAAAATACCCATTGTAACCACAAGTAACTGTATGTTACATCTTAAAAGAACTTCAATCAATTGGTTACAAATGACTTTCCTTTCAAATTTAGTAATTCAAAACTTGAGTGCTGTTGAAAAAAAGAGTATACTGATAACCACTTTAGGATTGCTAGTCATCTTTCAATGTGGACCACGTGCATGTACTGGAAGCTACCTATATTGTTTCACAGGGCCCTGTTTCTTGCAGGCAAAAAGAGAATACATATTCACAAAAAAGAAAAGGTCAGCCATTCGCGGTTTCATTTTTCAAGCAAAATCCTAACCAATCAGAATCAACCTACCTAGTTTAAAATTCAAAGTCTTACAGTTACCTGTCAATCATTATTAATTGGTACATTCTCCATAATGCCTCTACCAAAGTTCAAGTGCCAACTGCATTTCCCTCTCATGTAGTATAATTATTGGTTTTCACCTTGAATTGCTATTCTTGCAAATTATTCTATATGTGCATGATAAAATTCAATAAAATGTGCTTTTTTCTCAGCAATACTCAAATTCTTTTTCACAAAACCACGTTGACTTTTTCTCAGTCATCTTGATTTATTTTCCTAATAGACCTGCTCTAATGTCTTTGATAATGACTTCTAATATTTTCCAAGTAATAGGTATTAAGCTAACTGGCCTAGAGTTCCCTGCTTTCTATACAGCTACCTTTTTGAATAAACAAGTTACATTAGCTATCTTCAGATCAAATAGAATCTTCCCCAGATTAGAGAATTTTGGAAAATTAAAATCAATGCTTCAGCTAGCCATAAACAATAAGATCAAAAAATAAAGGAGGAGAATTAGCCCATTCCACCCATCCAGCCTGCGCCATTTGATTACGACTGATATGCTTCTCAATCTCATTCTTCTGCCTTCTCCCTGTAACCTTTGATCCCCTTACTAATCAAGAATGTATCTATCTATCTCTGTAATGAATGCACTCCATGATTTGTCCTCCACAGCCTTCTGTGGCAAAGAATTCTAAAGGATCACCACCTTCTGGCTGAAGAAATTTCTCTCCTTAGTTCTAAATGGTCATCCCTTCATTCGGAAGCTGTGCCCTTGGATCTTAGTCTTTCCTACTAGTGGAAATCTCTCTCCATATCCACTCTATCGAGGCCTCTGTATTCTGTATGTTTCAATGAGACCCCCCCATACCCTTCTAAATTCTATCGAGTACAGACCAAGAGTCTACAACGCACTTTATATGATAACCCCTTCATTCCCAGGATCATTCTTGTAAGCTTCTTCTGGACCATTCTGAGCCAAGTTTTCCCAAGTGTGATCGGACATCCCTGCTATTGCTTTCTTGCATTCAGTTTTTTGAAGATCCTGGGATGTAATCCATGAATTTCTCAGTATTTCCATGGAGATTGTAATTTCCTTGACTTCCTTTCTCCCTTCCAATTCCTGATTTAATCCTTCAATACTTTACTACTGAGATACAGCTTAGAGGAACAACAGTCCAAGGTATATTATGTGCATTCTGGAGACAAATCAGCACTCCGCAAGACAAATTCAGTCAGCAAAAGTGTTGCATGAGAAATCCTAATATGAGTACAATAATATTTCAAGCATTAGCATGAAAGACATTATATGCAAACTGCAGAATGTGCATTGCTTGCGTACTGAGTAAAATAAATTCACAGCAAGTGAACGGCCTTTTGCTGTACAGTAATTATTCTAGTGGTTCCTCATATTAGGTCAAATAATCCAATATGGCAGTGGAGTACGGCCCAAGCCCAGGGCTCGTCCGGTCTGAACACTTTTCTTTTGTTTTCTCTTTTCTCATTGTTTTTCTTTTTTTTATTACCTTTTGTGAAGACTTTGTTCACGGCAACGGCATCAGTGGCAAGTTTGGGTTTCCAGTACCTTCTGAATCAACGAGTCCAGCATCGACTCATGATCGTTACTGTGGAGGGGAGTTTGGTTCCCCACGGCATCAGCATCCAGCGCAGATTCAAATTCATGAAGGCAACAGCAAAGAGGTGTATGAACTCAATATGAGACCTGGTGGTACAGGTGGTGGCTGCATTAGCAAGGAGGGCCAGGAGATGCTCTTAGGGGCAGTGGAGTTAAGTTTGGGCTAATCTGGCACCTGGCAACATTGGTGAAGGCTGCATTGATGAAAGTGAGATGGAGCCGAAGAATGCAGGGAGAGGATTCATGGCTGGTTGATTCATGTCCATGATTGAGCACTTAACAAAAGGGCTGTGAAGTTGATCTTTATTTTTCTGCCTTTATATTCTGTGTTTTGGCTTACCTTTCTGTGGTATAAAAGGGCACTTGACAGTGACCATACTATATTACAGTTTTCATTGTATTTTGTGACAAAACACACGTGACAATAACTAAATCAAAATCAAATCAAATACTGATTATATAATTGACTTCTGCAGAAAAAATAACTTCATAACTATTGTCAGGGGAGGAGGAATTGGCCTACATGCTGTCCTTGAGTATGTTCATGCACTAGGTGCTCAAAGGAGTTAAACATTTTGTTCTTATGGCACTATGAAATTGCATGAGATGCCTAAACATCACCTGTGTGTGGTAAAGTGAATCATCGCCATGAGGATGTCTGTTATCCTGATGAAACCATGTGTTTCCTCTGCCTGTATCTCTTTGAAATGACTGAATGTCATTATTCAACGCTTCTGGTGAAAAGCGTAGAAGATGACGTTCCTTTTTCAACAGTCGATGATGAAATGTGATATTTTAGAGATCTGCTTGTTTCATACTTAAGTATCCTGACATGAAGAAATTCATGGCTTTTATCATCTTTAAAGCTACTGAAAATTTTGTAATTTCCTTGTTATAAGACTGTAGCTCTGCTTGCAACTGATGGCATCTTATTCACAGTATGCATTATATCAGCCTACTTAAAATGGCATCTAACACAAACCCCACTAGAAGTGTTCAAGCATTGTAGAGGTGGTATTTTGGAGCCAAAACACTATGCTAAAGCACTGAAAACATAAATACTATGCAACTGAATTTAATAGCCACAGTTCTGATTACGTGTCATTACTGTAATTACTTTCCACTGTGAATCTGTTGTTTGTCTTTAAGTTTTCCAACTGAGCTATGAAACAATTTACTTATGATATTGGGCTGACTTCTTTGCTGTATGGTGATGAGTTGGGTTTTGGAAAGACAGGGAAAATGGGTAAGGGGAATGCGTCAGAAAGGGAGACCGAATTCTTTTCTGCACAGCCACTCACTGGGTGTCCGATCAAGAACCACTTCCCCACCACAAAGTCTGGCAGCCTTCCCAATAGTGAGGCTTCCTTAATGACTGTTCTATGGTGCATAAAGCTATACTCTCTGTTGACCGTCCCCATGCATAACTGGCCACACACCACAGGTGGGGCATCATTGCTGCAATATACCATGACTCCCAAACTCTATTGGCCTTGAATGTTCAAAACTAACTCACCCCCTCTTCAAGGATGCCTCAGCATTGAGTTTCCTACTAATCACCTTGGAATTCACAGATTATTTGTGTTTTGCAATTAGTTTTGTAAGATACTTGTCAATGAATCACTAGCTAAGCATAAGATTTTTTCAATCATGGTACAAAATATCTCCATGTTCTCATGTTCACTAGCTTCTCCAGTTCACACCAATTATAGCTGAGAAAGTAAAAAGAAACAAGTTGATTCAACACTGTGCTGATCATGAGACAACTAGCAAAGGACTCTGTGCTATTTTAAAGAAGACACTAAACATCAGCTTTCCTGTTCCTAAGATGCTGCCTGGCCTGCTGTGTTCATCCAGCTCCACACCTTGTTATCTCAGATTCTCCAGCATCTGCACTTCCTATTATCTCTGACTACTTTGAATGTGCCATGACTAACACCAAAACAAAAGGGGGAAATCATGCCCATATTTTAAGCATTTTTGACATGTCAGTTATCATACATAGTCATTTACAAACTATTACTTTGCTTATTTTTGTCATTCCATTTCAAGATGTAATTCTTGGAGTGGCAATGAGTTATTGATCTAGGCCACATCAGTGCTCATCACAAGAAACTGTCAAAGTTCAAACTAGTTCAGAAAAAGCAGAGCTGATTTTCAGCTAAATACTTTAAGACCAATATTTTCAGTCATATTAGAAACAGTATTTAATCTTAACTTAAAAAAGTAAAAATATTAAAAATAGTTTGCATCAATTAAAACAAACAAAAGTGTAAACATTGATTATAGGAGAAAAAATAAAACAACATAAATAGGAGTCAGAGAAATGGAAGAAAGGATGAGAATAGTGTTTCAAGATTTTGCAATGATTTACAATAGCTTTTCAAGATCTTCTTTCCTAATAGACTGTTATTATATATAAATTGTAAAAAATCACTTTATTACTTCAATCTACATGGCCATTAAGTTTTAAATGCACAGGCTGGGAACTTGACAATTCATTGCCCATAAATGGGTGTACTGTAAAATAAATATGCAGATAGATTTGATAGAACAAATTAATTTACAACTGAAATTTAAACTGAGAATGCTAATAAATCATGCAAATGAATTAAATTTAGTACTCCAGTCTCGGGTTAGCTTGATATATCATGTGTGAAATGTTATTAACATTAGGCAATTGTCATCAACTTCTATAGAGTGATGTATCCTCTCTTACTGTTCCTTACAAAATTACGTTTGGAAAAGTATTAGTTTAAGTGGTTTTGTTTTCTTGATAAACAAAAGACAATTAAGCTTTCTGAAACCAAAAATTCTAGGTGGATAAAGGGGAAAATGGCAATGAAATGTATCACTTCTTTGACACACTCATACAGATTAAATAAATGGGGTATTACTAGAGAGCTTAATGGTATTGAAAATAATGAAGGAAATGTTAAAGGAAAGTTGCAAATTTTCTTCCTACGTCAAAGATTTTTGACCACTTCAGGGTTGAGTTTAACACTGCTCTTTTCCTTTGGATTCCCAAATAATTGTCATTTGCAGTTTGCTCTGTATCTGCGACCCAAAATAAAAATCCCTACAGTTAATGGCTAGGACTGAAAGGTGGAGTGAGAATGTAAATATGACAGTAAGGAGTTAGCAAGCATGAACAAAATATTACAAGACAGAATAGTACATCAAACATGAACTGTAGATGCCTGCCACAGCGTGGTGCTGCAATATAGTGTTTCAGCAGTAAATCACATCTGAGAGTTAACTGTGCTCAAATATCATGCCCTACATTTTAATTTTCTGTTCTTTAAATAAATACCTATTGTCATCTTACACTCGGTCCTGTAGATATTTTTAATCAGCCTGGAGCAGGTTGGTCTCGAACCTAGGCTTACTGGGCTCTCGTAAACGTTGATTAGATACTCAGCTAATCAAGTGCACAGCATTTATTTTCTCTCCATTGGAGTATACAGACGCTGAAAACTTCAACTGACAGGTATTGCCCATTTATTTCAAACGAAAAGGTGTTCCTGTCAGAGCTAACTAAGTCTGTTTTATTGTACAACAGGTGGACAATTTTTCATTCCAGTCCTACTCAGGATCCGAACATTATCTCTTTTACCACAACATTGATGACTACATCAGTGCCATTTCCTGATCTTGTCCAAATTGGGAAACTTCTTCAACCTTGCTTTCAATTTTCACTGTTCCCTCACCTTCACATTGTTTCCCACTGACTCTTATCTTACTTTCCATGACAGGTCTGTCTCCATTCCTGGTGATAGACAATCAACTGATGCCCATGATGAAGTCCACCGACTTCAAAATTTTTTCTTTGTATCTCCTTCCAGATGACTTCTAATACGTGTTCTATTCTGTTTTCCTAATTTCTTATCAGTTCTACTATCTGCTCCAGTTATACCTGTTCTGACATATCCTGAGTTTTTCTCAACTGAATATTTACTTCCCCTGTGGTTGAAAGGGCCCTTAATTGTGTTTTTTCTATTCACATCTTCCACTCTCATCCTATCCCTCCCCTCACAGAACTAATGATAAGGATACTACTCAAACCACTCCAATAGCCTCTATATTCAATAAATTATTGTTCACCATTTCTAGAACTTCCAGCATAATGCCAGCACTAAATTATACTGTGGTAAACCATCCTGGCTCCTTCAATACTCATGATCACCTTGAATGACAAGGGCAGCAGATGCACAGGAACTTCACCACTGTTAAGTTCCTTTCGAAGCCACACACCATCCTGGCTTGAAGCTTTGTCACTACCATTCTTTTACTGATATTGGGAAAAATCCTGAAACTTCCTTTTTAACAGCACTGCGCTGTCTTGACACTGCAAGGACTGCATAAGTTCAAAAAGATAGCCCATCTCCAACATTTTCAGGGCCATTAGGGATGGGCAATAAGTGATGGCCTAGCCAGCAATGACCATATCCCATAGTCTCATTTAAAAAACAAAATCTCCTCCATTATGCTTCCCATATTCTGATAAGACCATCCCCTCTCTGACGCCCTGAACAATTCATCAATGACTTCCATCAACACAACCTTCCCACAAAAGCCTTCCACACAACTGAATGCAGCACCTACTTTTTCACCCTCTCATTACCTGGGTGCCGACGTTCCTTCTGGAACAAATTTTAGTACATTGCATTTATTGTGTACCATGTAGTTTTCTCTATACAAGGAAAGATTAAACACAAATTGAGTGATGTTATGAAACAGCTCTAGTCACTCTGAAAGAATGAGCAAAGTTTCTGGTCACTTAACATTTAATTCCTTGCCCCATTCCTACTTTGAATTCAGCATCTTAGAGGGAAGGCACCTCAACATATGATTAGATACTTCCAGATTCCTTACTGAATTCAAAAAAATTCAGATTGTAACAGTTTCAATCTATTTTCCTAGATAGCAACAATAGGTGATGATCCTGCCTCTGACTTTTTCTTCTTTGTCATGCCATTTGTTCAATACCAGAGAGCCCCACTGAAGGATAGAACTGGAGCAGATATCTGAACACTTTTATGAAATTTAATTACAGAAATACACATCACAAACATCAGTTTCAGTCTCGTCCTATTCATAAGAGCATGAGTGAATCCTTGGTTATTATGTGTTATACAATTAAACACAATATTCAATTAAAAGTTTATCCTCTTTTTAAATTAACTTAGATTTTGTGTGTATAATGCATCACAACTTCTTACATTTAGTTCTTTCTGTTCATTACGATCCTCTTTGATAATATACTTAATTGCCTGTATTACCTTCATCTACTTCATACAATTGTCTTACTGTTCTTCACACATTCCTCAGAGTAATTCACTCATTATTGCTGCTCCAATTTTATCTGCTAAAGGTGCTTTTATCCTCATTCTGCCTTTCTTTGATTCTTCTGTTGTATCTGGACTATTTCTAGATCTAGCGATAATTGGGTCTGCTATTTTTTGAGTCGCTGGGGAATGCTTCACTGGAAAACTGAAGGAAATGACTGTTGTGCCAACATTTTTTGTAAAGCAGCAGGTATTATTTCAAACAGAGTCTTCTTCTCCAAGAACCAAACACAATTTAGATCCGTTTGTCCAAATGAAACGTTTTACTACAATTTAGCAATTAGTACAGCAGGATGAGGCCTACACTCAGCTTAATGAATACTAATGCTTTATTAAACACAAGTGGTAACAGGATACCTTACAGATTTTGCTTCCAGTTTCACATGACCCAATATCATTACAACGGTTTCTTCTTCCATACCTTCCCTCTCAAACCCTCCTGCAAAGTCTCTGCACTTTACAGAAAATACCTGTAAAGTGATTGTACTAAGCTAAAGTTATACAAAGTGCCTTAGAAGGTTTGGCAAGTGTTTGTTGCATACCAAACTGCTTCTTTAAGGATCGTCTGAACCTGTATACATCATTGATGGCTCTGTAGGCACCAGTTTATGCACATCATCTGGCCATTAGCTTTTTAGCAAAATCGAGACAATATTGCTTTTTGGAACAATGCTATTTGGTGTTCAGGTACGGTATGATCTTGGTTGTTGGAACCTCACAAGTACAAACAGTCTCTGATTTGCACCTGGGCTCCCTTTCTTCAAAATGGGTAGGTTGTGTCTTTGACTAAAGACACAAACTTGTTCTGTCCTTTGATGTCCTTTCTTCTTAAGTATTTCTTTGTGGTCTGTCATTCTGACATTTAGTGTTATGTATGGGAAAGAATTTCTTGTCCTTTTGAATCCCTTTGAGTACTTCTTTCTTAATGACAGAATATCAATGTTAAGTGTACTTAAGAGCCCTGGAAGCATCTTGATGCCATCTGATCCCATCACATGGATAGTATGTTTGTCTGCTAAATCTAAAGCCTTAGCAAACAGTCTCAGAATGAGAGGTAAGCCACTTAAGGTGTCACTCAGAAGGTGGTGAATCTTGGAAATTCTCTACTCAGAAAGCTGTGGAATTTTACTCATTGAACATTTTCAAGAATAAAATTGATAGATTTTTAGATACTAATGAGGGCAAGGATAAGACAAACAGCATTGGAAAGTGGCACTGGTGTAGATGATCTGCTATATATTCACTGTTACATCTCAACAGGTTGAATGAATCACTCATGCTCGTAAATTGCATGTTCCTAGAATCTTCTCCTTACCTCCAGTAATCAATTTCCCTGGTAAAGTATGTAACATTGCAATTCACATTACTTTGGCCTAATTGGTAAACTTCCAATTTCTGGATAACCCATGCAAAACTTTTATTCTTCTATGAGATGTGGGTACATTGGCAGAACTGTTACCAATGCAGAATTTTTTCTTGCAAGAAATGCTCAACTAACTAGAGATGCACACATCCTGTGAATGAACATTAAAAAAAACATCACTTGTCTTTGCTATATTGTGAAACATGTTGTACAAAACTATCATGCAAGACGGCTGTTGTCCTTGATAATGCACCAGCAAAAGAGTACAGATCGATGACCTGCAGCTGATCAGGAAGCTGTCGTTGTAATACTGTTAAGTGTTCTGCTCTGCGACTTGTGTTGTGAGGAGTCATTTCCTCAGACAGTAAGCTTGTTGTCTAGAACCCACTCATTAGCTGGGAGATTGACTGGAAGAGGTATAAAAGATTTGACTGGAGTAGAATGAATGAAGAGTCATGCTAGTTACCAAGGAAGTGTAAACAAACATGGAGGAAGTTTTTCTTGTGTTCACACATCAACTGCACATTGAGTGCATATTATGTTTTCCTGTTAATCAGGCCTGTCAGTTGGTACTCTGATGGTCACATGGCACTTAGGAGAAGTCCAGAATTGGTGATGAATTCTGTTTCCCTTTGTGTTTAGGTGGCTGTATCAGTGGTAGATATGATGTAGTCTCCTATCTTAATCATGAGGATATCTGCCTGAATGGTGATGCAATAGTTTGCAGCCAAACGGAAGATTCCACAGAAGTTCACAACTGAAACCTGAAATGATACTGATATGAAAATTTAGGGCCAATGTTACCTTAAGAGCTACTGGTAAGAGCTACCTGGGTTGTGCACGGTGTCAGAAACCCACTGATCCTGTCCATGGTCAGTTTGCTGGTGAGTCACAGATTCCTTCTGCACTGGCAGATATTGTGGTAGCTTTGCCAGTTGCAGTATATTCTGTAGTCTGGGTGGTATCTGTGTTTCCTCGATGGTTGTTCAATCAAAGTCTAACTTTACTTCTTTAGATATTGATGCAAGCTCATGCCAGGCTTTTAATAGCAAATAAACTATGCTTACCACTTTTCATGGTGGTAAGTCTACAGAGCAGAAACCTCTGAGTGGTACAGGGTCCAACTTCTTTAGATCAGAGGCATGTGACTACTGAGGTCACAGTGACATTAATATTTACTTCAGAGGCCTATCTATATAGTCATTAAACCCTAAATTTTCACCAATGAAGATCTGTGCAATACCACCATTCAATTGCAACAGCAAGACAACATCTTGAGATTCCTGTACTGTATTTTCAACTCTGAGATAAAGAGATGATTTATTCATTGGGAAGACTCTAGTACAACTGCTTCTTCAAACAACTTGTTTAAGGACTGCAAGGAATTAAAAAAATCTCTCTAGAGTTTGCTGCTTTCATTGGAAGAGTTGCAGTCACAATTCCTGGGACTGCATCTGGAGTCATTATAAAACATCCTGAATGAAAAATAAATCAACTTTATAGGACTTTCAGAATTGCCTCTTGTTACATCTGACAGTGTATCTGGATCATTAATCCAAAATGAACAATTTTCAGGCTCTCAGAAAAGCAGATAATTCTCATTCTTCAATCCTGCAAGTCTATTTTCCTGCACACGCAATGTTTCATGTTCCCTATCTTCTCGGCTAAACTCATCAGGTATGTCTGGGGTGCTGCTGAATAAAACTTTAAATCGACTACCTCTTAAGACTCAATGTACTGGAATTTCCATCACATCATCAGTATTTAGTGCTTTAGCAGTGCTAAATATACAAATTGTCTTCACCTCAAGATGAGATGAAAGATTCTTTTTTCTCTCTGAGAATATAATAGGAATGTTGACACACTGCATCAAGAACTGAAGGCTCAGGTAGTACAGGATATACTTCTGGAAGAGAGAGAAGTAGGCCTGCCATGTTATCGGATCCTATTGGACTAATGTCTTGTATTGATCATAGTATGGGCACAACACCTGAACTGGTAAGGAACTTACTCTTTCTCCTGCCCTTGCCCTACGATGCCTTCAGCAAAGATCTCATTTTTTTGAGCCACCTCAATAGTAAAATTGCTAAAACTTTGCTCATCCTCTGTTTCACCCACTGATAGCTTTTACGGCCCCACTCCAAAGCTACGAATGCAATGGACTTCCAAATCCCACCCGAGGCCACCAAACTTCTAAAACATCTGCACTGGATTTATATTTTATTTTCTTCATTCATTCATGGGATGAGGGCATCACTGGCTAGGCAGCATTGATTTCCCATCCCTAATTGCCTTGAGAGTAAATAGTCAACCATACTACTGTGTGTCTGGAGTCACATGTAGGCCAGACCAGGTAAGGATGGCAGTTTCCTTCCTTAGTGAACCGGATGGGTTTTTCCAACAATCAGCAATGGAATCACAATCATTATTCCATTCTTAATTCCAGGTATTTATTGAATTCAAATTCTACTATCTGCTGTGGTGGGATTTGAACCCTGGTCCCCAGAATGTTATCTGGGCCTCTGGATTAATAGTCCAGCGATGATACCACTACCATCACCACCCCTTATATATTTTAAATCACTTCTTTATGTGCAGCATGGTGGCACAATGGTTAGTACCTCACAGCGTCAGAGACCTGGTTTGATTCCAACCTTGGCTGATGGTCTGAGAGGAATTTGTATGTTCTCGCCGTGGGTTTCTGCCAGGTGCTCCGGTTTCCTTCCACAGTCCAAAGATGTGCAAGTTCAATAGACTGGCCAAACTAAATTGCCCCACAGTGTCCATGGATGTGTAGACTAGGTGGAATAGCCATGATAAATGTGGGGCTATGAGTTTAGTGTCGGATGCTCTTCAGAAGGTTGGTGCAGACTCAATCGACTAAGTGGCCTCAACCTACATTGTACAGATCCTATGATTCTGGTCAGATGTGTTATATCACACCTTTATGAAGGTGGGATTTGAATACAGGCCTTCTGGTTTCGATGCAGGAACACTGCCATTGTGCTACAGAAAACTGAGTGTCCGATCCGTGTAGCATCTTGTATTATGGATAAGAAGACGACGACATTTAATAAAGAAAGAATGGTAAAAGGAGAAAAAATTTATGACTGACTTGAAATATTCCCTTCTTATGTATTGTAGGTGAGTCACAACTGTAGTCAGTTCCCAGTTACATCTCACAAAAGTCAAGAGCCATTTGGTGCTCAAAGCTAGCAA
This sequence comes from Stegostoma tigrinum, assembly GCF_030684315.1. NCBI lineage: Eukaryota > Metazoa > Chordata > Chondrichthyes > Orectolobiformes > Stegostomatidae > Stegostoma > Stegostoma tigrinum. The sequence continues at coordinate 22,801,759 of NC_081371.1, read as the reverse complement.
GAGGTTGTTTCAGATAATTTTTCTTTCTTTAAAGTAATTTACCCCAAATCAGGAATTGATTACTTTGTATTTCATATAGCTTCAGAAAATATTGCCCCAGGTGAACAATCACAGTTGAGAAATGAACATATTTGGAAGAGAAAGAAGTAAGCTGCCCAGCCATAGCCTATTGGAATACTATGTGACCCTGCATTCCCAATTCTTAATATTTTGCAACTAATACTATTAAAAGATATAAGAAGGTACCAAAAATGAGTTTGTTAAGACAGTAATTCATAATAGCGAACATGAACTTTAATTAAAGTGAAGAGTAAGCTGCATGGTCAAAACAAGGGAGACATCGTTGGACTGAGACTGAGACACAGTGAGTAACTGGAATTTTGGGGCAATGTGGGAATTTGTGGCAGAGGGGCAAACAGATGCTTTAATTAAGGTTTACTCCAAGAAATAAATTTTCCAGCAAGAGATCAAGAGAGCAAGTAAGATATGGATCAAGATGCCTGCTTATAGTTAGGCCAACAGTGGGGTGGAAGAACTGGTTATGAATAGGTTTAGTCAGTATTTCCAATCTTGATGCTAGGGAGACTAGAATACATGAGAAACAAAGCTAAACAGTATGTTGCGTGGAGCATAGTATAAACCATGAGATGAAAGCGGCATGCAGCATGAGAAATGCAGTTGTTATTGTTAACTTCAATCTGTATATAGTCTAGGTAAACCAATTGAGCATGAAAACTGTGGAGGACAAATTTCTGTACTGTGTTAGGGTTGGTTTTCTACAGCATTATGTTGAGGAACCAACTAAAGGGAATGCTATTTTAGGTCCAGTATTATGTAACTTCCCCCACCTGCATCCAACCTACAACCACCCCACCCATTCTCCCTCCTGCCTCCTTGACCTGACACAACCTTCCGTCTTCTCTCCCACCTATCCACCCCATGCATCCCACTGACCACTCCCTACCTGCAGTCACCTATCACCATCCCACCTACCTTCCCTAGACCCACTCCTCGTTTTTTTATTTCCCTGCTACTTTCACCCTCCCCATTTCTGAAGAAGGGTCCCAACCCAAAAGGACTAATTAATAATCTTGTTCTAAAAAGAATCTTGGAGGAATGTATGCCAAAAGTATGATATTTTATATTTTGTTGTTTCAAGAGTGAGGTAATTCATTCTGAAGTAGAAGTGTTAAATTTGAATAAAGAAAATTATGAAGGCACAAAATATAACTTAGCTGAGGACTGGGAAAGTACATAAAATGGCATAACTTTATACAGGCAATTCATATTATTTAAAAGAAGTATTACATGAATTACAGCAATTATACATTTCTATAAGATGCAAAATCTTTACCTAGATTAGCCACCCATAGCTGATAAAGGAAATTCAGGGTTGTATAAGATTAAAAAAAAAAGCCCATAAAGTTGTCAGAAATAGCAGTAATTCCGAGGATTGGGAGGTTTACAGAATATACCCAAGGGGAGCCAAGAAACAGATACAAACAGGAAAAATAGAATATGAATACAATCAAACAAAAAACACAAAAGTGTCTATAAGTATGTAAAAAGGAAACATGCAGCTGAAATGAATGTTGGGTCCATTATACATTGTCCGAATAATTTATAATAGAGAATAGAGAATAGGCAAAGAAGTTAAGTGATTACTTTGTGCCCATTTTCACTGAGGAATATACCAGAAAACTCTCACAACTAACGATTCCAAGTGGCTAGGGAAAAGGAGGGCTTGAAAGAAATTAGCATTAGTAAGAAGATTGTACAGGAGAAATTAATGGGACTGAGTTTATAAATCCTAATGACAAGATGGTGTACATCCTAGACTGTTGAAGGAGGTGGCTAAAGAGATAGTCAATGTACTGTTGATTAACTTGCAAAGATTCTGGAATGTTTCCTGCAAATTAGAGGAGAGCAAATGATACTCCATTACATAAGAATGGATCAAAAGAAAAACAAGAAAAAAATTTGTTCGCCTCACATCATTAATAGAGAAAATAAGAATTTATGACAAAGGATGGAATAAATGGATATCCGGTTGATAATTATCCATTTGTAATGACCTGAAATAGTCAGCATGGAGTTGCAAATGGAAAATCATGTTTGATGAATCTGTTGGAATTTTTTGAAGATACTAGAAAATTGATAAAGGGGAGCTGATGGATGTAGTATACTTCAGTTTTCAGGATATGTCAAGAATTTGGCAAAGTGCTATTCACCTGAATGGCTCCCTGTTACCAAGGGTCTGTGATCAGTTTGCTCATCTTCCTTGCAGTCCCAATTCTCTCTGCAAAGCTTGCCAGAACCTTGTAATTGCAGGGGCTGAGGTTCCTTAGTTTTAACTCGCGTCCTCATATTTGTCTCAGTTTTATTCACACCCTCCTGTCCCTTATCACAGACTAATTTTGAATCACCTAGACTGAAGGATGTGACCACCCTCTGAAGTGTTCAGGTAATGTTCCCCTTCTCTGCTATGGTGCGATGTCTACTGCTAAGACTCTAGCTCTTCCACTCAGATCTGAACTTGCTGAACAAAAACTGTTTTTGCTTTGGTTGGCGATGGCGACCAGCAGCTTCCAGATCTGACAGCAACACCACGTTGCCCATCCTGCCATCACTATTGTACTTGATTTAATTCATATATTGACCACACGATATTTACTACCCTTTATACTTTAATGTAATAATGTCTTGTTTTTATAAAGTAAAATGAAGAAAATCACTAGTATCAACCTAATTTTTAAGCAGTTAGTTATTGTTAAGAAAAAGGACTAGAAACGACTAAACAAAAACTGAAGACCTTATTTTTACTTCAAAGACTAGAAATATTCACTAGTTCTACTCACCAAACAGCTTCTTTCCCAACAGTTGTGTAATACTATGGTTTACACTCCACTGCTGTTCTTACTAAAGGTCGGTCTCTCAGTCCAAGCCTTTTATCTTCTCCCACTCACCTCTTGCTTTGGGGAGTTTACTTCTTTCAGTAAACTCTAGTTAAAGCACCAGGATCCCACATTGCACCAAATTTACAATTTGAATCAAATTTCCAATAGTATAGTCAGTACAATCAGCCTTTGTCTTACTCTGCTGTAGTGTCAAACTGACCATGAAATGAACGAATCCCCTTACACGTAAAGATCTGTTCAGAGAATCTATGTATCTGTCTTTACTAAGGAAGGAGATGCTGGCCTGATGACGAGAACAGAGGAGGAAACCATCAGTAAAAGGGTTCAGAATTAACAAGTAGGAAGTGCTGGAGAGGAACTTGGAACTTTAAGCTGACGAAGCAGTGGGGTTGAATGAGATGAGTCCAAGGACACTGACGGAAATGACAGTCAAAATTGCAGGAGCATAGGCCATAATCTTCCTGCTGACTCAGGGGAGGTGTCAAAAGAAAGTAAAATTGCAAATATCATGCCTGCATTCAAATAGATATTTTAAAGATAAAACTAGCTACAGATCAGTTAGTTTAATATTAGCGGTGGGAAATTATTAGTGATCTAATTAGAAATCACATGGGTAAAACTGAGTTCATTAAAAAGAGTCAGCGTGGATTTCAAAAGGGGAAATCATGTTCAACTAGCTTGCTGAAGCTTTTTAGAGAATTAATATAAAGGAGATGAAGAAACAAAATATAGTAAACTATAGCTGGATCAAATTGTTTCATTTAATGGTGTTGCAGTAGGTTGTTTTTTTTTTACGCTGAAGATTAGAAATGATAGATTATGCAATTATCAAATAAACATCACCTTCTCTAAACCATTTTGGTTGTTGTTGATCTGTTTATTTTTGTACTGATTAATTAAAATGGCCAACCAAAGACATTTAGTCTGGCCAACAGCTATCAAGATCTTCTTTAATTGCAGAAATCAGATTCAGATGATGCCCTTGGGATTCGATCTGTCATTTATATTGAAGCCTGAGAGGATCAGCAGGACCTCTCACTAGGCTCAATCTATCAGGAATACTTTCTTCCTTACTTTAACAGCTGGACATTGCTTACTATAGATCCCACAGTCATTTTAGTTATGTAGCCTATTGCTAAGGTCCAGCAATTAAGTCTGATCAAGCCTGCCTGCTGTAGCCACCATCCTCTTGTTTTGTTCTCGTATTCAATTTAAAATTGAGCCCTTTTAGTAAAAAGAGACCAAACTATCACACTGTAAAATCATTTTAATATCTGATTAATTGGGAATTGGTATTAGTGAATTGAGTTTTCTGATCCTGCAACTGGAGATATAGGGAAATTTCTGTTGACAAGTTTCAGTGCTGAAGACAAGGTTCTCCTCATTACTCAAACTTCCTGCATTCAGAGGATGACTTAGAGTCCCAGGTTCAGAAACAGGAAGATTTCCTCTTTTATTTCTTATGCTAATGCTTATCTAAATCCTTCTTCAAAGTACGTTCCAACCTTGCACCCTAAACTGAAATGATGATTGAGGTAATTCAACAATTTATTCAAAAGCAATTGCTTGTCTGGAGATGAGGATGTGAATTTACACATTTAATTACAAGGTGAGCAAGATATGGGTGTGACCAGTGCTGGAGAGTGTTATATTTTTGATGACAGTGCTGAGGTCTATCCTACATACAGCCCAATAGAAGTCTAATCTGCTTCAAAACTCTCCTGCTTCAGCTAAACAAAACGTTCACACTCACAAGATGGGCTGCAGTAGTAATAAGTCTTTTAAAACATTTATCTCAGTCATAAAAGAGGTTTCTAATCTTGTAAAATATGAAGGTATTTTATGCCTTGGAGAAGTATCACTGGAGTAACATTTAATGAAAAGTTTCATTTTTTCAGACTGACCTGCATTTATACCCAGGGCATCAAGAGTCAAAACTCGATAGCCCTTCCCCTAGTAATCGTTGTTGAATTGTTTTAATATTGAGGAGAAGAAAAGTAGTGATTAAATAAAAAGAACATTCAATTTAAGTTGAACAGAAAGGAAATTTTTGCATCTAATAAATTCATCAGGTTGACAGTCTCACCAAGAATATAAAGGAAGATTTTGAACATGTTCCAAAACTGGGTTACTTATTATTGTGTTAACTTGAGCTAGATTAGATTCCCTACAGTGTGGAAACAGGCCTTTCGGCCCAACAAGTCCTCACTGCCCCTTACAGCATTCCACCCAGACCAATCCCCTTATAACCCACACACCCCTGAACACTACAGGCAATTTAGCATGGCCAATCCACCTAGCCTGCACACCTTTAGACAGTGGGAGGAAACTGGAGCACCCAGAGGAAACCCACACAGACATGAGGAGAATGTGCAAACTCTGCACAAACAGTCGCCCAAGGAATCGAACCCGGGTCCCTGGTGCTGTGAGGCTGCAGTGCTAACCACTGAGCCACCGTGCCGCATAGAGCTGGATTACCTGGCCCTTGATGAACTTGTAGCTAAAATAGTAGACTTACCCAACTTTAGCGCAGCAATTCAAATCTTCTAATTCTGCACCAGCAACATTCTCGTGATTCACAGACTCAGTTTCACAAGTAGGCATGCTCACTACAGAAACGAATAGATCAAAAAGGAATAAGAAACAAAAACAACAAGATTAATACAAAAGTACTAATACAGTCTGAAAAATAATCAAAATCAAATGAACCTATTGATGCATGATTAACTGCTGAGTGAACTTTTAATTGAATTATAAGCATCAAATATCCCATTGCAGATGAAAAGTTAACAGTACTCAAAACAATCAGATATTTTGAGCAATTTTTTCTAATTAAATACATATTGTTCTTAACAGAAAAAATGATTTTGTCAATCTTCAAGCTAAAAAATATGATGGAAGTACAAACTGAATGAGATAAATGGCAGAAATCTAACCAAAGAGGTCAGCAGGTTTTTAATTACAATAATGAGGATTATTTCACTAAAATACAGAATATTGCAATGAAATAATCTAATTGATCCATTCAGATGAAATTTTAAATGGGTCAACCTCTTTGTTAAAAATGGTAAATGTCATTGGTTTGTTCACAATTGCACATTGTGACAATCTTTTTCAGTCTATAGTTTCTTTGCTAAACATTAAAATTTCAGTGAAATGCAGTAATTCTAAAATGGCCATTTTGAATGAGGGTTGCTGGAAGCATCAGTCAAATCTGGATATCTTGGTAACGAACCATATTTTAGTGATAACACTCAATTTAAATATTGCTTAAGCACTGTATGATACCCGCTTCAAATCTTAAAACAGAGACGTAGAAACAGGTAGCAACAATATGCCCTTTGTGCCTGGTCCACAATTCAGTATTATCATGGTTGATCTTCTGAGCTTAATGCCATATTCCTGTTCTCTACTCCTATCCCTTGATGCCTTTAAAATCTAAAGATTATCTACTTTTTTCTTGAAAATATTCAGTGGCTTGGCTTCCACTGGTTCACTACACTTCAAGAGGAGAAACGTTTCCTCATGTCAGTCCTAAAACACCTACCTCACATCCCGAGACTGTGATCCTGGTTCTAGATTGTCCAACCAGCCAAAATATCCTCCCTCCTTCTAATTAGTCCAGCCCTATTAGTACTAAATATGTTTCAATCAGATCTTGTCTCATCCTTCTAAATTCTCATGGAACCTGCTTCACATTTAGCCACAGAGAATGCATCTGCTACATGTTTGCCTATTCGCTCAACTTATCTAAATCACCTTAAATCCTCTTCAGTCATCTGACCCCATCCCTGGATCTCATGTGGTACACATGGATATGGAATGCAATGCAATGATTTAAGTCATGAAGCCATAATTAACATGGAGACTTGTTGTGAGATAAATAAAGATGGATAGATCAAGAGTGATCTACATTATTCCAGACAGATACAAGACCATTGAAGTGAAGAGTGGTGCAAGGGGATTGTGGTCAGCTGAATGAATGCACATCACCAGAATAAGCTTCCTGATCAAAAATAGTGGATAAAATCTCTAACTTAGAGTGACAACACAGGACATCCACTCCAGTTTTTTATGAAAGATGGTGCAAGTCTGCAAGACAGATCCTTGATGAAATAACATTCTTTGTTGGACTTGAAAGTGAATGTCATACTCTTTATTATAATAGTGCTAAAACATATCTGGAGGTGAAATGAATCCTAGCCCTGTGGTCCAACCAAGAAGAAGCCAACTATTGCTTCATAGTACATTTGCAGCCAGTACCACTCAGCCAGTCAACAGGTACCAACACCTTCCACCCCAACCTTCAGTTCACCTGGGCCATCTCCAGCACATCCCTCACCTTCCTGGACCTCTCAGTCTCAATCTCAGGCAACCAGCTTGTAACTGATGTCCATTTCAAGCCCACCGACTCTCACAGCTACCTAGAATACACCTCCTCCCACCCACCCTCCTGCAAAAATTTCATCCCCTATTCCCAATTCCTCCGCCTCCGCCGCATCTGCTCCCACGATAAGACATTCCACTCCCGCACATCCCAGATGTCCAAGTTCTTCAAGGACCGCAACTTTCCCCCCACAGTGATTGAGAACGCCCTTGACCGTGTCTCCCGTATTTCCTGCAACACATCCCTCACACCCTGCCCCCGCCACAACCGCCCTAAGAGGATCCCCCTCGTTCTCACACACCACCCCACCAACCTCCGGATACAACGCATCATCCTCCGACACTTCCGCCATCTACAATCCGACCCCACCACCCAAGACATTTTTCCATCCCCACCCCTGTCTGCTTTCCGGAGAGACCACTCTCTCAGTGACTCCCTTGTTCGCTCCACACTGCCCTCCAACCCCACCACACCTGGCACCTTCCCCTGCAACCGCAGGAAATGCTACACTTGCCCCCACACCTCCTCCCTCACCCCTATCCCAGGCCCCAAGATGACATTCCACATTAAGCAGAGGTTCACCTGCACATCTGCCAATGTGGTATACTGCATCCACTGTACCCAGTGTGGCTTCCTCTACATCGAGGAAACCAAGCGGAGGCTTGGGGACCGCTTTGCAGAACACCTCCGCTCAGTTCACAACAAACAACTACACCTCCCAGTTGCAAACCATTTTAGCTCCCCCTCCCATTCTTTAGATGACATGTCCATCATGGGCCTCCTGCAGTGCCACAATGATGCCACCCGAAGGTTGCAGGAACAGCAACTCATATTCCGCCTGGGAACCCTGCAGCCTAATGGTATCAATGTGGACTTCACCAGTTTCAAAATCTCCCCTTCCCCCACCGCATCCCTAAACCAGCCCAGTTCGTCCCCTCCCCCCACTGCACCACACAACCAGCCCAGCTCTTCCCCTCCTCCCACTGCATCCCAAAACCAGTCCAACCTGTCTCTGCCTCCCTAACCTGTTCTTACTCTCACCCATCCCTTCCTCCCACCCCACGCCGCACCCCTCTCTACCTACTAACCTCATCCCACCTCCTTGACCTGTCCGTCTTCCCTGGACTGACCTATCCCCTCCCTACCTCCCCACCTATACTCTCTCCACCTATCTTCTTTGCTCTCCATCTTCGGTCCGCCTCCCCCTCTCTCCCTATTTATTCCAGAACCCTCACCCCATCCCCCTCTCTGAAGAAGGGTGCAGGCCCGAAACATCAGCTTTTGTGCTCCTGAGATGCTGCTTGGCCTGCTGTGTTCATCCAGCCTCATTTTATTATCTTGGATTCTCCAGCATCTGCAGTTCCCATTATCTCTGATGCCACTCAGCCAGTCTTGACATTTATGCCTTTGCAATATGCTTGCCACTTTGTAATAAAATTGATGCTGAGTTTTCCTTTTGCACAAGAAAAGAAAACATCAAATGCACAATTTGTCCTCATCACATTAAAGAGATGTGTGGGTTACTTTTATGGATATCACTGTTTATCAGAACACAATCAGCAAGTGCGCTGAATGGAATAGGAAAGGTGAAATCAGTGGAAATCTTAATCACCAAACAATCACTGCAACATTTTAGAAGTAAAGGATATAATTTGATGTTTAGCAATCTCTAAATAAAGAACTAGAGACACTTGTGGACTCTATGGACAGGTTGGATACAGAAGTGTGAAACAATCCAGACGTCAGATGTTTTGCCACCAAACTAATATTCATTGTGCAAACATATACATTGTGCCAGTTTACGGGCTAAATTATGATTGCGATATTTTCAGAACATGTCAAAAATTCCATCTCCAGAGAACCAGCAAAAATTAGAAAATGATGTACTTGTCATAGATGGACACACTTCTTCCTATACTATCAAGCCTAATGGAGTTGAGTATTGTCCATGTATGAAAATTTAGAGGGCACAAGGATGCCATTACCTTCTCAGCAATTTGTCTTGCACTGAAATTTGCTTGAATGTAGATTGATCAACTGTCACAACTTTGAGTCAGATGATAATGTTTCACTGATTTGCACATTTAAGACAAAATATGTAAGTACGTAATAGGTAACAAATAAGTAAAATAAAACAGGGAAAGAAACATATCACCTCAAACCCTCATCTCAACCACCAATCTCTATTATGAGTGAAGGGCTGTTTACAGCTAAATGATTGCACATTGGTATGTTGGATGATAAACATGTACAAATTTTTCTCTGAATTTCAATTGTCTTTCCTGGAATAAATGGTTGACTTCCACCTCAGCAATGGACATAAAACACCTATATAAGTAAAGTCACCATAAATCCAACCTCCACAGGGCTGCCCTCTTAGAGGGTGGTGGTGGTTGAGCCTGATGGTCAACACACTTTAAATAAGGGGAGAGGTTGAGAAGGACACCCCTTCACAGTAACCTCAGCCATTGTGAGAATTTAACCTACGCTTTTAGCATCACACTACAACACAAACCAGCTGTGTAACCAACTGGACTATCTGTTGTACATTTTCAGGTAAACAAGGCTATACGCCAGGTGCAGAAAAGTGTTACTAGACTTGTTAGGTGGTTGTCTTTGACTGGTGCAGATGTGTTGGGCTGAAGGCCCTATTTCTTAGAGGTCCTCAATGAAGTATCTTTTAACCATTTCTTAGACCACCAAATTCAAAAATTCAGTAATAGTGCTCATATGACAGCACTGCTAGTTGAAAGAAAGTCCATAAAATCTAGTATTTTTCATTATGTTTGGAAAATCTTTGATAACACTCACTATTCAAACTTGTAGCTTTTGCTTCTGATGTTTTTAAAATATTGTTTCATTGGTTTTAGGGACTACCAAGATGAGAACGCAAAGACAGAATATATTGTTTAATCGTGACTAGCTGTTAAATAGTTTCCAGAAGGAAAGACTGGCCACCTCAAAAATAAGGGTTAAGGTATTGTTGCATGAGCTAATGTGAACTTAGGCTAAGACAGGTAAACAGGCTTTGGCTTGGATCCATCGAGAGCAGGGAGACTTTATTCTACAATTATGCACACAAGAATGCATTTGGGAGTGCCTTATTTAGGAGATATTCGATTGGATGTTATTGCCATCTCTTTCTATGATATGTGTATTGTGTAGTGTAGAGAGTAGTGATTGCAGTGAAGACATCGAGGTAGATCTCACTGAATGAGTTCCCTGGTTGGAGGAGCTAGCCTACTAACATAAAAATGACTGGTGATGGAATATTGACCATCATGGAGGTATTTCACAAAGCATAACTTCTAAATGTTGTCTAGTATGTTGAAGGGTAGTCACCTTCCAATCTTTTGAAAAAAGCATTGTAAACAAGATGTGGTGTATTGCATTTCTGAAACTATTTACAGGTTAGATGAAAAGGCTCTATATTGCTACAAAGGCTGTTACAAAGATCCAGATTTTAGGTCTGTCTTTCACACAATCTCTCTAAGTCCTCATGACATTGCCACAGTTGTTAATGCTTATTGCATTCAATCAAGTGGTAGCCCTTTCAGATCTTTCCAGCCCAATAAACAACAATAGTTATGAGTGTTCAGTGCTAACAGAAAAAATATTGGATATTTCTGTCCTGAAATGAACACAGTAGAGACAGAATGACAAATAAAATGGCACAGATGGCCAACATACTAGTTTGCTAAACCTATTCCCGACTTTGCTGACATTCAGAGTGGGATGGGGAGCAACTAAAGTTATCTACCTTGTTAATTGGCATTGCTAAGGTCATTACGCAGCTGTGAAGAGCTGCTTCTCCTGACATCTTGAGATTTTCTTCAGAAAAAGTAGCTTTAAGGAGCTCAATTAAACTGATGAGCTTCAGCCTGGCATAAATATGTGGCAGTGTAAAGGCAGAAACAATTTTATTTTGTAAACAAATTGCAAGTTTCAACAGAAAAAGCAGCAATGGAATTTTATTAACTGATAATTTGTGATCCTACCTCAGGTCCCAGCTCTACATTTACCCTGGCCACTTTGAAGGTAAAGATCTTCTCAGCTGCCAATTTGGCCAGAATCTGGCATACTTCCCTGCAGACTGGCTTCCTTAATTCACCCCACACCCAGCCACTAATTGTGTAGCAGTCTGTTTAAAGAGTCATTAAGACCTGATCTGATGAAAATTTCATGATTCAGAAGGTTGGAAATAGGAATGAAAAGGTGAGCTTAGTTTGACCCTGCCTAATGGCTTCTGCCTTACACAGGAAAATCCAGTCCAGCTGTCAAAAATAGAATATGTTCAATTCTTCAAGACTTCATGTTGTTTTATAATGACACAATGTTTTTAAAAACAAAGTTAAATCCATAATTCGAACAAAACCTGATTTGAAATAATATTATTTTATCATAAATAATTACATAAAATTTAATTCAAACCCACTGAATGTTTTGACTCTTGAAACAAATGCACAGGAGAATACAAGAGAGATGAAAATAGTGGAAACCATTTTGTCCAACAGGTATTAAACATAAATCTGCCTTGCACTGAAATATAATTAGGAGGAATTTTGTCCTGCAGTGGTAGTGTCACCACCTCTAAGTTTAGGTTCAAGTCCCACCTGTTCCGGAGGTGTGTAACAACAACAACTCAGAACAAATTGCTTAAAGAAGTATCTCTGTGCTCGTACAATATTGTTAGAGAGAGGAACTGTCATTAATGCATTGTTTAATTGTGGCTGGCTGTTGAACAGTTTCGGAAAAATAGACTGGCCACATCAAAAGTAAAGATTATGGTATAGTCGAACTAGGTAATGTGAACTTAGGCTAACATATGACAATATTTTGAGGTAGAAAGGTTTTAAAACTTTAACAAATTTTAAAATTTTTAAACAAAGTATGTAACAGGCTTGTCATTTATGGGGGTATCATATAACTATTTTAAAATTAGATTCTGTAGCGAGTTTTGAAGTCTTGTAGTTATTTGATATTCTTATACAGATCATTTGGACATCTGGGACAATAGCTTATTAATAGGAGGTGACACTACATACTCTAAGTATATGCGTAACTTGCTCAATGCTGTGACCTTATCTTGGCACTGATCTATTTAATTAATAAGACAGTCAAACAATTACAAAAGTGATAAGAATGAATCAGGAGACAATGTAATGTAAACTGTGATGTTTATATATAATGTTTTTTGACATCTGTTATTAAGTTTGGGCTTTTGGTTTGAGTCAGCAATGTGTGTTTTCTGTGTGTCTGAACATATTTAATTTTTAAGTGTTTTTGTAGCCATGCTGATTTCTTTTAAATTTGTTTGAAGTCTAGCTTTAGAATTAACAATTTTTTCTGCACTACTAATGGAATTTTGTTCACCTTAAATTATTTACCTTGCTGAGTTACAAAACAATGAGGGCGCAAAGTTTGTCAGAAATTCTTGGAACTTGTATTTTAATCTTAAGGGAAACACCCATAGATCACAAAGAGAGTTTTTGGTTTTTTTTCCCCCCGGTTCTTTCACAGGCTATGGGTGTCACTGGTTAACATATTGCCTATTCCTGATTGCCCAGAACATAGTGAAGAGTCAACTGCATTACCATATTTTTGGAGTCACATAGGCCAGATCAGGTAATGACAGCAGCTTTCTTCCCTAAAGGGACATTAGTGAACTAGGTAGTTTTTTTGTATGACAATCAACAATGTTTTCATGGCCTCTTAATTTCAGATTTGATTTCTAATTCCAGCATCTACCATAGTGGGATTTGAATGTTACCTGGGTCTCTGAATTAATAGTCAAGCATTAATACCACTAGGCCATTGCCTTCTCAATGACTCTGCCTCCATTTACGTCTAGGGAACAGTATTTCAAAGATTCAGGACACTCTGCAAAAATAAAATCTACTAATATCCATCTGAAATAGATGATGATCCCTTACATTAAGTACTGTGTCCCTTGTCAACCCTGCTCAGGAACTTGCATATCTCACTATGTTCATACTTATTCTTCTAAACTTCAACAGATACAAGCCCAATCTATTCAATCTTTCTGTGTAAGATAAGGCCCCTCCTCCCATTCCAGGTATCTGTCAAGTGAATCTTCTCTACTGCTTCTAACACATCTATGTCCTTTTGCAAATTAGGAGACAAAAAGTGGACACAGTCCATTAGATTTAGTCTCACAGATGCCCTACATAAATGCCTTGCTAGATTTCCACTTTTATATTCTATTCCCCTTGTAACAGATGAGAACATTTCATGTGCCACCTAATCACTTGCTGTACCTGCATACTAGCTTCATGTGATTCATGCACAGCGTATTCAGATTCCTCTGTACTTCAGAGTTCTGCAATCATTTTTTATTTAAATAGTATGCTGCTTTACTTTCTAACAAAGTGGGCAAGTTCACATTTTCCTACATTATACCCCCATTTGCCAATTTTTTTGCCCACTCACTTAACCTATTTATATCCTTATGTCCGTTCTACAATTTACATTCCTGTTAATCTTTGTGTCATCAGAAATTTCCGCAATGATATATTTGGTTTGTCTTTCCAAATCATTAATATAAATTGTAATTAGTCAAGACCCTGGCTTTGACCCCTACAGTAGTCCACCAATGATGCACTGGCAACTTGAAATGGGCCATTTTCTTGCTCTCTGTTTACGGATCGTTAAATCATGCTCCTGCCACACTGTTGTGTTAATCCTTCTATTATGGGCTCCTATTTTTCACAGTAACCCTTGATATGTAACCATGTCAAATGCCTTCTTAAAGTCTAAGCATAATCACTTTCACAGGTTCCTCTTTATCCATGTTATTTGTTGCTTTCCCAAAAGTCTTCAGTAAATTAGTCAAACATGATTTCACTTTCACAAAACAACAAAAGCTTTGTCCGTTGCTTTGTAATTTTCTAAGGGCCCTGTTAAAACCTCTTAATAGAAGATTCCAGCTTTTACTGAATGAATAATATTAAAGATCATAGCCAGTAATTTCCTGACTTCTGTCACCCACCTTCTTGAGTAGAGGACTAAAATTTCCTATTTGCCAATGTGATTTGATATTTCCAAAACCTAGGCAATTTTGGAAAATTCAATCTAATGCCCCTCCTATTTCAGATGTCACTCTTAAAATCTTTAGATATAAGCCGTCAGAATTTGGGGACTCCTCAGCTTTTAGACCTAATAATCACTTCTGTGCCCTTTGCCTGGTGAATGTATTTGTTTCAAGGTCTCCCTGCCTTTAATCTCCTGACTCACACCAATTTTTGCGATGTTATTTGTCTCTTATGTAGTGAAGACAAATGCAAAATTTCTTTTAATTAATCTGCCCTTGCCTTATTTTACACAGTTACTTCCTCAGACTCACTTTCTATAAAACAAACACTTTACTTACTCTTTCTCTTTAAATTCATTTGAAACTCTTACTGTCCATTTTCTGTGCTATGAGCCATCTTTTCTTTGTATTTTATTTTCCCCTTCTTTATTCATCATTTTGTAATTCACTGCTTTTTTAAAATATTCCATTCAAACTTCTGATTTCCCCATTCATTGTTGCAGATTCATATACCTTTGCTTTCAACTTGATTCAATATTTAACTTGCTTAGTTATCCATAGATGATGTGTCCTTCCCTGGGACTCTTATTCTCACTGGGTTGTATCTTTTCTGCATATGCCTGCCACTGGATATCTATGAACCAACTTAATTTTCAAGCTCATTTTCGCTAGCTCTGATTTTATGCCCTCATATCTGTTCTTATTTTAAGTTTAAAACACTAGTCTTTGATTCTTTTCTCTCCCAAACTGAGTGTGAAGCAGCTTGTCCTTCTATTAAGAGATTAAGGGGCTATAGTTTTAATTCCAGGTCATTGTTTAGTTTTTAACCAATGCTGGTCGTTTTCCTTAAGAACAAACTTTGTTCATAATAAGCAGATTATTTTGAGTTAATTAAATATTAATTAATTGAATTGAATTAATTGAAGTAAAGGCATTTCATTTATTCTACATAGTAGTATGAAAGGCAATTCGATATTTTGGTAACTGAACATTTACAATAATGGTGTGACAAGCAGAGTCCTGATCTTTAATCATAAGTGCATTCCTCCTGCCACAGTTGTACCAATATTGTTCTGGGAATGTTTTCAGGATCAGAACATTTTAAGCATTAATTGGTTCTAACCTAACCAATTCCAGTGAGTTTTGAGAAGATTTGTAGCTCAGGTTGACTTTCTCGATGTGAGTTTGCTCGCTGAGCTGGAAGGTTAGTTTTAGATGTTTTGTCACCATTCTAGGCAACATCCTCAGTGAGCCTCTGATGAAGTGCTGGTGTTATGTCCCACTTTCTATTTATCTATTTAGGTTTCCTTGGGTTGGTGATGTCATTTCCTGCATTGGTGATGTCATTTCCTGTTCTTTTTCTCAGAGGATGGTAGATTGGCTCCAAATCAATGTGTTTGTTGGAGTTCCAGTTGGAATGTCATGTTTCTAGGAATTCCCGTGCGTGTCTCTGTTTGGCTTTCACAAATAACATTCACAATAGGAGGAAAACTGCCATTCCTAGATATCACAGTAGAGCGAACAGTCAATGGGGAACTTCAAACCAGCGTCTACAGGCAAACAACACATATGGACCAAATACTGAACTACAGGAGCAACCATCCCAACACCCACAAACGAAGCTGCATTAGAATTTTATTCCAACGAGCCACCACACACTGCAGCACAGAGGAACTAAGAGCAGAAGAAAATCACCTATACAGCGTATTCAAAAAGAACGGGTACCCAATGAACACAGTCCGCCGATTTCTCAGCAACAAACCCAAACAAACAGACAAAACAGGCCCAGAAACCATAACCACTCTCCCCTACAAAGACATTTCTGAAATGACTGCCAGACTACTCGGACCTCTTGGCATCAGGGTAGCCCACCAACCCACCAACACCCTAAAACAGCAGCTAATGAATTTAAAAGACCCTATACAGACAACAGGCAGAACGAACGTCATCTACAAAATACCTTGCAAGAACTGTGACAAACACTACATTGGACAAACAGGCAGAAAGCTAGCCATCAGGATACATGAGCATCAACTAGCCACAAAACGGCATGACCCACTATCACTAGTATCCTTATATACAGATGAGGAAGGACACCACTTTGATTGGGATAACACATCCATCCTAGGACAAGCCAAACAGAGACACGCACGGGAATTCCTAGAAGCATGGCATTCCAACCAGAACTCCATCAACAAACACATTGATTTGGAGCCAATCTACCATCCTCTGAGAAAAAGAACAGGAAATGACATCACCAACCCAAGGAAACCTAAATAGATAAATAGAAAGCGGGACATAACACCAGCGCTTCATCGGAGGCTCACTGAGGATGTTGCCTAGAATGGTGACGAAACGTCTGAAAACCTTCCAGCTCAGCGAGCAAACTCACATCCACTAACCAATTCCAGTTAACAATTTTTGAATTTTCAAGGACACACTTCATCATTCATCCAAAACTCGTATATACTTATATTCTAGACATGATGAAGTGTCATTTTACCATCACTATACACTTGCTTACCTCCACTGGCTCAATATAGGACAAAATGTTTTAACTTTAAAGCTCTCAATCTAGCTTTCAAATGCCTCCATGGCCTCACTACCAGTGGCTGGTTGAATGACAGGGAAAAATCACGAGAGGAGCCCAATACTTTCCCATTTATAATCAACATTGTCATCATTGAGAAACACTCAAGGGCAACTTCCCAACTGGCCAGTATTTTTCCTGTGTATCAGGAAGGCATGGCACTGCATAGCATGGTAGCCAGAAAAATCCTTGCATCATTTCAGCTGGCTCCCATGGAGGAGACAATCCACTGTGGCTACTACATAATCCAAGGTCAGGCCCCCATAATAGGGATAGCTGACCAGCAGTTAGAGAACTGTCTCCAGATTATGATTCATCCAACAACTCCCACAGTGATTGAAAAAGGAGCCTGACTGCCTGCCACCAGTTTGCTTAAAAAAAAACTTGCCTTCATCTTCCAGGGCATTTTAACGTGAATTATTCTGCAGCCTCCACTCATCATTCCACCCATCAAAGCGTTGAATATAGTAGTTGGGAGGTCATGTTGTGGCTGTACAGGATATTGCTTCGGCCATTTTTGCAGCATTGCATGCAATTCTGGTCTCCCTCCTATAGGGAGAATATTGTGAAACTAGAAAGGGTTTAGAAAACATTTAAGAGGACGTTGCCAGGGTTGGAAGTTTTAAGCTACAGAGAAACACTGAATAGGCTGGAGTTATTCTTCCTGGAGTGTTGGAGGCTGAGGGGTGACCTTATAGGGATTTATAAAACCATGAGGGGCATGGATAGATAAATAGACAAGGTCTTTTCCCTGAGGTGAGGGAGTTCAAAACTAGAGGGGCATACATTTAAGGAGAGAGGGGAATGATATGAAAGGGGCCTAAGGGGCAACTTTTTCATGCAGAGGATGGCGTCTATATGGAATGAGCTGCCAGAGAAAGCAGTGGAAACTGGTAATATTACAGCATCTAATAGGTATCGGAATGGGTATGAGTGGTATAGTTTCAAGGGATATGGGCCAAGTGTTAGCAAATGGGACTAGATTTTAATAGGATATCTGGTAGGCACGGCTGAGTTGGACTGGAAGCTGTTTCCACGCTGTATGACTCTATACAATACTCACCACAAACTTAAGGCTCACCAGTTAATAGTTCCCTGGCCTTTCCTTTCAGTTTTTCTTAAATAATGACACCACATTAGCTAGTCACCAGTCATCCAGCACCTCACCTGCGGCTGTCAATGACACAAGTATCTCAGCAAAGGGCCCAGCAACCTCTTCACTAGCTTCCCACAAAGTTCTGGGAAACACCTGATCAGGTTCTGGTGATTTATATACCTTTATATGTTTTAAGACCTCAATAACTCCTCTTCTGTAATATCAACACTTTTGAAAACATCAATTATTTCCCCAAGTTCCACGTTCTTCTCTAAAATGAATACTGACACGGAATATCTCACCCGCCTCTCGTGGTTCCACAAATAGACAGCCACATTGATCCCTAGTTACTCTTTTGCCTTAACGTACTTATAGAATCTCTTTAGATTCTCCTTAATTCTATTTACCAAAGCTATCTCATGTACGAATTTGTCCTCTTAAGTATACTACTGTCCTTATACTCCTCTAAAGACTTACTCAACCCCAACTCTTTATATATGATATATGCCTCCTTTTATTGACCTGAACCTCAATTTCTCCAGTTATCCAGCATTCCCTACACCTACTAGTCTTGTCCTTCACATTAAAAGGAACATCCTGTCTCTGAACTCTCAGTATGTCATCTTTAAAAGCCTCCCATTTCCCAAATGTCCCTTTATGTGCAACTAGCCTCAATGGTTCAATGGGGAGGAATTGCCTTGGAAGTTCTCAACATTGACTCCAGGCCACATGAAGTCTCCTAGTATCAGGTCAAACATGTGAAATGAAACTTCTTTCTGATTATCACCTATTGCCTGCCTTCAGCTGATAAATCAGTTCTTCTCCATATAGAACTTCAATTTGAAGAACCACTTAGGGTGACAAGGGCACAGACTGTACTATGGCTGGGCAACTTCAATATCCGTGACCAAAAGTGGCTCAATTGCACTACTGTTGACCGAGCTCGTTAAGTTCTAAAGTATATAGCTACTAGACTGGGGCCTGTGACAGGTGGTCAGGGAACCAATAAGACAGAAAAATCTACTTAATCTTGTGATCACCAATCTTTACACATGCCTATGTCCATGACAATACTGGAAGGAGTGGCCACTGCACAGTACGTGTGGAGACAGTCCCATCTTCACCTTAACAATATCCACCACTGTGGTTATGTGACATTATCACCATGCTAAATGGATCAGATTTCAAACAGATCTAGCTACTCAAAAAAAGAAAATGGCATCCATGAGACACTAAGGACCATCATTTTTGCATTATGTCTCATGGTCATAATAGCAATATGCCATTAACAGATAGCATCACTGTGTCATAGTATGCGACCTGAAGGTATAAAGGTCTCATACTCCATCTTACTTCGGATCATTTGAAGAATGACATTCTACTGGAGACATGCTGCTTTGTTGTAACCAAGTAGTATAATTTTGGTCCAGATACTTACATGCCTGAGGAATGTAATGTTAGTGCAGAATAGTTGGTGGTAATAAATGTTTGTTAGAATCTTCAAAACCATAATATCCATGTCCAATTTCCTTTGTTACCAGCGATAACATACGCATTGCCACTTCAAACAAAACACTCTATTGGAAGCAAACTCACACCATTGTAGCAATATTCTGATGCCAGACATTTGGAAAATTAATTGAAGATTAATTGGACGGAAGAAAATTCAGACAAAGTGAAAGCTCTCACCCTTTAATAATATCAGTTTATGTGAGCACTGACAATGGTACATATCAGTACACATGGCATTATTCACCAAGAAAACAATTTTCCTTTTGTTGGAATATAATTTTTTACAAGGAGAAAAAGAGAAATTCTAAGGTTGCCTTAAATCATTTAGAACAAAGGCTGAAGTACACTTGGGCTAGGGCATAAAGTCATTGCAATGCAATGCATAAAGCTGGGATGCTCTGCTCCTGACAATTCAGATACAAGTAACAGTCTTTGATAACAAAGCTGCTACATCTGTTCTTAAGGCTCAAGCAGTTTCAAGTTACACTGACTGAAAGTCAAGGTCACACGGAGTAAAATGGTACAGTGTAAGATTTTTAAGGCAGTCTCATGGATAGTAGAAACTTCATTATGGAAATGGACATTCAATGACTCATTTACTAAATTAAAACTACTCTATTTTATGGTTCAAACAATACATGATTGCAAGAAAATAGAAATATAGCTCTAAAAAGTCTTGCTTCTTAATACCAAGGAGGAGCTTTGCAGAATTAATGCAATCAGTCTTCCAATGGATGATCAGAAAGTTTCAGACGAGTCCTGGAAGGTTCTTGAAGGCCAGCTTAAGGTAAAAATGCACTTCAGTGTTAACAGATTCCTACCAACTTTTGTCATAAAGACAATAATCCTAAGAATCAACTAACCAATTCGTCACAAGATGACACAAGATGTCAAATCACAAAGTGTGATTTTTCTAAAGAAGAAATACCAGAAAGGCTCATTCAATTGGAGATTATTTTTACAACAATTGAAGACTTTAGGAGAGATCTTTTGGGCAGGGAATAAAAGGGCCATATTATTGGTGCATTACTTGAGGACTGACAAGTATGAAGCCAAAGGGTCAGGCCAATAACAATTCATGTATTAGGTACAGTCAATCCTATTTCTATGGTCAAAGCATACTGAACCAACAAGATCTCAAATAGGTATGGTTTGTCGTCGTGCCTACCCAGAAGTTTTCTACCTTTTCCGACTATCTGTAAATTAAGTGGTTCCATCTGGAATTGGCCATGCATATGCAGGAAATCGGGTTCCAATGCCAAGATAGATACTGAAACAAAACAGGGGTGACAGATGCCACAACACTAGCAGCAAGACAAGTATTAAGAAAGGTGCACAAATGCATATAGACAAAACCGAATGAAAGGCAAATTTCAAAAGATGACTGAGATTTCCATATATTGTTAACCTCACACACCATGTCATTGGCATAAGCAAGCAGAAGCTTTCACAACTATTAATACATGCTTTGACAAGACAAGACAACACATACTGAAGGCTAATATAAACACAGAAGGCAGTGGTAACATACTATCACTATGCAGCCTGAAAGACATGCTCAGGCATGTGCCGTCCACAAAAAGAACAAAGTACAAATCCAACCAAATCAATTACTGCTCCATCAATCATTAGCAAAGTTGACAAAAGGGGTTATTGACTGTGCTGTGATCAATAATAACATATTCATTGAAGCTCAGCTGGGTTCTGCCAGGGCCACTTTGCCCCCCCAAACTCATTACAGCTTTGGTCCAAACAGAGACAAAAGAGCTAAACTCTAGCGATAGACTGAGATTCAAGCCTGTTGACAACAATACAGTATTTAACTGAGTATGGCTTCAAGGAGCTCTAGCAAAACTAATGTAAATGGGAATCAGGGGAAGAACTCTCCCCTGGTTGGAGTCATACCTGTACAAAGTAAAATGGTTGTGGTTGTTGAAGATCCTGTGTCTTGGTCCGGAACTGTCACTATAGGAGTCCTTCAGGGTACTGCCTAAAACCCAACTATCTTCAGCTGTTCCATCACTCACCTTCTTTCCATCAGAAGGTCAGAAGTGAAGATGTTCGCTGGTAAATGCGCAATGTTCAAGACCATTTGTAACTCCACAGGTACTAAAGTATTCCCATACAATACACAGCAAGGCCTGGATTACATCCAGCCTTGATTTGATAGGTAACAAGTAATATTCGTGCCAGAAAAGTGCCAGACGATGAACATCTCAAAAAGAGAGAATCCAACCATTTCTGATTGATATTAAGATCGTTGAATCCCCACTGTGATAATTTATCATTGACCAGGAATTAAACTGGACCTATCACATAAACATTATTAATACAAGATCAGGTCGGGGGTAGGGATTATGAAGCAAGTAGCTCATCCCATATCTCTCCAAAGTATTTCCATCACCTACAAGGCACAAGTCAGAAACATAATAGAATAACTTCCACTTGCTTTTGAAGCACCAACAGTACTCAAGGACAAGGCAGTCTATTTATTGGCACCCCACCCACCAACTTAAATTTTCAATGACTACATCACTGATACACTGTGTTGCACCTACAAGATGTACTGCAGTAGCTCACCATAGTTCCTTCACCAGCATATAACAAATCTGCAACGTCTCACCCTAGAAAAGCAAGGACAGCCAACATAGGAGAAAAAAAAAGCTATTTGGCCTTTGAGTCTCTTTTGCATTTAGTAAGATTGTGACTGATCTAACAATCTTTTAGTGTATTTTTCTGGCTTTCCCCATCACCCTGATTCTCTTACTGATTAAAATCTGTTTATCTCAACCTTTAATATCACAGTCTCTACAACCCACTGCAGTAAATAATTCCAAAGATTCTTAATTTTAGAGAAAACAATACCTTCTCATCTTTATTTTAGATGCATGACCCCTTGCTCTGAGATTACACCTTCTGGTCCTAGACTCTTCCACAATGAGAATAAAACTCTGTTCTCATTTAAATAATATTCAGCTCTACTATTCTTCCTGCCAAAGTGCATAACATTATATTTTCCCCATGTTATATTCCATCTAAGAAGGTTTTGCCCATTCACTTAACTTATGTATATCTTGTGATGGTGCTATGGCTTTAAGAAGTCTATTTCATTTTTTTTTGAAGAGAGAGGTCTTAAGACAGAGGTGGCAAGCTCTCTATTTGAAGAAAAACAGACAGCTTGAGAAGCCTTGCATTTTTTAAAATGTTGGAACAATAGAAGCAGCATGAATGGGTAGAGTCAGGCTCTCACAGAATCAGGCTTTTAGTTTAGCTTTCAGTAGTTGTTGGTGATTTGAAATTGGTCATGAATGCTATACATATCTCCTGGACACAGTAAAAATCTGTTGTTCTCTCTCTCTGCTGCAGAACTGCACATGAGACAGACAATCTGTTTTACCAAATTTGCCTTTACCGAGGATGTGTTTATGGGATGTTACAATATTGGAACTGTTGCTGTTTGGTAGCTAAATTATCGGTTATTCCATTAAGTTTTCCAATAAACTTAAAGTTACACTCTTTTTGTTAATATTTTAACTTGATGTAAGAATAAAGTGTGCTTTGCTTAAAGCTGAGTAGTGTAACCAGTTGAATTACATCTAGGAAACAGCACCTTACACTTGCCTTTTAATTAGAAAGTTAGGGTCTAGGCTATCTCCTTGATATATCTGAAGGGGGTTTGGTCTGGTCCATAACAATCTGCTGTAGACACACAGTCATCCTCATTACATGTTTTCCTACTTATTTTGATGTCAACCATGGACTTGGCCATAGTATATCCATTTTTCTCATCCAAGTCATTAATATATATTGTAAATATTTATGATTTCAATACTTCTCTCGGTGGCACTCTGCTAGTTAAGCTTGTATCCTGAAAAGGCCTCCTTTATCCCTGCTTTTTATTAATTAGCCTGTCCTCTGCCCACACTAATATACTACTTATAACAACTACTTATATCAAGTAGCAGTAGAATTCCAGCACAATCTGTAATCTCGTGGCCCAGCATATCCCCCATTCAACCATTCCCATCAAGCCAGGTGATCAACCTTGATTCAATGGAGGAGTGCAGGAAGGCATGCCAGAAGCATCAGACATACCTGAAGATGAAGTGTCAGCCTTGATGAAACCGCCAAACAGAACTACTTGCGCGTCAAACAGCATAAACAGCCAAGTGTTCCCACAACCAATGGATCAGATATAAGCTCTGCAGTCCTCCACATTCAGTCGTGAATGGTGGTAGACAATTAAACAACTTACTGGAGGAGGTGGTTCCACAAATGTTCAAGTGGGACAAAGCACCGATGCTTCACCGGAGGCACACCGACGATGTTACCTAGCTGGTGATGAAACATTTGCAACCAGACCTACCAGCTCAGTGAACAGGTCTACAACCTCATCCACAGCCTGAGACACCTATCTTCTCAAAACCTTTAAACATGTATGGGCACAACACCCATAAGCTGGCCGGCAGATGGGAAACAAATGCCATCTGACCGAGTGTGACGCACAATTATATTTCCTGCACGAATACCTCAGAAAGCAGGTACTGCCATAAAGCTTAAGGTATAAACCACCAGTCAACAATCCACAGGCATGGAGGACAGCTGAACAGAATGGCCACAGAATGATAAGGGTTATGATCAACAATGCCCAAAACTGCCACCACAGATACGAGGGGAAAATTGCGTACCACAAAACTCTGTGCTCCAACACAACCAACCAGGAACCGACATCTGTAACTGAAACAAGCCATCAGAACACAACATAAGATCAGAAACAAGAACAGCCCTTCAAGAAAAACAGTCTGAAATCATCCACAATGACATGGACGACACAGATTCATGGATTAAAAACATCTCAAACTGACCACTTATGGACACTGAGAAGACCATCCTAGTACGTGGACTGAATTCTAACTACAGAGACACCAAAAGGACTGACTTCCTGGTTGAGCAGGAATCAACACTAAAGAACAATGGACTCACAGAAGAAGTGCAAAAGACCATCAAACAGACAACAGTTCCAACACTGAGCAAAGGAGGAAAGTGGAACACATTCAACACAGAAGAGAGTGAAGCCCTGGAAAGACTCAAGAAAGGCAGGAATATTGTAGTCTTAGCAGCAGACAAAGGACGCATAACAGTAATCCTCAATAGAACCCAATACATCAAGAAAGCTAATAATACTAGCAGATGCTGACATCTACCAACAGATGGCAATAGACCTGACACTGCAGTCCGGGCAGCAGATTACAACAACCCTGAAGAAATTACCCAGGCCAGAAGACATGAACAAGACAGATTACCAAAAAAATGAAGCCAGAAGAATACAACGCACCCTGATTCTACGGACACCCCAAAGTGTGCAAATCCGGGAACGTCCACAGACCCATTGTCTCACTGCCAAGTACACCAACATATAGACTTGCCAAAGAACTACAACAGAATTTGAAATACTTATTGGAGAACACTACCCACTCCATCCACTCATCCCAAGAATTCCTTAACATCAACACCGGGATAGAAGAGGATGAGATGATGATATCCTTCTATGTAACAGCAATATTTACATCCATAAACCGCGATCTAGCCAAAGAAACAATTGCACACTGCTGGGTGAACCATGTAAAGCAGTCAACCTAGCATACCAACATCAATAAGGGTACCATGATAAAACTGATAGATCTGTGCCTCACAACCCACTTCACCTTTGACAATAGCACATACAAACAAATCAACGCAACACCAACTGGATCCCCAATATCAGGACTGATTGCAGAAACAGTAATGCAAAGGTTTGAATGCACAGTGCTCCCGTTATACAACTGAAATGCTGTGTCTGATATATAGATGACACCTTTGTGATTATTAAGTGCATAAAATTAGAAGAAACCCACCAACACAAACCACATCCTTACCGGAATAAAATTCATGAACAAAGAAGAGAACAACCACTGACTACCCTTCCTGGATATAATGGTAGAATGCAAAAACAATGGGGAGCTCGAGACTGGCATATATAGAAAGGCCACACATACTTACAGGAAAGATGTGGAAGCGTTGGAAAAGGTGCAGTGAGATTTACCAGCACGTTGCCCGGAATGGAAGGAAGGTGTTACAAGGAAACGTTGAGAGAGCTAGGGCTTGGAAAAAGGGTGGAGGTAGCTTTTACGAGGAGACATAGTTTTAAAGTGAAAGGAGGTAGATATCGTGGCAACAGAGATAGGTTCTTTACTCAGAGTGGTAGGGGCATGGAATGCATTGCTGGAGAGGGTAGTGGAGTCGGTATCATTAGGGATATTTAAGTGGCTATTAGATAGGCATATGGATAACAGTATAAAAGGTAGCAGTGGAGGTTAGATAGACCTTAGGTTTCGTGTAAATCTTCAGCACAACATCGTGGGCCGAAGGGCCTGTACTGTGCTGTACTGTTCCATGTTCTATGGGCCAGATACTTAATTACACCAGCAACCACCCCAATGCTCACAACACACAGCTGTATCAGGACACTACTTAACCGAGCCACAACACATTGCAGCAACATTGCACAGCAGAACAGGGGAAACTTATATGGAGTCTTTGAAAGAAACAGATGCCCTAAAAAGCACAATCCGCCATTATGTCTGAGACAGACCACAACTGGAAGACATAACACGACCAGACTCACTAATTACTCTACCATACGTCAAGGACATTTCAGAGATGACCACAAGACTACACAGACCCCGAGATATCAGAGTAGCCCACAAATCGACAACCACCCTACGACAGCTACTGACGATCATACAGGATCCCATACCCAAAACCAGCAAAACTGGGCTAATGTACACTTCATAGGCCAACCAGAAGGAAATTGATATATGGATGAACACTAATTAGCCATGAGACATATGACCAATTCCAGCTTGTCTCACTACACACAGACAACGAGGGACAGGAATTCGACTGGGACAACACTTCAATAATTGCACAAGCCAAACAGAAACATACCAGGAAATTCCTGGAGACTTGGTATTCCAACTGGAACGCCAGCAACAAACACATTGAATTAGATCCAGTGTACAAACCACAGAGAAACAAAATCGGAGGTCATACCAACCACCTAAGCAAACTGAGGCGTATAAATAACAAGCAGGACAGCACACTGATGCTTTACTGGAGGCGCACTGACAATGTTACCTAGCAGAGTAATGAAACGTTTGCAACCAAACCCCCGGATCAGCGAGCATGTCTACAACCTCATCCATAACCTGAACTACAAAATTTCTCAAAAAAAAAATTTAAAAGGTGAGGGAATTCCAGGATTTAGACCCAGTAACAGTGAAGGAATGGCGATATATTTCCAAGTCAGGATGAGGAGTGTCTTGGTGGGGAACTTGAAGGTGGTGGTGTTCCCGTAGATTTGCTGCCCTTGTCCTTTTAGCTGGAAGTGGTTGTGGGTTTGGAAGGGGATTTTGAGGATCTTTGGTGAATTTCTGCAGTACATCTTGTAGATAGTACTCACTACAGCCGTTGAGCATTGGTGAAGAAGAGAGTGGACGCTTGCAGATGTAGTGCCAATCAAGCAGGCTGCTTTGTCCTGGAGGGGGTCAGGCTTCTTGAGTGTTTTTGGGGCTACACTCATCCAGGTAAGTGGGGCGTACTCTATCATACTCCTAACTTGTGCCTTTGTAGATGGTGGACAGGCTTTGAGGAATCAGGAGGTGAGTTACTCACCGCAGCATTCCTAAGCCTCTGGTGTGCGTTTATATGGTGAGTCCAGTTCAGCTTCTGATCAAGGATAACTGCCAGGATGTTGATTGTGGGTAGTTCAGAGATGTTAATATCATTGAATGTCAAGGGCAGTGGTTAGATTGTCTCTTACTGGTGATGGTCATAGCCTGGCATGTGTGAGACGCGAATGTTACTTGCCACTTGTCAGCCCTATCTTCAGAGCAAAGGTTCAAATACTGCATGATGTGTGTTAATTTTTACTTCCAGTATGGTAATTTAATTAATACCACATTTCTTCATTAAATGGGTCACTTCCTTTACACACCTGCACCTTTCCAGCAGCACAGAGACATGCATATTGGTTGAGTCTATTTCGACCAAGTTGAGGGTCACAATCTGGTGAGTACACTCTGAGCACAGCCCTTAAAAGGAAGCAACAACCAAGGTCTCTGATACTCAGAGTACTCTTGGAGACCAGACCCGTTCTGTGTCTCATGCAGAAAACAAGCCTCTGTATTCAGCCATAAGAGACATACTGCAGAGGCAAGGGAAGATAAGGAAGAACTACCAGGAGCCCTCAGCAGACGGAAACACAAGCTGGTGGACTCTGTCCAAATTCTGCCAACTGTTGTGGCTCCAGCATCTAAATCTTAGGCTGCCTGGAGAAGACAGCCACTTTGGTGACACAGGTGAAGCAGAACATGCACAGGATGCCATATGTCTGCTGAGAACTACACAAAGGAATTTCATTTGTATCTGCTGTCCAATTAAAGCTACAAAATCTTTCACACATTTCCATCGAAAACCAGACAAAAAGATTCAGATTTTGCACAGCTAACGGACAGCTGGGGCAACATATATATTACTTCAACATATCACTGTTATTTACTGTCACTTAATATTTCCACAGAATTTGTGCTTAGAT
This sequence comes from Stegostoma tigrinum, assembly GCF_030684315.1. Taxonomy (NCBI): domain Eukaryota; kingdom Metazoa; phylum Chordata; class Chondrichthyes; order Orectolobiformes; family Stegostomatidae; genus Stegostoma; species Stegostoma tigrinum. The sequence continues at coordinate 22,773,570 of NC_081371.1, read as the reverse complement.
AACTATGAGAGCATTAGCCTTGCCATTATATTGACAAAAAATTATGCGCTCTGCTTTTCTTTTGATTTCTACCTGCTGTATCTTTCACCCAGCCAGAAATTAGTTGGCTCTGTCTTTCCACTTCTGTACTTGCTTGTCTGAGGCATTGAGAGAGTGGTATCTTTGAAGTCCTATGTTTTAATCTCTCTCCTACTTCTCCAAGCTGTATTTGCAGGACCAAGTTCATCCATCTCCCTTTTCTTTAGTGACTCTATGGATCATAAACTCTGATTGTTTACTCATTGCTCCAAATCAGAATGTTTCCAGGTCACACTTTAAAACACTCGACCTTTGCAACAGAGAGACAATAAACCATGCTGGAATTACATTTTTGTCTGTAGAAGAGTCTGTCTGTTCCGCCATGCTATTAAAACCTAATAGTATAGTTATATCATGTGGGGAAATACAACCCCAAAAACAGGAGTGTTGGGGAGGGTGAGTAATTAAAGTACTATTTTAGATTGCAATACAAAGCAGTATGCTTATTTACGTGTTTCATGCAGACCACAAGCAAACCTCAGGAATACAATCTAGAATAATCTTGTACTATCGTGATTACACATCACTAATGTCAAGATGCCTAATTTTGACTATATAGATCCAGGCAATGAAGTTGCAAGTCAGTCTACAAGCAAGCAAGCACTCTGGGCTGTATGGTAGATGCTAATATTATTTAAAGGACAATGAAGACAACTTGCAGGTAAGATCATTTTAAAAAACTCGAATGCAATATCTGAAAGCACTTGAGTATTTTGGAGATGTTGTGGTAAAGTTCTGGGTTTGCCACTGTTGCTGTATCCTTTCAGAAATAGCAGGGAAACAGAAGACCTCTTCACAAAGTCTGCAATGAGTACGGGAAAAGTAATGGTATTGTTTTTGTGTCTACATCCTGGGGAGATAAAAGAGAAGTTACGGTCAGGCAAGTCTGTTGATGCCCCATGTCAACTTACAGTCTGGTCTCTTTTGTGTTGCTTGAAGGTGGCTGGATGCTTTTGAACAGTACAGTCAAGCTTAGCTCTTTATTGAACACTATTCCCTCAACATCTCACTTGATTCTTTTACAGCAGGAATAATTGAAGTTCTCAACCTACATTTAGCTGCCATAAAAAGCATCCTTTCCCCGGAAAAACCAAATAACTGGAGATGCCGAAAATCAGAAACAAACAGAAATTGCGAGAAAAAAAAAAACACAGCAAGTCTGGCAGCATCTGTGGAGTTAATGCAGAGTTAACATTTTGGGTCCAGTGACCCTTCTTCAATTCTGTTTGTGTTCCTTTACCTCTGGCTTGGCTGTTGCCTATTCATGTCTCAAGACTAGGCTGTGCTAATCCAAATTTTACTGACTCAGTGCCGATAGTAGCAGATCCAGTTGGAGACTGTTTGCAATGACTTAAAGTTCAATTCAAAGAAGACATTCCAGAAAAATCAGCAAAAACCATAGCAACATCTAAGCAATCAAGGAAGTATCCAATTGTTGAGTAGCTGGTGATGGTCTCTAATTATGAATATTAATTAGAAAACTAAGACATTGCAGCCTTTTGCGATGATAAGCATCCAGAAAGCCCTCACTGATGGACACAGCAGAAACAATTTGATGGCATTTTGAGCTGAAGTACAAATAGACCACACCAGATTGTAAGTAGACAACTCTATGTCATTAATCGATGTTTGATCTTAGTTTTGGAATTCATCTGGCTGATCCAGAAATAGATGACAGAGAAAACCAAAAGAACTGCGGATGTTGTAAATCAGGAACAAAAACAAAGTTGCTGGAAAAGCTCAGCAAGTCTGGCAGCATCTGTGAGGGAAAACAGAGTTAACGTTTCAGGTCCGGTGACCCTTCCCCAGAACTGATGGTGCTGGGAATACGTCTGTTTATATACAGAAAATAGGGAGGTAGGTGGAGTAGGGAGTAAATGATAGGATACAGCCCAAAGAGAGAGAAAGACAGTTGGACAAAGGAGTTGCCAACAATCAGGCTGGGAGGGTGAGTAGTTATTAACAGGAACTGTTAGTCACTAACAACAGGGGGGGGGGGGGGGGGGGGTGGTGTGTATGGCAGGCTATGTGGCAACAAGGCCTGGTGTGTGGGATGGGGGGGGCTGGGACATGGGAAATTTCTGAAGCCTTCCTGCTCCTCTGATGCTGCTTGCACTGCTGTATTCATCCAGTTCTGCACCTTGTTATAACAGGTAGTTCAGGGTTTTTTTTTGCGAGCAGAACGTAGATGTCCTGCAAAACCATCGTGAAGTCTATGCTTCGTTTCCCCACTGTAGAGAAGACCACACTGTGAGCAGCGAATGCAGTAGACTGAATTCTGGGAAGTGCAGGTGAAGTGTTGCTTCACGTGGAAGGTATGTTATGGCCCTTGGATCGTGAGGAGAAAGGAGATAAATAGTTAGGTGTTGCACCTTCGCCAGTTACAGGGGAAAGTGCCGTAGGACTGTGGGTAGGTGTTGGGGCGATGGAAGCGTGGACCAGTGTGACCTGGAGGAATGCACTACATTGGACAAACAGGCAGAAAGCCAGCCACCAGGATACATGAACATCAACTAGCCACAAAACGACATGACCCACGATCACTCGTATCCTTACATACAGATGAGGAAGGACACCACTTTGATTGGGACAACACATCCATCCTAGGTCAAGCCAAACAGAGACACGCACGAGAATTCCTAGAAGCATGGGGGCATTCCAACTGGAACTCCATCAACAAACACATTGGCTCCAAATCAATCTACCATCCTCTGAGAAAAAAAAACAGGAAATGACATCACCAACGCAGGAAAGGACATCACCAACCCAAGGAAACCTAAACAGATAGATAGATAGCGGGACATAACACCAGCGCTTCGTCGGAGGCTCACTGATGTTAGCTAGAATGGTGACGAAACGTCTTAAAACTAACCTTCCAGCTCAGTGAGCATACTCACATCCATAGATGATATAATTTGCTGTAATTCTGTAATTGCTGCTTTACATCCTATATGTGACTACAAATATGCTTTGAAAGTGTGAAAAGGCAAAGACGACTTTAGAGGTACTTCCACATACATTGGCGTAACTATTTTGAGGAGATTTTGATATATTTGTTGCTGCCTTTGTGTTTTCTTTTAAGTTTATCATCTATTTAAGCAAAGAACGCAAAACTACCAGAAATGATGAGATAAAGATAAGTACTGTAGATCATTTCGGGAAAAGGTGGAATTAAAGACTCTTTATTCTCCACCTTCATAAATTATTTTCTTCCTTCTATTCAGAAACTTGGTACCAATGCAATTTGCCCCAAATCTCAGCTAATGTCATTTGAATTAAACAACTCAAATGAAATAAATTAATCCAGTGACATTAACAAAAGCTGCAATTTTCTTCCTCTCTGGATGGACATGCATAGCGACCAGTTTGAGGTTTCCTAAAGTTACACAACTGCGCAACATGAGAAAATTAGCGGTGGAAACTCAGATATTGCTGAATAAAGTCATTTCTATATTGTTTAAATTCTGAGTTCTCTCTCAAGTACATAACTTTGCAAAATGATGGTCAGTTAGGTGTTGACATATCAAATCAGACAGTGTCAAAATATTTGTTGATTCATGTATGTGATGTAAGCAATCAGTTCATATGATTGTTGATGGCCTGCATACTTCCAAACACAGTAATAAGCGTTACATTACTTCTAATATGTCAGTGCCATGCATTGCCCAAATAAAAATTAAAATCTATTTTTAATATTAATATTAATATATCTAGAAGTGAAATGATATCACTTACAGTTTCTGGGTTTATCTTCATCCATTCCCTCATCTTCATTGTCTGGATCTATGTCTTCGGCTTGGGTAATCCAGTCCAGGTAGCCTTTGAGATCTTCCTCTAACTGTTGTTTCTCCCTTAACTTTTGAAAATCCCCTCGAGCTTTGGCCTTCTCTCTCTCTTTGGAAAACTCTCTATTTCCCACAAAATATAGAAGACATGATTTAGGTGACAGAAGCCATTCATGCAATTTATCTGATTAGAGCAAATTATGCTGATGCACAATCTGCATAATTTCCCTTTATCAATCCCAGCTGTTTTATAGCCCAAACCACACTCTGTTCCAAGCAACACAGATCTATTGATGTTGGAAAACAAGCACATACGAAATTGGAGCAAGCCTGTCCTTCCATTCAACAAGATCCTGGCTAACCTGCCACTGGCTATAACTCCTCTTTCGTGCCAGCTCAGCATAGTTATGAACTCCATGTTATTTCAACAATCAATCAACGTCCTCTTTAAAAGTTTTAGTCACCTAGCGTTTACATTTTGTGGTAGAAAATTCCAGACATTCATACCCCATCAGAAGAACTTTCTTTGCATCTCAGCTTGAAAGAATTGTCCCCTTACTCTGTAACTATGTCCTGCAGATTAAATTCTCCCTTGAGTGGAACAATTTTCTCAACATCTAACCTGTCAAGCCTCTGAGAATCTTGAACATTCCGATTAGATCAGCCCCCATTCTTCGAAACTGAAAATAATAAAGGCCTTATATGTTTAGCTGTCCTTGATAGGTCAACCCTTTGACTCAGGAATCAGCCTAGTGGATCTCCTTCGAACCGATTTCAATGCTAGAATATGCTTGCTTAAACATGAGGGCAAAATCTATTCACAGTATTCCAAATATGATCTCACCAACATCCTGTACAGTTGTAACAAGAGTTCCCCATTTGTAATCACCACTGCAGCAATAAAGGTCAAAATTCCATTTGCCTTAGTTATTTGTTTTATTTGCATGCTATCTTTTTTGTTTCTCATGCACACAAATACCTAGATTCCTCTGTGCTACATTTTTTTGAAGGCTGTCTCTATCTAAATAACAGTCTGCCTTTGATTCTTCCTACCAAAATGAATGATCTCACACTTTCCTACATTAAATTCCATTTGTACAGCTTCTACCCACCATTTCAGCCTATCGATATCTCTTGAAGATTGCTCATGTCTTTATCAAAACATGCACCCCCATTTATTTTTATATCAACAGCAAATCTGTACACAATTCACCCTACCACCCCTCCTCCTAATCATCCATATAGCTAGCAAATAATTTAGGCCCTCAGACTGATCCATGTGGCAGTCTACCAATTATATCTTTCTGATCAGGAAAAGACCTATTAATTCAGACATTCTTCCTTCTGTGTTTTAACCAATCTTCAATCCATGCTAATGCATTACCCCCAATACTATACACTGCTATGTTGTGTAAGAATCTTTTATCTGCCATTCCCCATTGTTAATTCCCTAGCTGCTTCCTCTGCTGGTCTTACATTTATATCAGATAATCTATTTTTATATAGAGCAGCCCTTGCTCTTTGCCATCATATTTCTTGTCTATTTACCTTCATAATCAATTTTCTCCTTCATAATCAGCTTCTTAGTCACCTGCAGAGTAGAAAAACTCCTATTTCTCTGGCTTACCAACTGTTTTCACAGCTTTGTTTGCCTTAGTTTTGACTGGAATCTCTCCTTGGCCACATTCTGAACCAAAGATCATTGAGGCCTTCTTTTTAAATGAAGTTTTGCCAACCATTGTGAAATATCTGCTAAAATGTCTGCTATAGTTCATCTACTTACTTTCCCCTTAGTCAATTTTCATGCCCACTTTAGACAACTCTTATCATCCCTTTTGATTGCTCCTATTTTGGTTGAGGCCATTAGTTTGAAACCCAAGTTGGCCTCCCCCAATCTATTTGAAATTCTACCATGTTATGACCACTGTCCCCAGAGGACCTTAAACATAAGGTATCTTAATAATCCTACCTCATCATACATTACCAGATCTAAAACTGCATGTTCCCTTGCAAGTTCTGCAACATTCTGCTCTAACAGTCCCTGATGCACTTTACAAATTTGTCTTCCAGATATTCATTACCCCTGTTTGCATTCATTTTAAATGGCTGTCTCCTTATTCTGTAACTATGACCTATAAATGTTCCCCCATTGGTGTTATCCTTGCATCTTTGATTTGTTCAGTCAATATGACCTTCTTACACACCTCTTATTTCTCGATTTCCACATTGTCTGACAAGTATAGCTTCTGTGATTTATGATACTAAACCACCTCCATGCTACTCCATTGTGAATGTAGTGTTTCAAAAAATGAGAATTTTTGGTGTTGTAGTGATGAAATCTAATGTTCAAATGGAGGTGAGCAAGGGAAAAATGGTCATCTAACATATATGTTCCATGATCATTGGCCAAAAGGATTCAGACAATTTATTGACACAATGTAAGCTACCAGCCCTTCAAAATAGGTTATATCAACAAGTGCTCAGGGGTAGAGGGCAGTCCTTTTCATGCACTCCATGTAGGTAGCAATATTTGGTAGGGGTCTTGACCAAATGGAAAATGGACAGGAAGAGGCGGAAGACAACTCAGGGAAGACCTCCCTAACACTTAGGCAAGAGTGCAGGATCTGCTTTCACAACTTTAAACAAGGCCAACATAATTACAGAAAGTTTGAAATAAACTGGCCTACAGCACCTAAATGTGTACTTTGCAGGTGAATAGAAAATACATGGAGTCTAGTGAATAAGTTATAAATTTACAAAGAGAAAGCAACAATCCTTAGTTAAGATGAGAGATGAATGCATATAATGAGGCATGCTACAAAAAGAAACACATAGGAAAATATTGAACAAGACTCTGTGTTACAAGCAGAGAATACAAGATGCAGGGAAAAAATAGAAGAAGCAAGGGGTGCCCTAAGTGAATTAATGCAACAAAAAAGTTCACCTGAACTTTTATAGTCCTTGTATAGCCAAAACTTAAAAAAAAACTGGAGACAGAAATTAGCCAAAAAAGAGCACTGATACCTGCATTCTCTGCTCATAGGATAAGCGATTGATACATGCCGGAAAAGAAAGTGCAAGAGTGGTTTCCCTGGTGATTTCAGAAATTGTTGGGACAATGTAGTTTAAAACAATCTCTCCCATCTCTACTGTAGTGAAACAAAACCATTATGTGTAGTTATAAAAACCACGATTAAAACTGAACAAGAGGGATATGAGGCAGTTACATGTGATGAGGTAAGACAGAGGACTTCACAATCAGTACAACAGGTTCGCAACTGCACACAGATCCCTGCCACCAGCTGAGGGTAAGGCATTGAGGAAAGAACTGCACATTACAACTGATATGAGTTCCAACAAACTTCCCTTCATACTGAAATAGGAGAGATTTACATTCTCAGACCCAGAGTTGGGAAATGATCATTTTAAACAGATTTTCCTAACTGCCTGCTCCCTAAATGTAAAAAGAGAACTGAAACTGGATATTATAGCAAAAGGCATCCTTAGAGAAAATCATAAGAAGGACACTGAGGGAAGAAGTTGTTGATTCCTATAAAATATTAGTTAGTATCAAACAGTCCCCCAGCAGGGGCAGGAGGGTTGATTTAATAATGGGAAATGAGGGAATGGCTGAGGTGATGAACAGATATTGTGTGTTGGTCTTCACAGTGAAAGAAATAAACAACACGCCAATAATCGATAACAAAAGGGCAATGGCAGGTGAGGACCTAGAAATAATCATTATCACTAAAGGGGTAGTGTTGGCAAGCTAAAGGGCTAATGGTACAGAGATCTCCTGGCCCTGATACAGTGCATCCCAGGGTACCAGAAGAGATGGCAGGGGAAATAATGAATACGCTCATGGTAACTTCAGAAAACTTGCTGCACTCTGACAATTCCAACAGATTGAAAAACGTGACACCACTATTTGTAAAAAGATGTAGACAAAGTATGGATAACTATAGGCCCATTAGCTTAACTTCTATTGTGGGGAAAATACTTGAATCTAACATCAAGGAAGAAATAGCAAGATATCTGGTTAGAAATTGTCCCATCAGGCAGACACAGCATGGGTTCATGAAAGGCAGGTCATGTTTAACTAGTTTACTGGAATTCTTTGAGGACATTTTCAGTGTGGTTGACAACGGCAAACCAGTGGATGTGCTGTATCTGGATTTCCGGAAAGCATTCGAGAAGGTGCCACACAAAAACTGCTACATAGATAAAGATGCACAACATTACTCACAATGTATTAGCATGGATAGAAGATTGGTGAAGGAACAGAAAGCAGACTGGGGATAAGTGGGTGTTCTTTTGATTGGCAATCACTAGTGGTGTGTCTCAGGGATCAATGTTGGGACCGCAATTATTTACAATTTATGTAAATGATTTGAAGTTAGGGGCCAGGTGTAGTGCATCAAATTTCACATTTGACTCTAAGATGTGTGGCAGAGCAAAGTGTGGAGAGGATACAAAAAGTTTGCAGAGGGATATAGGTAGGCTAATTGAGTGGGCAAGGGTCAGACAGTTGGAGTACAATGATGGTAAATGTTAGGTCATCCAATTAGTTAGGAATAACAACAAAATAGACTATTACTTAAATGGTGAAAAGTAGCAGCATGCTGCTGTGCAGAAGAACCTGGGTGAAGGTGAATGGAATATTTTGTCTTTAATTGCTCGAGGTTTGGAATTTAAAACAGGGAGGTTATGGTATAGCTGCAAAGGGTGCTGGTGGGGTCACAGTCGGAGTACTGTGTACAGCTTTGTTCTCCATATTCGAGAAAGGATGTACTGGCACTGGAGCGGATGCAGATTCGGTTCACTAGGTTGATTCTGGAGTTGAGGGGATAGTCTTATGAGGAGAGATTGAATAAGTCGGGACTATACTCACTGGAATTTTAGAAGAATGTGGAGGGGGATCTTATAGAAACATATAATTTTATGAAATGATTAAATAAGACAGAAGCAGGGTGGTTGTTTCCACTGACAGATGAGACTAGAATGAGGCGGCATAGTCTCATAATAAGGCGGAGCAGCTTTAGGACTGAGTTGAGGATAACTCCTTCACCTAAAGGGTTATGAATGTGTGAAATTCCCTGCCCATTTAAGGCTACCTCGTTTAATGTTTTTAAAACAAAGATGGATAGTTTTTTGAACAATAAAGGAATTAAGGATTATGGCGAGTGCATGGGAAAATGGAGCTGAATCCACGAAAAGATCAGCCATGATCTTACCGAATGGCAGAGCAGACCTAGATGGCCTACTCCTGCATCTATTTCTTATGTTCTTATGTTCATTGAAAGTCTCAGTTTATTTGAAGACAGGCTTCATGGCTGCTACCAAAAGACTTGGTCAATGGAGGGAGATGTCACAAGTGACATGAATATGGTGACTCCCCAAGCTTCAAGAGCATCTTTTTGAAAGGGTTCCATTCATCAGTCTGTTGTACATTGGGTTTGTCTAACAGTAAAACAGTGGACTGAAATTAGTTAGTCCATTATGCTAACACAGCAATTGGACAGCTCTGTGATAATTGTAGCAACGTTCAACAAATGCTATTGTAGCTGTTGTTGAGGGCCCTTTGTCTAGCAGGAAGTCTAGTTCATCTAAGAAACCAGCATAAATCTAAATTTGCTGTTTCCACTGTAAATCGGTTAGGGTAAAATGCCTGAGATTGCTGAAGTAAACAGGATGGAGAAGGTCCTGGCAAATAGAGTTAGTTCTGCTTCCCACCGCCTCGCCTGTATATATAGAGTTTCCAACCCAGATAAGCAGCATCTAAAGAACCTAGAGGCAGCATTGGAAGCCATGAGGCTTAGACAGGACACTTGGTAGGTCACTGAAGAGGCAGCTTTAAGCTAATAATCCATGGTCTTACAGGAATCCTAGGAAGAGACTGTTTTCTCTCGAATACAATAATTGTAGAAAACCAGTAGAAAACAGATAATGGAGGCCTTCAGCAATTAATGCTAGCCAACTCTCCCCCATAACTATTTTATAGGACCCTTGCCAACATTCCACAAAAGGTTCACCAAAAATCAGGATTTTGCTAAAACAGGATACTGTTTGCAAACCTCAAAGATGCAAAATTGATGAGAGAAAAGTTATAAAGTTTGGATAAATGTTCGGAAATAGTAATGATCATGTGTTTAAAAAGTGAATTCCTAATTACTGTTTAAAAAAAGCTTTTGTTGAGAAAAAAATGGTTCAACATGTCCAAGACATACTAAGTGGCGCTAACATCCAAGTTGAACATATGTGCATTTGTTCTAGTTTCCAGGAGAAAGAAGTTGTAAACAGGAGACGTGAGTGAGAAAAGTCTAAAACATAGAACAAAATAAAGGCACCTGATGTTTTTGGCCCAGCCCCTTCTCAGATCAGCAGTGTTAACTCTTTCCATTGACTGCTTTTAAATCTTATGACACACCTTCTGTGTGACTAGATGAGTCATATTGGACAGGACATAATTTACAAATATGTTTGGACACCACAGACAGGATCCCAGGAGTTTTACTGAGACAATGTGTTTGAGACTGGGAGAACTTTGTACTGATTGCGATCACTTATGGTTTTATATTGGAGACAATGTTAAAACCATCAAGCCTGGACATAATTGTAACTGAATTTGAAACTTTAAAAAAACTTGATACAAGTTGCTATTTCAAAACACTCAATGGGAAATTTTAATGAAGATTAAAGAAAGAAACAAATTTAAATTTTAAAACCTTTTTGAAACAAAAGCCAATGGAAAACGCCTTGGTGATTAACCTTGTATCAGAAGGGTCTAGGCCCGAAACGTCAGCTTTTGTGCTCCCGAGATGCTGCTTGGCCTGCTATGTTCATCCAGCCTCACATTTTATTATCTTGGTGATTAACCTTGTTGCTTGCAACAAACAACATCCATGTTGGGAAGTGGTCAAAAACAACTCAGGACCTGTCCATGGGAATTGGCCACACTTAACCCACTTCTAACAAGAGTCAGCCTCTAAGAACAGACATGGCATATCTATAATTCACTTACAGGACACTTATGCACTTTAATGCTGCATTTCAAGGTTGCCTATAACCCTGTGCATGCAGGAACATGTACCTAGCTCATAGACTGGACCAGTCTGCATCTCTTGGCTCTTTGCTCCTTGTCATATTGCTCACTCAGTCTACCTGTCTACCTACTTGGATGCTCAAAGCATTCCTGCCTTGCACTGTCATTTTGCACTCTGTACCCCATTGACTGAGGTACCAGGTCTTTATTCCTGAGGTCTTGTCATGTGTTTAGTGCAGACACAAAACAGGACGCAATTACTTCAGTTCTGATGAAGAGTCATTACAAACTGAAAACCTCCTCTCTCCATAGATGCTGTCAGACCTGATAAGGCCCTTCAACCATCACTGCGTTCATTTCAGGTTTCCAGCATACATGGTATTTTGTGTTTTGCCAGAAAGATCATCCTGGTGGTCAAGAGACCTCAGTCAAGTCTTCACTTTCGGGTTCCCAGCACACTAGGCCAAAGGCAGCCTCAAATACCAGTCCACATGTTCAAGGTGGTCAGGATCTTCTCATGAGTGGCAAGTAGCCATAGTGATTCATTAGAAGTCTCCACACAAGGGCTTGTTCAAAACATTGTTAGAAAAAGCTGCAGTCATAGGGAGGGATATTTTACTAGAATGGTATTGAGACTGAGTGGTTAGCTGGGAATTCTGGTCAATGTAGAAAATTGAGGAAAAGGGGAAAAGAGGTGCATTAATGAAAATTCACTCCAAGAAATAAAGTCTCCAGAGCAAGAGGTGAACCAGACAACAAGAGGGCATAGATTGAAAGGCCTACCTGTACTGAGTCAACAGTGGCATGACATCATGAATGCAGGAAAAAGCAACTGATTGGTGAGTAGTTTTAAATGAAAAGTGAAACTCTAGCATTTTTAAAGTGAAAGTTCAGTACTTAGTTTGTGTTTTAAATATCTGAACATTTCCTCTGAGAAATAGCAGGTTAAATTTTCAGACTCAGGCTGTACTTATTCTAAGGGTAACAAATAAATTTTTCTAGATTTATGGACTGGCAAGTCAAAAGAACGAAACAGAGTGTTTATCCTGTGGTATGAGAGAAGATATGAATATCATACACGTCACGGACAAACACATCTGCAGGAAGTATCATCAAATACACAATGTTGAACTCCTGTTTCAGATCTTGAGCAGTAACTAGAGTAATTGCTGTGCATCTGCAAGTCACAAGACTATGTAGACAGCTTGAAGAGGGAGGTGGTCACACTGCTTAGAAACTTAGGCTGAGGGGGAATGGGTGACTACTAGGCAGCCTAATGGAAACAGGTAGGTGCTGCAGGAGTCCCCTGCTTCTATCGTAATTGCTAATCAGTCTTCCATTTTAAAAATGATAATGATAGTTCCTCAGAGAAGAGCAGCCAGAGCCAAACCCATGGCAACGCAGGTGACTCAGCTCTCTAGGATGACAAGGAGAAGAATGTAGTGCAAAGGTTACAGGGGATACAGCAGTCAGGAATCAAACAGGATGGTGTTTTGCCTCCCAAATGCCACGTTCAAAGATGTCACAGGGGAGCTGCAGGAGTTGTGGTCCATATTGGTATAAACAACATTGGGAAGAGGAGGAATAGGTCCTGAGTTAGGAAGGAAATTAAAAAGTTAAACCTCAAAAGCAGAAGCCTCAGGATTACTTTCACTGTCATTTGCTGGTGAGCAGAAGGATTGATCAATTGAATACACGGCTGACAAACTGGTATGGGGGGAGGCTGTGGGATTTCTGAAACACTGGGGCAAGTGCTGGGACAGGTGGGGCCTATGCAAGTTCAATAGATTACATCTTAAAGTCTGGGAATGACATTCTCAACAGTGACGTGCTAATGCTATTGAGGCACAGGAACCTGAGGAGTAATCCATATTGAAAGGAAGTAATGTTAAGCATAGGAGGAAAAAAAGTTGCTAAAGAGGCTAAAAGAAACAAAGAAGAAGAAACAAAGCCCGAAGGTGTAAGCCCCGAAATGTCAGCTTTTCTGCTCCTGAGATGCTGCTTGGCCTGCTGTGATCATCCAGCTCTACATTTTGTTATCTCAAGCATCAAGTATGCTTCAAATGAGGAATTATGTCAAATGACAAACGTGCACTCTACCTGAATTCATACAACATTCACAATATGGTAGACAATCTAAAGGTCCATATGGAGATACATGAGAATGAGCTAATTGCCATTACAGAAACATGCTGCATGGTGAACAGGACTGAGAACTGAATTTTCAAGAATATTTGATATTTAGAAAGGACAGATAAAAAGGAAAAGGAAGTGGAGTTGAGCTCATATTATGGGAATTGAATCAGTTCATTAGTAAGAAAGATTGTCCATTTACAAAAACATTGTGCGGATTCTGTGGAACTAAGAAACATTAAGTGGTAGTAGATATTGGTTAAAGTTATTTATAGGCCATCAAATAGTTGTGGTAGTGTGTGGCACTCATGACTCATGTCATATTTATTATGACATGAGTGAAGCATGTAGAATGAGCCAGAAATTTATCATGCCTATCAACTAAATAAACAAATTATGCACTAAAGCTGTGAAGGTTGAGTCTCTTGAGCATTAGAACTGCCCAAGCAGTATGTTGCGGCACCAACTAGTGGACATGCTATTTTAGATGTAGTATTATGTAATGAAGAAGGGTTAATTAACAATATTGTTGTAAAAGGACCTTTAAGAATGAGTGATCGTGGTATGAAAGAATTTTACATGTTAAAATGAGGCGGTTTGTTCTCAAGCAAGGGTATTTTTTAATTTTGAATGAGGGCAATTATAAAGGCATGGGACACAAATTTGCTAAGATAGGGAAATCCATTGAAAGGTATAACTGCACATCGGCAATGTATCATGTTTAAAGGACAATTACATTACTTGACAGCAACTGTACACTCCATCAAGCTGCAAAAAAAATCAGTCAACTGCAGCTAACAAAGGAAGTTCAGGAACATATAAGATTGAAAGAAGGCCCATAAAGTTGCCAGAAATAACAGTAATTCTAAGGATTGGGAGGTTTAAAGAAGACAATGAAGGGGATCAAAGAAAAACCAAAAGAACTGCAGATGCTGTAAATCAAGAACAAAAAAAAAAGTTGCTGGGAAAGCTCAGCAGGTCTGGCAGCATCTGTGAAGGAAAGAACAGAGTTAACATTCCGGGTCTGGTGGCCCTTCCTCAGAACTGATGGTGGCTGAGAAAACATCAGTTTTCCCAACCACCATCAGTTCTGAGGAAGGGTCACCAGACCCGAAACGTTAACTCTGTTTTCTACTTCACAGATGCTGCCAGACCTGCTGAGCTTTCCCAGCAACTTTTTTTTTTGTTCTTATTTACAGCATCTGCAATTCTCTTGGTTTTTACAACAATGTTGCTGGGATTGGAGGATTTGAGTTATAGGGAGAGGCTGAACAGGCTGGGGCTATTTCTTCTGGAGCATTGGAGGCTGCAGGGTGACCTTATAGAGATTTATAAAATCATGAGGGGCATGGATAGATTGAACAGCCACAGTATTTTCCCCAGGGTAGGGGAGTCCAAAACTAGAGAGCATTGGTTTTAGGTGAGAGAGGTAAGATGTAAAAGGGACTTAACAGGCAATATTTTCAAGCAGAGGGTGGTGCATGCATGGAATGAGCTACCAGAGGAAGTGGTGCAGGTAGGTATAATTACAACACTGGATAGATATACGAATAGGAAGGGTTTAGATGGATATGTGCCAAATGCTGGCATATGAGAGTAGACTATTTTAGGATATCTGGTCAGCATGGATGAGTTGGATGGAATGATCTGTGTCTGTGCCGTATGTCTGACTATGGATCGGTTACTGGCTTTATCATTGGAAAATGCAGCAAAAGAAGCACAATCTTTGAAATATGCATCAGATATTGCCAGCACAGTTAAAAAAGTATTTGGCACACTTGCCTTCATTGCTCAGTCTTTGAGTATAGGAGTTGGGAAGTCAGTTGCAATTGTACAGGACATTGGTAAGGCCTCTACTAGAAATCTGTGTTATGGTCACCTAGTTATAGGAAAGATATTACCAAGCTGGAGAGAGTTCAAAACAGATTTACCAGGTATGGAAGGTTTGAGTGATTACAAAAGGCTGGATAGGCTAGGAGTTTTTCACTGGAGCTTAGGAGGTTGAAAGGCAACATGATAGAAGCTTATAAGATAATGAGAAATATTAGATAGGGAAAATATAACTACCATTAACTCTAAGATGGGGGATTTCAAGATGAAGGGGCACATTAAAGTGAGAGGAGTGAGATTTAAAAAGGATACAACAGACAAATGTTTACACAGAGGGTGGTTTGTGTGTGGATTGAGCTTCCTAAGAAAGTGGTGGATGTGGGTACGATTACAAATTTGAGATGTTGGATAAGTTCATGAATAGGAAAGGAATATTAGCCATGAGCAAACAGGTGGGACTAGTTTAGTTTGGGATTATGTTCAGCATGGACTATTTGGACCAAAAAGTCTGTTTCCGTGCTGTATGTCACTGACCCTTTAGGAGTTGCACAATATTCTGATGGAAGTAGATGCCTTTGCCAGTCTGACTGAGCTTGGGGAACACCACTTAAGTGAAGGTAGTTGCATAGCCTCACTCAGGGTATATCCTAAACAGAGGGACTCTAGGTCAGTGCACAGAAAGACACCAAAACAAAGCCAATTTTCTTCAGGATCTGGGCCAGCAAGAGAATCCCACCAGACCTAAATTGAGTAAAAGAACTCCAAGAAAGTGCACACCCTAGAAAGCCCACCTACATTTGGTTTGGAACAGTTCAATACCTTAATATTCAAATCAGAACCAGTCAAAATAAACTTCTGGTCAAATGGCCATCTAGTTCAAATGGAGGTTTCAGCAATCGCAGAACCAGTCTTTTACACAAATAGTTCTGGACTCCAACCCTTAAGTTTGTACAAGATCTCAACAATACTGCGAATCTGTGTCAGGGAACCTTTATAGATCAATGGTTCAACATTTTGATTCAAAAAGAGCTGTCTGAGTGAAGACTGAATCAAATACTCAGACATTTTTCAGGAAGGTCTCGGGGCATTCAAAGGAGACAAGGTCACTTTGCATGTTGAACAGAAAGCGAATCCACAATTATGCAAGGCCTGCCCAGTGCCATTTGCCTTATGGCAAAAGCCTGTAAATTGAAGGTGCCATCAAACCAGTCCAGTTTGCAGAACGTGCAGCACTGATCATACCGATTGTGAAGCCTGACAGCATGGTTTGCCTTTGTGGGAATTTTAAACAAATGATAAACTGCTTTTCACAGCTAGATAAATACCCAATCCCTCATATATAGTTTTTATATACAAAGCTGGCAATGGGGCTGTCCGACATGAGCCATGCATACTTGCAGTTAGATGAGGATTCCTGACATATGGCACAAATAATACCCACAAGAGTTTGTAAAGGACTGCCATTTTGGGTAGCGTCAGCCTTTGCAATTTTTGAGTGGATGATAGAGTATATTTTACGAGGGTCTACCTCAGGTTGTCATTTATCTAGACAATGTGCTAATAACAGGGAGTAAGATAAGAGTACGTGGACACACTCCTTAAACATTTCTCCATGGCAGGTGTATACCTTAGAAAGGAAAATGCGTGTTCTAGGCAGCCAATTGATCTACTTGGGCTACTAAGTTGACAAGACTAGGTTATACCAAAGGAAGAAAAAGTGAGTGCAATCAAAAGGTGCCCCAGCTCCCAAGTCTGTACCAGAGCTTCGGTCTTTTCTTCAGCTGGTGAATTATTACTGAAATTTCTTACATAATTTGGTCTCCATCCTGGCACCTTTGCATCAACTTTTAAAAAAGGTTAGCCTTGGAACTGGTCATGTAGCCAAGTCATAGCTTTCAGGGAAGTGAAGAACCAGCTATCATCCTATATGGTATTGGCACTCTGTATGATCCCAAGTGAGATCTGGTATTGACATGTGATGCTTCTCTGTATAGCATCAGGGTGGTATTAGCTCCTGGGTGGCCCAAAGGAGAGGAACACCTAATAGCGTATGCATCCAGGATTTTGACTCATGCAGAGAGTAAATCCGCCCAGATAGAGAAGGAAGATTTGGCAGTCATATTTCGAGTCAGGAAGTTCTAACAATACCTGTACAGATGTAAATATATAATATAAACAGACCACAAACCCCTACTAGATTGGCTTAAAAAGGACAAGGCAGTGACACCCACCGCTTCAGGCTGAATTCAGCCATGGGTTCTATACTAAGTGTGTATAATTACATGTTGGAACACTGTCCAGGAGGCAAAGTAGTGAACGCATTGAGCTGCCTTCTAGTGGCAGATACACCACTGGTGGTACTGGAAGAGTCTGTAATGGTGTTAATTTTCTGGACACACTTCTAGTCACAGCTGGCAACATCAGACTTTGGACTCAAAAAGATCTGGTCCTGGCAGAACTGAAACCAGTGGCGGTGATGGTGGAAATCAAAGGGCCATCACAACCAGAACTGAAACCTTTTTGAAACTGGAGAGACCTGATCACAGTAAAGGATGGTGTACTGTTACGGGGAGCAAGAGTGATTGTCCTGTGCAAAGGTCGCTACCAGATACTGGCTGAACTTCACCAGGATCATTCCGGGGTTTTCCAAAACGCAGCTGTTGGCAAGGAGTTATGTCTGGTGCCCAGGATTGGATGCAGACATAGCTGTGTTGGTGGGGCAGTGCCCAGAATGCCATCTCGTGATAATATTCTCTCAAGCTGTTTCACTTGGAGTGGAGGTGTTTCCAGTAAGGGCTGCATTTTCTGCACTCCCCCCACCCCTGTCAACCATCCAATGAATACTATGGCATTCTATCCTGACATCTGAAGATGGTGGGGTCTTCTGGTTGGAGGCTCCGTGGACAGGAACACTTTCCTTTCCATTACGAATTGGCATGGAGGGTGTTGTACTTTGCAGTCCTGTGCACTGAAAGGTTAAGGTCATTCATGGATTTCCAGGCCACCTGTGGGTTTTGTTTTGCAGCTTTGAGAACTCCGTGTTCCACGTATATACTGAGTTCCTGATCTGTGGCAACCCTGTAAGGAGATGGGCAGATTAGAGGACTTCTTCATGAATCTGGTCCTGGATCTGGCTCAAGAGGACAATAATAGGTACAGTTAGCATTCAGTTGAGTGTGTTTTTTGGCCTAACTGCCTGTCCTCTTTTGCAATTACATCTATGATTTGGTGTCCATGGAGAGAAAGAGTAAGTGCATCCTCCAGTGCACTCAAGGCCTTCCATAGTCAATGGGTACAGAAGGAGTTGAAGAGCATCACTAGTTCGCAAAACCATTATTCAAATTGAATTTATAAATTTAATTGGACTTTTTTGTTTACAGTGCCCCTTTAAAAACTGTCAACTGAGCTCGAACTTTTGTCCCTGGAGAGAAGGAGGAAGAGAGGTGACCTGATCGAGTTGTACAAGGTAATGAGAGGCATGGATAGAGTCGATAGCCGGAGACTTTTCCCCAGGGCAGGACTGACTGCCACGAGGGGTCATAGTTTTAAGGTGTTAGGGGGAAGGTATAGAGGAGACATCAGAGGGAGGTTCTTCACCCAGAGAGTTGTGAGCACATGGAATAGTTTGCCAGTGGTAGTCGTGGAAGCAGAGTCATTAGTGACATTTAAGTGACTGCTGGACAGCAGTGAATTGAGGGGCATGTAGGTTAGGTTATTTTATTTTTGGATTAGGATTAATCCACGGCACAACATCGTGGGCCAAAGGGCCTGTACTGTGCTGTACTTTTCTATGTTCTATGTTCTAATTTATTTTATTAGTTTGGGCTAATTTGAAAATTGTAGCTCATTCTATCTAACTGCAACCTAATCTGATGTAGCCCTAAATGAAAATACATCATGGCCTGATTAACATTTTATGATTTCTGAGGTTTACAGTAGCAAGGAAGTAAGGGACATTCACTCAAAATGTCATCTTTCCTATTGACAATGGTAGATATTCGCTAGGCCTGCAAGCTTCACACTACAATTGCCATATCCTCAAAAGGGCATGAAGATTACCAGGAGAGGTCTGATTTGGTACGATTTGGTGGAGGGGTGTGGTGATGGTGGCACTGGGGTGGGTAGGTTCCTGGCACCCAATTCATGCCAAGACTCCATTAACACTTACCTGGGTCACTTTAAATTACCTCAAGATTACTACTGTATATGGGAAAGAGCTTTATCAGGCTAGAAAGTAATGGGATTGTAGTAGGAGCTGCCAAGTTCCTGTGACATTAGCAGCAAGGGGTTTTCCTCTCAAGACACACAGCAATATGGAAACACATGGAGCCTGTGCTGGTTGGGACTTGACCAGTTGGACGATTAACCTCTATGAGGCTCTAATCTGTAGCACCATAGGGAAGGAGTGAGCGCTAATATGGAACATGTGTCTTCACTTAACGTTCTCACAATATCCTGACAGGGAGAGCAAAACGGCACAGAGCAACCCTGCTATTTCTCTTTTGTTCCTAAAGTTACAAGGGAATTGATGTGCTGACTTAACTGCTGAGACAACAGCAGCAATCATTTGGTGTGCATCCTGGACAGTGTGAAGTAGCAGGACAAGAGGCATCATACGGATGGGGAACTAGAGGGCAAAACTGCATCTACAGGTTTAGAAATAGCAATCTGCAGATGAGAGACAGCTGGCGTCAACAATGATTTAAGGAATCCCAAGCCTTTGACTCATACACATGTCAGCTAATGGACAAAGATCTCTTGCTGCATCATCTGGGTAGTAATCCTGGTACCCCTAAAGGGAACAAGCAGGTCTTAAATGTATACACTAGTGGATCACTTTAGGGATATACTGGAGATTTATAGACTCATACAGCACAGAAAAGGCCCTTTGGCCCATTGAGTCTGCACCAACATAACTGCCACTAAAAGTGTGCTAATCTCAATTTCCTGCACTTGAATCATATTGTTGAATGTTATAACATGTGAAGTAGTCATCCAAACATTTTTTTTGCATGTTTGTAAGGTTTCCAGCATCCACGTCCTTCTCAGGAAGCACATTCCAGATTCCCACCACACACTGAGTGAAAAAGTTTTTCTCCAAATCCCCTATGATTTTTCTGCCCCTTACCCTAAAATTATGCCCTCTCATGATTGACCTCTCAGCCAAGGGGTCAATCACAGCTGCCTTCCTCCAGTCCTCTGACACTTGCCCTGTGGCCTGGGGGGAATTAAAAATGTGCATCACAGCCCCTGCAATTTCCTGCTTTTCCTTCCATTGTAGCTCAAGATGCAATCCTTCTGGGTCTGGGATTTGTCTGTTTTTAAGCCCAGAGCCTTCTAGACATCCCATTTCCTATGTCAAATTGTGCAAGTTCCTCACAGTCCCTTTTCCTAAATTTTGTACCTATATTCTCCCTTTCCAGAGTGAAAACTGAAGGGAAGTATTCATTCAACACCGTTCCAATATCGTGAAGCTTCTCACACAGGTTGCCCTCTTGGTCCCTAATGGGCCCTACTCTTTCTCTAGTTAAGATTTTTTTTTGAAAGAATACGTTAAAAGGAAAGAGGTTAAGATTCTCCCCGATCTAGTTCACAAGTCCTTTTTCATGCCCCTGTTTACTCTAATTGCTTTCTTAAGTACCCTCCTGCGTTTCTTGTATTCCTCTATGGCTACAGCTAAATTGCTCCCTTTGGACTTGTTCAAAGCCCTATTCTTTTTTTAAATTCAGTACTAAACAGTCCTAGACATCTAGGTTCTCTGATTATAGGAGCAATACAATTTCCCTCTAAAGGGTACTGTCCCCAGCTCCTTTCTGAATGTCCTCCCAACCTTGTTTCACTGTTGTCTTATCCAGAAGGAGCTGTCCCCAGCCAACTGTGGCCAGAACTTGCTTTATTTTATTAAAATCTTCCTTACTCCAATCCAAAGCCATCTTTTTCCTTGCCTAGAACAAATTTGAACCATACATGATTCCGAGGATGGGTCACTGGATCCAGAACGTTAACTCTGATTATTTTCTTCATTGGTGCTGCCAGGCCTGTGAGATTTTCCAGCAACTTCTATTTTTGAACCATATTGTGTTGCAGTCAGTACTGCCTAAATGTTTCCCCACTGCCACACTGAACACTTGTCCAGCTTCTTTCCCCAGAACCAGATCCAACACTGCATGGTCCTTTGTTGTGCCTTCTACGTATTGATTCAATAAACTCTTCTAGATGTGTTTCAAGAAATCTGCCCCCACTAAACCTTTAACAGTATGACTATCTCAGTTTATGTTCAGAAAGATAAAATGCCCTTGTATAATTACTCAATTATTACGCTTACACACCTCTGTGAATTCTCTACATATTTGTTTCTCTACTTCTTGTTGACTCTTTAAAGGGCTTATAATACATTCCCAGGGAAGTAGCTGCCCTCTTAACTTTCGTAAGCTGTACACTTAAAGCCTCATTTGAGGACCTAAGATATCATCTTTCCTTATTCCAGTCATGATCTCCTTAATTAGACTACCACCATTTTTACACCTTCTTCTGTCTCACTTAAAGATCCTATATCCCTGAATGTTGAGCTGTCTGTCCTCTCTTCCCTCAACTAGGTTTCTGTGAAGGTAACGATATCGTACTTCCACGTGTCAATCCATTCCACTGACTCACTAGTCTTACCTATTATTACATTCAAATTATTAAAGACCATCCAGCCTTGCCTGACTATTTTGACACTCAACATAGCTGAAGTTACTGACTTACTTTCTTTGCTGTACCATGACGGATCTCTGGTATTTCACAAATGTCAATATATAAGCTCATCCTCATGGTCACTGACACAATCGTTACAAGATCCCACCAATTCATTTTGTTCCCTCTTGACAAAGGGAGTCAGCCAGTTCAGGCATTAAGACTTTTGTCTATCACTGGTTTCCCACAGGATCAGCATACAGTTGCACTCACATAGCAATCAGAGTCATCATTAGCTATCACTTGCTAACAAGCATGATTATCCACCTCAGAAATTCCATGTTACTGGTTATAAGTTCTGTCGATTCTTGTGTGACTGGCCCAGCAGAGTTGAATCAGGTGATCATGCTCTCGATGTTAGAGCTGTTAGCAAGCCCGTCCTCCGGGCTGATGTGGAGAATCTATCTCAAACAATGTTGATGTTACTTCAAAGATCTTGAGGTAGTGTCTATGTAGTTCAGGTTACAGTGCTATATAGACAGATCAGAAAGCTGACAGCCAGATACACAGGATATTGGTATTAACATCGATGTCACGGTCATTGAAGACTTCCGTCATTAGGCAACCAAAGTCAGAGCTTGCAGATAGAATGCGATGTTGAATCCCCACATCAATCACAGGCTTCGTTGAGAGGTAGCTTCTCAAAACATTTGGGGGGGATTATTCCATTGATCTTAATGGAGGGATAGACCGGAACCTGACCTGGGACAGGTTTGTAAAGGATTTGAGTCTTCTGGATGTTGAAGCTGAGTGAAATTCTTCAGTATGCTTTTGCGAAGGTACTGAGACTTGAAAATTCTCTAAGAGAACAGAAATGACATTGTCATCCATATACTAAAGGTACCACATTTAAAGGATTTCCTCCAAGGCTGGGAAGGTGCCTAGCAATGATTTTTCCGGTAATGGAGAGCAGGTAGATTCCTTGGCAATTGCCACAGCCCACTTTGTCACCATCAAGAACAGAGACAATGGCAGCATCCCTGAGGTCAGGAGGGATTTCTTCTTTGTTCCAGTTTTTCAGGAACAGTTGATAGAGATGACGGGTAAGCTCTGCTCCTCCAAGTTTCAAAGTTTCTGCTGGAACCCCGACTACTCATGCGGTCTTTCCAATCTTCATATATCTAATGGAGGCTTCAACTTGTGCTGCACTGGGTGGCAGTCCAAGATCATTTTTCATGTGGAGTTTGGGCATTTCCTCAAACACATCCTTGCTAACAATTTTATTGTGGTTTAGGGGTTCTTTGAAGTGCTCCCTCCATCATATGTTGGTATTTTATGTCTCTTAAAAGGGTGCCATTCTTATTCCACACCAGTTTGAGACCAAGGGTGTAGCGTCCATATATTGCTTTGGTGGTACTGAAGAAGGCACAGATGTCATGCTTGTCAGCAAGGAGTTGCAGCTCCTCGGCTTTCTCAGTCCACCACTGGTTCCTGGCTGTCTTACTCTTTTTTGTAACTCCCCACTTGCTGTTTGATGAGTTCTCCTCTTTATCTCACTGGTGATGTGGTTTTGCCAGGCCTGGGGAACTTTTCTCCTCTTGTCAATGTGGTCTGGGATGATATGATAATTCTCACTGAACCAGTTTTTGTATTTCCTAGTCTTAGCGCCATTGGTTTCTTTACAGCATGAGATGATGGTTATCTTCAGCTCTCTCCAGATTTCCTCCACTCCATTAAAATGAACTCTTTTTGGAGAAATTAGAGAATATTGTTGGAAGTTCACGAGTTTGCTTTGTTCTTGGAGCCACTCAATGTGAAGCTTATTTCTAAACATTTTCTTCATCATCAGTTGCTTCTAGTGACATTTGATGGACATTAGGGATGAGTCAGTGTTCTGTCGAGCAGTTGACTGCACTGGTCATTGCTTTGGTAATTATGAAAATCAATAAGTCTTGGGATAGAGTGATGATGTAGTTGATCATGTGCCAAGGTATCTTCAAACCGATGCTGAGGAGGAATACAATGCTGCTGATGGTTTGGCCAAGGCAATTGTAAAACAGACCACTGACATCCATTTCGAAAGTGACTGAACTAGGCTGAGGCATTTTGTTTGTTATGCTTCCATTTGTGTAGTTGGATATCAGCCTTCTGCTTGTTGTATGCCACATTCCTCAAAGATTGAGTTGGTTTTCAATTGGAGTAATCTAGACTCCATTACGTTGCGTTTTACTTTTAACTGTGGTCCAATTTCCTCATCTTGCTGGGAGTTCAGGTGCATGCACAAACCATGCCCTTGACAGACATTTGCATTAAAGCAACTGTGATACATTGAGCATTTATGCAACCATATACATCTTGGTAGTTGTAATAAAATGATCTTTTTGTCAAAAAACAAACAAGTCACCTTAGAAAGTTCACTTCCTGCTAAATAATACCTAATTGTCCCAGGGCATGAGATTGCTCCTTATGTATCATACAACTTTACTATCTCTGTATGCAGAATGCAATGAGCTTTAACTGTACTCTTACAATATCTGACAACTCTTATTGACAATGGTTGCACTATGATGGACTCTGAAATACTGAGCTGTTCATTCCACTCAGCTCCACAGTTGACAGTATTGACAGTGTAACCAGTCTCGTCCCTTAAATGTTCTAGCATGACTTTGGAAACCATAAGCATGGGACAAAGCTTTCCCTGCATATAAATGATTTGTTCTGCCATCATTTCTGCAAGGTAGATCTGTGAGTGTGTGTGACCTCCATCTAGACATCTCAGGTCCTCTCCTAGATCTTATTGTTATAGTTGGTGTCTCCAAGCGTATCCGTTGTACTTTGACTTCAATTCCCAACTTGTAGATAAGAGGTTCCCCAATTAGTGAGGTGATCTCTTACCACCTACATTGCTGATTATGAGAGAAGTACCAAGGAGTGGCAATTCAAATGCAGCACATCAATGGTGGAAGATGCTCCAATCTTTCAATTTTGATAATCTTCTCAGATCCTTTGGTATTCTACACCTATTAGTATAATAAGGCTACAACAGTGCAAGTAAATATGTATTTAGAAAAATGAAGATTATATACAATGATTGAAGACCTCATTTAGCTGCTGGTCTAATATTCACAGTTGGATGGAGGGAATCTGCTGACTGGTATGCACAGTGACCTTGAAGACTTTGGTGCGCACACTATGGAGAACTCTGGACTTAGGGGATCCCAAAATGTTGAGAATTTCCTCAACAGTAATGGAATCAGTGGCAAACTGGCAGGACACCTTTGGAGTGAAATGAGATGATGTTGCCAACATACCTGTCTGTCACTCTTCATCCTTATAGCAAACTGATGACGCCACTCTGTCTCCATGAGAAAGGCCGAAGTCACACAACACCAGGTTTATAGTCCAAAAGGTTTATTTGAAATCACAAGCTTTTGAAGCATTGCTCCTTTATCACCTGAAGGAGCAGTGCTCCAAAAGCTTGTGATTTCAAATAAACCTGTTGGATGATAATCTGGTGTCACGGGACTTCTGACTGCGTCCACCAGAGTTCAACACTGCCACCTCCAAATCATGTCTATAAGAAAAGGATATTTGGACTGATGTGAAGGTGCTTCTCTCACCTTGTCATTGATGTTGAGCACCCATGCTATTTCAGCTAAGCATGGATGAGATTGATGACATGGTCTCCGGCTGTCACCCACCAGGAACAGAATGCCTCTTCTGTCCCTGACTTGTTTCAATAGCGCTTGTAAAAAAGCATCACCGAATCAAGAACAAGCTTGTGCTTTTGAAGAGGCAGTTCTTTGGGTTTGGTGCAACTGCCACAGGCTTAGTGATTGCTGCTAGCTTTTGCTGAGTGAAGTGGCATCCAACAGGGTTTAAATATATTAGAACATGCAATTTCAGAGGGATCCACCTGCACGTGACCTTCCTGGTCACTTGCCAAATGTGATAAGTCAAGTCACTTAACTAACATTTTGCTTGCCTTGATAATGAGGGGAGTAATCACAGCAGAAAATTTGTTGTGGGCAAAGGCAGATGTGACACATCACAGACATCCACAACTAACTGTTTATTTCCAAAATGGAAAAACTTAAGCCTGTTTGTTCCAACTACCATATTCTCTATTGCTATGGCTGAATGGCCAGCAGCTCATAGAGGTGTGATTTACACCCTCAAAAGAATGGGAAACTTTATGCCAGGCAGGGGCTTCTGAAAATAACAAAAGTGGGATTGCATCAGTATTCTGTCTCACCCTCAGGATCACTGCTGAGAGCATTAAATTCAGCCCTCCATTCATGACTTTGTTCTTATCAGTTCTAAATTTTAGCCGCTAGCTGCTTTAGTATTTGCATAAATGCTAGGCCAATGATGTAAGCACAATGCTGCTGTACATGGATGATGCAGTAAATTGACTATAATATTGGAATAGTAAATCAGAGACTTGTAATGATAATCGTTTGGAGTCAGTTATTCAGCTGGCTGGATGGTGGGATTATGCTGCAAAGTGATATCAACACTATGGGCTCAATTCCAACACTGTCCATGGTTATCATGAAGAACTCTCCGTCCCAAACTTTCTCACTGTTTGAGGCATAAGGACCCTCAGGTTAAATCACCACCAGATATCTATTTTTAAATGACACAGCAGCCCAATCATCCAGTAGGATTCTGGTGCCTTTACCTTTTTGATCTTTCATTTGTACTTACAGATTTGTTACAAATTATTGATTTTACAAGACTGGCTATATTTTGGAACATAACCGTAAAGTTTAAAATACAACTTTCTTGAAATGGGGACAATGAAGTCATACTAAATTCAGAGGTAGATTCATACAGCTTGATTGCTTTGCGGAAAGAAAACCAAACAGAAATCTATCGAATTTCAAAATGTAACAAAGAATCATACAGGAAGAGGCCATCCAACCCATGTTTGTAATGGCTCCTGAAAGAACTACCCAGCTAGTCCCATTCTCTTGCCCTATGTCTGTAGCATTCTAAATTCATTGCTTTCAAATACAGATAGTTCTCCTATAATGTGATAGTTGCATTCTTATGGGACCTCGTGCTATAAAAAATTGCCATACCTGTGCAGCAGAAAGTTCATGTTATCCAAACAGCAGCCACTATTTATCAATAACGTTACAGCCAATTCACGTCAACAAAACATGCGTTATAGCAAAACTACTTAGACATATCGAGCTCTCTTTTGAAACCTCCTATAGAATCCACCTCAGCCACTTTCCCAGGCAGCGCATTCTAAATCTTAACAACACTGAAGAAAGAAGATTTTCCTCACCTCACTGTTAACTCTCTTGTCAACAATCCTCAAATTGTAATCCCTCGTAACTGACAAATGCTGTTGATTAAAGCAAAGAAGCTTTTGCAATGAAAAGGAGGAAAGGACTTGTTTTTTGTGTAGACAACCAAGCAGAATGCTTGTGAGCATTTATATTCTGTTTTAAATGAAGGAGGCACACTACTTTTAGAAATTTGATGATTAAGAAGAAGTTGTTGAGACAGACCTTCCTGGTAAAAAGTTGAATCCAAAGACTCAGGCTAAATGGGGCAGCTTGCAAAGAATACGAAAACATTTGTCCAACACAGCAGGGAGAAGTGAGCTCAATGGAGAATTAGTAGTAATGTTTAACCTTTTTTGTAAAATGCTACACTTTTGCCAGAAGTGAGAATAGTAAAAACT
Source organism: Stegostoma tigrinum (assembly GCF_030684315.1). Classification (NCBI taxonomy): domain Eukaryota; kingdom Metazoa; phylum Chordata; class Chondrichthyes; order Orectolobiformes; family Stegostomatidae; genus Stegostoma; species Stegostoma tigrinum. The sequence goes on along the minus strand of NC_081371.1, from coordinate 22,746,326 downwards.
TAGAAGACATCTTGATTCTATTAATTAGTTAATGGGGAGGTTATTTTTCTTTAAAAGTTGTATTTGTTGTCTTTAAATAATATTGAACTATCCTGAACTTAGATTGATAGTTACAAAACAAGTTTTAAAAAGGTGAAATCATACCCTTCAATAATTGCTGTTGATCACTGGAAATTTTATCGTTCAAAAAAAACTGTCCCAATGAGGATTTGTAACAAGCCTAATTGTAATATTGATCGAATTTCTCTTCATTTGTGTGATTAACATTGTGATACCAACTGTATTTGCATCTGTATAAAAAAGGCTGGTTACATAATTTACAAGTAAAGAATTCTCAAATGAATTGCAATGATCTTTCAAATGATAATTGTTCAGAAAATTACCCTTGTTTACTTAGGTTAATATGGCAAAAGTCTTATACTGAAATGCAGTAAGTTTGAAGAAGTTCAATTACTTAGTTTGGACTCAAAGTGAAATGAAAGGCACTAGTTCCCCTAGCAGTCCCCTTTGCAAGAGGACCACATATGATTAAAACTTAACTAAATGATTTATTTCCTCCAAAGACTAATTTCAGTGGTATAGGCCACACTGCCAGATAAGAGTTTGCTTCTGGTTATGTGACGCAGAGATGTGCTGGGCTTCTGTATGAACCTGGAAAGTGGAAATTGCTAATATTGGAGGCTGCCATCCTAGAATCAAAATCGCTACAGTGTAGAAACAGGACTTTCAGCATACACAAACTTTACAAAGAACATCCCACCCAGACCCAACACGTACCCTATAGCTCTGCATTTCCTATGGCCATGCCACCTAACCTGCACATCCCTGGACACTATGGGCAATTTAGCATGGCCAATCAAGCTAACCAGCACATCTTTGTGGAGGAAACCGGAGCACCTGGAGGACATCCAGAGACAGAGAGAATGTACAAACTCCACACAGATAGTCGCCAGAGCGCAGAATCCAACCCGGGTCCCTGGTGTTGAGAGGCCATCAGGGCTAACCACTGAGCCACCATGCTGTCCAAATCCTGTTTTAATGCCACCATTGTTTACAAGTTTGCTTTGGGTGGGTAGTAGCTCTACCACAGTTATATAGAAAATTCCTGAGGAACACCCTAACCTAACTCTGCTGGTGCACATGCGATAAAGTTATGCGAGGAATGTCAAGGAACTGCAAAATTTCAGTACCATTGAATTTTACTGAACAAAAGGAAATCATTCAGCTTGTTACATTTGCGCTGGTTCTTTGAAAGAGCAATCTACTTTGTCCTATTCCCGTGCCCATTTTCAAATAGTCATCTACTGCTCTTTTAAGAGCAATTATGCTTCCATTACTGTTTCCGACCATGCAGGCCATGTACTAGTAACACATTATCTAAAATAAATGCTCGTAATATTTGCCTTATTTCTTCTTTAGTAATGGTATTCCACACCCATCTACAAGTTGGCAAAATAGCTTTTTTTTCTATTGACAGTATGAAAATCCTTGATAATGCTGAACCTCTCAATTTCATTACTACAATAGGAAACATTAAGAGTTAAAATTCCCAACACTTGGTGGAATTCAAGGACATTACTTGCATGGTGAACAATGGGGAACCTGTGGATGTAGTGTATCTGGATTTCCAGAAGGCATTTGACAAGATGCCACACCATAGGCTGCTATAGAAGATAAAGTTCCACAGTCTTACAGGTAATGTATTGGCATGGATAGAGGATTGGTTGACCAGTAGAAAACAAAGAGTAGGAGTAAATGGATGTTTTTCTGGATAGCGGTCAGTGGCTAGTGATGTGCCTCAGGGATCAGTGTTGGGACTGCAATTGTTTACAATTTACATAGATGATTTGGAGTTGGGAACTAAGTGTGGTGTGTGAAAATTTGCAGATGACACTAAGATGAGTGGTACAGCAAAGTGTGCAGAAGACATGGAAGTCTGAAGAGGGGTATAGTCTAAGTGAGTGGACAAAGGTCTGGCAGATGGAGTACAATGTTGATAAGTGTGAGGTCATCCATTTTGGTAGGAATAACAACTAAACAGTTTAAATGGTTAAAAAAAAATTGCAGCATGCTGCTGTGCAGAAGGACTTGGGTGTTCTTGTGCATGAATTGTTAAAAGTAGGATTGCAGGTGCAGCAGGTAATTAAAAAGGCAAATGGAATTTTGTCTGCCATTGCTAGAGAGATGGTGTTTAAAAAACAGGGAGGCTAAGCTGCAGCTGTACAGGGTCCTGGTGAGGCGACACCTGGAGTACTGTTTGCAGTTTTGGTCTCCTTACTTGAGAAGAGATATACGAGCACTGGAGGGGGTGCAGAGGAGATTCACTCGGTTGAGTCCAGAGTTGAGAGGGTTGGATAATGAGGAGAGACTGAGTAGGCTGGGATTATACTCATTAGAATTCAGAAGAATGAGTGGAGATCTTATAGAAACATAAGATTATGAAGGGTTTACGATAAGGTGGAGGCAGAGAGGTGGTTTCCGCTAGCAGATGAAACTAGGACTGGAGCATAGCCTCAAAATAAAGGGAAGCAGATGTAGGACTGAGGACAGGAGGAACTTCTTCACCCAAAGGGTTGTGAATCTGTGGAATTCCCTACCCAGTGAAGTGGTTGAAGCTACCTCACTGAATGTTTTTAAGGCAAGGCTAGATAAATTTTTGAACAGTAAAGGAATTAAAGGTTATGGTGAGTGGGCGAGTAAGTGCAGCCGAGTCTCAAATAGATCAGCCATGATCTTATTGACAGGTGGGGCAGGCTCGAGGGGCCGGATGGCCTACTCTTGCTCCTAGTTCTTATATTTCTCCAGGCTTTCCTCAAAATCAATATCTCGTATCCCTTGTATCATTTTAGTGAATCTCAGCCCTTTCCATTGTCGGTTTGTTTCTTTAAGTAAGATGTCCAGTATTCTAATTTTGCTCTAATTAAAGTTGTTTATTAATTAAGCTCTTTATTCAACAGTTCTAGCTCTGTATTCAACTTTTCTTTTAAAAGGTTAAAATTTGTCTTTCCCAATTTTTAGTGATCTATATATCTGAATCTCCAAATCTCTCTGCTCCTCTAATATGTTTAGTGTTTAGCCTATATTCATTCGTATTTCTCTATTTTTTTTTCAAACAGTTATCTCACATTTCTCTGAATTAAATCACCTTGAGCACATATCTGCTTAAAAACAGAAGTTATTGGAAAAGTTCAGCAGGTCTGACAGCATCTGTGAGAAAAAAACATCACAGCTGATGTTTCAGGTACGGTGACCCTTCCTGAAACTAATATTCTAGTGACATGTGCTCAGATCCCACCATGGTGGACAGTGCAATTTGAATATAATAAAATCTAGAATTAGAAGCTAGTTTGATGATGACTGTGTAACCACTGATGATTGGTTCACTCAAGACATTCAGTAAATCTGTCATGAGATAAGAGTCTAGCCTATATGCAATTCCAGACTCTCAATCAATACTGGTGCTAGCCAATAATGCTCATGACCTATGACCGATTTTTAGAAAGGGTACATATCTCTATCATAGATCTCTAGGATGGAGAATTCCAAAAGATTTTCAAAGAAATTCCTCTTCATCTCAGTCCTAAATGGTTAGATAAATACGCAGACTGTATGGCCTGGTTCTCAGCCCCCACAGTTAGGGAAAATATCCATCCTCTGTAAGAATTTGTTTCTTTGAATGGCAGTACCTCTCATTCTTCTAAATTTCAGTGCACATCTTTCTGTTTAATATCACGACATAGGGAAATGTTTCTATTCCAATAAGTAGTATGGTGAATTTTATTTTCATTCCATCTATAGCAAGTATATATTTCCAAAGGTAATATTACCAAAATTCCTCACAATACTCCAAACATGATTGCATCAAAGCTGCATGTAATTGTAGAAAGACAGTTATTTGAAGGCACAAATATTCTTGCATTAAAGGACAACATGCTATTTGTTTTTTTGATTGCTCTTGGTACCAGTATGTAGTCTTTTCATGACTCCTGAACTACGACAATCAAATCTCTCTGAAGTTCAATGCTTCTGAGCTTCTCAATATTTAAGAAGCACTCTGCATTTCCGATTTTCCTACTAAGTAGGTAACCTTTTATTTCAATACATTGTACTTCATATGCCAATTTTTTACCTAATCTCCCAATCCCTTTGACTTTGCATCCTTCCCACAGCCACTTCCACCTAATTTGTGGTACATGCAAACTTGGATATATTATATTTAATCCCGATATCCAATATTTTGACTTAGATCACAAATAACTGACAAAGCACTTATCTTTGTGGCACTGGTCATAACCTGCCAACCTGAAAATGATCCATTCATTTCCATTCTCTAGTTTCTGTCCATTAACTAGTTCACCAGTGACTTCTTACTTCTCCCAGTCACATGCATTCTCTTTTTTTAAAATAATCTTGTGTGGGACCTCAAAGCTTTCTGAAAAACTAAATATATTATATCCATTGGTTTAATGTTATCTATTCTGAGTTACATCCACAAAACGCCAAACCGTTTGTTAAATATGATTTCCCTTTCACCGATCTACATTGACTCTGTCCAATCCTACTAGCGTTTCCTCGGCCTCCTGTTAACTTATCACAGACTCTCGCATTTTCCCTACATAGAAATCCAAACAAAAGGAGCAAAAGTAGGCCATTTGGCTCACCCAGCCCACTCCACTACTCACTGATTCTCAATGTTGATGCCATAATATGCTCACTTTCTTCCCATACCCTCGAGGTTGAACTGAGATCAATTAGGTCTCTAGATGTGTGTCTGGTGGCATCTTTGGAGAGAAAGCAGAGTTGACAATTTGGTTTTCAGTGACCCTTCTTCAGAATTAATTCGGTCTTCTGACGGCAGATGCTACCAAGCCTCATGAGATTTCCCAGCAATTTTTGTTTTTGTTTCTGATTTCCAGCATCTGCAATTCTTTAAATTTCTTGTAGGTCTGTGTTCCTCTGTGTTCTCTCTCCTTCTGTTCTTAAACAGTTGGCTTGCATCTCCTCTGTGGACCACCTCCCCCACCCCCCCCCCCCACCCGACCCCGGCCTAATCTGCAGGAATTACTCCAAAGGTCGATAGAATTTTAAAAGATGACTGCCAACGCACCCATTAAATCTACTGCAACCTCCTTTCATCATGTCCAAACGATTTATCTACTTTAACTCCTGTTAACTTTTCCAGAATTTAGTTACAATATTAACTATCTTACAATGCCACGTTTACATTAGCTCCTAGATTTGCATTATTTCTAAATATTAGCACATTTCTAAATTTGAGAAGATTTGTAGCTCAGGTTGAGTTTCTGGATGTGAGTTTGCTCGCTGAGCTGGAACGTTAGTTTTCAGACATTTCGTCACCATTCTAGGTAATATCATCAGTGAGCCTCCGATGAAGCTAGAGTGGTGACGAAACGTCTGAAAAACTAACCTTCCAGCTCAGCAAGCAAACTCACATCCAGACATTTCTAAATGTACCATCAGCAAATTTTGAAATTGTACCCTCTATCATCAAGGCCAAGTCATTAAAATTCAGAATATATACTGAAGAGTGCAATTTTTTCAAAACTACTTCGGGGAATACTAATAGTGATCTGATTGATAGCCTTGCTTTTAAATTGCTGATTTAATGCAACTGGACTTCAGGTATTAAAATATCCTGATGCCATATTAAAATCTGCTTCAGAAAAATAATGATCTGAGTGGGCTGCCCAGAGATGGTACGGCCTAATTAAGGTAACACTGGGGCAAAACCTATGGTAATGTTTGTTTCACTTGTCTTTGTATCTTGTGTGATTATATGGTAATTAATTAAAATGACACTTGCCCATTTATTCTCAAACAATATGTAGGGGTACAAAAAAATATGTATTTTCAATAGACAATAGGTGCTGGAGTAGGCCATTCGGCGCTTCGACCCAGCACCACCATTATGATCATGGCTGATCATCCACAATCAGTATCCTGTTCCTGCCTTATCCCCATAACCCTTGATTCCATTATCTTTAAGAGCTCTATCCATCTCTTTCTTCAATTACACGATCACCTATTTTCAGTAATGGAACTGATATTCTCACTTGTCATTTAAACAGGTACATGATTTTATGATCAAAAGAATAGGTTAATGGATAGAAGTTTGCTCGCTGAGCTAGAAGGTTCGTTTTCAGACGTTTCATCACCATTCTAGGTAACATCATCAGTGAGCCTCCGGTGAAGCACTGGTGTTATGTTCTGCTTTCTATTTATCTGTTTAGGTTTCCTTGGGTTGGTGATGTCATTTCCTGTTCTTTTTCTCAGGGGGTGGTAGATGGGGTCCAAGTCAATGTGTTTGTTGATGGAGTTCCGGTTGGAATGCCATGCTTCTAGGAATTCTCATGCGTGTCTCTGTTTGGCTTGTCCTAGGATGGATGAGTTGTCCCAATTAAAGTGGTGACCTTCCTCATCTGTATGTAAGGATACTAGTGATAGTGGGTCATGTCATTTTTTGGCTAGTTGATGCTCATGTATCCTGGTGGCTAGCTTTCTGCCTGTTTGGCCAATGTAGTGTTTGTCACAGTTCTTGCAAGGTATTTTGTAAATGACGTTCGTTTTGCTTATTGTTTGTATAGGGTCTTTTAAGTTCATTAGCTGCTGCTTTAGTGTGTTGGTGGGTTTGTGGGCTACCATGATGCCAAGAGGTCTGAGTAGTCAGCAGTCATTTGAGATGTCTTTGATGTAGGGGAGAGTGGTTATGGTTTCTGGGCACATTTTGTAGGTTAATTATAATTAGGTCAATTATAGGTTAATGGCAACATAGAAATAACAATTACCAGAAAACATTACTGTAATGCTGGTTATATTTGGTGAGTTCACGAAGGACCAAGTTAAATGCAAAAATGTGCACACAATGATAACAGCAACAAAATAAATCCACTGATTCCCTATAGCATCATCTGTCTATCCTCAGATCCCTATTCCACTCATTTGTGCCCCCAGCCCCCTTCTACACCATACTCCTTTACCACTGAGTCACCCTTGCTGGTTTTTGCCTCCACATAAGCAGCCATTCTGTTACTCCCATCCTTTGTGGCACACAGAGTTCTGCAAAAGAAACCACTTACCTCAGAATAGAAATTCACAAACTAGTCTGGCTCCTGCCGTATTTAAACAAATGTGAAACATTTTCATTCATTAAAGAATATTTTACACTAATGAGCATTCATGGAATACAAATACATTACTAGTATGAACCCACTACAGGCTGCCACGAAAATCAATGTGATACAAACAAACTGCTAACTTTAGCTTTACATCTCAACTCTAGGTTCATACTTGTAACATATTTGTATTCCATGAATGCCCGAAAGCTTGCATCCAGCCGAATTAAGTCATCCTGCAAATCATTTTCCCTTCTGTTACAAAAGATCTGCCCAACTCACATACATAACTGAGCTTTCCTCAGCATCACAGCACAGCAAGACTTTATGGGGACAGCAAGCAAATCATCAGCACAACAATCTCATAACAATGACATCATCTGGTAGCTAAAAGATTCATCTCAGCCAACATGTAAAATTGGTTAGATGTCACTTATTCCTACTAGTTAATGGCTAGGAGGTACTTGTTATGGCATCTTTCCAGGGCAGAATGTGGTGAAGAAAAAGGTAATTTGATGGGCTGGCTGAAGCAACGAAGATACTAAACTGACAGCTTACCCGCTTAAGACACCAAGAACCAGATTTAGAACGAAGAAGGATCCAAAGATGACCAGACTCACAAAATAGACCCAAGGTAGCTCATAGCCCATGGCATCCTGCATCTGAAAAGATGAAGGAAGGTTAATAGAGAGAAAATGTTAGCAGATTGAAAGATGGAAGATTATGGGATTAAAGGCTCACACTATTGTAATTTTACACATGCATTCAAATTTAAAGATGTGTATTTAAACACGGATGTAAAAAACATCATACAACTCCATGTAAATCATATCTTTTAGTTCAATTCATATAGTCCTACCATTTTGTATCACACTCGTGTTTATGCATATTAAACTGTTCACACAGTGCCGTATTTGGTAGAAATAGTGAATTTGTACTTTATACAAGGAACCAGTTTTCCAACCATGACAATAGTTATTTGCTTGGTGGTATAGAGTTTGGGTATTACTGGAAAAAGAAACACGCCATTGAAGTGTTTTTGTTCTACATTAGGAAAGAATTACAAGATAACCACGTTTAAAAAAAACCATAGAACAGTACAGCACAGGAATGTGCCCTTCAGCCCACTATGTCAATGCCAACTATGATGCCATTCTAAACTAATCCCAGCTATCTGTACATGGTCCATATTCCCTCTATTCTCTGCCTGTGTGTGTTGGTCAAAATACCTCCTATACATTAGCAAAGTTTGTGTTTCTACCACCTCCTCTGGCAGCACATGCTGGTCACCTACCACCCTGTGTGTAAAAAGATTTCCTCACACATCTCCCTTAAAAATTTCCCCTCTCACCTAAAACCAATGCCCCCTAGAATTTGACATTTCCACCCAAGGAAAGACGCTTTGATTATTCATGCCATGCCCCTCAATTTTATATACTACTATCAAGTCACTCCCTCAGCATTTGAGACACTAGTGAAAGCAACTCAAGTTTATCCAAGGATAGTAGGAACTGCAGAATCTGAGATAACAAGGTGTAGAGCTTGCAAGGTATCTTGTAAATGACGTTCGTTTTGCTTGTTGTCTGTATAGGGTCTTTTAAGTTCATTAGCTGCTGTTTTAGTGTGATGGTGGGTTTGTGGGCTACCATGATGCCCACAAATCCACCAACACACTAAATCCAATGAAGACAGCAGGCCAAGCAGCATCAGAGGAGCAGGAAGGCTGATGTTTCAGGCCTACTCCCTTCTTCTGAAATGCCCGAAACATCTGCCTTCCTGCTCCTCTGATGTTGCTTGGCCTGCTGTGTTCATCAGGCTCTACACCTTGTTATCTCACTTTTATCCAACCTCTCTTTATAGCCAATACATTCCAATCTAGACAACATCCTGGTAAACCTCTTTTGCACGTTCTCCAAGGCTCCACATCATTCCTATATTATGGGGACCAGAACTGCACAAAATACTCCAAATATGGCCTAACCAAAGTTTTATACACCTGCAATGTGACTTGCCTTCTCTTGTACACCGAACAATGAAGACAATCATGAGGTATTGCCTCTTTACCAGCTTATTCACGTGTGTTGTCACTTCCAGCGAGTTATGAATTTGGACTCCAAGATCCTTCTGTATTTTAATACTCCCAAGGATCCTGCCATTATCTGTATACTTTACTCTTGCATTTGACCTCCCAAAATGCATCACTTCACACTTAGAGGTAGAGATAATGGGAACTGCAGATGCTGGAGAATCTGAGAATAACAAAGTGTAGAGCTGGATGTACACAGCAGGCCAAGCAGCGCCTTAGGGGCAAAAAAGTCGACGTTTCGGGCCCAGACCCTTCATCAGAAAAGCTTTTCTGAAGAAGGGTCTAGGCCCGAAATGCCAGCTTTTGTGCTCCTAATATGTTGCTTGGCCTGCTGTGTTCATCCAGCTCTACACTTTGTTATCTTACTTCACACTTATTCAGGTTAAACTCCATCTGCCTTTTCTCTGCACAACTTTCTAACTGATCTATATTCCACTGCATCCTACGATAGTCTTTCTCACAATCCACAACTCTACCAATTTTCATGCAAACTTACTATCCAGGCCAGCTATGCTTTCGTCTGAGTCATTTATATATATTGAAACAATAGAGATTAAGCATTGATCCTTGCGGAACACCCCTTCACAATTACTGTCTACCTCTTATGACCAAGTCAGTTTTGTATCTATTTCACCATGGATCCCATGCAAGTTAATCTTCTGGATCAGCCTACAATGAGGGAGCTTGTTAAATGTTTTAGTAAAGTCAATGTAAACAACATCCACTGCCTTAAGCTCAATCATTTTCATCATTTCCTCAAAAAACTCAATCAACCTTGAGCTACAACCTCCTATTTATAAAGTCATACTGACTATTCCTAGAAAGTCCATTCTTTTTCAAATCTGAGCAAACCCTGTTCCTGAGAGTCTTCTCCAAAAATTTTCAAACCACTGATGTAAGGCTCACCATCTTACAATTTCCCAGATTATCCCTGTTGTTTTAAAACAACAGAACATTAGTTTCTCAGTCTTTGAGGACCTCACCTGTGGCTACAGAGGATGCAAAGATCTCTGTCAAGTCTCCAGCAATCTCCTTCCTTGCCTCCTTCAGTATCCTGCAACAACAATTTATACTGCTAGGGAAGATGGTGCTAATTGATTGGCAAGTAAACTCCAATTGGTCAAGTTGTTAGATAGAGAATACACTAGGGAATATGTAACTGGTTAACAGCTAGGTTTGAAGGAAACTCTTGATTGGACAGACTTTTGGATCAGGGAACACACGATCTAGAAGAAGGGTCAGTGATGGAGACAGCCCTCACTCATCTTTTGGCCAAAGCCTGCGCCATCTTACCTGTTAGGCATTGTCCTTGACCCTTAAACCTTCCCATTATCCTCAAAATTGTAGTTGAATGGGAAATAGTAATTACTTAATAATTGACCACTTTCTGACCTTAATTGGGCTGAGGCGTTGCGGATCAGCCTAGGCTTTGTGCACCATCCATATAAATGTTTAATGATTGGGCTAAATGGGTTGGCAGGAGGAATGCTTTGCACTGTTTTAAATTACCATGCCCAGCTAACTGCATACATACTAGTCTAAAAGGTTTTGCTCAAGATTTCAGTTCAACGGCAAACTATTGTGTAAGATGCAGACTTTTCAGTGTGAAAAAGGTACTCAAGTTCCATTATCTGATTAGTTAGCTCATAAATCATGAAGTTAAAAATTATGAAATGCTATATTAAAATACTGAAGCATATAAAGTTTTCTCTTATGGATCAATCTTTCACCTAAAATCTTTAACCAGATTAGAAAGCATTTTAATTTTTCTTTAACACCTGCCCCATCCTTAAATTGTCCCCTTAAACATGATGAATGAAATAGAATGTACATAATAAGCTACTGATTTCTATCATTACAGTTATACATATTTTTGTACTGATTGAGAAAAGGAAAATAATTAAAACATTTTTGAAATCTCTTCAACTAGTTCTGTGATCATATCTTATTCCACAATTAAAGGTTAAAGTGACCAGGTTGTAAACAGTAAACTAATGTTATAGTCCCTTATACATATATTTTTGATTAAAAAATAATATATTCATGGTTCATCTTTGATATGAAATTTATGTCTTCAGTGTTACTTTTTTACATTTTGTTTCTACAACTAAGGTAGGCCATGGGATTTATTTGAGTCTACCTTTTACATGCAGTCATTCAGAAAAGATTAAAGCTTAAAAGACAATCTAAGAGTCAATAGGAAAGACAAAAACTTGTAGCTGAAATTCTGCTTGTGGTGACTCACTGGATCAATTCTTTCTACAGTAAATTCAGTTCTCTCAGAAATGCGACTTGTTTCTTTGTCTCCCTTTAAAAACGTAAGAAAGTCCAATGACTTGTTGAGATAAAAGTTCCCATGGACTATTAGTAAATTAGGCAGCAGCTACAAAAATTAACCTTTTAATTTATATTTATTAACTTCAAAATATATGTGAAAAAGACAAAAAAACAATTTGGAGGAAAGCAAAAAATACACACAGCTCTATAATATCACTGTGTATACATTTTTATACAAAATAAATATGTATCAATATATGTAAATTGGAAATCTATTGGTCAATTACTTTTATAACATGCAGTACATGAAAAAAAATTATTTTGAGTTGTTTTTTAAAACAATAAAAAAAAAGATTCAAGGTTATGGTTTGGATTTTCATCCTCTATGTTGGCATCATAGAATCCCTACAGTGTGGAAACAGGCCCTTCAGCCCAACAAGTTCACACCGAACCGAGGGGCATCCCACCCAGACCCAACTCTCTATAACCCACCTAATCTACATCTCCCTGAACACTACGGGCAATTTAGCATGGCCAATCCACCTAACCTGCACATCTTTGGACTGTGGGAGGGAACCGGAGCACCCAGAGGAAACCCACACATACACGGGAGAATGTGCAAACTCGACACAGTCGCCTGAGGCTGGAATCGAACCCAGATCCCTGGCACTGAGAGGCAGCAGTGCTAGCCACTGTGTTATTGTTACTGGGGCTGCTACGATAAAGTGCAGAAAAATTGAAGAGGATAAAATATGTCAGCAAACTGAGGACCAGCAGCAACCTCCAGTAGCTGACAGCTTCCATAGGCAGAAGGTCCCCGTAGAAGGCACCAGAATTTACTACACTCACTGTAATTACTTCCAGATGAGCAAGGACATTGCCACTTATGATAATCATATAATAATTTCAATAGTTGGACAGTAACTTAATTTCAGACGTTAGAGCATTATAGACAAAGAGGATAGTGGACTGCCCATGTGGAAGGCATCATCAACTGAACCCAAGCTACCTAGTAATCAGCCAGTGCAATTTATTCCATTCCTTCTATGTTAAACTGGTTTGCAACTGCAAGAAGAGGTTCTTTCATGGGTGCACTGATTTTTCTGGCTTTTGCCATGATTCTGTCATCTTTTAATAAACCAGACTGCTGCAGCTCATCATTCAAAAGCTTTTACTCTCCTATCCGTGGCTGGGTTCAAGGAGACAAAGAATATCCTTTGAAGATATGTCTACTCAATACTCTAAACCAACTGAGAAAAGGACAGAAAAATACTCCAACAAAAGCCATCTGTTCACGGGAGTAGAGAGTGTGTTGAATAGACCATCAGGTATTTGAAGATTTGACACCTACGCCTGGAGTACTCAGGTGGTATTCTGTAATCTTGATAGAGTCTCAAGCATTGAGAGTGTGCTGTGGTCTCCTTAAAATGGTCTTCCAGAGAATTGAGAACCTTGTAGAGAGTAATTCACTACATGAATACAACTCACAGAAAAAGAGGAGAAACAGTAGTTTGAAGAAGACAAGGAAGTGGGAAAGAATACAGAACTCTCAAATGTGCTGGACGTACTTGTGTATCAGGAGATCTGAACACACAGATGGTCCAAAGATCATGATTCCTCCAGCATCAGGTCATTGACCTTAATTTTCTGATGTCTGTAAACAAGAAACATTTACAGTGTTTAAACAAAATGAAGCCTATGACTTTGAAAGGGTTAAGCTGCTTGTGACAGCAATACCATGGAAGACTGACTGTCAATGAAAGACATACAAATGTCCAGCGGTCACACTTATCACTAACAGATCCCTATTCCCTTTCATCATTTTATGTGTCTTTTCTTGTCCCTGTACTAACAGATGAACTACATGCAACGAGGATGCAAGGAGGCATGGCAGGAGCAATACTAAGTATACCTAAAAATGAAGTGTCAACCTGGTGAAACTACCAAACAGGACTACAGCAACAGCATAAGCAGCAAATGATAGACAGAGACCCAACAACAAATAGATCATATCTAAGCTTTGCAGTCTTGTCACATCCAGTCATGAAAGACAGTGGATATTAAACAACTAACTAGAGGAGAAGGCTCAACAAATATCTCCATCAAAAAGGCTGGGTTTGGGTTAGCGTCAAGTGCTGAATTGATGGTCTATCTCAGCCTCCTCCAGAAGTCCCCAGCATCACAGATATCAATCTTCAGCCAATTTGTTTCACTCCATATAACATCAAGAAATGATCGGAGACACTAGACACTGCAAAGGCTATGGTCCCTGCCACAGTCCAGCAACAGTACTGAAGATGTGTCCTCCAGAACCTGCTGCCTTTCCAGCCTTCTAGTTTGACACCATTCAGGACAAAGCAGGCCACTTGACTGGCAACACACTGAAAACTTCACTCCAACCACTAACACCAACATTCAAAGCAGTGTGTACCGTCCACAAGGTGCACCGCAGAAATTCATGAAAGATCCTTAGACATAAACTTCCAAATCCATGACCACTGCCATCTAGAAGGAAATGGGCAGCAGTGTATGGGAACACTACCATCTGCAAGTTCCAGTACAGCCACAATTTTGGCATTTACACAAAAATGTGAAAAATTGTCCAAATATGTCTTGTACACTAAAAGCAAGACAAATCCAACCTGGCCAGTTATCACCCCAGTTGTCTAAGCTTGGTCAAAAGTATCAAGCAGCACCAGCTCAGTGACAACTTGCTCACTGACCTTAATTTAGGTTCCACCAGTGCCACTCAGTTCCTGACCTTCTTATAGCCTTGATTAACCATGGAAAGAAATTTGAATCCCAGAGGTGAGGTGAGAATGACAGTCACTGATATCAAGGCCTCATTTGACACAGAGTGGCATCAAGGAGCCCTAGCAAAACTGTTTGAGTAGCACTTGAATGACAGGAGGATACACGTGGAGTTCAGTTCACCAGGACATCCCTGCTGTAGTGTCTCAGGCCCAACCATTTTTAGCTGCTTTATTGATCTTGACCACATAATAACGTCAGAAGTGGGGATGCTTATTGATGACTGCACAATGTTCAGCACCTTTCATGATTCCTCACATACTGAAATGATCCCTGTTCAAATGCAGCAAGACCTGAACAGTATACAGACTTGGGTTGAAAACTGGAAAGTTAAATTTGCACCACATGAATAGTAAGAAATGATCATTCTCTAATAAGAGACTTTCTAATCATTGCCTCTTTGGCAATAGCATTACAACCATTAAATCCTGCCCTATCAATATCCTGAGGCTTACAACTGACTAGAAATTGAATGCGACTAATCCTATAGCTGTGGGGTGGAATGGTGGCTCAGTAGTGAACAGTGCTGCCTCGCAGAATGAGGGATCCAGACTCAATTCTGCCCTTGGGCAACTGTCTGCATGGAGTCTGCACATTCTTCTTGCGCCTGCGTGGAATTCCTCTGGGTGCTTCGGTTTCCTCCCACAGTCTAAAGATGGGCAGGTTAGGTGGATTGGCCGTGGTAATTAGCCCATAGCATCCAGGGACGTGCTGACTAGGTGAATAAGCCATGGGAAAGGCAGAGTGTGCATGGGATGCTCTTCAGAAAATTTGTATGGACTCAATGGGCCAAATTGAGTGCTTCTACCCAGTACAGATTTGATGATTCTATGATATAATTACAATGGCTGTAAGAACAGATCAGAGGCTAGGAATACGGCAGTGAGTATTTCATCTCCGGACTCTCCAAAGCCAGTTCACCATCTAAAAGGCTCATGTGAGGAATGTGACATATTACTCCTCAGTTATGAGGATGAGTATAGCTCTAACAACACTGAAAAAGTTTGACAACATCCAGGACAAAGTAGCCCAGTTGACTGGCAACACATCCATAAGAATCCACTCCATCCGCCACCAACACTCCACAGGAGCTGTGTGTACCATCCACAAGATGCACGGCAGGCATTCACTAAAGATCCTTAGACAGAACCTTCCAAACCCATGACCACTACCATCTAGAAAGAAAAGGGCAGCAGTATATGGGAATACTACCACCTGTAAGTTCCCCTCCAGCTATTCACCACCACCGCTTGCAAATATATTGCCATTCATTCACTGTTGCTGGAATTCCTCTTTAATCATGTTGTGAGTCTACCTACAGAACATGGACTGAAGCGGTTCAAGAAGGTAGCTCACCACCACCTTCTCAGGAGTAATGAGAAACAGGCAATAAAGCTTGCCTAGCCAGCAACACCATGTCCCACAAGTGAATAAAAGAAGTCACATTATGCTCCAAAGGATAGGAAGTGTATCGCTGCAGGTGAAAAAAAATGACTGAATCACTCAGTGCTCTGTCCAACAAAACTGACTTCCACTCTCAGCAACTTTTATGTGGTGCTCCCTCTAACGGGCTCAGATAAGGTGCAAGCAGTCTGCTCACTTGTTTCAGCTTGCAACTGAGATGCATGTGGCGGACGTCTTTGTCATGAAAGTACCAGTGTGGGCATCTACATATCAGAGATTGTTGCACCAGTGTCATTACAGGTGTAGACTCCATTGCTGGGTCCTGCTGCATAGATGGTCTGTCAGGTTGGTCAAGGAGTCTCTGCTAATGTTGATAACAGCAACTGGGGGGTTGGGGGGGGGGGGGTGGTCTGTCATCTTACTCAGCATATGGATGTCATTCATGATGGCTGGATGAGACTATAATTTGGAGTACAATAGGCATTCCTTCCAAACATTTATGCACCATCACCAACTAATTAAGGTTACATGATTTGCATAAATGTCGTTGTGCAGAGTCTGGACTCCATGTGCAGTTGCATATTTCTCTCCATGAGATTGGTTCACTCTGTCTGTGGAGGCACTCATGCACACAAAACCTTGTCTGGTAGTGATGCAAATGAGCTGAATTAACTCCTCCTGTGAGTAACAGTGCTTTAAAGTACTCTTATCAGGGAATACATCTGTAGCTACTTCTCCAAGAAGTTTCATTTCCTATGATTTCTGCATATTGAAATTGTCTTACTCCATGTGTTATGCTTTTCACATGCGGCATTAACAATTGAAATGAATTAATATATTTCAAGCTCCCTGTTGATTGCTCAATTTATTTCATTAATTTTCATGCTCCAATCTTATCAAACTAACTCAACAAACTAGACGTTGGGAAAACTTTACACAGAAATTGGAGCACGCACATGACAGATTCAGTTCGCTGCTTGCTCCAAATGATCTTAATATTGGAAACTTGGCAGTAACATTTCAGCGTGCACTACACAACCACCAGCTAAATGCACGCCCAATACACGGACATTGGCATCTGATACATGCCAGTCTCTAAAAACCCTGCTGGCACATTTCCATTCTGCTTACAGCATCTTTCTGCACTTTAATACTGCACCAGCAACTATTATTGTAATACTGCTGCAGAGACACTTTGGGCTCAGATGCATGCATGCAGCACATGGACTGGGCCAGGCTGCATCTCTGGACTCTTCGTTTGCTCTCGCAGTGCTCACTCACTCGAAGCCTACCTGGATGCTCAAAGCACCTTGTGTTTTATTGCCTTGTGTTGACTTTTTGCACTTTGTCTCCTCAACCAAAGATGGCAGTCTCAAGAACAGGAATTGCTGGAAAAAAAATCTTAGCAGGTCTAGCAGCATATGTTGAGAGAAAGTACGGTTAACGTTTTGGACGCAGTGACCCTTCTTGGGAAGACAAACTCATTACTGCTGCCTTGCCATAATGTTTAGCATAAAGACGAAGCCAGGAAATGTGCCATGGCTGTCAGCAGACCTCAATCATGTCAAAGGAGGATAGCCTTCACTCGCTGTTCTGGGCACATTAAGTCTAGGGTAGCCTCCAATACCAGTCCACCCCCTGTGTAGACTCCTAAGAGTCAAGATCCTCTCCTCATGAAGGGTAAGGAGCTGAACGATGGGTAGCACACCATTGATCTTGAGTCTTTCCACTTTATTCTAGAGTGTTTTTCACTCTTGCAATGAACAAGGCAGGTATTATGTGAGCTAAAAGTGGATGATGCTGCTTTTCCTGTTGGTGCAGGTGGGACGATGTCCTGATTCAGTAGGCAGCGCAGAAGGCATATAGTCTTGGTGCTGTCAGGGATTGGGGTGATTAAGAGTGAGTGGGAAAGATGTTGCAATGGCAGAACCTTGGCAGGTGGTGGGTACAGGAACATAAATATAATGCTTGAGATATTGGAGAGAAGATGGTGGAATTTACTCTGGCAGGCTGGAGAAGGATACTGACTTTCCTCTGATAATTCTGGACATTCCTGCAGACAGCTGAGACTGCTTCAATGTAGATGGCAAACTTGGACCAGACTGGTGTGGTCTGGTGTTGTGGCCTCCACTGCTGGTCACTGAGGCTACAGAAGTCATATGTTGGCGCTATCCTGACCAGGACTTCCAGAACTTTGCCCACAAATTGGGCTGCCAACCTCTCCCTGGGGCAAATGTCAGGAGCCACGTCGAACAGCTCCAGGCTGACAGCGTTTGACCAGTGGAAAACAACAAGCTTTTAAAGGAGGTGTCGGCACAAGAGATACCGATGAATTATGATCTATCTGCGAGGTGGTAGATTGTTCCAGAGAAAGCGTGTGATAAGATGAGGTGGAAACTGGATATGTGAGATAGCTTGGGTATTGTTATTTGTTAATGAGGCAAGTTTGGTAAGATGTGGCTAGAAAACATCCTTGCTCTTATGATGAGATTCACTCCGCACACATGACGCAAGTCACATTTGGTAAAAAAAATGTAAGATTCAGCCTTTTTTTGTTTAAATACTGGGTATATTTGAAAGGAAGACTAGGTGAGAGAACTGAAACTGAGACCGTCGTGAGAAATGATAAACAAGCAGCACATTTAACTTCAATTATAACATCAATGCAAGCTATCACAGCAAGAATGAAATCACAGCGGGAAATGATTTAATCCCTTGCAGCATTCAGCTATACCTGTGAATTCAAGACAAAAAAAATTATCTTGGGACATTTAATCATACCCCATTTGAGTGTACACACTTCTTTGAATAACCACAATTTCCTTACTTCTGCTAGTGTTTCTAATAATTACAAATATTTTGCTCACAGTAGATTGTCCCGACATGTGTTTGAAGGTTAATTTTCACTAGTTTCCATTTACGTTCTTAGTTCTACTTTCCTGATTTAATCTGAAGCAAAAATCTGAGTTTGTTTTATAATCTCTCTCACTTGACTGCCTTGATTCTATAGTTTGAAGCACTCTTCAATTTTTTTTATAATGTATCTGGTTTCCTTTCATACACTTTCTAATGTGTCTTATTTTTATATGGGGTAGTGATCGAGATTGTGCACAATGTTGTTACTGTATTCCAGACAGATTCAAAATTATGTACAGGTCAATATCATTCCATGACTGGAGCTCTGACTTTAACTTTGGATTGTCTCATAGCACCTCCTTTTTTATTCTCTGCTCGCAGCCAGGACAGACCTATTGCAATCTTTGCAAAGTCCTTATAACCTGAATTCCCACGTCCATTTGTATGTATATTTTAGCTGCTGTTTCTGATGATCCTTTTACTTCTCACATTTTATGTTTTTCTGAACATTCCACAAGCTTACCAAAGCATCCAGTATTGCCTCCTTAGAAGCAGCAACCCAGCTGCTCCATCATCCATTCCTATTGACCTTGCTCACAATGCTGGCACCAAACCTCAACAATCTATATCATGTCCCTCTCATCACTTGTATCATTCTTAGGAACAATTAACTTGTAAGCAAAATCTTCTATGAATTTTTGAAAAGTCCTTAGTTTACTACTTTTAAGTAACAAGCATGAAAATAAATGGAAGGGGGAAGGGCGAAGGGCAGTGAAAATAATCAAATCTTTGCTTTGTTTGTTGCAAAATTTGTGTAAAACAAACCAGTCTGTTAGTTGACATATATCTTTCTTACTAGAGTAGTTCGTATTCTGCATTCTATACGGACACCAGGACAACACAAATAATTGCAAATACATGAAGTAGTAGCTTCAAAATTCAATAAGACCAACAAATTACTGTATACAATTAACCATTATATGGACAGCACAGAAATGTCATACTGATTCACATGTCTGTAGCATGCAGTTTGCACTGAGCATGCTATTCAGCGCCAGCATGTTTGAGTGGGGTGAAAAATCATGAGAAGGAAGCATGGGTTAAACATAGTCAGGAGATGCAAACGAACAAGGAATAAAAGAGAAGTAAAACACATGAATCGGCCCTTTGGCCCTCCAATCCTGGGCTGACCATCATGCCCGACTAAAACTAAACAACAGACCTTCTGCTCTTATCCAGACCATATTCCTCTATTCCCTACCTGTTCACGTAAGTGTCCAGATGCCTCTTAAATGACACCAACATGCCTGCTTCCACCACCTTCTCTAGCAGTGCATCCCAGCATTTACCACTCGCTGTACAAAAAACATACCTTGCACATCTCCCTTAAACTTTCTCCTTCTGATCTTGAACTTGTACCCCCTTGTAACTTAAGTTCAACCCTGGGAAAAATCCCAGATATTTAAACCCAGTTCGCATCTCTTAAAGGAAGGTGCATTTTGATTCAAACAAGTGCTAGAAAGATTTGTAATTGAGTTTAACCTGGGAAATATATTAGAATGACAGTTCACAGGGCAAGATCTCGAACAGTTTCCAAAATTGCAGTGAATGCCTTGGCTGAGGGAATGTGGAAGAAGGAAGATGACATTTAACCAGAGGGTGTTTGGTAGTTCCCTGGGCAAATCCATAGGCAGCAATGGGACCAATTACCTGGAGCACCCATAGTCAGAAATCTAGGCCTGGATTTCTGGATCTGGATTCAACGTTGCAACATGTTTAATGACTTAAAAGAAATGTTTAAGATCAGTAAGTACATCTTGATTTTGCCATTTCCCATAAATTGCATCATTAGTCTCAACACTTGCTGACAGACTTCTCTCTCTCAAGAAGGACAAGATTGTATATAACTGGAGACAGCAGCTCTATATGGTAAAGAATATACATGGCTGCATTTCCTTATTTCTATGGAGAAAAGGGTATTCATTAGCAATGGCAGATCCATGACAGAGGATGTATTCAGTGGCAATTTTGAAAATAACAGCATGTTATCTTGACTAAGAAATGTGTACTGATGCAAGGGTAAGAAACATAAAAAGAAAAATATTACTTGCTTTTAGATTTGATAATAATTAAAGCATTACTAAAAAGCATTGTAATTTTATGTAGAATACCTGGAGTAATTTTTTTTATAGGAACTGTTTAGGACTCTAAAGGAGATAGTTATGCTATTGGGTAAAACTGCTATGGAACAGACACAAACAAAACCTGACAGATATTTTTTCTTACAATTATTCAGGCACGGAAGAGATTGTATTGTCTTAACAAAACCGATGTTTTTAATCAGGCCACTGGACAAGTCAGCAATGTCAATGCCAAGCTTACATAAATCACTGTCAATTAGGATTGCATTGCTGTGCAATGTGAGCTATCTTTCATTCCAAGGAACAGTCTTACATTTCAACTCTCAAGCTGAAGAGTTCCCTTTGTTTCCAAGTAGCCTTGAAATGGTTTTCCTAACACCCGTGTCTCCGCTCTCTTGTGCGCTGACATTCAGAGGAAGATCAAAAGCTAAAAGGGAACTAATCAATTGTAGGAGTTGACAGAAGGTCCAAACTTGAGAAACATCAGCCACCTTATGGGAGACTACTCAAATTTTGTGTTGGGTTATACTCTTTTAGCCATAAGCTCTTAAATGGTTGATGTTGAAAAGCACTAATCAATAGGGTCCAGCGTTTCATCAATTGTTATTTTCTTAGATCTCAAGAAATATTTATCAATGTGACCTGTTAACTCTTGACCTGAAAGCCATACCAACAAGAAGGAAATTAACTGATAAAAGCCATGCGGCTGGCAGGTAGAAAGGTGAGCCAGAGTCATAAGTTAAATCAGCACCAGATGCAAGAGCTCTTGGAAGCACTGTATGTTCAGATTAATAAGGTTGAAAATCTGGAAAGTTGAGTGAATAGCCTGGAGATGCTAAAGAACAGTGTATTTTATCAGAAATGGCCAATAAATGGAAACTGGTATGGCATTGGTTGTTTGACTGAAAAATAATTTGAGGGTTGTGTACCATGAGGACTACCGTGACCAGAGAGAGGGAAGATTTGTCGAAGTGTTAGATATAACACAGTGTGCGCTGGAGGAGCACAACAAGCTATGCAGCATCAGAAGAGCAGGAAAGTTGATGTTTCGGGTTGGGGCCCTTCTTTCCTGAAACATCAACTTTCCTGCTCCTCTGATGCTGCCTGGCCTGCTGTGCTCTTCCAGCTCACATTGTGTTATCTCTCACTCCAGCATCAGCAGTTCTTACAACCTGTGAGTTTGCAGAAGTGTGTCTTTCTGATGGATAATTATGCCAGTGAAACTTCAAACTTATTGCTGGATAGGACTACTACCTAAGCAGCAAGTAGACAGGTCAAAGAATAATTATGGAACTGTGCAGCTTCATTGTGTCAAATCTGTGCTGGGAATGCTATAGGTGCTTTTGGCAAGATAGATGCATCCTTATTGAAGGGAAATTTATATTTTGATTCCATGGTATTATTTATCTCTTACTTCATATATAATATGTATTGATTCTAACTTGTATTAATGTAAAAGCTAGAAGAAATGGAATCTTATTGGTAATTTCTTCATTGTGTATCATTCAGTAAATTTAGTTATTTTGGCTCATGGTTCCTCCATTGGCATCATAAAAAAACCAAGGGCTTGAGTTCAGGTTTAAATCCAGATTCATAAAACAGGTTCAATACAATACAATTTTCAGCAGTTAAACAAATGGAATTTCATGTTTGTTTTGCTATATTTTGTTGGGAAATCAATATGGAAAACTGTGATACAGAGAAAGTAGGAACTGCTGATACTGGAGAATCTTGAGACTCCGGCCTTTGTTGAGAGATGATATGACCTTCAGAGACTTGAAGCAGTTTGGAAAATGTAATTTTTGGAAGAAGGGCACATGAAAGTTAAAGTAAGATCAGGAGCTAAGAGGGGTTTGAATGTTTGAATGTTTAAAAAAGTGTCTATGTTCCTGGAATCCATGAAAGAAAGGACTAGTTTTATTAAATGATCAAGTGCAAAATTAACTGAATTGAAAAAATAAAAACAATTTAGAAAGATTGAGTAGAAACAGGATTAACAAGAGATGAAAGATGCAAGGAAATAAAAAGGGAAAGAGATAGAGGTCAAAAAATTCAAAATGGATCCCCAGTTCTGATTATACTAACTTGAATTAACAAGATGTATGGCTTATTCAAAGAGAATTTCTCTTCATTTTGCTTTGGTGAAGACATTTTGCTTAATAGATACATTTAGTGAGGCAGGAATTAGTAGCTGCTAGTCTCGATAGAGATGTTAAACTAGAAATTCTCACAATAATGATATTTTGGTGTCTACCAGTAAATTTGAAAATAATAATGGAGGCAAAACGAAGGGAGTTAGATGGTTGAACAGATTTTAGAGCTTATTGAGGTACCAGATAGGATCCACCAACTTTGATACATTGATACATTTGCACTTAAAGCTAAATTGAGGACAGTTACCACATGGTTTGAAGAATGACTGGCATTAAATCAAGTAAGCAATTTTATTAGGAGAATGTTACTCCCATCATACCAGAATATCACGAAAAGGTGATGTCATATCCATAGAAGAGGGAGAACAACTGTGAAGCATGAATGATCAGTTGAACTGGCTGTGTATTCAGATTAGACAAAATGTGTTAGATTAATATTGTAATTAAGTACAACAGTGAAATAAGCGAAACTAGAGAATGATTAAAGGACAATAAAGTTTTAAGGAAGTTAAAATTTGGTAAACGTATATCTAAGTTCCCATCCATTACAAACCTATGGAACATGAAGCTAATCATTTTCAGTGACACTTCACAAGTTAAACTTTTTGACTGATATTGTAGTGCAGCTAATTTAAAAATATAGATGGTTGAGAATGGAAATTGCTGCTGGTTAGCTTGGGAAACAAAGAAACTAAAGGTTTGCTAAAGGCTGAGGCAATTGGTTGAATTCTTGCCCCTTTAGGCTGAACAAGCCTGCATTAATGTCAACAAAGTCAACTGCCCTCAGGTCCCTTTAAACCTTTTTCCTCTTTCCTTAAACCTATGCCCTCTAGTTGTGGACCCCTCTACCCTGGGGAAAAGAACTTGGCTATTCACTGTATCTATGCCTCTCATGATTTTATAAACTTCTATTAAAAGTCACCCCTCAGCCTCCTAAACTCCAGCCAAAAAAGTCCTAGTCTATCCAGCCTCTCCTTATAGCTCAAATCTTCCATTCTTGGTGACATCCCTGTAATCTTTGCACCCTTTCAGTTTAATAACGTCTTTGCCACAGCAGGGCGACCAGATTTGTATGCAATACTCTAAATGTGGCCTTACCAATGTCTTGTACAACTGTAACATGATGTCCTAACTCCCATACTCAATGCTCTCACTGATGAAGGCAAGCATGCCAAACATTACCTTCTCTAGCCTGTCTGTCTATCTTTGCCGCCCCTTTCAAGGAACTGTACACCTGAGTCCCATTGATATATCTATTGTTCGACAATACTCCTCAGGCCTGTCTTTAGCTGTGCAAGCCCTGTCCTGGTTTGTTTTACTAAAATGCAATGCCTCACATTTATCTGCATTAAATGCCATCTGCCATTCCTCACTGACCCAGTTGAACAAGATCCCATTGTACTCTTAGATAACATTCTTCTTTGTCGACTATACCACCAATATTGGTGTTAACCACAATTTAACTAACTGTGCCTCCTACATTCTTATCGAAATCATTTTAATAAGTGACAAACAGTGAACCTAGCATTGATCCTTGCAGCACACAGCTGGTCACAGTATTCCAGTCTGAACACCAACCGTTTACCCTCATCTTCTGTCTCTACCATCAAGTCAGTCTTATATCCAATTAGCTAGCTCTCCCTGGATTCCAAATGATCTAACTTTACTAACCAACCAATCTACCATGCAGAACCTTGTTGAAGGCCTTGCTAATATCCATGTAGACAATGTCTACCACTCTGCCTTCATCCATTTTCTTGGTCACCTCTTCAAAAATTCAATCAAATTTGAGAGACACAACTTCCCACGCACAAAGCCATGCTGACTATCTCTAATCAGTCCCTGCCTTTCCAAATGCACATAGATCCTTTTTCTCCAAATCTCCTCCAACAACTTACCTACCACTGACTTTAGGCTTGCTGCTCTGTAGTTCCCAGGCTGCTTCTTTCTTAAAGAACGGTACAACATTAGGCACCATCCAGTCTTCCAATATCTCACCTGTGGCTGTCAATGATCCAAATATCTCTGTTGAGGGCCCCACAATTTCTTCCCTAGCTTCCCACAATTTCCTGAGCAACACTTGAACACGTAACATGGATTTATCGACCTGAATGCATTTTAAGACATCCAGCACTTCTCCTGTATTGTTGGCTGTTTTCAAGGCATCACTATTTATTTCCAAGTCCCCAGCTTCCAAGTCTTTCTCCACGATAAATACTGATGAAAAATATTCATTTTGGATCTCACACACCTTCTGTGTTTCCACATCATTGATCATTAAAGGGGCTTTGTTATCTCCCTTGCCCTTAATATATTTGTAGAATGTTTTTGGATTCTCCTTAACTTTATCTGCCAAAGTTATCTTCATGTCCCCTTTTTGCCCTTCTGATTTCCCTCTTAAGTGCACTGCCCTATACTCAAAGGATTCACTTAATCTCGGCTATCTATACCTGACATATGCCTTCTTTTTCTTCACCAGAGCCTGAATATTACTAGCCAACCAGTGGTTCCTACTACTGCCTGTATCACCCGCCTCAGAAACAAATGTGCTGACACTGAATCTCGTTATTTCACTTTTGAAAGTCTCCCACTTGCCAGACGACCCTGCCTGTGAATGGGCCTCCCCCAATCAACTTTTGTAAGTTCCTATCTGATACTAATCAAAATTGGCCTTGCCCAAATGTAAAATATTAACTTGTAGGCTAGGCCTATCCTTTTCCACAACTATTTTAAAGCTAATAGAATTATGGTCACAGGTCCCAAAGTGCTCTTTCACTAACACCTCAGTCACTTGCCCTGCCTTATTTCCCAAAAGGAGGTTGAGTTTTGTCCCTTTTCATCTAGGGCAATCTGCATATTGATTGAGAAAGCTTTCCTGAACACATTTAAATTCCTCCCATCCAAACTCTTAATACTATGGCAGCCCCCGTGTATGTTTTAAAAGTTAAAATCCCCTCTGCTTACAGCTTTACTATTCTTAGAGCTGTCTGCGATCTTGTGTTGGTTGGCTTGCCAAGCTGATTCATTGTTCTGCAGAGGTTTCATTACCTGCTGGGTAACATCATCAGTGCCTCCAATGAAGCGCTGTTGTGTTTTCCTGCCTGGTATTTAAACTCTGGTGTCCACTGAGCTGGATTACCTCACTTCCGGTTTTTCTTCACACTGGAGTGTATATGGGGTCTACCTCTATGGTTTATTGATGGCTTTCTAAGTGGAATACCAGGCTTCTAGGAATTCCTGTGCTTGTCTCTGCTTTGCCTGTCCCAGGATCCCAGTGTCGTCCCAATCGATTTGGTGGTACTCTTTATCCACATGGATAGAGATGAGTGAGTATTGGTTGTGTCTTTTTGCTGCCCATTGATGTTTGTGTATCCTTGTGGCTAATTTCCTTCATGTTTGTCCAACATACTGTTTGGCGCAGTCTCTGCAGGGAATCTTGTACATGACATTGGTCGCGTCCATAGTGGGTAGTGGGTCTTTGGTCTGGGTGAGCAGTTGTGGTAGGGCTGATGTCGGTCTGTGTGCTATTCTAATGCCCAGTGATCGTAGGAGTCTTGCGGTCAGATGTGTTCCTGATGTAAGGTAGCATACTGAGTGTGTCAGGGCATGTAGTATCTTCCTATTGTTGTGCCTGTGATAGGCATCTTCTGACCCAGTTTTTTGGGTATCCATTGTCTTTGAATATTGGGAAGAGGTACCCTTCTTTTTGGCATAGCTCTTTGCTGCTGCAGTGTGTTGTTGTCTATTTAAATAATGTTCTCATGCAACTTCATTTGTGTGTTAACGTAGTTGATATTGAAATTCAGTACTTCTATTTCAGTACTATCTGCGATCTCTCTACATATTTGCTCATCAATCTCCCACTGACTACGGGCGGGACTTATAGTACAATCCATCAAGGCAATCATCCCCTTCTAATTTCTCAGTTCTACCAACACAGCTTATGATCCATCTTGAATATTCTAAGTACTGCTTTGATGTTTTCTGTAATCAAAACACCACTCTCCTCCTCTCTTGCCTCCCTTTTTGTCTTTCCTACAGTGTCTGTGTGCCAAACATTGAGTACCAGTCCTGTCCCTCCCTTATTTCTATTTCTGGAATAGTTAATGATAATTCACTCCCATTTTCCGAACCATGCCAAGATCATCTGCCTTAACTGTCAGGCCTTTTGCATTGAAATAAATGCAGTTTAATTAATCTGTCTTTCCTTGTTCCCTGCCATACTCCTGCCTACCAGGTCTATTTAACTTGCTGTCTTTAACATCTGCACTAGCCTCAACCTTCTCTTTTGTCTCACTACTGTTTAGGGTCCCACTCCTCTGCCAGACTAGCTTGAGCCCTCCTGGTAGCTCTTGCAAATCTCCCATTAGGATTTTGGTCCCACTCCAGTTCAGGTGCAACCCATCCCTCTCGTAAAGTTCACCTCTGCCCCAGAAGAAATCTCAATAATCCAAAAATCTGAATCCCTGCCCTCTTACACCATGTCCTCAGCCATATATTCATCTGCCCTATCCTCCTATTCGTACTCTCAATGGCACATGGCACTGGGAATATTCCATTGATCCTGCTTTTTAACCCCTTGCCTAATTCTCTATATTCACTTTGCAGGACCTCATCCCTCTTTCTACCTCTATCACTACCTTCAAGCATTTCATGATATCTTGTAGAATGAATCAAAATAAGTTGAAGACTGGCATCTGTGATGCTGGCGATCTTAGAAGGAGCCGAGATGGGTCATCCATTCCAATTCTGGCTGAAGTTGGATACTAATTCGTCATCTTTATCCTCTGTGCTATGTGCTCGGCTGGGAATTGTTGAGGATGTGGATATTTACGGAGCCTGCACCTTCTGCTAATTGTTTAGTTGTTCACTACCATTCACGGCATGATGTGGTATGACTGCAGAACCTTGATCTGATCCATTGAACAAATAACAAAGAACAAAGAAAATTACAGCACAGGAACAGGTCCTTTGGCCCTCCAAGCCTGCGCCGATCCAGATCCTCTATCTAAACCTGTCACCTATTTTCCAAGGATCTGTATCCCTCTGCTCCCTGCCCATTCCTGTACCTGTCTAGAGTTGTCTGTTTCATTGGTTTTGGATTGTTTAGTCCTGGCTATTAGATGCTGCTTCTGCTGTTTGGCATGCAAGCATTCTTCTGCTGATGCTTCGCCAGGTTGACACCTCATTTTTAGAAATGTCTCTCAAGCTGGTGGCAGGGGGAGAATGGGTAGTTTTTTCACTCCTGAGTCAGTCTGTTCCCCAGAACCAGATTGGCCAGATCCTTCTTTCTCCTTTTCTTTCATCTTTTCTCTTTCGTCTTCATCTTTTCTTCTTCGTGGTGGTGATGGTAAAAGAAGGCAGCATCTGTCGGATCAGGCAGTCTGAGGTGGCCAGAGACAAGAATGGGAGCAAGCAGCCAGTTGGTCGGTGGTGAGAACAGGAGTATGCAGTCTGGGGCAGCTGGCAGCGAGAGCAGGATAGGCTGCAAGGTGGCAAGAGCAAGCTGCCCAGGGCTATGATATGGGCGATGTCAAGCCCAAAGCAGGGGAAGATTAAGCCCTTGCAAGGTGAGCAAGTCCAGCGTTGCTAGGCGCTCCTGACTGTGGTGTTGAACCGTTAACTGTGTTTCTTTCTTCATCTACTTTTAGTAAGAAGCACTGTATTGTTAAATTTTTTAAACTTTGTTTTCCTCATTTTCTGCTTTGTAACTAAGATTCCATACCTTTGTACCAAACATGGCATCTTAAGTGGTAACTTGTAAATTTTTCATTGCACTTATGCAAGTACATGTGATAATAAATCTAATTCAATTCAGCATACTTGCTGCAACTCCTGTAATGCCCTCCTGCACTCTTTATTGAACAAAAGTCGGTCCACTAGCTTCACGTTACTGGAGGATATGATGGGTTATGATGTTTTCATATTGTCTTTGAGCTGTTCAATTCATCTATTCTCTCCTTGGTTTCCATTAATTCTGCAGCCTCACTTTCCACATGACATTGTTCACTTTGTTAACTTGTTTCCTTTTTCAAAATCTATAGAAACTCTTAACATCTGTTGTTTATAATTCTAGCTAGCTTTACTCTATTTTTACCCCTACTTTTAATTTTAGCTGTTCTTTGCTGTCTTTTTACATTCTGTCTAATCCTCTAATCTATCCCAAAATCGCAGGCAACAGTAAATCCCTATGCGATGAGCTCAACACATTCTGGCTCGTTTTGAACAGAAGGGCAGTGAAACAATATCAGATGTACCTACACTCAGTCGCCACCACAGATGTTAGATTGGCCTTCTGAAGGGTGAACCCATGGAAAGCGACTGGCCTAGATGGAGTGCCCTGCCATGTACTCAGATCCTGCATGGACCTGCTGGTAGGAGTATTCACAGACACCTTCAACCTCTCCTTACTACGATCTGAAGTCCCCATCTTCTTCAAGACTACCATCAGCCCAGTGCTGAAGAAAAGTCCTGCAGTGTGCCTCAATGAATACC
Organism: Stegostoma tigrinum; assembly: GCF_030684315.1. Lineage (NCBI taxonomy): Eukaryota > Metazoa > Chordata > Chondrichthyes > Orectolobiformes > Stegostomatidae > Stegostoma > Stegostoma tigrinum. Next base: position 22,716,970 of record NC_081371.1, on the reverse strand, counting down.
GCTCAGTGGCTCTGATGTCCATAATTACGAAATGCTGAGAGGTTGGTCATGGCTTACATCAATTCGAGCCTCCCAGATTGCCTGGATCCCTTGCAATTTGCTGACCTATGCAACAGGTCCATGACAGATATTGTCTCCCTGACCCTGAACTCATCCCTGGAACATCTGGACAACAAAGATACCTGTGTCAGGCTGCTACTTTTTGACTACAGCTCTACTTTCAACACCATAATTCCAAACTCATCACCAAACACTGGGCTAGGTCTCTGTTCCCCCCCTCTATAACTGAATGCTTGATGTCCTGATGAACAGACCGTAGTTAAGGAGAGGCAACAACGCTTCCTCCAATAACAATCTTCAAACACCAGTGTCCAAAAGGCTGCATACTCAGCCCCCTACTATATTCCTTCAACACACATGCTGACTGTGTGACAAAATTCCGCACTGACTTCACTTACAAGTTTGCTGATGGTAAGACCATTGGAGAACAGATCTCCAGCAACAACTAGACGGATTACAGGAAGGAGATAATGTACTTACTGGCATGGTGCAAAGACAACAATCTCTCCGTCAATGTCAGTAAAATGAAGGAGCTGATCATTGAATTCAGGATGTGGAGATGAGGGCACGCTTCTGTCTGTGTCAATGGTGCTGAGATTGAGATGGTCGAGGGCATCAAGTTCTGAGAAGTGACAATTGTCGAAATCTGTCCTGAACCACCCACACTGACATTACAGTGAAGAAAACACAGCAATGCCTCTACTGCCTCAGGAGGGTAAGGAAATTCAACAGGCCCACAAAGGCTCTTACAAATATTTATAGATGCACCAAGAGAAAGTATCCTGCCTGAATGCATTACAGCGTGGTATGGTGAGTGCTCTTCCCAAATCCACAAAAAGCTAAAGACAGTTATGAAGACAGCCCAGTCTATTGTGTAAACCAGCCTCCCATCCACTCCACTGATTTCATCCACACTCCCCACTGCATTGGGAAAGCAACCAACAAAATCAAAGACCCCTCCCACCCCGGTTATACTCTCTTCCACGCTTATCCATCACACAGAAGATGTAAAAATTAGAATACATGTACAAACAGATTCAAGAACAGCTTCTTCCCCACTTATATCAAACTTTTGAATGGACCTCTTAAAGGCTATTGTTGATATCTCCCTGCACCTTCTTGGCAGCTGTAACGCTGTATCCTGTGCTCTGTTCTGTTACTCTGATGCACTTCTATAGTATGATCTGCTTGTTAAGCAAGCAATTCAACACTTTTCACTGTACCTTAGTACATATGATAGTAATAAATTAAATCAAATCAAATAAATGAAATAATCTCAGAATGTCAGATTGCCCAATTGAGACAGAGAGGAGTATGAATTTCTTCTCTGAAAGGTTTATGAATCGATGGAATTCTTTAACACAAGATTTCAGGGGCTGAGCTGTTAAGTCTGTTCGAGATTAACAGATTTTTAACCAGTAAGGGAAAGGGCAGGAAAGTGGAGTTGAGAGTTATCAGAACAGCCTTGATCTCATTGAATGGCGTAGACTCAAAGGCCTGAATGCCCTACTTCCGCTATTATAATTTGCAGACTCCCAGTCTTTATTTAAAGAAATTTTTTCAACTCTCACTCAAGTCATCTTATGCACCTCTGAAAGACACTGCAAATTTTATACTGAAGTTGGGCATTTTATTTGCTTTAGGTCCATGGTTGCTTGCAACAGGGTTAGCCTGACAAACTGATTTTACACAAGTGCTTTGAAGCCAGCACATATAAAAGAGTTTCATCTCATTAGTCCAGCTGGATTGGAACTCATCTACCAGGACTTTGAATCCACCAAACCGGAAGTAAATTTAACTGCATATCAAATCTCATCCATCTATGCTAACCAAATAAAACTCACTGTCTGTCTTCTTGCTCCTATAAATAACGATGGCATTAGTTAAAAATACAATTACAGCTTGCTTGCCAAACTCAGTTCACCAAAATAAATGTTAGGACCAATTATTTTATCCAATAGAGACAGAAACTTAGTAGGTCCTTGGATAAGCACATGGATGATGATGGGATAGTGTAGGGGGATGGGCTTGGATTAGTTCACAGGTCGGCATAATATCAAGGGCCGAAGGGTCTGTTCTGCGCTGTATTGTTCTATGTAAAGCTGACAGGGTGCTTTGGCTTAAAGCAACCAAATACAGAAATTGCCAGAGAAGCTGAGGAGGTCTGGCAGTATCTGCAGAGAAAAAGCAGAGTTAAAGTTACTGAGAGAGAGTAGGGGGGAGGAGGAGGAGGAGAGAGAAAGAGAGAGAGACAGAGACAGAGACAGAGAGAGGGGGACAGGGTGGGGGGAAGAGAGAGAGAGAGAGAGAGAGAGAGAGAGAGTAGGGCTGTGAAGACAAGATAGATCAGCGATAATGGAGACAATGAGTAGTTGAAAATGGGTTGGCTGTACTGAAAACAACCCATTTTGTGACAGGGCTTGAGGTTGTGGGGGTACGCATATGTTCGGAGCAAGGGTCAATTTACCCAGAACGTAAACTGTTTTTCCTTCACAGATGTTGCCAGACCTGCTGGGCTTTTCCAGCAACTTTGTTTTTGTATCCAAATTACATGGATGACACAGGTATAAGAAATGTTGAGCTGTACTTGACAGCATTTCACAAACTTCAAAAAATTTGACTATCTTAATTTGGATTGGATAAGTATGTTTTGATCTCAACTGTGAAAGGAAAAATAATTAATAACCAATACTCTGGATCTTTAATAGCTGTAAACCAAACTATGCATGTCAAACAGACTCTTTGTTCTATTTTGATTAGTGCTGAATAAAAGACAATTTTGTTGAAGCTTTTTGTCTGCAATCATCAGGAGAATTCACCAGAATTACCAAAGTAAATACTGGCAAGCCAAAAAGCTGTTCTGCCTCTAACATAAATGAGCAATTTGTACATGAATTTCATGGCCAATATCCATGGTACATGAGCTGTATGACTCGAAGACTGGCAGGCCATATCAAACAGCACATCCCTTTGCCTGTTGGCAACATGTAAGGAACTGCTTCCTTTACTTTATCTGGTCATTTAGAGTCAGAGAACCATACAGCACAAAAACAGATGCTTGGTCCAACTTGTCCATGCCAACCACGTTACCCTTATTAAAATAGTCCAATTTGCCTGCGTTTGGCCCATATCCCTCTAAATCATTCCTATCATATATCTGGCCAAGTCTTTTAAATCTTGTAACTGTACCTGCACCCACCACTTCCTCTGGCAATTCATTCTACATACAAACCACCATCTGTGTGAAAATGTTGTCCCTCAGGTTTCTTTTAATCTTTCTCCTCTCACCTGCAAAATATACCCCCTATTTTCAAACTCCTCTTTCCCTAGGGACCAGACTTCTCCTACTCACCTTATCTATACTACTCATGATTTTATAAATCTCTATAAAGGTCATCCCTCAGCCTCCTATGCTCCAGTGAAAAAGTCCCAACCTGCCCAGACTCTCCTTATAATTCAAATGCTCCAGTCCAGGTAACATCTCTTAAGTCTTTTCTGCATCCTCTCCAATTTAATAATATTCTTCCTATAGCAGGGCGACCAGAACTGTCCACAATACTCCAAAAGTGGCCTCACCAACATCCTGTACAACTGTAACATGATGTCCCAACTTTTATACTCAAAGGTGTTGAAGCCAATGTGCCAAACACCTTCTTTACCACCCTGTCAACCTATTACACCACTTTCAATGACCCATATAACTGAACCCTTAGGTCTGTGTTCAACAACACTCCCCAGAACCCTATCACTAATTGTATAAGTCCTGCTCTTGTTCACCTTTCCAAAATGTAACCTTCATTTATCTAAACTAAATTCCACCTGCTACTCCTTAGCCATTGCCTCAACTGATCAGGATCCCTTTGTAATCTTATATAACTTTCTTCACAGTCTACTGTACTACTAATTTTGGCATCATCTGCAAACTTACTAACCATGCTTCCTATATTCTCATCCAAATTGTTTATTTCAATGACAAACAACAGTGCACACCCCCACCAATCCCAGTGGAACACTGCTGGTCACATGTCTCTGGTCTGAAAAAAAAAACAAGTGAAACCCTGTCAAAGGCTTTAGTAAAACCCTTGTAGACAACATCTGCTGCTCTGCCCTCAACTATCTTTTCGGTCACATCTTCAAAAAACTCGATCAAGTTTGAGAGATATGATTTCCTATGCACAAAGCCATGTTGAAAATTCCTAATCAGTCCCTGACTCTCCAAATGCAAGTGAATCCTGTCCGTCAGAATTCCCTCCAACAGCTTACCCACCTGTGATGTCAGACTCATTGGTCTAAAGTTCCCAGGCTGCTCCAAGCAGACTTTCTTAAATAATGGCATTAGCCAAGTTCCAGTCTTCCAGCACCTCACCTGTGGCTGTCAATGATACAAATATCTTCGCAAGAGGCCCAATCTCTTCTTTAGCTTCCCACAAAGTTCTTTGGAAACACCTGATCTGCTCCCAGAGATTTATCTAACTAAGAACTTGAGCACCTCCTCTTCTGAAATATCAACTCTTCAAGGCATCACTATTTATTTCCCCTAGTACCCTAGTTTCCACATCTTTCTCCACAGTAAATACTGAAGCAAAATACTCATTTAGTTTCTCTCCCATCTCCTGCGGTTCCACACGTAGATGGCCCTGTTGTTCTTTAGGGCACTGTATTCTGTCCCTAGTTGCTCTTTTGTCCTTACCTTATTTGTAGAATCTCTTTAGATTATCCCTTATCTTATCTGCCAAGGATATCTCATATCCCCTTTTCTGCCCTCTTGGCTTCCTGCTTAGGAATGCCCCTACACCACTATACTGTTCAAGTGATACTCTTAATGCCAGGTTGTGTATACCCAACATATCCCTCCCTCTTATTCTTGACTAGAGCCTCAACATCTTGATTCATTGAGCATTCCCAGTGCCTACCAGCCTTACCTTTCACATTAACAGCAACATAACGTCTCTGGATCTCCATGATCTCACTTTTGAATGCCTCCCACTTCCCATGACCAGTCCCATTTCCCGTGACCAGTCTACCCCAACTAAATTTTCAAAGCTCGTGTCTCATACCATTAAAATTGGCCATTTACAACTTTTCTATAACTATTCTAAAACTAATAGAATTATGATCATTGGTCCCAAAGCGCACTCCCACTAACATCTCATTCACTTGCTCTGCCTTATTTCCCAAGGGAAAGTCAAGTTTTACTCTTACTTCAGTACATCCACATATAGTTAAAGAAAACTTTGAAAGTTAAATTTCTCCCCACCCAAGTCCTTAACACTGCAGCAGTCTCAGTCTACGTCTGGAAAGTTAAATTCCCCTACTATTACAACCCTATTATTCCTATACATATCTGAGATCTCTCTACATATTTGCTTCTCAGTTTCCTGCTGACTATTGGGAAACCTATAGTACAATCCTATCAAAGTGATCATCCCCTTCTTATTTCTCAGTTCCACACATACAGCTTCACTAGACAATCCCCCAGGCATATCCTCTCTAATTGTTTTCCATATTCAAAAACACCACTCCATTCTAGCCTCTTGCTATAGGAAGAGCAGGGCAGCACACATCTAAACCCCGGGATGTTCAGCTGCCAATCTGGTCCCTCCCTCAGCCATGTTTCTGTAATAGCTATGATATCCCAGTCCCATGTTCCCGTACGTGCCCAGAGTTCATCCGCCTTACCTGACAGACCTCTTCCATTGAAATAAATGCAGTTTAATTCTTCAGCGTTACCCCATTCTCTAAGGTTTATTGGAATTGGGACAAATTTATGTTTAAAAGATTATTTTCTCAATTTTGTCCCCTCTAGATCTCTGCAGGTCAAAATATTGAAGGCCCATTGATAAGACAATCCCACATATTTCTGTTGCTAGTCTGTAAATCAGCCAGATCCACAAGGAAGTAATTTGGTTAGCTTGTTGATATTTCTTTTCTTTCTCTGTGAAAGCACTCAATCATAGAATCTTACAGCACAAAAATGGTCACATAGTCCATTATGCAAATGTCGACTAAAATGAAACTGTTACTTACATCATTTCCTTCACCTTCCTTCTCACCATATAATTTTCAATTTTAAATTTTTCAAAACAGTTATTCAATTCCTTTGTAAAGGTTATAATGATTTGGCTTCAAACATTATTTCTGTTTGGAAATTCGAGATCACAACCTTAATTTTTTTTTAAAAGTCCTAACCTCTACCCATGGTACACCTCATCAATCGCAGAAATAAAATTTTCCAAATGTACCTTATTATGCTCTTCCAAAGTCTGAATACCTGTATTACAGCTGAGTCTTTATTTGTTCTCTTCTGGTGAAAGGGTCATATTTGCTCTAACCTCCAAATAATTAAAGTATCTCAACCCCCCAACAGCTCAAATAATAATTTTGTACCATTTTTATAGTTTTGATTATATTTCTAAAGTACAGCAATTAAATGGATGCAATTTTCAATGCTCAATGAAACAAATAATTTGTTAAGAATGAAGATTCTCTTTTTTTTGGGACTCTGTACTTACAAATCCTTTGATCCTAAAGATTCTTTCTAAACTAACCACTGTCTTTCAGTTTAAAAAATGTTGTGTGAATTCTGTCCTTTCAAAGTTTTGACTTTTGATCATTTAGTATGCATGATTTTCCTTGTTCCTGCTGAGACGGTCCAGTTAAGTATACATGGTCTTTGCTTTTTACTTCACACTGTGGAAATAACAAAGGTGGAATGTATTTTGTAATGCAACTTAGTACAGCAGTTTAATCATTTTCTCCTCTAGCCTAACCCTTGCATCTTAAGTCATTATTTATCTTTTCTCTTATTTACATTTTTTGTTCTGACTTTTCATCCAATACCTTGTACTCATTATCTCATCTGACCTGCTAATGCCCAAAAATTCCAATACTTTGTGAAACAAGATCTCAATAGAACGCAACCTGGTGAGACCACTAGTTCCTTGTGTTACTTACTCTTCTTGGATTCAGGTTAGTGGTGACATTACTCAAAGGAATAAAAGGTAAAGTAAGTCTTTAACTGAGCAAATGAATGCAATGAGAAACATAATATGAGTAAAAGAGCAAGTCAAGCATAAAGCAGCTGGAAAGGGCAAAGGACATAGGAATCAAGTGATCAGTAGCTAGGAAAATGGAAAGCATGGCATTGACAGAGAAATAATAACTGAAAAATTACCCCAAAGTTTCAATTTAAAAAAGGGACTGAAAATAGCAAATGAAGTGTGAAAACAGTAAATAATGAAAAGACAGAAGTTGAGTTTAACAAGTTATAAACAGTATAATATAGATAAGGGAAAAAAAGAGGACAAGCAGATATAGAAATTCTACAGATGAATATAACAGGCAGTGAAATTAACTGAAAAAAAATTCATTGTTGGTAACAAATTTGCTGCTAATAACCTTATTTTATGAAAGTGGTTCAGGTCTAACTTAAGTACAATAGTATTAGAACACAAAAAGTGAAAACGGTTACCATTTGAGATGTTAAATATTTTCCAGTCGCAAAAAAAAACTTGTGTATATAATTTTTTTTAAATCAAATACTTACAACAGGGTAAAATACAGCCAGATCCTACAACTAAGTTTTAAGTTACTTCCTTATCAAAATAATTAAGCTGCAGCCAATCTGAAATGCTTTGTATTCTGGTGAAAATGGCACAATTAGAGTAATTTTCATGAACTTATAGAGAAGTAAATTGTCATCCATACAATTATTGTAGTTTACTTCATTCACCTTCTCCAGAACGTATTTTGTTGTTTAGTTTCTGTTGTAATACATACCCAGTATAAGACATCAGTCCACCCCTCCATGGTGATGCACTGAAATACGGTTAACATAGCAAACGCAAAGTTATCGAAATTAGTGATTCCGTCATTGGGGCCAACCCATCCACTTTTACATAATGTGCCATTTGAACATCGACGACCATGTCCAATATTTAAGCTACAGGGTGCAGGTTCCTCTTCAGCAACTGTATCTGAATATGAAACAAAACAATAGGTTAACAATGTAATAAAACAAAAGAACTGTGGATATGGGAAATCTCAAACAAAATCAGAAAATGTTTGAGAATCTCAGGGGGTCTAACAGCATCTGTGGAAAGAAAACAAAGTCAATGTATCATTTTGGATCCAGTGACCCTTCTTCAGAACTATCAGCAACTAGGAAAATGTTGTATATGTACTGATGATAGGTGGAGTTGGGGGCAGTGGTAGTGGTGGAAGGAAGGAGTAAGTGACTAGGTGGAGACAGAGCTCAGAGAGAGATAAAGATAGTTAGGCAGACAAAGTGATGGGTAATGGTACGCCACGGAGGGAAAACAAATGATTATTGGGGTCTTTAAGTAGGTGAAAACGAGTTGGCTGTGATGCAAGCAGCCCATGTCATGACAAGGCCAGGGGCGTGGAGATGAGTAAAGGACATAGAGGAAGACTTTCAGGTTCTAAAATTATTTAACTGAAGACTGCAGTGTCCCCTGCAGAAAATGACATGTGGTTCTTCCAGCTTGCACCAAGCCTCATAAGAGCACTGTGGCAGGCCCAAGACAGAAATGTTGACCAGGGAATACGATGATGTATTGGAGTGGCAGGAAACTGGAAGGTCAGGATAATTTTTGTGGACGGAACATAGTATTCCGCAAAGTGGCTACCCAGTCTGTATTTCATCGCCCTAGTGTAAAGGAGGCCACATTGTGAGCATCGTAAACTACATTGAGTGAAATGCAGATAAAATGCTGCTTCAGTAGGGAGTTGTGTCAGGACCTTTGGATAGTGAGGTGGGAGTGAGTGAATGGGCAGGTGTTACACCTTCTTTGATAGCTTGGGAAGGTGCTGTGGGGTTGAGTGGAAGAGTGGACTACAGTGTCCTGAAGGGAACAGTCCCTGGGGAATGCTGACAAGGGAGGCGAGGGAAGAGGCACAGGTCTGGTGATTGCATTCTGCTGGATGTGGCAGAAATGATGGCTTACGATCCCTTGTATGGGGATACTGGTGAGGTGGCAAATGAGAACCAGGGAACCCTATCAGTGTAGTAGGAGGGAACGGAAAGAGTGAAGGCAGAAGTGTGGGAAATAGGTCATACATGGCTGAGGATCCTGTCAACTATGATTAACAATAATAGATCAACTTTCGGTAACAAGTTTATTAATATCCAGAGGGAACACTGATGAAATGCCCACTGCACTATTCCAAATTTTATCCAGTACAATTTAATTTCAGATTGGATGACTCTAGTAAAGAGCATTGCAATATTTGTTTTTAGATCCACATGGATTGGAGACAACTTGTAAAAATTAAAAAGAGAATCCTAAAATTCTGTTTCTGTAACATCACAATTCATATTCATGAAAGAAATGACACCCTTAGGCAGCATTGTTGTTGAAGTTTGGTGTTCTCCATGATAGGAGCACGAGTAGGTTATCTGGCCCCTAAAACCTGCTGCCATTCAATAAGATCATGGCTGATCTTTTCCTGAACTCAGCTCCACTTCCCCACACGCTCACCATAACTCTTAATACCATTACTGTTCAAAACTCTTATCTTTGCCCTTAAAATGTTCAACAAGGTAGCTTCAACTGCTTCACTGGGAAAGGAATTCCACAGACTCACTCAAATGATTTTTGAAGAAGGGCCCAGACCAGAAACGTCAGCTTTCCTCCTCTGATGCTGCCTGGTCTGCCGTGTTCATCCATCTCTACACCTTGTTATCACATTTATGCCACCTCTTGGCTTTCTGTTAGCTAACTAATCCTCTACCTACGCTAATACATTACCAGTAACATCGTGCACCTTTATCTTATGCAGCACCTTCTTGAATGCCTTCTGAAAATTCAAATATACCATATCCACTGGTTCCTCCTTGTCCACTGCATGGGATTGACTTTCCTTATCCCACAATGTAAGGTCAGCTCACTTCAACATTTTTATTTTTCTGTTGGCACACGATGCAAGACATTTTAGAAACGCTGCGAGTTGTTAGGTTTCAATGAAGTAACACGATTCATTTCTAGCATTAAAAGGGAGATGGCACAAACTGGGTGATCTTAGGGAAAAGGGAAAAAGGTTATTAAGGCAAATAGTAGTTTTTTCCCCTTTTTGTTTTATGGGACTACACTTTATAATCCACTTAGCCACTGGCAGCAGGGCCAGACACTTCAGCTACATTATGGAGATTACCCTTAGTTTGATCGGCTCCCTCATGCCTTTCATACTAACCTGCCCCATTGGTCTACACTGTACCCATTGGCCATCTGCTACATAGTCAGATTCTGTGCTAAATGTTACACATCTCCAAGACTTCATGATGTCATGTTTCGGAAAGTTGTAAAGAAAAACCTACTGCCACGCTTATATATGGTACCAAACATACATCAAAAGGTATTCATTTGTAATGAAACATACAGAAGCTGAGTTTCTACAACCTGAGGGATAACTTTAAATGTCAGATGCTCTCCACAGGTTCTTCAAATTTCCATCATCTAAGCACTAAGTCTCATCTTGCAACACAATTAACTGATTGATCAATTTATTATCACTTGTACCAAAGCATTGTTGTGAGCAGTAGAGATAAATTATAATAAGCAAGGATTTATAGATCAAAAAGACCTAGACAACAGCATACAGGTTACATTGCACAGGGTGTGCGCCAGGCAAGATTATTTGAGGCTATAAAGTCCATTCATCAGTCTAAAAAGAGCTAGGAAGCTGTTCCTGAACCTGCTACAGCATGTGTTCAGGCTTCTGTATCTTCCATCTGATGGAAGATGTTGTAGGAGATCATGGCAGGGGTGTGATGGGTTTTTGATGATGTTGGCAGCCTTTCAGCTGCAGTGAGAAGTGAAATAGAGCAGGAAGAGGAGGGACCTTGTCACCACAAACCTGATCCAATTACATCTAATTTTATTCTATTATACGCAAACATATATTAAATCAGCTCAGCAGGTCTAGCAGCATCTGTGGAGGGGAAAAAAAAGTTAACGTTTCGGGTCCTGGTGACCCTTCCTCAGAACTGATGGTGGCTGGGAAAACATCAGTTTATATGCAGAAAATAGAGAGGTGGGTGGGGCAGGGAGTTGCTAATAATCAGGCTGGGAGGGTGAATAGTTCTTAATGGGGACTATTGGTGACTAACAACAGGGGATGTGTAGTGGCAGACTATGTGGTAACAGGGCCTGGTGTGTGGGGTGGGGGGCTGGGACATAGGGGAGTTTAGGCCCTGGAATTATTGAACTCCATATTCTGTCCGGAGGGCTGCAGGGTCCCCAAGCGGAAAATGAGGTGTTGTTCCTCCAGCTTGCACTGGGCTTCACTGGAACACTGTAGCAAGCTGGAGACAGAGATATTGGGCAGGGAGCAAGGTGGTGCATTGAAGTGGCAGGCAACAGATAGTTCAGGGTCTGTTTTGCGAGCAGAACGTAGATGTCACCAAGTCTGCGCTTCGTTTCCCTAATGTAGCAGAGACCACATTGTGAGCAACGAATGCAGTAGACTAGATTCTTGCAAGTGCGGGTGAAGTGTTGTTTCACCTGGAAGGTATGTTTGGGCCCTTGGATAGTGGTTGCAGGGGAAGGTGCCGCAGGGCTGTAGGGAGGTGTTGGGGGTGAAGGAGGTATGGACCAGGGTGTCCCAGAGGGCATGATCCCTGTTGAAGGTGGACAAGGGAGGGGAGGGAAGGGGAAATGTGTCTGGTGGTGGCATCCTGCTGGAGGTGGCGGAAATGGCATCTGACGATCTTCTGGATGTGGGTGCTGGTGGGATGGTAGGTGAGGATAAGGGAGACCCTATCGCTGTTGCAGAAAGGAAGAGAAGGGGTGAGGGCAGAAGTGCGGGAGATGGGTCGGACCTGATTGAGGGCCCTGTCAACGACAGAGCTGGGGAATCCTCGGTTGAGAAAGAATGTGGACATTTCGGAGGCTCCCTTGTCAAAGTTGGTTTCATTTTCTACTTGGGGACCCTACAGCCCTCCGGACTCAATACTGAGTTCAATAATTTTAGGGCCTAAACTCCCCCATGTCCCAGACCCCACCCCACATACCAGGCCTTGTTACCACAGTCTGCCACTACACACCCTCTGTTGTTAGTCACTAACAGTCCCCATTAAGAACTATTCATCCTCCTAGCCTGATTATTAGCAACTCCCTTTGTCTGTCCAACTGTCTCTCTCTCTCTCTCTCTCTCTTTGGGCTCCATCCTATCATTTACTCCCTACCTCACCTACCTCCCTATTTTCTGCATTTAAACTGACATTCTCCCAGCTACCATCAGTTCAGAGGAAGGGTCACCAGACCCGAAACGTTAACCCTTTTTTTTCCCCTCCACAGATGCTGCCAGACCTGCTGAGCTTTTCCAGCAACTTTGTTTTTGTTCCTGATTTACCGCATCCGCAGTTCTTTTGATTCTTATATATTGAATCAGACCAGGCTATTATAATTTGAGATCTAATTTAGTAAAGCATTTTAAATATCTCCTCTGATCTGATTGATATCACAAAAGAAGAACCCGCAGATCTCGTCAACTCCAAACAAATTAATATTGCACGGTATATATTAACACTTGCTTCAGATACAGCAACAAATCAACATTAAGTGCATATTTAACTCAGAGGTAATTAGCATAGTGATCCTACTGGCTGAAGTGCATCGGAGTTATTAGGAGTTACTTATTGTCACATATGTCTCGAGAGATACAGCAAAAAGGGTTTTGTTGCCACAATTTGGTGCCATTTTGATTTACAGAAAGAACAAAAAGAAATTAACAGAGTTCCCTTGCAGTAAAAGGGGATCTTAAACACAGATCCAGGGCTTCTGTAAGGTGCTCTGGGCCTCAAGGTGTCCCCATGCTTTAGGTCTACTGCAGCCAGGAGTTCCTGTTTTGAGTATTACCTTCATCACAGTGACCTGCTGCCACAACCAAGTATCCCTATTCTGGGCACCGCCACCACTGACAACCCGCCAAACACCATCGCAGATGACAACCTGTCTAGACCCCGAGTCCATGCTCCGGGCCTACTGCAGCCAGAAGACCTCATTCTGGGCACCATCGCCACCACTGCAGTCAACGACCCAGAGTCCACATTGAAAACTTAGAGCAGCTAGGAGCCCTTGCACAAGGCACTGCCACTGTCACAGCAGAAGACACAACAAGCACTGCTCCAGCATCCCGATGATGTCAGATAAAGAAACAAAATAGGAAAAAAAAAATGACAAAAAAGGAGACTAGCTAGTTGGCCTGGAGCAGACAGGGTCGAGAGCTTGAACACTACCTACCATGCCAGCACCAGTCTCGTGTGTTTCTTAACTGTATAAGTAAGTGAAGCAAAGTGTTGAATTTCAGATTGACAAATATTGTTGATATGTCCTATCATGCTGGGTTGAAGCAGTTGATGGCAGCAATGACCTGAACGTTCATTTGTAACGTATCCCAGTGGAAATTAGCTGAGTATCTGATTAAAGCAAAACAATAATTACTCTTTATCGGCAGTTTCTATAGACAGATAAAACACAGGTTAATATAGTATACCACCCTATCCCAGCTATTTTTCAGTTCTGATGATGGGTCACTGAACTCAAAACATCAACTCTGTTTTCCTCTCCATAGATGCTACCAGCCATGGTGAATTTTGCCAGCATTTTCTATTTTGTCTCAGAATTCCAGCATACATAATTCTTTTTTATAACTCTTTTATGCCTCTCCAGAAAGAAAAGGATTTGATTCTCCAGCATCTGCAGTTCCCATTATCACTGATTTGCTAAGGTTGTTTGCCTTTGAAGGCAGGCAGGTAAAAAACCTGCAGTAGGCATGATTAAATTATAACAGCTCGTACCTCTGGTAATCTGGTTTTTTGCAGCCTATTTGTCATGTTCATCTTCCTAATGTCACAAAGCAGAATTCCCACATTAAAAGTACTTTCAAGCTTATAATTACAAAAAAGTTCAACTAAAACTCTTCAAAAAGCTTAAAAAGATGTAAACTTTAGCAATGAAAATGAAATTATACTTAAAACAGAAGAAAAATATGACTTTTTCGTAGTTGTTTTAAAGGTAGCTCTCATTCTGTCAGTCGTAATGTCTGTCTCATCACCTGCTAATGTACTGACAAAATCAACATATTGACAGGAAATTTATTGCATGCAAATGCACTTAAAATAGCCAAGTAATTCCCTCAACTGTTTTAGTGAAAGCTCTTTCAACCCGATTTACATCTCAGAAGTCTGCATGAGAGAGAGAAAGGACAAAGATAATCCCATTGTCAATACTCCCTCTACTTTTTCCATTTGTGCTGGACAGCCCGCAAGCTCTTCTGAGCACTACAATCTCGTCAGTGGACAGTTTACCTTAATTTTCAAAAAGAAGGTCACCAAGTTTTCAGTGTTATGAACAGCCTCAGTTCAATATTCAATGAGTTCACATTATTGACCAGGTGAAACATTGCTGTCCTTCCAATTATCCCATTCTACCTCTCTTTAAAGGTTGCATTCCACTTCAATTTTTGACTGATAGCAGTATATCTTTTTCTTACAGGACACATCATACTTCTAAACTCGCAAATTCATTCTGCCCTCGTGTGGCACATTTAATTCTCCTCATACATATTATTCTATCTCTCCTCCCAATGATCACACGATCTTGCTCCTCATATACACTTCATTGTGGTGATTGGAACTAGGTCAGCCAGGTGTATCTCACAGAATACGAGCTCCCTAATTAGGGACATTAACCTGGTCCAATCACGGAGTCTTGGCTGACAGACAAACAGGAGTGACAGGGGTTCTGCTCACCCTAGGTACTAGCTCTGAGCTAGCTGAGAGTGTCATGTGCTATACATGCTTAAAGGGTGACTTGAAGACAGGATACTGGCCTTCATGGAGTTATTTCAGTGGCATCTAGAAAAAAAACATGCCCCTGAAGAGATTTGCTCACAACAATCATCTTTCAGTTGGGGTAAGTATTTCTTGCATCATACTGTTATTTGGGAGGCCTGATCCCTTCAGTCCTGCCACTGAAGACTGGGCCCAGTATGTGGAAAGAATGTCATTTTTTTTCCAGGCAAAATGACATTGGGGCAGATAAAAACCATTGAATAATTTGCCTCTCAGATTGTGGACCTGCAGTTTTGCTCGGTTATGAGAAGCCTAACTTTCCCTGAGGCACCAGGTAATAAAATCTTATAGGTGCTGACTGATTTAGCTATGAGATACTACAATTCCAAGCCTTCTCTACTGCTGAGGTGCTGTTTTACTTGGTAATTTGAGAACTAAGGAATCCAAATCAGGATATTTGATGAGATTAAGACAATTGGTAGAGGCATGTGATTTTGGTTTAACCCTAAGTGAGATGCTGACACCTTTTAGTATGTGGGATTAAAGATGTGATTCAGCAAAGTATACTAGCCGAAGACCTAGTGGACTTCAAACAGGCACTACAATTGGCTTTGACACTAGAAATTGCGGCAAGTGGAGCATATGGAGGTGGACTCACTTGCCAAGCCAACTGAGTTTGGAGTACACCACTGGAGTGACAATAATTGCTTGGCCTCACTCAGGTCGTATCCTGAACAGAGGGACTCTAGGTCACCCCACAGAAAAACAAAGCCGAGCCTCAACCAAATGGTTGAAATTTTCTCACCGATCTGGGCCAGATGGCTAATGTAGTTGCTGCCGATCCATGGACTCAAGATAGCAAAATAGTCTCACTAGTCCTAAATTGAGTAAAAGAACACTCAGGCTGGTTCCAAGGAGAATGCACACCTGGAAAATTCACCTACACCTGGTTTGGAACAGGAGATGTTGCTAAGCAACATCTAAATCAGAACCAATTAAAATAAACATCTGGTTAAATGTTCAAATAGAGGTTGATATTGGTGCAGCTACATTAGTGATTGCAGAGTCAGTCTTTGTGAAAATTTGCTCTGGACTCCTACACTTAAAGTATGTGTGAGGCCTCAGCCAAGCTGAGAACCCATACTGGAGAACCTCTACAGATTAAGGGTACACATTTGGTTCTGATTTCTTGTGAGAAGTTATTGGTTCAGTTACTTGACTGTAGCAAAACATTTGGGCCCAAGCCTGACATGATTAAATTGTTTGAGAAAGATTCAACTCAATTGCCTCAACATTTTGTGATTAGAAAACAGGTGCCTGAGAAGAGTCCTAATTAAATAACCATATGCTTTTCAAGAAAGTCTAGAGATGACCAAAGAATCAAAGCCACCTTGAATGTTGATGATGAAGCAAGTCCACGATTCTGCAAGGTCCACCCAATGCCATTTGCCTTATATGCAAAAACAGAGACAAAAATCAAGAGGCTGGAAAGTGAAGGAATGAAACTAGTACAATTTGCAGAATAGGCAGCACTGGTTGTACCAACTGTGAAGCCCAATGGGTTGGTTTGTCTGTGATTTCAAATAAATGGTAAATAGCTTTTTGCAGCTGAATAAATACCCAATCCCTCACATAGTGGACTTATGTGCAAAACTAGTTGCGGAGGGGCAGTTGTTTACAAAAGGTGGACATGAGCCATGCACACCTGCAATTACGACTAGTTGAGAATTCCCAGAAGTATGCTACAATTATTATCCATAACGGTATGAATTAACATACGAGGCTTCCTTTTAGGATATCACCAGCCTGTGCCTTTTCCCAGCAGACAATGGAGAACATTTTATAACATTTACTGCGGATTGCCATTTATCTGGATTTATCTCCATTTAAAGAAAAAAATCCATAGATTCACCTGATACCAAACTGTTCCCAGTTCCTGTTTGATTATAGGATCACCCCTCACGCAACTACAGGGAAAGCTCCAACAGAGATGCTAATGGGGAGAAGACTCTGTACCAGGTTAATCTTTATGGCGGGTGGGGGGGGGGGGTGTGGGGGGGAGTGGAAAGACAATGAAACAATATGAGGAATACCAATGCCAGATAAGATTTCTATAAGCAACAAAGGCAATTTACTTCAGGGGACGAAATTCAGTATTGACACCACGGGAGCTGCCCTGTATGTGTAAAAGGCACAAATCAATGCGAGGTCAGGTCCCTTCACATACAAAGTTCAGGTAGGGCAGATGGTCCTGAACAAGCATGTGGACGACACGAAACTACAACCTTACAAACAGCAAGAGCAAAACATATCTGTCTCTCGGAACATCTGAGGCTGTCAGAACCTGTAGGTTCTCCCCCTCTGCCTGGCATCGAAGAAAGCACTGAGGATGAAATAGGTATGGCAGATGTTGCATCCTCAATGCCTTTAATGCCTGAAGAGAATGAATTTCAACCGAGACACTCTGAGCGCAAGAGATTAGCTACAGTCCAGAACGTACCGCCAGTATTTGAGGCAGAGTTATATGAACCAGATCTGATGTAAAAATGCCCCAGGAGAAGCTACAGGAAAGAGAATGTGCCTACATCCCAGGACTTAGAGGGGAAAGGATATAATGATTGGTAGCAGGTCAGCCAGGTAGATCTCACAGAATAGGAGTTTCTTGATTGGACCAGGTTAATAGCCCCGTTCAGGGAGTACTAGCTGACAGATACAAATAGGAATGTCAGAGGCTCTGATCACCAGCTCTGAGCTAGCTAGCTCAGAGCCATATACTATGCATGTGTGAATAAAGCAAGACTTGACGATGGGATACCTGCTTCAGTGGAGTTTTCACATTTTACATCTGTTCTCACATGTTGCATTTTACCACTCCCCTCAGATGTTTTCTTCTACTTTTCTTACAGGTTGCATTATTCCTCTTCTCTCATATCCTATTCTATCTCTCCATATATTAATTCCAATCTAGGAAGTGTTTTTGAAAAGATGCAATTTACAGTTCACTGCAGACATTAGATTTTGTTTATAAAACAAGGCTGCAAATCGTACAACCCTAAGTAACCGCTTGCTTTGCTGTAGATCCCTGTTTAAAAAAGTGAGCAAGGCAAAAGACAGAAAATTATAGGCCGATTAGCCTAACCTTGGTCGTGGGTAAGATTTGAGTCCATTGTGAAGGATGAGATTTCTGAGTATTTGGAAATGTATGGTAAAATAGGGTAAGGTCATGCCTGACAAATCCGTTAGAATTCTTTGGGGAGGTAACCAGCAGGATAGGCCAAGGAGAGCCAATGGATGTTATCTACCAGAACTTCAAGAAAGCCTTTGACAAGATGCTGCACAGGAGGCTGCTGAGTAAGATGAGGGCCCATGGTGTTACAGGCAAGGTGCTTGCATGGATAGAAGATTGGCTATTTGGCAGAGTGGGGATAAAAGGGTCTTTGTCTGGATGGCAGCCAGTGACAAGTGGTGTTCCGCAAGGGTCAGTGTAGGGACCTCAACTTTTCACTTTATACACTAATGATCTATATGAAGGAACTGTGGGCATTCTGGCTATGTTTGTAGATGATACAAAGATAGGTAGAGGGACAGGTAGTATTGAGGAGGCGGGGAGGCTGCAGAAGGATTTTGGCAGGTTTGGAGAACAGGCAAACAAGTGGTAAGTGGAGTACAACATGGAAAAGTGTGAGGTCATGCACTTTGGTAAGAAGAATAAAAGCATGAACTATTTTCTAACTAGGGAGTAAAATTCAGAAGTCTGAAGTGCAAAGAGACTTGGGAGTTCTAGTGCAGGATTCTCTCGAGGTAAACATGCAGGTTGAGTCAGTAGTCAGGAAGCCAAATGCAATGTTGGCATTTATTTTGAGGACTTGAATATAAAAGCAGGGATGTCCTCCTGAGGTTTTATAAGGCTCTGGTCAGGCTACATTTGGCATATTGTGGCCCCATATCTCAGGAAGAATGTACCAGGTCCTGGAGCAGGTTCAGAGGAGCTTCATAAGAATGGTCCCAGGAATGAAAAGCTTAACATGTGAAGGAACTTTTGAGGACTCTGGGACTATACTCATTTTGGAGATTAAAAAGATTGGGGGAATCTAATTGAAACTTACAGAATACTGAATGGCCTGGACAGAGTGGATGTTGGGAAGATGTTTTCATTTGTGCGAGAGAATAGGACCTGAGGGCACAGCCTTAGAGTAAAAGGGAAGACTAGAAGAACGGAGATAAGGAGAAAGTTCAGCCAGAGAGTGGTGAATCTATGAAATTCACTGCCAGAAAAGTCTGTGGAACCCAGGCCATTGAATGCATTTAAGAGTGAGACAGATAGATTCTTCATTATCAAGGGGAGAACGGAGGAGAATGGGGTTGAGGAACTTATCATCCATGACTGATTGGCAGAGCAGACTATGGGCTGAATGGCCTAACTTCTGCACCTATATCGTTGGGCTTGTGGTGCTGTTTTGAACAGTCACTGGCTTGGGGAGGTGCTTGATCCATCTGGTTCACTTGGAAGGAACAAGCTGAGCTGGGGGGAAGCCTGCTAAGAATATTTTAGAGGAAAGTTTACTAAGAAAAATTACACATCTCACTTATAAAAGGTAAACCCTCTTGTTGAGTAGATGGTGAAATCCCGTTGCTGTTTTTGACCGAAGGAGTAAGGGAAATAGAGCAATAATACTCCTCCAGCCTTTGTTGTAATGTTTCTTTTATATTTTTAATGCCAAACTTGTGGTATTGTCTGATTCTTCTGGCCATTGAGAAAGGATTGATTTGATCAGAAAACTACAGAATTTTGATCTTGACTTTCTTTGACATGCATTCTAAAATTCAGGGAATTTATTATTGATGGTCAGCATTACTTAGATGTGTTATTTGATGTATATAAAAAATATTCCTTGTATTTTTATTACATCCTTAGCTATGTCAACACCTTGCAGATTTTTTTTCTCCTTTTTGAAACATTTTACACTTGGTTGCATTAATTTTCAACTCCCATTCTACTATCTTTTTGCAAGGGCATGCGAGCTCACCAAGCGAAATGTTTGACCAATCTTGTTTGGTCGAATGTGGTAGAGGAAAATTACTTCCTTAAATCTTTTGTAATTTACAAGACATAGCAAATTTATATATTAGTAACTGGGCTACAGATTACAATGTGATTGTGCTCAGTGTCTTTTACAATTTCACTCAGATGTTGCATCTCATTCTTTTAAGATCCTTAGCTGTTATGCCCATATGATGCCATCATAGTGGCTCTTGTGCACAGAAGGTCCTGCTGGGCTTTAAAACTTAATCGCCATACAATTTGATGTTGCACATGTTCATACATTTGAAATCAACCAAACACAAATATGTGGAAAACTGTATTCTGTCCTGTGGAAGTATCTCTGATATTTCAGACTTACCTTGACATCTAGTTTCAGGGCAGGAAATTGTTTGGGAAGATAGTAGGAACTGCAGATGCTGGATGAACACGGCAGGCCAAGCAGCAGAGGAGCAGGAAAGCTGATATTTCGGGTCTGGGCCCTTCTTCAGAAATGGGTTTCTGAAGAAGGGTCCAGACACAATGTCAGCTTTCCTGCTCCTCCGATGCTGCTTGGCCTGCATCCAGCTCTACACCTTGTTATCTCTAATTGTTTGGGGAACTGGGATAAAAAGCCAGGATGGGCATTTACTGGTACAAGCTGAACAGATCTATAAATCAAGGCAACTATGTAAGATAAAAATCCTGGTCCCAAGCAATCTTGACCAGATCACTGGTCATTATAGATTGGTCATACTCATTTGTGTGAAGTAGTAATAGATACAAGATATCTTAGAAGCCATACCTGTAACCCACAACTCTCAAAGACAATCCAAGATCTTACAGGTTGCACAAGAATATGGAGTTGATTTCCTCTCTCCTTGAATGTATTTGACAATACCTTCTTGAATGGGTGATGTGGGATATAGAAGTGGGCTGGCAAGATTTTACTAATCCTAGCACACTATTCATAAGACATGCCATGCAATATAATTTCTATGCGCCACACAGGTTCATTAGAACTGTGGCCAATCACAGCAGGGGATTAACAGGACCCTCAACCGGGTCTGACCCATCGCCCACACTTCTACCCTCAATTTAAGATTCCATTTTCAATTAATTTCAACTGCCTTTTCCAGGAATGCCCAACAAGCTACCTATTAAAACTTTCTCTCCATTTAATCTGTCAGTTACAAATTCTTCCCCAAATGACTGAATACCTGATCACATTTTGCTTCCCTTACCAATATCGGATTTCCTGACCATTTGCTTCACCTAATTATGATCTACCTACTGCAGGTAACATTAGAACTCATCACCCAACTAAATCTGACTCCACTGCTGACCACCATCTGTTCATTCCTTGACCACTGTCACATTCTGTCCTTGGCCAGGATTCTGCCCACAAATGGAATCAAGTTCTGTAACTAAGCTCTTCCTACAGTACCATGGACTGCAGCTTTCCTACTTAACAGGATTTAGCATGCCACCTGGGCTGTCCATGAGCAGGAAATCAACCGCTAAAAATTAAGTAGTCCATTAATTTAAAAACTGCAGGACATTTGGAAAATGAATTCTTCTGGATTTATGACATCAAAGCAATACTCCCGCTATGGAATGCATCTCCAGGTTAAAATCCTGCTTTCTTTCTCTATTCAGAAATTGCTTTAAGAAACTTACTTTAAGAGCAAAAGAAACCCATAAGCAAACTCACTCAATAAACTAAAACTTGTAGATGATATTTGGAAGGATTAACTTAACTTTTTATCAAGATAACTGGATCTACATGGACATCCTACCATTTTCAATATCCTCTAGTCAGTCTTTATCATTCAGGCCACAGCTACATAAATTCATTTATAAGATAATGCCATAGAAATAACAAAAAGCAAGGACCTAAAGACTCTAAACTGTAAATTTTAGCCAGTTGAAGAGAATCAACAAGTTTACTGGTGAATACCTGGCATAAAATTTACAGCATATTGAAATTTGTCAATTTTTATCCATAAAGATCCTACTCAAATCACGCTAGGAATAGAATTGGCTGGCCAACAGAAGACAGCGAGTGGTAGTAGAAGGAAAATATTCTGCCTGGAAGTCAGTGGTGAGTGGGGTTCCACAGGGCTCTGTCCTTGGGCCTCTACTGTTTGTAATTTTTATTAATGACTTGGATGAGGGGATTGAAGGATGGGTCAGCAAGTTTGCAGACGACACAAAGGTCGGAGGTGTCGTTGACAGTGTAGAGGGCTGTTGTAGGCTGCAGCGGGACATTGACAGGATGCAGAGATGGGCTGAGAGGTGGCAGATGGAGTTCAACCTGGATAAATGCGAGGTGATGCATTTTGGAAGGTTGAATTTGAGAGCTGAGTACAGGATTAAGGATAGGATTCTTGGCAGCGTGGAGGAACAGAGGGATCTTGGTGTGCAGATACATAGATCCCTTAAAATGGCCACCCAAGTGGACAGGATTGTTAAGAAAGCATATGGTGTTTTGGCTTTCATTAACAGGGGGACTGAGTTTAAGAGTCGTGAGATCTTGTTGCAGCTCTATAAAACTTTGGTTAGACTGCACTTGGAATACTGCGTCCAGTTCTGGTCGCCGTATTATAGGAAAGATGTGGATACTTTGGAGAGGGTTCAGAGGAGGTTTACCAGGATGCTGCCTGGACTGGAGGGCTTATCTTATGAAGAGAGGTTGACTGAGCTCGGTCTCTTTTCATTGGAGAAAAGGAGGAGGAGAGGGGACCTAATTGAGGTATACAAGATAATGAGAGGCATAGATTGAGTTGATAGCCAGAGACTATTTCCCAGGGCAGAAATGGCTAGCACGAGGGGTCATAGTTTTAAGCTGGTTGGTGGAAAGTATAGAGGGGATGTCAGAGGCAGGTTCTTTACGCAGAGAGTTGAGAGAGCATGGAATGCGTTGCCAGCAGCAGTTGTGGAAGCAAGGTCATTGGGGTCATTTAAGAGACTGCTGGACATGTATATGGTCACAGAAATTTGAGGGTGCATACATGAGGATCAATGGTCGGCACAACATTGTGGGCTGAAGGGCCTGTTCTGTGCTGTACTGTTCTATGTTCTATGTTCTAATTAAGAATAGGTGAGAGAGTGGATGTCGTAGCTTTGTATGGGAGAGGGTATTGTTTCTTAACCTTACCTCTTTAATCCCTGGGTTTCCTTGTGGACTTTGGTAAGCATTCATGAGCCACCTTGACTTGGAGAATCCCATCTATAGTTTAAAATGAAACTACATCTGCTCAGAAAAGTATAATTCCTGTCGTAAGTCCTCAAAAAGACACCATATTGTTTCAGAGATACTCATTTGCCTTTGACTTGAAGCTTTCATACCAAACAGACAGCAAAGAACTTTGACAAGCATATAAGAACAGAAAGCACTTTCAGAATACTTTGGTCCCCTTTTAATTCATAAATATGAATTAATATAAATTAATATCAGAAAACAACGAATGGCACAGACTGTGAAGAAATGTTTGTTGTCTTCTTGGAAGAAACAACAAAATACATTCCACGCAGGGTAGAAAGTTATGGGACAAATGGAGTTCGGAACTTTAAACAATCACTATCACCAGAGAACAAGTACTAGGTAAGCTAATGAAACTAAAGGTTGATAAATTCTCTGAACTTCAAGGCCCACATCCTATGGTTTTAGAAAAAGTGAGTGCAAAGTTAATGGATGCATTAGTTGAGATCTTCCAAAATTGTTGAGATTCTGCAAAGATTCGACAAGAATGGAGCAAACCACAAATGTAACATTATTTACAAAAAGGAGGAAGAATGAAAATCAGGACCTATTAGTCCAAATAGTCTAAAACCTAGGACTAAAATGGTCTCCGAGATAGTAGTATATTAGCATATATAGAGGCTTGGTTAATAAAGGTGGATATTTGAGATGGGGAGGTTTGGGGGCGGGGGGGGGGGGAAGAAAGAGATGTGAGGCATCTTCTGAATGGCACATATAGCTAGGGCAGACTGCCACAGCAATCAGTGCAATATAGTCAATGACTTGGAAAAGTGAACATAAAATGGCCGAGTTTGTGGCTGGCTCAAAAATGGGAGACAAGTGATGAGGATGACAAAGTCTGCAAAGGGATATAGACAGGTTAAATGACTGGGCATACACTTGGCAGATGAAACATAACATGGGAATATGTGAGGTAATGCACTTTGACAGAAGAATAGAGGAGCTGACTATTATTTAATAGAGAAAGCCAAATGGATTGTTGGCCTTTCATTCAAAAGGAATGAAGTATGAAATAGGGAATTCTTGCTAAAATTATACAAGGCACCAATCAGATCACAGCTAGAACACTGTAAACAATTTTGAACTTGCTTGTCTGGCATATGATGCAGTCTACAGAAGGTTCATGAGGCTGCTCCTGAATATGAAGGGACTATGGGGAAGAGGTTGAGTAGGTTGGGCCTCTAATCATTGCCTGTCATTCTTCTAAATTCCAATCTTATTGAAACATCCAAGATTCGTAGGGGACTTGACAATCTAGGTGCAGGAAGTTTGTTTCCCTTTTTGCAAGAGTCTAGGACATAAACTGGTTAACTGAATGGGCAAAAACTTGGCATATTGAGAAAAAGTAAGGTAATGAAATTTGGTAGTAGAGTAGGACAGCAAGTCCTAATTCAAAACAGATACTGCATAATATTGTATTACAAAAGTATCTTCACAAGTGAGTTATTAAAAGATTGTCTGCAGTTTCAGCAAGTAATTACAAGGCAAATGGAATGTTAGCCTTTATAGCAAGAGAATTAGGTATAAAAGCAGTGAAGGTTTTTATAACTGTACAGAGCTACACCTGGGATACTGCATTGTTTTTTTAAAGAGACAGAGTTGCATTGGTTGCAGTTCAGAGAAGGAAGACTGCCTGGTAAAGTCATTGCAACCTCACATTTTGAGGATTAGCAAATCCTTTTATGTCAGACTGCATGACGTGATGTATATAGACAACATGGCCTCCCAGTTGTTCTTGTCGTCTACTACGAATGTCTTAGATAACAGTATGCAGGAGAATCTGATGAAACCATTTAATTTTGGATGACTAAGGCCCTCGAGTCCTCTGAGAAGAGTAAAACTCCCGGAAGTGACAGCTTACCGGCCGAGTTGTATTCATCTCTGTGGGACTTGATCGGCCAAGACCTGCTGGTGATGTACGACATTATGCTTCTGGCTGGCAACGTGTCCGAATCCATGAGGAAAGGCATCATCACCCTCATCTACAAGTGGAAGGGGGAGAGGGAGGTAATTAGAAATTGGCGACCGACCTCCCTGCTAGTGCAGACTACAAAACTATGTCCAAGGTCCTCTCTCTAATCAGGTCAGGTCTGCCCTGGGAGTTAGTGATTCACCGTGGCCAGATCTATGCTGTACATGACAGGCAGATCTCGGACAGCCTTGCACTACTGCCTTCATGCAAGGTGTGAACACCAGCTTCATCAGTTTGGAACTGAATATTGCACATGCATGTGGTGGATGTACTCCCCAAAATGGGATTTGTGGAAGGTATCCACAAATGGAAACAACTACGCTGCATAAACATCACTTTTGTTTTAGTGCTGTTTCAATCAACGGCCGGGAATCCAAAAGTTTTCCAGTCAAGTCTGAAGTCAGATTGAACTGCCTTTCTCCCCTGTCTTGCTCATGTGCTAAATAGAGCTTTTTGCTGAGTCCATCAGGAAGAATGTGGGCATGGAGGGGTTACTGCCCCAGTTAACTGCAGCACTCCAGATTCAAGATTCCCTAAACAATGGTGACATCATCTTCTGCTCAGATCTTCTGTCAATGCATACCATTGATTTAGCATCTGCAACCAACTGGCACTGTCCTCAGGTGCCAAGGTAAACCACAGGATCAGCGAGGCCATGTTCTTTTGGAAGTGGGGTAACCCATCCTTTTTCCCATTCACTGTCAGGGCAGACTACCTGTATGTTATGGGAACATGGTTCAGAGGCGCTGAGACATTTGGTAATAACTAGAAGCTGCAAGTAGCCATGCTCAAACACTGGCCATATAGGAGTGACAGTCCCTCTCCTATGCAGGTGGCAACTAGTCAACACGTGTGAGGCTATCTTGGCACAGCTGTACATTGCAGAGTGTGGTCCATTCCTTGTTCCTACATTGTGGCGATCACCCAAGGCATCTCCCATTTTATCTGATGATTCAGGAATCAATGAGATTACAAGGACATGATATGCAAACTTTTAGATAAAGATGGAAAAGATGAACCTAACATGCAGCTGCATCAAGTTGCTTATAGGCTCTCAGTAGCCAAACATTAAGTTTAATTACATACTGAGGTTCTCGTTGTTCTTGGTATTGACAAGTATGGAGCAACTGCATTGACACAAAAAACTCCAAATAGTCGGTCTGATGTAACACCTGTCCCTCATGGAGATTTATGCAAAAATCAACTCTGATCACATGCCCATCAGGCAGTGGTCAGCATATAATATGCTTGAGGCCCTGTAGAAAAGATGGTAGATTCTGTTGGATGTTTCGTTGAATAGGTTGCTGAAGCTATCTGGCAGTATGTTGGATCATTGTTACTTACAAACAAGCACCAGGGCATAGCTTGGCAGATGGTGAGAAAGGTCCTTCTTGTCAGAACTTTTCCATAGTCCTGGCATCTCATCCCCTCCACAATCTGCCCTCAAGGTGACCATAGTGGAGAAGAGACTGTCCAACTCCTTGTGTACATTCTTTTGTAAAGAAGGTCTGTAAAGAGAGATGTAATGGTTTTATCAAGATATATTTGGAGCATCTCTGTGATGCAGGACTCCACATTTCATGGGCTGTTCCCAGAGGTACTCCTTGGGTGAGCATCAACTGTGTCTAGAGGACCATTATGCTGGTGAGAAAGAGCTCTTTGGTCTGCCTGAAACTTGCTGGTCTTCCACAGCAGAGTTGCCCTCAATCAACTGATACATTCAAAAGTCTGAAGTCCACGTGTTGAGATATGCACTAAACTTCAGTGCAACTGCTGCAGAGATACAATGCAGAAAAATTGCTGCCTAAAACCTTTCAGCCACTGGATACTGAAGCTGGAAACTGTAGAATCCCTTGGGCTGTGTGCTATACAAAGAATGTATAGAGAGCCAAACAACTGAATGCATTGAGGCGACGCAGAGAGGAACATTGTGTGTAGAGGAAAAAGTATATATTTATTTTACTTCATGTGAAATGTTTTTGCCTTTATGCTGATCCCTGGCATAGAATGTATTTTGTAAATAGGACCACCATAACTAAGTGTAGCATAGTAATATGTTAAATGGAATTGTAAATACTGCATTTTGAAATGTTTTAGTTTTGTACACTTATGAATAAAATATATATATTTAGGGGAAAAAAGGCCAGTTAGAGGCAGTTCATCAGGCTGTTTTCTGAGTTGCAAAGTTGCCTTACAAGCAAAGTTGAGCAGATTGTACTTATTGGCGTTCAGAAAGCTGAGAGGTGACTGACTGAAATACATAAGATACTGTCATGGTTTGACAGGATAGATGCTAAAAATATGTTTCCCCTCATGAGGGAATCTATAACTAGGGGATACAGTTAACATTTAAAGGTGTTTCCAATTTAACATGGAGATGGAGAATTTGTTCACTCAAAGGATCGTTAATCATTGGAGTTCATTATCCCAGAGAATAGTGACGGCTGGGTCATCAACATACCCAAAATGAAGTTAAACAGATTTCTAACCTACAAAGTAAATCAATAGGAAAAGGCAGAAAAGTGGGACTTCAGGCCACAATCTGATCAGCCCTGACTATATTGCATGACAGAGCAAGCTTATAGTGTCAAATACTCTATAATTTCTTCTATTTACTTTTGATGTTCTGATTTGGATACTTTGACATCTGTTCTTGGAGCTACTCTGAATTTTAGTGGCAGCTCAGTAGGAGAGAAAAACCTTTGTTGCCCATCTACTGGCATGAGCACCTGCATTGAATACAAAAATTACTCTGCAATCTAGGATTTTGTGATCGAGCCATCTACATTATTTTTTTAAATTACACATTAGACAGCCCTTTAGGGATAGGGATTTAATCCATTATGTTCCAGAGAATAGGAAACCCCTGGAGTGTATTTAAAACAAAATGCACAGCCTTTGTTTACAACAGGCAGTGTAAATATTGAACATTAGCTTCCTTTCAGTTCAGAACAACCAAGAAATGTTTTTTGCCTTTAGAAAACTCAGACATTGGAAGGTTGTGGGGCAGTTCAAAAGAAACTTGACCGGGGTCAGAGGTAAGTGTAGTTCTTCTCTTGGGAAGGAGTTTTTCAGATTAGTGGAGAATAAATTATCCCATGGGGGGGGGGGGGGGGGGGGTGTTTTTGCAGCTTCTACATGAAGAATGTTGAGTTAGCTTTAATAAATTGTTAACTTCTAAGAATATTTAAGCTCAGTTTTGAGAGTATTCAGGTAAGGCAGCTTTACAATTCACAAAACAGAAACTGGGGGAAATCAATTAAGTAAATCTCTATTTTGATTTAATATAGAGGCAATTTCTTGAATTATAAAGCTCTGTAATGGACTGTCAGGAAGAAAGTTGAAAGCTTTGTTTTGCTGCTGTTTAAAGACTTTTCTAAACTGTCTTCTGTATCTAAGATGGCAATTTTTGTCTACATCTTTTGTGTAATACATTTCTGTTGTGGTGTTAAAGAAACTCTGCAGCCTCATTATTATATTTCATGACTAACCAACACTAAGATTAAAAATTATCAAGACAAATTTTATTCTGAGATCAGACATGTCCAGCAGTACCTCAGCCTGGATCATAACATGTCCCAGTTTCTTTTCACCAAGTAGCACAAAGCTAGAGCAGAAAGTAAAATCAGAGAAACCGTCATCTCCTATACAATTTCCTGCAATCCCAAAGAATGATTTCCTTAATGAGAATGAGATGTTTTGAGTATGAAGACATATTGAGAAGCAATAAAACTTTATTTTTAATATACCTGGCAGTATCTCTACAGATAGAAGTTAACAAGCAGGATTTGGCCCTGATGTGAAGGCAGGAACTGAGGTGTGCAGGTACATAATTTCATGCTGCTGGCTGATGTACCAGTTTGCCAACACCTTTCGACACCAAGTCATTTACCAAGGCGTCAGTTCTACGGTTCTAGAATATCTAGATCATCTTCCCTAAGTAGCAGGGAGCTTTTTAAGATAGTGTACCAGTTAACATTTTAAGATCTGTTTTGATAAGTAGGGGGGGTAGGCAACATAACACGCTCTGTTGCCATCCCTCTTCCTTTTGGTGGGTGTAAATTAAGTTAATTTGATAACGGCTCCCTGCAGGTGCACGTGTTGGTCTCTTCCAAGGTAATCTGTTGTAATCAGTGGCTGAACACAATGGTAGTCTAGCAAACATGCTTTCTTCGTTAAAGTTTGTCTTTATAAAGCTGAAAGTATGCCTTTATCTTGAGGCATCCTCTCTTTCCCTTACCACAAAGACATGTGCTGCAACACCTACCATACGGGTGAACTTCCTGTTGGCATGAGCTCCCAGAGTTCAAGTATCCTTAGTGCCCGTCATTCAACAATCTCTGGCTATCGATTTGCCAATCCAGCCAAAGTCAATGTTAGATTACTGCTCCCAACTTGACAGGAATGGAACTGTTCTATGGGAACAAGTTTCACAGATTCACAACCATTTGAATAAAGAAATTCCACCTCACTACAGTTCTAAAGTGTCATCCCTTCACTTTGCAGTTATGCTTCAGGCTCTAGTCTCTCCCACTAGTGGAAACCTGTTCTCCACATCCAGTCTATCCAGGCCTCAGTATTCTGTAAACTTCAACGAGATTTCCCCTCTGTCTTCTTTCTAAACTTGATCAAGTACTGCCAAAGAATCCTCAACTGCTCCATGTGTTAACAAGCCCTTCATCTCCAGGATCTTTCTTATAAAGCTCCTCCCATCAGAGAGCAACACCATCTTTCCATCGATTATGGGACTCAGAGCTCCTCAGTGTTTCAAGTCCAGTTGTGGTCTGACCAGAGCCTTATACAGCCTTAGCAGTAAATCACTGCTCTTGTACTATAGTCCTCTCAAATTGAGTATAGGAGTTAGGATGGTCATGTTGTGATTAGGCCACTTTTGGAATATTGCATTGAATTCTGATTTCCCTGCTTTAGGTAAGAGGTTGTGAAACTTGAAGGGGTATAATGGCGTTGTCAGCGTTGAAGGGTTTGATCTATAGGGACAGGATGAATAGCCTGAGGCAATTAACACTTCAGCATTGGAGGCTGAGGGGTGATCTCAGATTTTTAAAATCATGAGGGGCATGGATAAGGTGAGTAGCCAAGGTCTTTTCCCCAAGGTAGGGAATCCAAAACCAGACATCATAGGTGTAAGGTGAGAGGGCAAGATGTAAAAGGGACCTAAAAAGGACTCCTAGTTCCAAAGCCTTTCCTTATTTAGAAAATAGTCTGTGCCCCTATTCTTTTGTCTAAGTGCATAACCCCATAAATTTCCAACACTGTATTCTATCTGGCACTTCTGTGCCTTCTCACCCAGCCTGTCCAAATCCTTCTGCAGCCTCCCCACTTGTTTAACATTACTTGTTCCTCCACCCTTCTTTTGGGTGATCTGTAAATTTATCAACTATGTCCTCAATTCTTTCTTCTAGATCACGAACATTTAATCTAAATAGTCGCTCCCCAACTCTGACCCCTGTGGAACTCCACTAGTCATCCTGAAAAAGACTGTTAGCCCCATTCACTGCCTGCTACCAGTCAGCTGATCCTCTATCCAAGCCAGGGCTTTGCCCCTAATACCATGGGTTCTTATCCTCCTGCACATCGAAGGCCTTCTAGAAATTAATAGATCACGTCCATTGGGCTCTCCTTTGTCTAACTTGCTCATTAGCTTCTCAAAGAACTCAAACACATCTTTCATCGCCTTGATGAAGCCATGCCGACTCAGCCCTATGTCCCGTGCATTTCCAGGTACACTGCAATCTCATCCTTAATAATGGACTCTAAAATCTTACCAGAGAGTCAGGCTCCTCCCTCCTTCTTAAACAAGTTTGCTACATTAGCCACTTCTCAGTCCTCTGGCACTCATCCATACACCAGTGATTCCTGAAAGATCACCACCATACCTCCACAATCCCCTCAGCTAGCTCTCTCAGAACTCTGCCCAGGTAGTCCATCCAGTCCAGGTGACTTATCCACCTTCAGACCCTTCACCTTCCCCAGTACCTTCTCCTCAATGGCCACTACATTCATCTGACCCTGACTCTTGAAGTTTTTGGTACAGTGCTGATGCCTTCCACTGTGAAAATTGATGCCAAGTACACTTCTTGAGTTCCTCTGCCACTCCTTTGTTCCCCCATTACTACTTCTCCAGCCTCATTTTCTAGCAGTCCAATGTCCACTCTTTCCTCTCTCTTACCTTTCATATGTATATTAAAAATACCTTTGTTTTATACTACTAGCTAGCTTACCCTCATTTTATCTCCTCCCCTACTTATTGCATTTTTTGTTGTCTTCTGCTGGTTTTTAAAAAGGCTTTCTCATCCACAAATCTTCACCACATTGTATGCTTCTATGTTGTCCCTGATTTCTCATTGGCCATGTTTGTCTTGTCCTCCTGCTAGTATGTTGCTTCTTCCTTGGGATGAATTTCTGCTGTGCCACCTGAATTACCCCCAGAAACATGTGCCATTGCTGCTCCATCTTTCCTACAAGGCTCTCCTTCTAATCAACTCTGGATAGCATCTCCTTTATGCCTTTGTAGTTACTTTTAAACAATTGTAATAGTTACATCTGATTCCAGCTTTCCTCTCTCAAATGGCAAGTGAATTCCATAATACTATGGTCACTGCCCTTTTTACAGGTTTCTTCACATGAAGCTCTCTAATAAACTCTGCCTCATTACACATCACTAAATCCAGAATTGCCTGTTCCCTTGTGGGCTGTGCTACAAGCTTCTCCAAAAAGCCATCTTGTAGACATTTACAAAATTCTTGGGTTCCACTAACAACTAGGTTTTGTTTAGTCCACCTATATCTTGAATCTGATTATTTTAATGATGCCTTTGTGACAGACATTTTCTATCTCCTGATTTATTTTCTACCCCACATCTGACTACTCATAGGAGACCTGTACATAACTCCAAGGGTGTTTTTCCCCCCCTTGATTCCTCAACTCTACACAGGAAAGATTCTGTGCTTTCCAACTCTATATAATGCTTGTTATCAATTTAATTTCAATTCTTACTATTAATGTGCTTCTAGTTTTCTCATGTTCATTTCCTGTTTTACTCATTTCCTGTCTAAATTTCATCTTTAACATTTTGTGCCATCCCCAACTTCATTCTATGCAAGCTTAAGCTGCCTTAACTATAACTGAAATCACCTGAATTTGATTTTTCACTACAGAGAATAGGAGTTTTGAAGAATGGGAGATGATCTCATTTGAAACATTATTGGATTCTTATGAGCTTGACAGGGTAAATGTTGAGGGGATGTTTTCCCCTATGAGACAGCCTAGGACTAGAGGGATAAAAGGGTGCCAATTTAAGACTGAGATGAAGAGCAACTTCCCTGAGGGTCCTGGTTCAAGGGAAAGGGTATACAAGTGGACAAAGGGAATGTCAGATGAGCCATAATCCTATTGAATGATGGAGCAGCTTTAGGGCCAAATAGTCAGCTCCTGTTCCTATTTATTACAATCTTCTAGGAAAAGAAAAACATGGATGTTATGGCCAGAGGGAAAGACTGGGAAGGAAGCTCAGTGGTTCCTGTTCACAGCGTGCTGAGGAGCTTTGTATGATCCTTGTGTTGGTCAGAACACTGCTTCTCAGACTTCTTTCTCCAGACGCTTTCACTAGCTTGCAGGGCTTAGATTTCAGTTCATACTGAAAAAAACCTCTGACTTAATTATTAGGAATCAGCTTACAGCCAATGCAAAAGGAAAAATAAGCAAATTTTGTTCAGGCATGAAGTAGCTTTAGGTGCAGAGAACAGATTGAGCTCTAGTTGATGGAAGAATGTGTAAACTTTGCCCTATCTTGTTCACAACCCCAAATTGTTCAGCAACTTGCAAAAAAATCAATCATACTGTATTTGGCAAGCAAAAGATCTTAGCTGTTAACTGCTCACTAGACCAGAGTAATTAGTTTCTTGTGGCCAACTAGAGCTCCACTGGTAACACACTCTGGTTCCAGCTCATCTGCAACCTACACTTCAACTACTGAGGCTGTGTAGACAATGCTTACAATAAGTTAAAATACTTCAAAAAATACAACACATTACTTTCAAAACATACAACAAGCCTCAAACAAATCTTGGTTTTAAAATGTTTCTTTCCCATTTCAGTCCACAATTTAAAAAGTAGAAAAATGAAAAGGTATTGTCTTTACAATGGTTCAGGCACATGAATTTTATTTTCTTGAGGTCTATGGTCTATCCTTTATTGACCTTCATGAAGCATTCTCAGAATTTTACAGCTTTACATCTCCTCAGTATCAGTCTATTTATTCCTGGCAGGTCAAAATTGTGAGGGCAGACATTATTTCTGACTAATCATTCCTCTCTGCACCAAAAAAAATTCAAAGATACAGGCACCTGTAAGTGTTCTACAATGTATGACTTTGTATAGTCCTTTGGATATCATACACAGACCTGCTTTACATGGCTGGTTTGGTCACAGTTGATCAGCACATTCACCGAGTGAAACCATTTCTTATCCATGAATGCTGTTGTTTGCTGCCATGATGTTTATTTGTATAAAAATCAATTGTACACTACACTTACGGAATTTCTGCAACAGCAACAAAGTCAAACTGCCCTGGCTGCCTGACTTCCTACATCCCAAGGGAAGATAATACATATGTGCTTTAGTATCAGTCTTTAGATCAGTCACCTCCTGGTGATATGAATTGGTGCCCATGTGATTTTGCAGAGGTTCTCAGTGGCTCCCTGAACTAATGTACTTGCCCAAAGATTAACATTAATTTTAAAAAACAAATTAAAATTAATTAAAGCAACAGAAATAAGATTGCCTCCTAGTCCTTGACGATACAAGTGCTCTCCCGGCAGTTGGCAGATTTGGGATACAACTTCCCAAAACATCCTGACTGCTTAAAAATAGCTGCATTTATGCCTGCACACAATTTTAAGTCAATGCTGATGGACAAGCTCAGTCAATGGCCAAGAATATGGAATAATGTGACTGTTATCCACTTTGGTAGAAGGAAAAGATATAGAGTATTTCACAAAATGGGAAGAGAATGGAGTATTCAGATGTACAAATGAACCTAGGTGCCCTTATTGATAATTGACAGGAGGGTGACATGCAGGTGCACCAAGCCATTAGGAAGGCTCCTGGAATGTTAGCCTTTATTATAAAAGTATTTGAATGCAGGAGTAGTGAAGGTTTGCTTCAATTGTAAAGGAGCTTGTTGATACCACATCTGGACTACTGTGTGTAGATTTTATCTCCTTATCTCAGGAAAGATAGTGTTGTTACACAACAAATGCTACTAAAGTTCACTAGAATTGTTCCCAGGATGGAAGGACTGTTCTACCTGGGGAAATTTGGCACATTGGGCCTGTACTCTCTAGAGATTTGAAGATTAAGAATTGATCTCATTGAAATTTATAAAACACTTAAAACAGACAGAGTAGATGTAGGTGAGATGTTTCCCTTGGTTACAGAATCATAGACTCACACTTGGAAACAAACTCTGCCCAACTCATCCATTTTGGCCAGGTTTCTGAAGCTAAAATAGTCCAATTTGCCTGCACTTGGCCCATATCCTGCTAAACTTTTTCCATCCATGTGCCTGTCGAAATGTCTTAAATGTTGTAATTATACCCACATCCACCACTTCCTCTGGCAGCTCGTTCCATATAAGTATTTCCCCTTTTAAAATCTTTCCCCTCTCACCTTAAATCTACACCCTCTAGTTCTGGACTCACCTATCTTGGGAAAAGGACCTTGTTTATTCACCTTATCCATGCCCTTCATGATTTTAAACCTCTAAGGTCACCCCTCAATCTCTTATGTTCCAGTGAGAAAAGCCCCAGCCTATTCAGCCTCTCATTAGAACTCAAAACTTTCAGTCCTGGTAATATCCTTGTAAATCTTTTTCTCCCATCCTTTCCATCTTAATAACATGTTTCCTGTATAACAGCAAATAGAAATGTACGTGGTACTCCAAAGGTTAGAACCACAGGGGCACAACTTAAAAATGACAGGTATGGCACTTAAACCAGAGATGAGGAGAATTATATTTTTTTAAAAGACTCAATTTTGAAATTCTCTGCCACACAGAACTTGCACAGTCAGTCTTTGATAGAGTTCTAATAACCAATGCAGAAGAGGATTATGGGATGTCAGAATGGAATTCAAATATTCAATCAGCCATGACTGTATTGAATTGCTACACTATCCTCCTCACTGTTCAATGTATTAAAGATTTTAATATCTGCAAATTTGGAAACCTTATACCAAGATCCAGATAATTTATAAATATAATGATGAGCAAAAGCACTCCACTACAAACACTTTTGTCTGAAAAGCACTAATGAACCATTACTGTTTCTGGTCATTCAGTTAATTCCTTACCCATGTTACTATTATCCCTTTTCTTTCTGTGAGCATGTAAGCTTCCTTACAAATCAGTTGTATGGTATTTTATCAAATATATTTTAGACATCCATGTACATCACATCAACAACTAGACACATCATATCTCTCTTACCTCAAAAGCCTTTAACAAATTAGTTGAACTCAATTTGACTTAACAAATCTACATTGGTTTACTTCAATTAATCACATTTTCCCCAGAAGATAATTAACTTATTTCCCAAATTATTGTTTTGGAAGTTTGCCCACCAGCAAGGTTGAAGTCAGTAGCCCATAGTTGCTGGGTGTGCCTTTGTATCCCTTTTTTAAAAACTACAGTGTAAATTTTGAGATTCTCCAGTCATCTGACACCAACCCTAAGACTCTGCAGTTCCACTTTTACTCAATTGAGTATCCCTGGATGTGTCACATTCTTATGAAATTTATATATACAGCTGATCCAATAAGTCCTTTTTGTTTTCGAACTTACTTGAACAGGACATTAAATTTCCCTTTTTAAGTTGAGTCAGATTTAACTTTTGTTTGTGATTTAGCAAGGGATATTCACCAGTGCGTTAAGTTCAGTGGCAGAAAAGTCACAATGTATCTTACATTATTTGAGTCAGTGGTCACAAGGAACTTATGATTTTAAAATCAAAGAAGCTTATAGACAAAATCACCCAGACAGCAGCATCATTCATCACTAGATAGGTGAATGTGTTCGGTCTTCTTTACTCACTGTCATTTTGTCTTGCTTTTTCACGCTTAGCTACTGATGTCATCCTTCCGCAAACCAAACCTTACTCTGAGATAATAGGAACTGCCAATTCTGGAGAATCTGAGGTAACAATGTGTAGAGCTGGACGAACACGACAGGCCAAGCAGCATCACAGGAGCAGGAAAGCTGACATTTCGGGTCTGGACCCTTCTATTTCAATCTTTTCTTGCGTAACCTGTGGACCATTATCTAACCATAAACTAATCAGCTATTATGTTAAATCAATTAATCAAGATCTCAGTGTCACCATATGCTTTTGAGGATAGACTCAACATTTATCCAATTGCCAATAGCTATCAACTAAGTTGAACAGCTCACAATCAGTTTTCTATATGGATAGACACTTTCATTAGAGTCATTTGAAAGCATACAACAGCACTTTAGAGAACAATATATCAAAACAGTTGGTGTCAGAATATAATACTGGCTTAATCCACTGTTGATCTTGAAAATGCTTAATGCAGCTTGACTGTAACCAACCAAACTCTGCACAAAAGTTTACAAATATTTTGTTCAAGGGTGACTCTTGAGGGCTACTTTAATTATTTGGGACTTTTTGATTTTCAGGGAATACTTTTTTCATTCTCACTAACTTCTTTATTAGATAAAGTCAAAGTATGTCAGTTCTTTTGTGTATGTATTGACATAAGGTCATCATACTGAACTTACATAGAAGCAGAATACAAGAATTCAATATTTTCAATAATTATCAATATATTGTTAATTATGATTAAATGAGTTATAATTCAAAATTATTTACATTGATACAAGACAGTAGGCAATAACAGGCTTTTCCCCCCCCCTCCCCAGACAACTGGCATACTTCTGCACATACAAGACTATCATCTTAAATGCACCTTCTAGAAACTGGTGTTGTCACAGCTGGGGCATTTCAACTGCAGATTCTTAAAGCTAGAATATTTTAGACAGACAATTACTACACTTTCTACTCAATCTCAGATGTAATTTTAACAATTCATACAATAGTCAATACTATAGCATCCACTTCAATCTTCCCCACTGAGTAGCTCCTGGACATATACAACCTTACCTAAAGAAGTTCAATTCATTTGGGAGTAATTGATTACCACAATGACTTCAAGTTTTCCTAGATTCCAGTTAGCTGATTGTTCCTTTGTTAACAGGTTTGAAAACTGTTCTCTTCTTTGCAGTTTCTTTCTCCAAACAGCCTTGCAATTTCACTCTCTCTAACCCCACCATCCCCATGCTCTTGCAGCTTTTCTCACTCATCCACGCCTTGTGATCTCCTCCTTTCCCTCATCCTCACCTTTTTTGAAGTTTCTATTTCTTTTTTAGTCCCATTGTGGTCTCCCATCTCCAACCACAACCCCTCCCCCCACCCCAATCCCAATCCCCTTGCAGCAGCCCTGTCTTTCCCAAGCTTTCTTGCACCCACCTCTCTTCCCCCCAGCAATGCTATTGCATCCATCCTATCTCCTAACAGTCCTTTGCAGCCTCCTTTTCTCCTCCAAACAAACTGGTGCCCTGCAGTTTAAAGCCACCTCAGCAATTCTCCACTTCCCCTGCCAAGAAGTGGTGCCCCTAGCTATGGTTCCAACTCCTGGCTTCAACCTCCTCCTACCCCACTCCCCCTCCCTCTTGCTGAATCTTGACATTCCACTCCCAGACTTTGGTACCTCAGTTCCTAAGCCATGGTTTTCAACCGGTGCCCTGCTGTTGATCCTCAATTACGTATCCTCTTCCTCCACCCCTCCCCCCCCCCCCCCACCCCCCCAAGATCTTGGCTCTCAGCTACCTGCCTCCCACTTCAGATCTCAGCTCTGGCGTCCACACAACTCAGATCTCAATGGTCATATGTTCCAGTGGCTCCCTCACTGATGGCACTTACTAACCCAGTTGCCCACTACTCCAATTACAGCTTACTTCCCTTCCACAATTGCTGCTGAAACGTTAAATAGCAGCAAACAAGGGGAGAGAACCACACTGTGATTGGAAGTGCAACTTATCTCCTTTCCTTCCATTCTATCTATAGGGGCAATTTAAACAAAAACCTCTCTTTGAATATCCAAGGCAATTTGGGGCTTTTGGGGGCAGATTCACCAGCTGCCACATAGGGTGAGTCTTGTCTGCATATTCTTGCATACAGAAGAAATGAAAATGAAGGGTAACCCACTTTTTACACCAGTTTGAACAGCTCATCATTCTAACACTACCTTCGCCTAACACTGGAACACTGTTTTTTCACTATAATTAGTCGGTGCAAGGGAATGTGGCAGAGACTTCTTATACTTTGTCTGGCATAAGAGTGTTTAAGTTGTATCAAGGATGAAAGCAATTATGAATTAAAGTTTAATTCCCATTGTTCACAATGGAATCTTATGATCACCTGTGTTATTTTTCTTGTTCTGAGTACAACACTTGATAACATCAACTTCATTGATTATGTCGCATTCAATTATCTCCAGAGTCCTGAATTGAGATGAGATTACTATCTCCTCAAATCTGGTGGATGACTGCAACCTGGAACTTTATCATGAGCTGAAACATCACTGATTCCTCTACTCTTTCATGCTGTATGGATACGACTGACATTCTACAGGCAATGCACTTTGTACAGAAGTGGGAGCTTGACAATGTAGATGACTACCAAGACAATGAAACATCTAAATTTCTGACTCTGATCCTGTCAAGATCGCTACAATAGCTTAGATTCTATGAAATCCTGTGGATCTGCAATACTAGCTCTGGAAATAAAATTTCCTTGCAATGTGACAGCATGTTTTACTGTTATTTCTTTGGTTGCAGCTTCATCACAGCCACTTTCCATGTCCACTTATTGATAAGCTTCTGAGCAGAGGCTTGGAATTTTTTGTACTTTATGGCTCTAATGAATAGGCCTTTAAATAGATTTCTAATTTTCCACCATACCCACAATGAAGAGTTTCCCTAATTTGAGACTGTAAACTGTAACACTGGGAAATTGTTTCCTTTTATGGAAAGCAATTTTCAGTGTAATCCTACTCTTTGCTGTGACAGGAGTCCCAAATTTTATGAACTTTGGGATTATATCATTGAGATAAGATTTCACATCAAAACTCACCACATCCTATCATGGTAAGAAAAACATTTACCAGTCCTTTGTTAGGTTTGAAATCTGTCATTGTCCCCAAATATATTATCAGTGCTACTTTTCAAATTATTTTTCTAATCAACGAGGTGATTGTACACCTTTACAGCTGGTGGGACTTGAATCCAGGCCTCCCAGCCTAGGGTTAGTGACACTGCCGCTGCACTACAAGTGGGTTCCCATTTCTCATATCACAACAACGCTCTGTACTTAAAGGATTGCCCATGAGACAGTCTTTCAAATTGCTCATACTACCTCAAAATTAACTTTAGAAAATATATCTCAATGTCTTCAGGGCATAATTTTTCAAAATGCAAACAAGATCACTTTTTTGGGCTATAGACTGAAGATAAGAAAAATGGACACTACTTTAAAAAAGTGGAAGTACAAGGAGCTGCTTCCAGCTTTGAAGATAAATGAAACCAACTAGGGTATACATGAAACAATGTTACTTTTTGAAAAGATTGAGTCCAGGCAAAGTGGTAACATTTGTTACATAAATAGCAGGAATTGCAGATGCCAGAAAATCTGAGATAACAATGTGTAGAGCTGGATAAACACAGCAGGCCAAGGAGCAGGAAGGCTGACGTTTCGGGCCTAGGTCCTTCTTCAGAAGGGTCATTTTCTGAAGAAGTGTCTAGGCCCGAAACATCAGCCTTTCTGCTCCTGATGCTGCTTGGCCTGCTGTGTTCATCCAGCTCTACACCTTGTTATCTCAGCATTTGTTAATTGTTCAGTAGAGCTTAGAATCGCAAAAAGCTTCTGATTGGTCAGGTTGTAGCTTAACAGAATCTGTGAGAGGAGTGGATCAAATAAAAAGATGCAAAGAGACTTGAAGTTAGCTCATCAATTTCTTTACTCTTTCTCCTGTTCCCTTAGTTTGAAAAAATTGCCTTTCCAACTCTGTCAAACAAACAGGGAATAACTAAGTTCAAAGTTAACGTAAGAAATAATTCTAAAACGCAACAAAAACAATAGACCCTGTGTCTAATCAAGCAACCAGTGAAGAGTGATCATCACTATGTGGATTAACATCAAGGCATCAGTGAAGAGGCAAACAGCTCAACTTACTGAGTTTTGTAACTTTAGACTGGTGATACTATTTCTCTATTTTTTTCCTTCTCTCCACTTACAATATTTGTGGGTTTTTTTGTGTGTTGAGAGATAATATTTAAGTCACGCAATTTAACAATCCTATTGTTTGACTGTTCTTGTTAATGGTAGAGGTGTAACAATAGAGATTCTTTCTATTCTGAAAAAACCTGTGTGGTTTGCTTTTATCCGTCAGACAAATTGGGATTTGACAGTTCTATTAAACCTTAAAATCTTTTGCAACTATAGCAATAGTGGGGCTTGAATTCTAATGCACTACGCAAGTGAGTCATGACAATTGCCAAAAAAACGGCATCGTATCTTACCTTCATCTTTCTGCTCTGGATTACACATAGTAAGGCTAACGTCCAATGTACAAACTATTTTTATTTATACCTCACCAACAGAATATAGAAGGCAGCAGAAAGGGTTCCACATTTCAGCAGTCAGTAACATAGAATCAGAGATAAAATGGAAGCAGACCCTGGGGTCCAACTTGTTCATGCTAACTAGGTAATCCAAACTAATCTAGTCCCATTTGCCAACATTTAGCCCATATCCCTCTCAACCCTTCCCATTTGTATACCTAACCAGATGATGTCTATTAAATGTTGTAATTATACCAACGTCCACCACTAGGTCTGGCAGCTTATTCCATGCACACACCACCCTCTGCATGAAGATGTTGTCCCTTAGGCCCCTTGTAAGTCTTTCCCCTCTCACCTTAAACATATGATTCTAGGTTTGGAATCCTCTACCCTGGGGAAAAGATCCTGGCTATTCATCCTATCCACACCCTTCATGATTTTATAAACTTCTAAGGTCACCTGTAGGCCTCCGACATTCCAGAGAAAATAGCCCCAGCCTATTCAGCCTCTCTTTGTAGCTCAAACCCTCCAACCCTGGAGGCAAGAATTGAATGCAGTATTCCTAAGGCAGCCTAAACAATATTCTGTACAATCATAACATAACTGGTGGGCAAGTACAAGACTTCAATATCCATCACCAAGAGGGGCTTGGTAGCACCAGTACTGACCAAGTTGGTAAATCCTAGAGGACACAGCTGCTAGACTGGATCTACAGCAGACAAAGTTACTAACAAGAGGGAAACCATACTTGACCTCATTCTCACTACTGAATGGGATAATCTTCAAAACAGATTTAATTACTCAAGATTTGAGTATCCATGAGATATAATGGGCCATCATCAGTAGCAAGATAGCACAGAATTGGCCTGGCATATACCCCACTCTATTATCATCATAGGGGATCAACCCTGGGTTCGTTGATGACTTCAAGAAGACATGTGAGGAGCAGCACCAGGCATACCAAAAAAAGCTGTCAACCTAGTTGCAATACAGGAGCACTTGCATGCCCAACACTGCATTGCAACAGACAAATAAACAACTCAGTGGAGAGGGAGTCTCTGCAAATATATCCATTGTCAATGATGTGGAAGATTAGCACAACAATGCAAGAGTTAAGGCTGAAAAATATGCAACGAGCATCAGTCAGAAATGCCAAGTGGATGATCCACCTCAACCAACTCAAAGTCCCAAACATCATGGCTGCCAGCCTTAAGCCAATCAGATTTGTTCTGTTACATCAAGGAAGGGCAGGGGGCACTCAATACTGCAAAGGCTATGGGCCCTGATAACATTTGGACAGTATCCAGGCAAAGCAGCCTGCTTCCAAAAACATTCACTCCCTCTACCATCAATGCACAGCAGCAACGACATGTACCATTTACATAATGCACTGTAGAAATTCACAAAGGTTCCTGGGACAGCAATTTCCAAACCTATGGCCACTAAATCTAGAAGGATAAGAAGGCAGATACAGGAGATCACCACTATCTACGAGAACCTCATCAAGCCATTTAGCATCCTGACTTGAAAATAAATCATTTTTCCTTCACTATCACTGGTTCAGAATCTTGGAACTTCATCTCTAACAGCTACGCAACAGGGACTGCTGCTGTTCAAGATAGCAGCTCACCAGTACCTTCTCTAGAAGAATTAGAAATGACCATAAATGGTGGCCCAGCAACCTACATTCTCTGAATGATTTTAGAAAAATTCTGTATTTAAATACATTTTGAAAATCTAGGCATTTCATTTCTACTGATGTCCCTTCTATCCACCTGTAATGTCACTTTGTTGTCTTATAATTATGCTCAGTTTTTTTTTGACAAAGTGTGGAGCTGGATGAACACAGCAGGCCAAGCAGCATCTCAGGAGCACAAAAGCTGACATTTCAGGCCTAGACCCTTCCGAAACGTCAGCTTTTGTGCTCCTGAGATGCTGCTTGGCCTGCTGTGTTCGTCCAGCTCCACACTTTGTTGTCTTGGATTCTCCAGCATCTGCAGTTCCCGTTATCACTGACATAATTATAAGACAATTGCCCTTTCACAAAACCAAGCTGGCTCTGCCTGATCGCAATGCAGTTTTCTAAGTATTTTGATATAATCTCATTAATGGATTGTAGTACCTTCACTATGACAGATATAAAGCTAACTGTCCCATCGGTTCCTTTTGTTCCCACCCCCTGTAAACGTGTTATCTTTTTCAATCTGCTGCAGCCCTTTTAGAATCTTACAAACTTCATTAGCTTCCAAGTACATTAAAAAGGTCAGAAAATAATTTGAAAGTGACTTAAAGACATAATTCTGAAGAAAGTCTGCAACTTCAAGACATCTGAACTGATGATTTATTAAGTGTTTATAAAGTTGAACTTTTACAGCATAGAGAGAAAAGAGACCAGGCAACAAAGTTTGGGTTCAGTCCAGTATCAGGTTTCAGTTCAGAAAAAAGTTAGGATTTCAGTACAGAAGAGCTTCTTCCTTGCAGAAGGCTTATACTTTATAAAGTCCCCAAACTGAGAGTGTTCATTTGGAAGCTTTCAAGCTGTCAAAACCAGAAAGAAGTTTCATTCAACAGAACTGGAAAAAAGTCTCTACACCAGCAAAACGGGAAAGAGTTGATTAAGTAAGAAATCAAAGAGCTATGATTGGAGTGGGCTGCATAGCTTCTCTTGCCAATTTATGGTTTCATTAAATTTTGACCATTGTCTTGCAACAACCTGCTTAGGAAACGCCTGCCTGTTACTGCGTTTTTCTGTGCAGCCAGAAAAGGTTAAATTGTTCGGCTTGCTGCTGAATATCTGGCATCTCAAATACAGTGAGCATGAGGCATTTGTCCATTAATGAATTAAACTACAGTTTAGTTTACAAGGCAGGAAGTTACTACAAAGCTATTTCATTAGCATCTTGATTATCAATTGATTTGGATTCCTTTTCTATTTTGCACATAAATCATGCTTTAAAACACCATATTTAAAAATAACCTGTTCTCTAAATCTTTTGCAAAGAAAAGTCACAAAATTTCTTCAAGGTCAGGTAGTTGAGTCAGTTTCAGCCAGCAGCTAATCACTGTTTCTAATTAGTCTGCAATGTTATTATTCTTCTAAATGTAGCACAGAAGTCCTCATAATTTGATAAAATGAAAAAAACTAATGGGGACTGTAAAATTACATAAGTTTCAATAAAAAAACCTTATTTATCAGTTTTTAGTGTGATTTTGTTTGTGAATTAGATATGCACCTGGGCATCAACTTTACCCTCCTGGTCTTCTTTCAAAAATGCCACATATTTTCTGTATTTATTTGCCAAGGTCCAAATATAAGGCATTCCCTCAGAGCTGGATTGAAACATTATTCCAAATTGTGTATTCAACTCGCTGTGAAATTTGAGCCACTAATCTTCTAACACAGTTGCAAAAGTATTGCCACTGAGCCAAATTTGTGGTTATAGCTACAAAGAATGAAGCCATAATTCAAAAAAAAATTATGAAAAGTGGAACGTCTATTTATTTATTAGCAGAATATACAAACAAATGGTTCAAACAAAGCAGTTGGTTGCTCTTAAGTAATAGGATGTATGTATAACAATTAATGTTCTTACCTGTTTCATTAAACAAGCAGGTTTTGTGCATTTTACCCATGAAGAGTTCTAATCCTATAATAGCATAGATGATAATTACAAACAGCACCAACAAAGCGATATGTAGCAATGGGACCATGGCCTTGATGATTGAATTTAACACCACCTGGAGGCCTGCAAACAAATAAAAATGTTCATATTTTAGAAAATACTGCAATTTTTAAGTGGTTGAAATGTCACAATG
This sequence comes from Stegostoma tigrinum, assembly GCF_030684315.1. Lineage (NCBI taxonomy): Eukaryota > Metazoa > Chordata > Chondrichthyes > Orectolobiformes > Stegostomatidae > Stegostoma > Stegostoma tigrinum. The sequence goes on along the minus strand of NC_081371.1, from coordinate 22,672,304 downwards.
AATATTGACTAATTCCTACAAAGGTTAATGTTTGCACATTCAATTTAGTTGATTTTATGTCTAACAATTCCAAATTGATAACGTAAGGTGTCTTAATATTCATACTTCCTGATAGAAGTATAAAAGGGGAATGAGTTACATAATGATTATTTCATGAGAGAGTTAGTTGAAAAGAAACTGTGATTACAACAAAGATATGTTTAGTTTGTGATTTTCAATTAAAATTAATACTTAGTATAACAGCAATGCTTAAAAAGTACCTTAGGAAATAGTAAAACCCCCAAGGCACTTGGGCCTGGTCAGCATAAGAGAGAAATGGCACTGGATTTTCAGATGAAACTAGGTACGTTAACCTTCCATTCATTTAGACTGCTTTTGAAATTACACTCTGACTTTCATCATGTCATCAAATGAGGAAAACAGGCAGTGATTTCCCTGTACAATTTCTTCCTTTACATATAAAACAATGCCTTCAAAGAAATCATGCCAGGTAAAGCTCGAGAGTCTCTTTCAGAGTTTACATATAAAGCCTGGAAGGATTTGGATGGACTTTCAAGCAGTGAGATATTATGGGTAGTGTGGACCTGTAGTGATAACAGAAACAAAGTTTTCAAATTAAATAATTATTTTGACTATTTTAAAATCTCAAAACAAAATGTTATTTGTATGTTCAGTTTTGCAAGCTATTTACAAACATATGCTTTGATTCTCTGAGAACAGATTAGATTATTACAGAGTACAACTGATTTGTACAAAATATGTGGAAATTCTTTGTAATTCTCCTGCACCAACAAAATAACTGACTATCTCTTAAAGCCTTGCCTCAAAATGTCTGGATCCCAATGTCCCACATCACCCAGAAATGTTAGTTTTATATTATCCTATGAAGAATAGTATTCTAATCCCATGAAAATGTAAAAATACATTAGTACAATGAATCTTGCATACATTAGAGAAATGAGGCAATTGAATCAACATTTTACAGTAGAGTTTGTGCAAAGAGTTACAGGAAAAAAAAAGAAATATCAGAACATTGAAAGCAAATTTAGTAATACATAACATATCACTTTAAATCTCAATTACCTAATTCCAAAATGGGTAGTTTTCACATAATCAGCACTATTGAAAAATGGTCGTTAATGAATAAACAATAAGACAAAATCTTCTCAGCCCTTGAACAATGTGGGAACTGGCAAATCACTTGGGAAAATAGGGTGAGATGGTCAGAAATGAGATCTTTGCATGAATAAAAGTCAGATTTATCAAACAAATTTGGAATGGTCAGTTCAGAGGCTTGGACAGGATCACTGGACAACTTGCAATGATTAGGATCAAGGACCCATATCATTACAGTTCAGGGAGTGGGCAACGGTCTGCAGGTTCAATGCAACCAGTCCAGAAAGCTATTCAGAGATCAATTTGGGATCCAATTGGCAATCAGGACTGTCTATCCAGAAGGGTGGGACACAATCCGTTCTGGGATGTCATGTCAAATGAATGTCAGGAGAGATCATTAGGGCCACTGCTGTAGTTGTGAAGTTGGGAAAGTATGGGGATTGGAGGCAGTATGCTGGGATGCAGAGTGCACAATACATGTAAAGGAGGGATCTCAATTTATAATGGTGGAAGCCAGTGTATTGAAGAAGAGGGATACTGTCAGAGGGGGTGTCATTGATGGTCACAACTTTGGTTTCAATTTGAGAACAGTATATCATGATGATTGGCATGGCTAAGCTGTAGGGCTGGGAATTAGGGGGTAATACTGAGAGATGAATACATAAATGTAAGGAGGATGGGAACGATCTTAAAACTCAGTCCTGATATGTTTAACAAGGAGTGCAAGAAAGAAAGGGACATGAAGGATTGCGGGCAGAGGGACCTTCATTACAATGCTGAGCCTACAACTCACTGCCCCAGGCAGGACCTGCATTGCCTACTTGTCACATTACAAGAAGGTCCATGAGGTTGAAGTGTTTAACAAAGTAGAAGTATTAAGGTATTGCTGATTCCCTCCAAACCAGCCAATGATACCATCAATAACATCACAGGCAGCACGGTGGCTCAGCGGTTAACCCTGTTGCCTCACAGCACCAGGGTCCTGGGTTCAATTCCACCCTTGGATAACTGTGTGTGAAGCTTGCACACATTTTCCCCGTGTCTGCGTGGGTTTCTTCCAGGTACTCCAATTTCCTCCTCCAAAGATGTGCAGGTTAGGTTTATTGGCCATGCTAAATTGCCCACACAGTGTTCAGGGATGTGCAGCTTAGGTGGGTTATAGGGGAACAAGTCTGGATGGGGTCCAAGGGTCGTTGTAGACTTGTTGGGCTGAAGGGCCTGTTTCCACACTGTACAGATTCTATGATCTTATAATGCAACATTTAAAGTGACTGTCCACCATATTTATCAAATAAATAATACTTCCAAACCTCTGAACGATAAATATGCTCCAAAAATGAAAAATTGCTACAACCACACAACGTGTGTGTAAGGCGGACTTGATAGGGTGAGGGAAGCTGTAGGGGGCAAAGACCATAATATGATAGAATTCACCACGCATTTTGAGAAGGAGAAGCTGGAATCAGATGCAATGGTATCACAACTGAGGAAAAAGGTAACTACAAAGAATTGAGGGAGGAGTTGGTCAGAGTTGACTAGAAGGAGAGCCCAGTAGGGAAGATGGTGGAGCAGCAATAGCAGGAGATTTTTGACGTATTTCAGAAGGCACAGCAGAGATTCATCCCAAATAAGAAGAAACATACTAAGGGGAGGATGAGGCAACCCAGGCTGACAAGGGAAATTAAGGCCAGGACAAAAGCAAGAAGAAAAAACATACACATGTGGTGAAGATTACTAGGAAGCCTTTAAAAATCAGAGGTCAAATAATAAAGCAATATGAAGAAGATAAATTGAGGGTATGTTAGCTAGTAATATAAAAGATGATTGCAAGTCTTTAAGATACGTAAAAGGTAAGAAAGAGGGAAGAGCAAATACTGAAATATTGCAAAAGGAGGCTGGTGAAGTAGTTATGGAGAAAAAATAACATCAGAGGAGCTGAATAGGTACTTTTCATCAGTTTTCACAGAAGACGACAGCAGTGGCATATCAGAACTTCAAGACTGTCAGGCAGCAGAGGTGAGTTTAGTGGCCATCAATAACGAGAAAGTACTAGGGAAGCTTAAGGGTCTGAAAGTGGATTATTCACCTGGGCTGGATGGACTACACTGCAGGGTTCTGAAGGAGATAGGTGAGGAGATTGTGAAGGCAGTAGTGGTGATCATTCAGGAATCACTGGAGTCAAGAAGAATAGCAGATGACTGGATAATGGCCAACGCAACACTCCTGTTGAAGGAGAGAGGGAAGTAGAAGATGGGAAATTACATGTTGGTTAACCTGACCTCAGTCATTGGTAAGATTTTATAGTCTATTATTAAGGATTATCTTGTTGAGTAATTGAACGTACATGTTTAAATAAGACTAAGTCAGCAAAGCTTCATCAAGAGGATGTCATGCCTGACAAATCTGGTAGAATTATTTCAGAAGGTAACAAGCAAGTTAGATGAAGGACAGCCTGTGGACAAAACCTGTTTGAATTTCCAAAAAGCCTTTAAGAAGGTGCAACAAAGAATGCTGCTAAATAAGATAAGAATCCAGTGTGTTTAGAGCAAGGTTTGGCATGGATAGAGGATTGGCTGACTGGCAAGAGGCAGAAAGTAGTGATAAAGAGGCCTTTTCCAAGATTGTAGCCGGTGACTAATGGAGTTCCACAGGGGTGAGTATTGGGACCACAACTATTTACGTCATACATTTACAATCTGGTTAAAGGAACCAACAGTATTGTTGATTACAAAGTGTGGAGCTAGATGAACACAGCAGGCCAAGCAGCATCTCAGGAGCACAAAAGCTGACGTTTCAGGCCTAGACCCTCCATCAGTATTGTTGCTAAGTTTACAAATAACACAAAAATAGGTAGAGGGACAGGCAATATTTAGGAGGAAGGAAGGCTGCAGAAGGGCTTGACATATTACGTGAGCAGGCAAAGAAGTGGCAGGTGGAATATACTGTGGGAAAATGTGAGGTACTTTGGTAGGGAGAATAGATCTTAGACTACTTTCTAAATAGAGGAAGACTTTGGAAATCTGATGCACAGAGAGACTTCAGAGTCCTAGTTCAGGTTTCTCTAACATGCAGGTTCAGATGGCAGCTAGGAAGGAAAATACATTAGCATTAAGAGAATGGATGTACTTCTCAGGCTGTATAAGGCTCTGATCAGGCCACACTTGGTATATAATGAGCAATTTAAGACCCAATGTCAAAGGGAGAATGTGCTGCCTTGGAGGGGGACCAGAGACGTTTACAAGGATGACCCTGGGGGATGAAAGGATTTTCATATGTGGAACAGTTCAGGACTCTGCAACTGTACACCATGGAGTTTAGAAGAATAAGAGGGGAATCTCACAGAATAGTCAGGGACCTAGAATGGACTTGAAGGTGATATAAGCGAGTTTTGAGAAGATTTGTAGCTCAGGTTGAGGTTCTGGATGAAAGTTTGCTCATTGAGCTGGAAGGTTCATTTTGCAGACACTTCGTCACCATTCTAGGTAACATCATCAGTGAGCCTCCGGTGAAGCACTGGTGTTATGTCCCGCTTTCTATTTAGGTGTTTAGGTTTCCTTGGGTTGGTGATGTCATTTCCTGTTCTTTTTCTCAGGAGGGTGGTAGATGGGCTCCAAATCAATGTGTTTGTTGATGGAGTTCCAGTTGGAATGCCATGCTTCTAGGAATTCTCGTTCATGTCTGTGTTTGGCTTGTCCTAGGATGGATGTGTTGTCCCAATCAAAGTGGTGTCCTTCCTCATCTGTATATAAGGGTACTAGTGATAGTGGGTCATGTCTTTTTGTGGCTAGTTGATGTTCATGTATCCTGGTGGCTAGCTTTCTGCCTGTTTGTCCAATGTAGTGTTTGTCACAGTTCTTGCAAGGTATTTTGTAAATGACGTTCGTTTGGCTTGTTGTCTGTATAGGGTCTTTTAAGTTCATTAGCTGCTGTTTTAGTGTGTTGGTGGGTTTGTGGGCTTGTGGGCTACCATGATACCAAGAGGTCCGAGTAGTCTGGCAGTCATTTCCGAGATGTCTTTGACGTGGGGGAGAGTGGTTATGGTTTCTGGGCACGTTTTGTCTGTTTGTTTGGGTTTGTTGCTGAGAAATCGGCGGACTATGTTCATTGGGTACCCGTTCTTTTTGAATATGCTGTATAGGTAATTTTCTTTAGCTCTTCGTAGTTCCTCTGTGCTGCAGTCTGTGGTGGCTCATTGAAATAATGTTCTAATGCGGCTTCGTTTGTTGGTGTTGGGATGGTTGCTTCTGCAGTTCAGAATTTGGTCCGTATGTGTTGTTATGGGACATAATACCAGTGCTTCATTGGAGGCTCACTGATGATGTTACCTAGAATGGTGACGAAACGTCAGACGAACCTTCCAGCTCAGCGAGCAAATTTACATCCAGAACCTCAACCTGAGCTACAAATCTTCTCAAAACTCACTAACATCACCTTCAAGTCCATTCTAGGCCCCTGACTATTCTGTAAGATTCAATGAGATTCCCCTCCTTGAAGGTGATATTTCTGCTACTAGGAGAGACTAGGACTGAAGGCACACCCACAGAGTGAAGAGATGACCCTTTACAACTGAGATGAAGTGAAATTTCTTCAGCAAAAGGGTGGTGGAATAAATGAACTAAATGGTACAAAGCTGCCAAGGGCAAATCATTGATTGTATTTAAGACAGAGATAGATAGGTTCTTAATTAGTAAGGGGATCTGGGGTTGGGGTTGGGGTGGTGGGGCGGGGAGAAGGTATGAGAATGGGGTTTAGAAACATAAAATCAGCCATGATTGAATGGTGGAGCAGACTCAAATGGGCGAAATGGCCTCAGTCTGCTCCTGCATCTTATGGTTTGTGGAGAAATAAGCATTTAATTTTCTGTCTGAGCATCGGTTCTGTCATGAATAATGAGTTCCTTCAAACGGGCAAAAGCATTAATCACCATGGTAACCTATGTGTGAAATGCATGCAGTGTCCAACTATCTAGGTATAAATGTTCTTCAAAGGCAATCTTGACAATATTATTTATCATTACAACTTGAAGACAATCATCTCTATGAAAGCAGATATAATGACTGGTGACCTTATGTCTTACCTGTGAAGTATAATTCATAAACAATTCAAGGTCTCATAAGCTGCAGGAGGGCATGGACTGATCGCCTCATTTTGAACTTTAAAAAAGTATTCGCTAACATGCAGTTGCTGCTCTAGGGTGATGTGGCAAACTATCAGTAATCATATAGCATCTACCTAACTTGCTTGGTATCACTTGTGCTACATTCATTCATTGAAATTAGGTCCCACATTAAAGTTCAATGCAGAGGCATTCCATGGCTCACTGTACATAGTAATTTGAATGTTGACTGCTCACAAATAAAGACATGTTTCTTGAACATCCACACAGGTTCATTGAAAGCATGGCCAATAGGTCCAGCCATAGGAGGGATTTTGCTACTGATTCTGGTATAAGAAAATGGAGAAAGAACAGTTGGGCCAGGAAGCCTAGGACTACCAGCAACTATCAAAGACCTCCACATGAAGCAGTCACTGCAAAAGACCCCCTCAGAATGCAAAGGAGGTTCAAGAGACCCAGAATCCTCGATGAAATCCCCCCTACATAAACAAAGAAGTGTTGTTGCAGACTGAAGAATCCCACAACATGATCACAGAACAATGCCAACTGCTGGAGCAGGACCTTTGACCTGAAAGAATGGGTGGCCATCCTATTACAGCAGCGCTCAAGGTGATAGCTACACAAAATTTCAATCCAACTAGCTGCTCCCAATGGAGCTTAAAATTATTTGTTGAGATTGGAAAATAAAACAAAGATTCATAATGTGATGCCATTGCCCAACCTTACCACAGATCATAGAAGATCGTAGATGATCATAGAATCCCTACAGTGTGGAAACAGGACCTTTGGCCCAACAAGTCCACACCAACCCTGAGTATCCCACCCATTTCCATCCCCTGCAACCCACTTAATCAACACATTAGCGAGCACTGGGTAATTTAGCATGGCTAATCCACCTAGCGTACATATCTTTGGACTGTGGGAGGAAACCGGAGTACCCGGAGGAAACCCACACAGACATAAGGCGAATGTGCAAACTCCACATAGATGGTTGCCCAAGGGTGGAATCGAACCATGGTTCCTGGCACTGTCAGGCAGCAGTACTATCTACCGAGCTACCATGCCAAACTCTCCAAGGTTCAACATAGTCAAGCCTTTGAAATTGCTTAAACAGATAGAATATCTGCACAATTTTGTTTTAATGGCTCAGCAAACAGATTTTCAATCAAAGAAACCAGGCACTTATTCAGTTATTTCATAGGGTCAAGAGTTGCTTGGACTTTAAATCACTGTAAAAATGACAGCATGAGGGCCAGCTGACATGTTAATATCAACTTCTCAATACTGTTGAATATAGAAGAGGGCTTTTTCCTCCTCGATAAAGTATACTATTGCATCTTAACACTTTCACAATGAGAAATGCTCTCAATTAATTTTTAAGGATACAGCACTATGCACAATATCTGCATTTAAAAATGTGTTTATCTCACAGCGTCTATTTATGACATGAGAGGCTGGCAAATTCTTTTGAAAGTATCCTTCCAAAATGCTCTTAACTTCACAACAGGATTTCTCCAAGGTTCATGACCATTAGACCATAAGACACAGGAGTGGAAGTAAGGCCATTCGGCCCATCGAGTCAAATCCGCCATTTTTGGGCCCCACACCTCAGGAAGGACATACTGGCACTGGAGTGTGTCCAGCAGAGATTCACACAGATGATCCCTAGAATGGTAGGTTTGACGTACCATGAATGGCTAAGGATCCTGGGATTTTATTCATTAGAGTTTAGAAGGTTGAGGGGAGATCTAATAGAAACTTACAAGATAACGTATGGCTTAGAAAGGGTGGACGCTGGGAAGTTGTTTCCATTAGGCGGGCAGTCTAGGACCCGTGGACACAGCCTTTGAATTAGAGGGGGTAAATTTAAAAGGAAAATAAGGAGACATTTCTTCAGCCAGAGAGTGGCAGGCATGTGGAATTCATTGCCACGGAGTGCAGTGGAGGCCAGGGTGTTAGATGCCTTCAAGGCAGAGATCGATAAATTCTTGATCTCACAAGGAATCAAGGGCTACGGGGAGAGTGCAGGGAAGTAAAGTTGAAATGCCCAGCCATGATTTATATGGCAGAGTGAACTCGATAGGCCGAAAGGCCTTACTTCCACTCCTGTGTCTTATGGTCTTATTTAATCATGGCTGACGGGCATTTCAACTCCACTTCCCTGCACTCTCCCCATAGCCCTTGATTTCTTGAGATCAAAAATTTATCAATCTCTAACATGCTCTGAAACATGCTTCATAACAAAATGGGGCAGCAGTGACTCCGTGGTTAGCACTGCCAGAGATCCAGGTTCATAACACAAATTTGGGCGACTGTGCAAACTTCACACAAACATTGTCTCCATGTGTTTCATTCAGGTGCTCTGGGGTCCTCCCACAGTGCAAAGACATGCAGGTTAAGTAAATTGGACATGCTAGATTGCCCATTATGTCTCAGGATGTGCAGGCTAGGTGAATGAGCCATAGGAAGTGCAGGGTTAGAGATAGGATAGAGGGGTGGGTCTGTTTAGGGTGCTTTATGGAGGGATGGTATAGACTCAACTGGCCAAATGGCCTGCGTTCATAGCGTAGGGATTCTATGACTCTATGATCAAAATAAACCCGATTCCACGCAATCACAAGGATGTCTAAAATGTTCATCCCCACAATGGATTAGGCAAGAGTAGTATCACTGTGTGTGGGCTCACTACCCCGATCCCATGCCATTAAAGTCCCACATGAAGGGGTTTGGGTCAGGAATTTTGGAATGAAGTCCCACCCTAGGCATTTCAAAACGGATAGAGGAAGGAAAAATCTAGCCTACATATCAGCAGTGTGAATGTGGGATTGATAGCTGTAACAGAGCCATCAGATACAAAAATAGCAGAGAATAATTGAAAGTTCAGTTAACATTTTATGGGACATTTACACTTGGGCAATTTATTAAAGTTGTCAAATTTCCAATATGTACTTCAAACAGAAAAATGGGCAAATTGACAAATCTTCCAGTTTCAGTGATAGAATTCTAAGTTTACCATAAGGTTGGACCAGAAACTTGAACACTTAGGAGAAACAACTATGCTAGTAGTTATGGGGAAGGAATGCTATAAATTGTATCGATATGAGAGTTTGCAAGCCTTAAATAACCATTTTAAATTCTCTACCAATGTTATTTATGAATGGTATATGCTTAACGTCAGAGCTCAGAAAGAGGGAAAAGGTTGGACAGTACGTAACTGTACTGAGATACCTAGTTGAATCTTGTAAGTTTAGGCAATTGAAGGATGACCTTAACAGAGATGGGAGCATCTCTGATACAAAAGATTCTTTTGTGAAAGCACGTATTTTAAGGGAAAAGAAGCATTCCTGAAGAAAGCTAATGACAAGTGCAGAAGTTCTGAAATGGTCAATCATCAGCTGAAGAGATAAAAACTTTGCAAACAATACCATTGTACCCAGCATTGTCACTGATTAAAAGAGCAAGGCCCATGATTGAGAACTAGTGAGGCTTTTAGACAGAACTACTCAGGTGACCCTGAAGCTAAATAAAAAGAAAGGTTCAAGAGTTGCAAAATCTACCATTGTGACCACATATCTATTTGCAAATGGAAAAGCCTTTCCTTCACAGCAGTTGATGAGGCAGATCAGATTTTACTAAATGCATGAGCAACTGCATGGTCATCAGTCCCAGAGGTCCACCATTTTCCAATAGCAACAAACAAAACAAACAACGAACAACAAAAAGAGCAAACAACAAACTTGAGACAGAAACGGCCTCCTGCGCTTGAAGCAGTAGCAAGTGGTTGGGAAAGTAAATGACAGTAGTGAGCGAGTAGTCAGATGAACCACAGTCACCTATTGGGGTCAGGAAGCCTTGAACTGGGAACACTTTAACCAAAGCTAGGGCCAGGAAGGGGCTAACTTTTGTCAAGGCTGGGGGGTGCAGAACTGGAACTGGGAGATTGCTGCCCCCTTATGGAAGCCAAAGTGGTACCTTTTCCTGGGCTCAGTGGGGGGATGGTGGTAGGTATTGCAGGAGCTGTTCTGTTAGGGTTGGTGGGGTATTTGCATTAGAGATTGACTAGGAGTGACAAAAAGGAGGTTGCTACAGAGGAATCAGGAAAAGGATGCTGCTAGAAGTGTCAGAATGGGGTGAAGAGAAGGCACCTGCAAAAGGGTATGGAGGAAGAGAAAGAAGTAGCGAGGGGGGGTGTTGGACTAGATGAAGGCTGCTGCAAGAGGGATTGGGAGAGAGAAATTAAGTCTGCAAAGGGATATGGTGAGTGAAGATGTCTGCAAACCAGGTAATGGAGAGAACAGGACTCGGGGGGTGGGGGTGGGGGGGCGCTGGGAAGTCAGGAAAGTTGAAAGGAGTTGTGGGGAAGAGACGAGGAGGCTGCAAAAGGAAGTCATGCTGGCTACAAGATGTAGGCTAGTTAGATGACCACAAGGTTGGAAAAAGAAAGAAATTGAGGCTGCGATGAGGGAGGGAACACAGAAGGTGGTTGCAAGTTTAGGGGTGGTGGAGAGGAAGAAAAAGGTTTTGACCTGTCAACAAAAGGAACATTCAGTTAATTAGGAGCCAGGAAAACTTGGATAATGACTCACTTGCAACTGAATGTGATATCTCTGGTTTAAGCTTATGTTCAAGAGTTACTGCCTGGGCAAAATGCAATGAACGTAATGAATATTGTAAAAAATTGTTAAATCTGAGACTAAGATCAGACAAACAGCAAAAATAGCAGCAACTGTCTGGTTAATAACAACTTAATGCATATGTGCTAGAAACATATGAGCTCGACCTTAACAGTCTGGAGAGTCTGTTTAGGATGATGACTCTTTACGTGTAGAAGTATGTTCATTAATTTGGAAAGAATATGCCTTTGCTAACTCATGCCTGTTTTCCTGTGCCAATAAAAATACTGTCATGTTTAGGAAATGAATCCTTTCCTTGTGTTGTAATTTTTAGTTGAAGAAGGGAACGTGATTATTGAATTGAATTATTTTCAATAATTTGGCTACATTGTGACTCAGAACTCAATGTGCCAACATAAATAACTAGATAAAGTTACTATATGCATGCATTACCTAATAGAGGAGTAAATGAGAAAAAGAAAGGACTTCCTGGAATTCAAAAAAAGAGCCGTTGAAAATTAAATCACCCCCAAAGAAAATCTTGATTAAAAAAATACACACTGTTGCCAGTATCTACGAAGTTTTGCTCTCCTATTGTTTTCTCCATACTGGGCTTTTAGCATGGTTAGTTTCAATTTAAATTGACAAACTATTTACTGCTTAGTAAAAATGTGTACTTTTTGTGATACCAAAACCAACATGTGTGGACAGAAATAGTATGGTAGGCAAACTAGCTAGTACTAATTTACCGGAAGGTTTTCATTCCATTTTTAAACTTGGAGGTGAAACCGGGCATCATGAGAGAATGTTATATCATTGCTGGTTCAAGAAATTCAGATTTGTACATGGGATTGTTGTTGCACTGTTTTCTTGTGAGCTTCATGCTTTCTGGATATTGCATCGGGCCAGTTTCAAAGGAGTAGAATCAGTTGCATAATGTGAGCAACCAAATTGTGTATAAAATTGTTTGACAAAACCATTCCCAAATGATGATGACAGATTGTCAGTTCTAGGAACCTGAAAGATGTGAAGGGTGGGTAAATATTAAGTGTTGGAAATGCGGTCTATTGCATCATCTGTGAAGCTGTCCTGTGTTCTAAGACTGCTGCAGGTGCAAAAGAACAGTGGGCTTGCCTAGGCAAGAAATCTCGTAGAAAAGATGCAGAGTATACAGCAGGACACAACCAAAAGAAAAACATCTGTAGCATGCTGACCATAACTGCAGACAGTACACCAGAGTCCCAAATAAACACTGGCACATACATCAAGTCAGCATCAAGACAGGGCCAAGGTTCAGAGTGGAAGAAGTGTGTATAAGTCGTCAAACAGTTAGAAGCTTTTGCCTCTGCTAACATCATGTGGCAGAAAACAATCACTAAACACATACTCAAATTAAAAATGGGAACCACAGCAAGCAACCTGTTAGAATCCTATACCTGAACAATATGCATGTGGTCATTGGAAGCTCAGGAAATCACCTATAACAAAACTGACTGCATGAAATGGATCACCCATCCCTTGCATTTATACATCGATGATATATAGCTATGGCAATTCTGCATGGAAATCACTTGGAATACCAAGTATTTAACTTGAAGATAAACAGACCAGCAATTGCAATGCCACGAGAACAAACAGAAATCAACACTATACCTATTGATGAAATTATCAAGATATCAATTGCAGTAGAACTGGTCAAGAATACATGCGTTGAATCAGATCATAACTTACAATGAATATACCCAGTCAGATTCAATACTATAGGTAAGTTAAAAGGTGACACTTAGGTATGCACCAAAGAGAAGATGCAATCAACTCCCAGAAAGTAGGAGACTGACATAGAAGCAAGGTTTAAGACAGAGCTGAATGATATGGAAATTAATGGTTTGTCCCAAGAGTATAAAAGTACACAAGCTATTGCAGTTGTTTTGTATGTGCTAAAGAAAGATGACAAAATTGGAGTATATTTGGACCCCAAACATCAAACTCTTTCTCTGCAAAAGGTGTTAATGATATATTGACTGTGATATTGTGGTAATGGGCAAAACCAAAATCTACTCTCTGATGGGGGCAGCTTGTCATATGGGAGTCAACTTGAAAAGCAAGAAGTGCCAGATGAACAAAAGTCAAATGAAAGCTTGTAGCTCTATTAATTTGGTAATGGGCTCTATCCAAACCCCGGGGATGTCAAAGAAATACAACACATGTCTACTCCTCAAGACAAAGATGACTTGCAGAGATATTTCGGGTTTAAATTTGCTGAAGCACAAAAGAATGGGCAGGGTGGGATCTTTGAAAACCTACAAATTTTAACAGGAGTAGATAAGATAGTTACAGGAAGAGGCAGTCACAGCCTAAGGAACTTCAACATTTGCTTCAAATCCAATCATAAAGTAGTTAGCTTAGAGATTCATTGAGCCAATTAGCAAATATGAACAAGAATGCATAAACTCCAGCAGACTTACAACTAGACAGAACAGACAAGCTGAAAATGTGGGATAGTTGCTTTGAAAACATTTGGTCAGTGCAACTGCAATCAACCGGAGGAAAAGATATACAGTTAATAATCCCCAGCTGATGTCCAAAAGGAAGAGAACTAGGCACACCAGGGTCATCAGCTACTACAACAATACAAAGAACCTCTACATCCTCACAAAATTCTGTCAGAACCTTGGTCCAAAACGGCAACAGACATTTACCATACATTGTGAAGGTTATTTCTGGTCACCGCCTATTGTTCCAATTTTCTAATTTTCGTTAAAGGATAGTTAAAGGACACAGAGAATGGCCATGACAGCGATGATGAGTACAATGCTCAGTCCATTTGATACACCTGCAATCATATCTGACAATGACACTATATAGGCAGACCTTTTAGGGACAAGTGTGTCCAACAGAATGTAAACTAAGTGGCAGCTGCATCAAATTATCCTAGGTAATGCTGAGATAGATAATAGATTGCCAAGCGATTTGTGCATTCAGTTAAAACTCATCATGAAGTGCAGGGCCACAAAACAAGATCTTCATATTGCCATATTACACCAAAGAGCAACACCAATCCATATACACTAACCATCAGTGACAGAGACCGTTTTGAAGGGAGGTTAGGACAAACCCGCTGTGCCATTATTTGTACAAGTCACAAAAATATTAAGCAAACTTCTCAAAAAGGAGGGAGAAATGCTACAAAACTGACTTGCAGCTTCACAATGACCCATTCTGCATGTAGGACAGGTGGTCAGGGTCGTAAATGAGGGAATCTGTTTAGCTGCAGGAGTATTCTAAATGTACAGTGAGTCTAAATCCTTCAGTCATAGCATCCAACGGAGCAACTTTGAGGAGAAACAGAAAACAACTACACGTGGAACATACACAAAGATATACCTTAATAATGAAAGTGTGGAATAACATTGAACAACAACCAGTATTATTAAAAAGATGCAAGAGACAGATACATATACACGTTCAGAACAGCCAATTATAATATCTTAATCCCCAAAAGGTTAAACCACCATTATTTCTGGAAGGATTGTCAAACAACTTCTACATAATACAAATTCTTAGACCCGTAAATTCCACAATTCTTGTTTCTGTGCAAATAGCTTTAGAATTACTAATTTATAATGGGATTCTGTGAAACACTTGCTGCACATAATTTAATTAAAAGGCATTAGAGTGGGCAAGTCTCCAGGTCCGGATTGGATGTATCCCAGGTTACTGAGGGAAGCGAGAGGGTAAATTGCTGGGGCCTTAACAGATATCTTTGCAGCATCCTTGAGCATGGGTGAGTTCCTGGAGGGCTGTAGAACTGCTAATGTTGTCCCTTGTTTAAGAAGGGTAGCGACCTCTAGTAATTGAGCTCTCCCGCCACCCCCACCCCCGGCCAAGAGTGCAGACTCAATTACTAGGGGTTGCAATTTCAAGGTGAGAGGGGAAAAATTTAAGGGAAATATGCGTGGAAAGTTCTTTATGCAAAGGGTGTGGGTGCCTGGAACACGTTGCCAGTGGAGGTGGTAGAGGCAGACACGATAGCGTCATTTAAGTTGCATCTAGACAGATACAGGAATGGGCAGGGAGCAGAGGGATACAGATCCTTGAAAAATAGGCAACAGGTTTAGATAGAGGATCTGGATCGACGCAGGCTTGTAGGGCCGAAGGACCTGTTCTTGTGCTGTAATTTTCTGTGTTCTAAACTTGGATAAGAGGATGTCATAATACTGTTTTAAAAGCAGAGTATGCTGCTTAGCCAAGGACCAAGATGATATCATATTACCAACAATCAAGAAGAGTCCAAAATGGCAGAAAGGTAGACTAGGGATGGATACATCAGTTGCTCTTTAACTGCAAGTTGTCAGCTTGTCTTTTAAGTGAATCTATTAGAGATTTTCAAATAAACTCAATCTATGCTCCTTACTAGTCCAGTTTTAGAATTGTATTTGTGTTAGGGAATGCAAACAAGAGTACAACACCACTTAAGTCAACAGCTGTGATTCATGTAAACAACGTCTGTAGATGGCTTCAAGAGTATGCACGAACACAAAGACAGAACGTAATTGGTAAGCAATGGAAAGCAACTGCCAATCTAAGACAGTATGACAGGAACTGTGTGTTTAGAAAAAGTACATTTAAAAACCCCGAGGTTTTAATATAAACATTCCGAGGCTGCTCGTCTCCCATCTCCCAGGCCTTGTTTCCAATACAGGTCACTCGCACTGACCTGGTGCAGGTTAATTACACCCCCCAACACCCCACACTCCACACCCACTGAAGACCTTTATTCCTCTCCCACCAGGCCAGCTGCACATATGCCAACTGTCACGGCCAGTTGACGTCATGGGCCATGTCTACACATGCACTGATATTTTAGAATTACAGGTAAATCCTTTGTAATGCAATACCTTACTTGGTGTGCATGTCCTTCACCTATAGGGAAACAAGATTTTCATCACCCACAACCCATATCTAAGAATAAATAATTTAATGCTACCATGATTATAAAGTTTGAAAGACCATTATTGTCTATGCCACTCAGCATGGCACTAAGATGATGTCAAAGTAGGCATGGCACAGTAAATCTTCTCATTCAGCATGGTAATCTATCCACAGAAGAGATTAGCAGTTCATTGTGTCAAAATAGGAAAGTAGAAATCAAGAGTATGAAACTATCACTTTCATTTATTGGCAAGAGAAGCAGGACTGACTCCAAGTGGCAAAATAAATAATTAATTATAAAGAAAGTCTTAAAAAGTATGGATTTGGTGCACTTCTATCATTACTCTAAACTAGGCAAGGAGGATAGGACCAGTAGACATAAATAGAAATGGGTAAAAAAAACAAATTTTAGAAGTGATTTCAATGAATTTCTTTGCTCAAAAAGGGACAGAAATTGGTATTTTTAACCAAGCAAATAGAGAAAGCATTTGCATTTTTTTTTTAAAAAGTGAAGTTAACTAAGCTGGAAGGCAATTTTAATTGTACAGTAGGAACAACACAGCTATGCAGATATTATGACCGTAAGAAATTAGAACAGGAAGAGAGCAGGGCCAAAGGGCCGGTCATTCAATAGGATTATGGCTCATCTGTCATTCCTCATGTCTACTTTCTTGCATTTTCTCCATCATCCGAGATTCCCTTACTGATCAAGGACTTATCTACCTCAGCCTCAGATAAATACACAAAAGGATTCTCTGTAGCAATGTTTACAATAAACTCATAACCCTTGAGAGAAGAAATTCTTCCTCATCTTAGGCTTAAATTGCCACCCCTTTCTTCTGAGACTATGCCCTCTGGTCCCAGACTGTCCCATGAGATGAAACATCATCTCATTTACCCTGTCAAGCCCTTAGGAATCTCAAATGTTTCAATGAAATCACCTTTCATTCTTCCAAATGCCAATGAGTAGAGTCCCAATCTATTTATGGACCAGACCAAACCCCCTCAAACTATTCAGAAGATAGTCTAGACCCTAACTAACTTTTTCTTATTTTCAAGATAAATATAAGCTGTTGCATTCCAGATGCCATTCAATTGGTCACTATAGTTAAAAGACAAGAGAAAGGAATTGGAATAACTTAACAGAACAGCCAATATAATTACTATCAATAATAAACTGTTGCAACATAGCAACATCCCAAAACCACTCCCTTGGCAAAAGGTAAATTCAGAAAACACGGTCTCACATGTAGTTCTCCAATCCAGGAGGAAAGGACATCAAAAGACAATTCTCAAAGAAAGAGAGAACTCCAGTTTTCAGCAATAACAAAAAGATGTGACAGCTTTTCACAACCTAAGCAGCTTCTGCTGAAAGCTAAATGCAAGACCCTAGTTCTGTGGCAGCTTGACCAAACCCTTTCAAGCTGCTTCTATTGTGTCAACTTTAAAAAAAGCCCAAGGCCTCACAAGCTGTTTACTTCAGCAGTTCTGGTAGGCTGCTTTATAACTCTGCCTTAAAACTTCTCTTCAAAAGAAACCAGGACAAAACACACAGCTTAAAGCCACAGCTTTGTCACATTGTCTTATTCATAAGGCAATCCCTCCATAACAGGAATTATCCTAGTAAACTGCCTCCAACAAAACAATAGCAATCCTTAAAATAAGGGGGCTGAAACTACTGATTGTACTCCAGGCATAGTCTCATCAAAACTTTGTAGACTTGCAGTAGAACTTCCCTACTCTTATATTCCAAACTCCTTGCAATAAGTGCCAACATTCCATTGGCCTTCTTGCATATGTACTGCACCTGTGCTGCTCATTCCCACCTGTCAGCATTTTAACAGCCACTTTAGTCACGAAGTAGAAAGAGGCAAGCATGAATACACACAACATATAGCAATGAATCAGACCCCAATATGCTCTTGACACCAAATTGCTGAGATGCCACACAGCATTGGAAACCCCAAAGTAAAACCCAGCTGGACTGATTTAAAAGAATAAAAAACTAAAAGAGCTGTGGATGCTGTAAATCAGGAACAAAAACAAAGTTGCTAGAAAAGCTCAGCAGGTCTGGCACCATCTGTGACAGCTTTTCCAGCAACTTGGTTTAAAAGAATGACTGAAAACCATCTCTATGGGTAATCAAATTGTAGGGAACTATTTCTATGCTTTTTTATGAATTTGAGAGATCTTTCACTTTGTTTTTGATTTTATTCTTTATTTTCCCAGAGTAATCTCTTTTAGCTTATCATGCATACCATTCCTGCTTCCATATGTAGATTTTTCATCCACAGATGCAGGCAAATATGAATCATCTTCCAGGGTATCAGTGTGCTAGCACAACACCACCCCTGAACTACATTCCCAGGTGCAACATCAGGCCAGAAGGGCTTCTTGACTAATAGGCAGCCAATTAAGGAACACAACAAGCTAACTTCAATCAATTACCTGAGCCTGACTAGAAATCCCTAGTCAGCTTTTTGAATTCTTATGGCAATAGGAATAATTCATTTGCTTGGAGACAGTTTAGAGTGACAAATGCTCCAGCTAGTCTTTGAAGTGCTTCCTGCCCACTTGGCTACAACTGTAAAAATAGCCTAGGTTGTATTAACCTGTCAGTTGCCCTATGTGGCTTCTTTGTCATTTAAAAGTTTTAAAAGTTTCTGAGAGTGCACTTCAAAGTGGAGGGTCCCTCTCTTTCTTTCTATCTCTAATCTGAAACAACAGACTTCTGCTCCTCCCCAAGCTGGGGAACCTTCCACAGGCATTTGTAATTCAATGGTACGCACAGCCTTTAGACAACAGTCAGCCAATTTCATGGAAAATCACTGCTGGGTGATTTCACTATGCAATGTCTGTTGGGATTCCCATTTAACGGCAATACCGGGGCCCCAATCCAAAACCCAAAGTGTTATCTGAGATAACATGGAGACGATCTGGATGAACACAGCTGGCCAAGCGGCATCAAAGAAGCAGGAAAGCTAATGTTTTGGGCCTAGACCCTTCTTCAGAAAGGTCCAGGCCCGAAACGTCAGCCTTCCTGCTCTTCTGATGCTGCTTGGCCTGCTGTGTTCATCCAGCTCTACACCTTGTTATCTCAGATTCTCCAGTACCTGCAGTTCCTACTATCTCCAAATTGTTATCCTTTGTTTTGAAGAGAGGAGCAAAAAAAAAATTCACACAATCTAAGAGGATTTCTTCAGCATCTCTGTATTGTGTAACATGTAGAACAGCATGTCAGTCTAGACAGGACTACATTTGTAGAAAACAAGTGACTGGTTGATGAGAAGAATTTTGGTGAAGGTGAGGAGCTTTGAAGCCAGTGATACCTGGTGTCAGTTGCGAGATTAATGCTTCTCGAACTTCCTACATTGACAGTGCAAGTTATCACCATTGTTTTAAAGAGAACAGGAGTAGGTCATGCAGCCCTATGTCTGTCCCACCGTGCAATCGAAGCCATCTATCTACTTCTAATACTTCTGCTTTGATACGCTTAGCTAAGAAATACTTATCAGTTTCAGATTCAGATTTCACTGGATCTGGAATTCAATATCAGTTGCAAAAGAGCCTATGTTTGCAGCGTACTCCGTATGAAAATATGCTTCCTTATGATCCTACATAAAAGAATATTGAATCCACTCAATTATTTATATATATTATATAATAATAATTTGGGATATGATGCTGCTTTAAATAAAACTACAAAAAACCTGCTGAATGTAGAAAGTTTAATTATAAATATAAAGCACCTTGAAGTGATTTCTTGCCTATGAAACAACTTTCACTGCCTTTCTGAAAACAATGTTTCTTGACCTGGTTAGTCCGACAAAGTGCTCTGCTCATGACTTGCATGACTGATGTAAGGTGATTTATTCTGTCGATTTCTTTGTGGTTTTTCAGAGCCTTGAGGGACCTCATTTCTGTGTGAGGGCCTAGATATATACTGTAGTACTTTAGCTGCTGCCTGGTCAATCTTATCCAACTGGCTTTAAGGCAGTTGTTTTTTGAAAGGATAGCAAGTGATTAAATGCGATAATACACTGATTGAGGGAACATGTGCTACTTCTGTTATGTCATTACACACCATCTTAGGGGTGCAGTGTAATAATTCTCACTAATCTGCAAGAGAACTGTAAAAGCTTGGTGAAGGCTTGGAAACCCCCATCTATTTACTCTCTTCACGGCTAAATACGGCACACACTAGAGTCCAAGTGCTGGATCAAGATATTTAGCTTTTATCACAGTTTCAAAGACTAGTACTACATTTTCCTAGTAGCTACAAAGTGCCTGGAGTGGGCCATATGCCCCAAAATGAACTGCAGAGTACTGCTGCGATACAACATCACACAAGCAGGAAGCAGGTTTCTCCATACTTCCTGCCAAGTTTCAAAAAATTCTTGCATGACCAGCAGTACAACATAAAATTGATTGCCCAATGCAGACAATTTTCTTCTCAAAGTTGGTTCCCTACATCCAACTGTCTTTGCTCCTCAGTTAAGCTGGGAGATGACTTTGCACTCTGGGGGGGCCTTCTCTTGAGAAGCCTCAGTCACTGCTACCTACTTTTGTTCGCTTACATTAAGTGTTTCACCTGAGTAACTTACTACCTAAAGTATGTGATGTGCCAATCTCTTTGCTGGTGCCTAGGAGGGATGTAGCATATGACAAGTTATCCTCAGAAGGACTGTCCTTTTCTGAGGAATTTTCAGAAGGGTCCTCGGTGAATGAAACAAGTGTCAAGAGTTAATTTGGATGGTAACATATGACAAACTTCATAATGCAAGCATCCCTCAATGTCAGCAAAACAAAGGAGCTGGTCATCGACTTCTGGAAGCATGCCCCTATCTGTACTAGTGGTGCTGAGGTGGAAATGGTTGACACTTTCAAGTTCCCACTAGTAAATACCATCAACAATCCATCCTGGTCCATTCATGTCGATGTCACAGTCAAGAAAGCATACCAAAACCTCTACTTCTTCAGAAGACTAAGGAAATTCAGCATGTCCACAATGATTCTTTCCCATTTTTATAAAATAGCCACAGTAAGCATCCTATCCGGGTGCATCATAGCTTAGTTAGCAAGAGCAAAAGAAATTTCACAGATATGTGAATGCAGCCTGGTCCAACATGAAAACCAGCCTTCCTTCATTGGTTTTGCCTACACCTCCCGCTGCATCGGGAAAGCCAGCATAATCAAAGATCCCTCCCACCCTGGTTTTACCCTCTCAGCCCTCTTACATCAGGCAGAAGGTAAAAAATTGAAAACACATACCAACAGATTTAAGAACAGCTTCTTTCCCGCTGTTATCAGACTTATGAACAGACCTCTCATATATTAGAGTTGATCATTCCCTGCACATTCTCTGCAGCTGTAATACTAAGTTCTGTATTTTGTTATATTACACTGGTGTGTTTAATATTAGGTATGATTTGTCTGGATAGCATGCAGAACAATTCTTTTCACTGTATTTCAATACGTAACAAAAGTAAATCAAATCAAATCAAAAAAGAATTTGTCAAACTGGATATATTACTTTTCTGGCACATGAAGAAGTATAAGTAATTGTCTCTTCAGGTAAGCAGCCAGCCTCATAATTTCAAATGCACATTGTACATAGTGCATATGCTTAGATGAAAAAGCAACAGAATGCAAATATGAGGGGGTAGAGAATGGAAATCAAATGGCTAAAGTGTGAATTTACAAAGTAGTCAGAGATGTTCAGAGAAGTTTTTGCATTTGTTGTGTTGTGAAAACAAATTTTGTTACTGATACTGTAAGGGCAGGTTGAAAAAGATAAGGAAGTAATTGAAGTAGCAGACAGGAGAATGTATGAGGACACAATTTACATGGACTTCTAGAAAACATTCAATAAAATTACCCATTAGAAACTGCTAGCCAAAATTCCCAAAACTAAAGCTCACAAAATAGAAGATGAAGTATTGATCTGTTTAGCTGATAGCAAAAAAAGTAGAGATAGCAAGTACATACTCCATTTGGAAGATAATCACTGGTAGTGTTCTACAGTATGTGCTTGGGTCCCATCTACTCTTATTTTTTCAATAACTGAGACAACACAGTAGAAAGCAATCATCCAAGTCTGCAGATGACCCAAATGTGGTAGTATAATAGATTCCATAGAAATTGGAAGACATTCCTTGATTAAGTGAGATGACAAAATTATAACAAATAGATTTTGACATAGATGTGTATGAACATAGAACATAGAACATAGAACAGTACAGCACAGAACAGGCCCTTCAGCCCACGATGTTGTGCCGACCATTGATCCTCATGTATGTACCCTCAAATTTCTGTGACCATATGCATGTCCAGCAGTCTCTTAAATGTCCCCAATGACCTTGCTTCCACAACTGCTGCTGGCAACGCATTCCATGCTCTCACAACTCTCTGTGTAAAGAACCCGCCTCTGACATCCCCTCTATACTTTCCTCCAACCAGCTTAAAACTATGACCCCTCGTGTTAGCCATTTCTGCCCTGGGAAATAGTCTCTGGCTATCAACTCTATCTATGCCTCTCATTATCTTGTATACCTCAATTAGGTCCCCTCTCCTCCTCCTTTTCTCCAATGAAAAAAAGTCCGAGCTCAGTCAACCTCTCGTCATAAGTTAAGCCCTCCAGTCCAGGCAGCATCCTGGTAAACCTCCTCTGAACCCTCTCCAAAGCATCCACATCTTTCCTATCTTTCCTGGGTGACCAGAACTGGATGCAGTATTCCAAGTGTGGTCTAACCAAAGTTTTATAGAACTGCAACAAGATCTCACGACTCTTAAACTCAATCCCCCTGCTAATGAAAGCCAAAACACCATATGCTTTCTTAACAACGCTGTCCACTTGGGTAGCCATTTTAAGGGATCTATGTATCTGCACACTAAGATCCCTCTGTTCCTCCACACTGCCAAGAATCCTATCCTTAATCCTATACTCAGCTTTTAAATTCGACCTTCCAAAATGCATCACCTCGCATTTATAAGGGTATCCATTCTGGAGAAAAGGAACATATCTAAATACTATCAAAAATTTAAAATGCTAGGAATAATGGAGGTGCAAAGAGAATTGGGGATGCCTATATGCACAAATCACCAAAGCATAGCAGGCAATTTTTAAAAAATGCAAAGGCAAATGCATTGTTAAACTTTACAACTAAAGTCCCAGATGAGAGCAACTTTTGGCATGATTTGATTTATTTCTTGTTATGTATCTTGTTACAACATAGAGTGAAAGATGTTGTATAATGCCACCACTTTCAAGCACAATGTTAAAACACAAAAAATACCAAACATGGAACATAAAGACAGGAAAATAAATAAATAAATAAATAAAGTCCTTGTTCAGTGCTCCATCATGGGACATGGGTCTGGTGGCCAGGCACAAGACCCCCATTGCCGCACCACCATCACTGGAATGAAAGTCACCACTCTTGGCACCACATCTCCTTCACTAATATCCTCGTTACTATGAATCCTCGCTGGACCTTGCCATTGCAGATGCCATCGAAACTCACTGGGTCTTACAGTGAACCCAAACTCACTGCCACTATGAGTCTACTTCGGGCTCACAATGCTGATGCAGCTACTGCTGATATCGCGAGGTCTCAAACTGGGCCCAAACTCGCCTCTACCTCCATGAATCTGTGCTGGAAACAGATACTGCTGGGAAGTCAAACTCACTTATGCCATGAGTTAGCACAAGGACCACTCGGCAGTGCAGAAGCTGCCGGTAAACACAACCTTGCCTCTGACACCGCTGCCACGAGTCCATACTGCTTGATCCACTTGCTGATGCCGTCGCCATAACCGAGGTCTTCACCAAGAGTTAAGTAAAATAAAATAGAAGAGGAAAAAACAAAAGAGAGGAAAAAGAGGAAAAAAAGTGGACAGAACAGAAGAGCCCTAAGCTCAGAAGCCCTACTCCACTGTCATCTTAATGGAATTTTATTGGTATCTTCTAATGGTACCACCTTAATGTTTACATATAGCTTTATCATATCTGGAATATTGTGAATAGCTCTGCATATCATACCCCTGGAAAGCAAATAAGGGCAGTTAGATTTGGGTCATACTACTAGCCGTGCCATCAAGACTCACATCCCATGAAAGAGTAAAATGAGCACACTTTAAAAGCATGTGGCACACATTCAGAGGAATGTTGCTAGAGTTTGGAAAGTTAAATTATGAGGAGAGATTGGATAAACTAGGCTTGTATTTCACTGAATATGGAAGGTTAAGAATTATATGATTGAGGTTTTTGGAATTTTCAAAGGAATTGACAGAGTGGAAAGAAATGTTACTGCAGGTGGAGGAAAAGAAAACATTAAAACTCGGAGCCAGGCAATTCAGTAAAAAAACACTTAGCAAAAAGGCCACTTATATAGTTGCTTGATAAATGGGTACTTTTGAATCTGAGCTTAATACAGTCTATGATGCAGGAGAGAAAATGTCGGAGTGCTGGGAAATTGCAAGGACAGTTGCCAGATGACTTTAAGACAGATGGAGAAATAAATATCATACAAACCCATGTTGCTCTCATCAGATTACTAAAATGAAATTTATACAAATCCAGGTTTCAGGATTGATACATGTAAAATTCACTATCAACTGTCACCTCTCTTCAGGCAATAGTGCTTGTAAAAGCCAGTTATCACCTTCCTTGGTCTCTTCATTTACTAGGACATCCAGAGAATGGTTTCACAACTTGGGACAGTCTTGAACATCATTTCTTATTTCCTTAGTTCATATTTAAATCTGCCATGGCTTGAATGTAACCTCTCACTAATAATACATTTATGCTTCAAATAGTTCTCTGGATCCCCAAAGGAAGTGCTACCTGGAAAGTTATCAGGCTGCTCACTTCTGACTTACTTTGTTAGCAGCCTGCCAATCGAATTAAAATAAAGCACTGTGGTTCAAATAAGCTCAGCCCTCAAACGGTTGTATCCAGGTGAGTTTGTTGTTTGTCTCCCCAATCCAAATCTCACTCCCAAATT
Source organism: Stegostoma tigrinum (assembly GCF_030684315.1). Taxonomy (NCBI): domain Eukaryota; kingdom Metazoa; phylum Chordata; class Chondrichthyes; order Orectolobiformes; family Stegostomatidae; genus Stegostoma; species Stegostoma tigrinum. Next base: position 22,647,522 of record NC_081371.1, on the reverse strand, counting down.
GGTTCTCCAATGAGCATATTGCTGATATTTGCTTCAGTACACATGCAACATGACAGCAAAGTAGATTATGGATTTCAAGTCTTCTATTACATCTTGTCTCCTATATTTTGTAATTGTACCTTGCCAAAGTACTTACTTGGAACACCAGACACTAGGCGTAATGGTCGTAGTACTCTGAACGCTCTAAGAGCTTTGACATCGAATCCAGCAGCTTTACCTCCGATTGGGTTAATTCCCTCTGCTTTGGTTGCTTGTTCTAAAATAGCACTAAAAAGCCTACAGGAGAAAGAAAGAAAAGCACCGATTACACTTCATCAGAAGCATAGTCACATAAACTGTACAGTCCACTCCGCCAAGATAGTCCATCGGCAGCGAGAAAAAAAGGTGCAATTTGCTGAAATGCTTTCTCATTATTTCAAGACATCCCAACGCACTTACCAATAAAGTATTTTTGAAGTGTGGTCACTGTTGCAATGAAAGAAAAATGTCAGTTGACTTATCAGCAAAGAAATCCCATAATGAGCAATGATATAATGCTCAGATATTTTGTTTGAATGATGTTAGTTGAGTAGAGTTTTTGGCCAAAACATAAAGGTGAACTCGCTTGCTGTCCTTCAAACCAGTGTTTGCTTAATTTTTGTTCAAATAAGGGCAGCTGAAACTCTCGTTGAAGCCTAAAATCTGGCAAATCTAAAAACGCAGCACTTCCTCAGTATTAGAGCATCAGCTGGATTCTGTGATCAAATCTGAGTAATGGGGATTGAATTTTCTGATTCAGAGAGTGAGATGTCACTGTTGAGCCATGGGTGAAATATAAATAAAGCTTATTTTTAAATTAATAATTCAAATCGCCAATGAATAACCATAATTTAATTTTGTTATTGGGGTTTTTAGACAGTGATATTAATGGGACAGCTGAAAAATCAAATATATCTAATATCACTTTTGTACAGCCATGTATGTCTGAAAATCAAATTGGATACGTAGTCATTTCCAGTGACAAATCAAAAAACATATCAAAAATTACAAGAAGTATAATAGTAATTAAGACTTCGGAGAATAGAGATAGTATCAAACAAAATATGGTCAAGCTGGTCAAAAGAATAATGAAGCGGCTACAGATAGATATAATGAACTATTTTGCCTATACTGAGAATCAAAGGAACATTAAATTAAAAGGACACTTGAAGAATTATTCTGAGTAGATTTTAGCAGAACTTGAAGATTAAGGTACACTACTGCACAAACTGACATGCACAAAACTAGGCTCACGGCATCTCAGGTTTCTGGAACGGAAGCTATAGTTTATTGATTCGACTGAATTTTTTGAGGATAATACATGATTGGTGATTGCAGGAAAGCTGATGTGGAATAGGTGATGATGATGGGACTGAAAGTTTCTAGCAGTTCTTGTCTCCTAACACAATCAGCATGTCTGTTTGTTACCATTTTGTTTTCCTAAACAAAAATGTTCCAATCACATAAAAAGGCTGGTGAAAAATTGTGGTCTCTTTATTTGACGGTGAAATTACATACAGAAAGTGTGTGCTGCAATTTAAGTATGATACAATCTACAAATTCAGACTGCCCAGCAAGTCATGGAATTAAAATGTCACCAACCTCAACAGGATATAATTATTAACAGTAGTTTAAGACAGCCCTCTGCTGTCCAAAATCCTCTGCTCATTTTCTCCAGGCATTTTCCCACATTATATTCCAGCTGCACACGTTTTTGTCCACTCACTTAACCTGCCGATATCTTTCTGTAGACTCTCTGGGGAGATACATATTGGACCCATGGGTAAGAATTGTGGCAAAATCATGTGTGAAATCCTGCTAGGCTAAGTGGTGATGTTGGGAGAAATTTGTATTTTTATGTACCTGCCGAGCCTTGAGGACAGTTTCTAGTGGGCAATAGACAGTTGCCAATTAAGGAAGATTACTGCTTGTTAAACACCATATTGACAGCACATCTAACCTCATTTATATGCTGCTGCCTCACTTACCAAACGTGCCAAGAAAACTAGACGCTGAGGATACTTCATTTGGAGGTCAGAGCAAGCACCTGGCAAACTTAGACTCACTGAAGAGTTTCCATGTTACTCAGCATGTGTCCTCATCTGAGGACACTATCCAAGACCACCAGCCAGGTGCACCCCTCATTGACAGATATTTGCATTCAAGATTTTCCAATCCCTCATGATATCTCTCCAATGCATTTGCAGGAAATACAGATCTGTATGGCTGGGGCATGGTAATTCACAAACAAAAACTGCTGCATGGATGGTCTGCATGCATAGACAGGCCCCCAGCTCATAGATTGGACCTGGGTGCATCTCAGGCCTGCTCACTTGCTGCCTTAGCATTTGTTCACTTAATAACTATTGGCAAGCTCACAGCATCCATGCCTTATCTTAAATGTCTGTATGTCAATTGGTGTTTCGGCCAGAGCCTTAAGGCTATCAGTACTGTTATTCTGATGTGCTCTTTTGCAGAGACAGGCTGCTTGTCATATTTATCAGTAGGGATTTGTCTGGGTTGGAATGACATTTTGCGGTACAACAAACCTAGATATCAATTTATCATTACAGCTGTCTGCTCAGCAAACACACTGCATGTTAATTCAATTCAAATCACCATGTTGGAAACAGGGTGAGGCTAGTACCCTAACCAGTCAAGTGGCCTGCTGTCAGTCAGTGGGTCCAGTACCCTCAGTATAGACAGAGTCCTCATATAGTTTAAGGACTTGGTTATAATCAATCACGCGCTTGGGCCCGTCACAGTCAGGAGATACGTGTGATCACAGTCAAGGGAATGAATTATGGTCAGTCCTGTGGGCCATTGCAAGCAGTCAGGGAAATCACTTTTCGGCAGTTGAGGAACTGCAAAGACAATGGTCAAGGGGCAGGGGGGTGGATGCGAGTGTTATCTGTGTGTTGATCATTCAGAAGGGTGTAAGGGAATACCGTAGAAACATTGCCGAAAGTGTGGAGGAATTCCAGGCAGTGGGGAAAGCAATGGAATGTATTGACGTTGGGACAAGAGCAGTGACAGGGGAAACTCAAGGTTTATACAGGTTAGGCAGAACAGTATTGGAGGCATCTTAAGCTGCGGAAGAGAAGCAATGTTCACCAATGAGTGACCAATACCATGTCATTCACAGGTGAACATGGAGGAACAGGGTGGGCATTCTTAGGATGCAAAATCAGAAGAAGGGAGGACATTTAGAAACAAAATTCAAGTAATTGTTTTCTACATATGGGCAAAGGATGAAAATGGGCTGTCAGGATAGTGTAAGGTCAAATAAGATTACCATGCAGGGTTGAAGGAGGTTGACGGGCCTACCTGATAACTAGGAAGAGCGCAGTGCTGACACTGTCCAGTATAATCTGTGTTTTCTAGATGTGAAATACAACTGAAAAATGACTAGGAGTCAGTATCAGTTTAATGGGCAAAAGTGTGGGATTCAAGTCCACTTGGCACTAAGATATTGAATGGTCAAATAACCTGAGGCATGCTTGTGAAAACTCTAGCTACATATAATAACTCACAATTTCTTTGTCCATCATGCATGCAGACTGAATGTACTTCCGGTTCAAAAGTTGGTCAAAGGTAATTTGTAACATGCCATTAGTGCTTGTGATTCTAACTATATTTTAACAATATAGAAGTTGGCAGTATTACTTAAAAAGGGGCAAATGCCAGCCAAAATAGTCCCATCAGTTGTGACAATTCCAAAGGCGCTGTGGGACATGGAGGTCATCACTTCATCAAATGAAAGAATGAAGTAGACTGGGAACAGCAAAACACTGGGGCATTCAAAATGGAATTGGCAACAGTACAGGTACAACATGCTCAACTGAGAATGAGAATTCACAGAGAACACTGGATGTCTAAGAATATTCAGGACTGGATAAGAAGGAAAAGAGAAACTTACAACACGCACGAAGGGAGTAAATCACCAGAAAGCCCTGGTACAGCACAGGAAGTGCAGGGACAAAGCTAAAATAAAGCAATTGGGAGAGCAAAGAGGTGGTATGAGAAAACACTCACAGGTATGATTAGGGAGAATCCCAAGATGTTCAATGAGTATATTAAATGGAATAGGATAACAAGGGAAAGTGTGGGGCCAATTTGGGATCAAGTGGGAAATCTGGGCAAGAGGAAGCAGAGGATGTTGGTAGGGTGTTAAATGAGTCTGCCTTCACTTTGAAGAAGGCTGCAGCTATAGAATTGGGAAGAAATATTGTGAGGTTCTTGAGCAGATTAACGTAAGGAGTGAGGAGGTAGAGGAGATTTTGGCAGGCTTAAAAATGGACTAACCCTCAGGTCCAGATGAGTTGTATCCCAGGTTGTGGGAAAGGGGGAGGAAATTACAGGGACTCTGGCCCAAAATTTTAATTCTTCTCTGGTCAGAGGTGACATAAGACTAGAGGAGAGGTATTATGGTTCTACCTTTGAACATGGATCTTAGAGATAAACCAGTAACTTACAGTCAAATGAGTCTAATAGCAGTAGGGAAACTATTTGAGAAAATTCTAAGGACAGAATTAATCTCTAACTGGACAGGCGAGGTTTGATTGGGGACAGTCAATGTGACTTTGTCAGAGGGAAGTTATGTCTAACAAGTTTGGCTGAATTTTTTGAAGAGGTGATCAAGTGTATAGCTGAGGGCAGTGTGGTTGCTGTAGTTTGCATGGATTTCAGCAAAACCTTTGACATGGTCCTTCATGGAAGACTGATAAAGAAGATAAAAGCAAGTAAGATCCAGGGTAATTTGCCAAATTAGATCTAAACTTGGCTTAGTGGCAGGAGACAGAAGGTGGTTGTAGAAGGTTGTTTGTATGACTGGAGGCTGGTGTCCAGTGGCGTACCAATCGGGGTCAATATTGAATCCCTTATATTTCATGATATATATCACACAAGAAAATGTACAAGGGTGTGAGAGATGATAAATAAGTTTGTGAATGAGTCACAGATTGGCTGGGTAGTTGACAGTGAAGAAAAGAAGGTCATAGATTACTACAGAATGCAGATGGATTCGTCAGATTGCAGGTCAGTCGTTGCTGGAAGTTAACCCAGCGAAGTGTGAAGTAATGCTCTTTGGAAGAAGTAACAAGAGAGCACTCAATGAAAGGCAGAACACTAGGAAGCTTAGAGGAAGTGGGGGATCTTGGGGTGCATGTCCACAGATCCCTGAACATGACAGGTCAATAGAGTGATTAAAAAGACACATGAGACACTTGCCTTTATCAGTTGCAGCACAGATTATAAAAGCAGGGAAGTCATGTTGGAGCTGCACAGGACTCCAGTTAAACCACAGGTATAGGCCTCTGTCCAGTTCTGATCACATCTCTACAGAGATTCACCAGGATATTGCCTGAGATGGAGCAGTTCAACTATGAGGAGAGACTGGATAAAGTTTTTTTTCTCTGCAGCAGAGAAGGCTGAGGGAGGGCGTGCTTGAAGCGTGTTAGATTATGAGCAGCATGGACAGCATGAATATGAAACAGCTGTTCCCTTAATTTTAAGGGTCAATAACAAGGATCATAATTTTAAGGTGAAAGGTTGGGGGTTTAGAATGGATTTGGAAAAAAAAACTAAACTAAAAGTAAAATATGTTTTTACCCAGAGGATGGAGGGAATCTGGAATGTACCGTCTGGGACAGCAGTTGAGGTAGGAAACTTCACAACCTCTAAAAAGTACTTGGACAAGCACTTGAAATGTGCTTACATTCAAGGTTACGGAACAACTTCTGGAAAGTGGGACTACTGTAGATTCACAGTAGTATTTTTTGGTGAAGCAAACTTGATGGACTGAAAGGCTTCTTTTGTACAGTATGATTCTATGTTTATAAGCTCCAATGAGTGCAATGAAAAGTTAAATGATTGACATAGGTCTGGATGGGAAGTGGGTTGGAGAACATCAGACACACCCTTTTTTGATGGAATGTGATGATCACTTTGCTGAAGTGGCATCTTCAAAAAGTTGGTGGACACACTGGCGAGGGACAATCCTGAATGGCAAATGTTTGTCCAGGTGCCAAGCAGCTTTTTAAAGATGGTAATGGGTACTAGGGATGCTGGTCTTTTGGCAGATATGCACTAAGTGGTAAGATAGGACTAGAATTGATGAAAGGGACATTGTTGGGATAGGGACGGTGTTAGGGAGCAAAAGCAACACATCTAGTAAGATACAGCAAACAATCCTGCTATGTCTCATAGCAGAAGAAATTCCAAAAACTAAACGTAACTGAAACTTACGCCAAAAAAACACAGCATTCAGTCCTTTGCGTCATCCTCACCATTTGCCTTCCTACCTATTTTTGTGTTAGCCACAAACATTCATTTCCCTCAACCAAATCATTAACATACGTTGGAAATAACTGTGAGCCCATTCACAGATCCCTGTTTCAAAATATAAGTTGCTACCCTGCAAATGTCCCCTGTATCCCAACTCTCTGCCTTTTATTTGGTAACCAATCCCTCTAACAATGCTCATATACTACACCTAATACCATGGCCTCTTATCTCATTCAGTTGTCTTAAGTGCGGTAACATATTGAATACCGTTCAGAAATCCTAACTTATTACATTTCTTACTTGTTACCATCTCAAAAATTGAGTCAATTTGTCAGGTATGGCTTCCCCTTAATGAAGCTATGATGTAGAACTGCCAGTTTTGGTCTAGGGTGGACAAAGTCAGAAATCATATACCACCACGTTATAGACAAACAGGTTTATTTGAAAGTATAAGCTTTCGGATCCTCAATCCTTCTTTGGGTGTTAGTGAGAGAGGTAATGTCAGAGACAGAACTTATAAGTAAAAGATCAAAGATTCACACCACTGATGAGGATGTAAAACAAACTTAAGATGCTGTTAAATATTCAATTAGAAGGTTTTAATTGATTAATATGTATATGTAAATCTTCAAATTCCTTTCACGTCACGGTCCTGAGAGAACTAAAGGTTTTATCAGTGTAAAGAAGAGGTGACATTTTAGGTCGAACAATGTGTGAGACCGTGTTTAGATTCTGTAAATTAGTTTGGAGTCAGACTGGTTTTGTTTCTAAAGTAGGCATTTATAAAACGTCAATTTTGCAGATACATTCTATTTTTTTCAAAAAACACACAATTTATAGACAGTCAATCAATATGGCACTTATAAATTTTGCAGATTATACTGCAGGAATCCGAGATGCTAAACCGATGTAGCCTCCTCTAGATCGGTGAGACCTAGCAGAGGCTCGGAGATTGTTTTGTAGAGTATCTGCACTCTGCATGCAACAAATGACAACACCTTATGGTCAAGAATAATTTTAACTCCCCTTCACACTCCCTGAGTGACATGTCCATCCTGGGCCTTTTCCAGTTTCACAATGACACCACCCACTAACTGGAAGAGCAGCACCTCATTTTCCAGCGTGGCAGCCTACAGCCCAATGGCCTAAACATGGATTTCACCAGTTTTAAAATCTCCCCAACGCTGCTTGACCAGATTTCATGTCCAACCCTCCCTCCCATCCCTGCCTCCTTGACCTGACACAATCTGTCCATCTTCTCTCCTATCCACCCCTCCCACCTCACTGACAAATCTCCACCACATGCTACCAGCACTCACCTATCACCATCCCACCTACCTTCCCCAGCCACACCACTCCTCTCTATTTATTTGAGTTCCCCTCCCCATCCCCATTTCTGAAGAAGGGTCATGCTGTCTGTCTTGACATTACATGGAAATTACCTTCAAACCTTCAATGTTTATTTTCTCCCGTTGCTATTTGTTAGTCATTTTTTATTGGTTTGTAACTAAAGATGTTTCAAAGATGTTCCAAAAATAGAAAACCTGAGCTATGTGGAAAGATTGATTTATTGCATAACAGTAAGAAAGTGTTCACACTTGACTGAAAGCAAAAAGCATCACCCATTGTGAAAACGCCATGAGGACTAGGCCAGAATAAAAGGAGAACCTCGAGAGAGAGAGAGAGAGAGAGAGAGAGAGAGAGAGAGACACCTGAGGCTAGTTTGCTCCTAATGGTCTATGTAGAAATATAGGTCATATTCAGGCAATCTGTAAATGGTTGTAATAATGCGATAAACTTCACATTTTTGACTCAACAGGGCAGATCTAGGTAGACCACAGAGGTAGCTATCCTCAAAGCTATAAACTTTGGACTTGAAGGAATGCACACAAACTATGTGGTGAATAGTAGCGTGATGATCATGGTGGGCCCCTGCCACAATGAAGTGAGCTGTGGTTGTGAGCCCCATTTCTAAATTGTGCCAGCTAGGAGAAATCAGACTTCAAGCCTTCAAACAAAACACAAGGGGGAAAACATGCTGATGATCCAGAAAACTTCAAGAGAAACATATATGGCTAATTGCTGGCAGCAGCAAGCCCTACAAATCTCATCACTAAACACAGAATTATATTTCAGAGAATGACACATGAAACATTTCAGACCTGACAGAAACGTGGAAAAACAAGAAATCTGTAACTCCATGCAGAATTGCAGGTGGCACCATGATTGTGGAGATCTGTGGGAACAGTCCTGAGTCTGAATTGAGCTAGTGAACCAAGGAGACAAAGATTGCCTGAATTAAAGACAAAAATCCCTTATACAACTATCCCTTATTCAATTTAGCACCATAAATCACATTGAAAAAACTGTAATTTGAAAAACAGCTTGCAGTCCTGATCATGCATCATAGCCATTGTGCATGGACACCACAAGGCAGAGCTGGAAAAACAAAACAAAAAGACCTGTGAGAGAAACACATCATTCATGGAGTGGAGAGCTGAGGAAATTGCTGATTAAGCTACTTAAGAGTTGGGCAGTTTAAGGAAGTACACAATGCTGATCTAACAGAAAATTCCTATCACAGCTGTGAAGAGCAAATAAACTGCTACTACGCCCACAAAGCATGGTGAAACTTCCAAAACTTTATCAAAGCACAGGAAAACATCCATTATAGCTGTGAAGCATAGAAAAACCTCCAATTCAGTCTCAATTACAAGAAAGTGCTCCAGCATTGCTACATGATACCTCCAGCATAGCAACAAAGCATGGAAGAACTACAATTACAGCAGAACCAAAATCTTTAGAAGAAGTTAAAGTACAAAATCTCATGACAAAACTGCGGCATCAGAAATATAATTGCCAGGAAGATTTAATTTCATAGATTGGCCAAACTGAGCACAGCATTAGGCAGCCTGGAGAAAACTAATTAGATGTACAGAACAACTTCTAAACTGGATCGTCAAACTTCGCTGAACAATTAATTACACTTATGCACATAATTATTAGTGTAGTAAATTATGTTATTGTTTGCAAAGAGATAGACAAATTCAAAGAGTTTTTAAAAGTGGTTAACACCTTGTTCAACCTCAGAATTAATTCAATTAATGAAAAATCAAAACTCAGTAAATGAATCCATAGATGACATCTGCAGACTAATGGAGACATGTGACTAAAGTGGCCTAAAGTCAAAATTCATAAGATACCAGACTGTTGTTGGCACTACTGATGAGTCTTTGGCAGGGTTATTACAAACCAAAGTGATTCTGGACAAAGCGATTCAGATGCTGAATGAAGCAAAGAGTCAGAAGCAAAACAAATCAATCTTAAGATGTGAAGATAAGATTTGACACAGGGGATCTACAGAATCTATTAAGTATTAAGGTACTCAACCATGAAAAGGTATACCAGATAAGCCAATGAATAGGACAGACACCAGTCACTAAAACAAAAATGAAAGAACATGGATGCTGTAAATCAGGGATAAAAATAAGGTTGCTGAAAAAGCTCACCAGGTCTGGCAGCATCTGTGAAGGAAAAGACAGAGTTAACGTTTTAGGTCCGGTGACCCTTCCTCATAACTCTGAGGAAGTCAGTTCTGTGGAACGGTCACCAGGCCTGAAACATTAAATCTGCTTTTTCCTTCACAGATGCTGTCAGACCTGCTGAGCTTTTCCAGCAACTTTGTTTTCATACCAGTCACTAAAATTTCAGCCTTAGGCTGGGGGGCAAAGAAATCTAAGAGATGCCAACATGCCAAAATGTTTAAATTAAAATGTTCTTTTTGGAAGAAAATAAGCCACTTGCAGAAAATGTGCTGAAGCAGGACATTGCCACGGAAGATCAAAAGACCAAAGAAGTACCCCCACAAAGAGATCAAATCAGGTTGAACAGACAGTAGAGGACAAACTCAAAGATTTCTTCAGGGCAATCAGTGACCTACAGCAAACATTTTGGCAAGCAGATTTTATTTTAATCAAAGGGTATTGCATGAATTTCAAGTTAGCAAGAAAGCAAGTGACACAGTATTATTCGGTCGTGAGCCTTGGTTAGTGAAACACTGCTTACAGCCCATAGAAGATGAACTACATGGCTGGGGTGCATTGTGATTAACGTCAAAGGTACACTATAATCAACTCTCCAAAGTCAAGGGCACCAAACACAAGAAAATCTTATACAACCAAGAATTTTCTCTCCTGAGCCAAACAGCATGTATTTACCTCAATCGTATTGGAATGGTGCAACAGGTTAAACAGCAAAAGGTCAAGGAAAGGCCAGTAAAAAGTTACAGAGACAGTAGGAACTGCCGATGCTGGAGAATCTGAAATAACACGGTGTGAAGCTGGATAAACACAGCAGGCCAAGCAGCATTAGAGCAGCAGGGAAGTTTGACGTTTCAGGTCGGGATCCTTCTTAAGAAATGGGGGGGGGGAAGGAGATTCTGAAATAAACAGGAAGAGAGGAGGAGGCAGATGAAGGTGGATAAAGGAGAAGATAGGGTGAGGGGAGACAGACAGGTCAAAGAGGTGGGGTTAGAGCCAGTGAAGGTGAATATAGGTGGGGAGTTAGGGAGGGGATAGGTCAGTCCAAGGAGGACGGACAGGCCAAGGGGGCAGGATGAGGTTAGTGGGTAGAAGATGGGGGTGGGGCTTGAGGTGGGAGGAATGGTTAGGTAGGCGGGGACTAGCTGGGTTTGTTTTGTGATGTGGTCAGGGGAGGGGAGATTTTGGAGGTTGTGAAATCCACATTGATACCCTTGGGCTGCAGGGTTCCCAAGCGAAATATGAGATGCTGTTCCTGCAACTTTCAGGTGGCGTCATTGTGGCAATGCAGGAGGCCCAGAACAGACATGTCGTCCGAGGAGTGGGGGCGAGAGTTGAAATGGCTTGCGACTAGTAGGTGCAGTTGTTTGTTGCGAACTGAGCGTAGGTGTTCAACAAAGCAGTCCCCAAACCTCAGTTTGGTTTCCCTGATGTAGAGGGGGCCACAAGGGGAACAGCAGATACAGTATATCACATTAACAGGTGTGCAGGTGAACATCTGTTTGATGTGAAAAGTCATGTAGCATCCCAGCAATCTCCAAATCCAAAGCATCATCCTCCAACATTTCCGCCATCTGCAATCTGACCCCACTACCCAAAGACATTTTTCCCTCCCCACCCTCATGTGCGTTCCGGAGGGACCACTCGCTCCATGACTCCCTTGTCGCTCCACCCTCCCCTCCATCCCCACCACCCCGGCACTTTTCCCTGCAACCGAAGCAAGTGCTACACCCGCCCCTTCACCTCCCCCCTCAACCCCTTCTCAGGCTTTAAGACTTTTTACATCAAACAGATGTTCACCTGCACATCTGTTAATGTTATATACTGTATCAGCTGTTCCCGTTGTGGCCTCCTCTACATCAGGGAAACCAAACAGAGGCTTGGGGACCACTTTGCGTAATAATAAACAAACATATAACAATAACAATGAGGGGGAAAAGACTTGAAGGGAAATATTGTTTATAGTCTGAAAGATCCGAAGGAGTAAATATTTGAAAAACAATGTATTACGTAGCACAATATGTTAGTAGGTAGATACAGAAGCTTTTTTATTACAAAGACAGAACCATCCCCAAGTGTGTAGGTTTCTCTTAGAAAGAGAAAACACCTGTGCTCGCAGCAATGTGGTTTTGCAATACCTAAAATGGTCACATCAGAAGGAACACAGTCCTGAGTGGCTTCACAGTAGGGAACAGCACAAGAAACAGAAGGCGATGGAAGAGGAGTTTACAGGAACCCATGTTAAGCTATGCATGAGCTGTGTCAGTAATTTGTTTAAGGATCTCAGGAAAACATTATCTTTAAAAAAGCAGCTGAATGCAGAAATTTGCCTAACAGAAACCAGCATGCCACCTGAACAAGGAACTTTAAAGTGGAAAACAGATTGATCCTTAACCGAGGTTTGAGTTATGCATAGGCTTGTTATTGTAAGTAAACAGATTGAATTTTTATTTTGGATACTCATAATAAGACTGCTTCAATTGGTTCTTGTACAATGTAACACTCAATTTTATAGAATATATAAAAGTGTATTTTTCCTTTCGCATGTAACAAACGTTTATGTCCTTGTGTTAAAGGTACATTGGCAGTCTCTTAAATATGTTCAATGAATGATCATTATAGTAAACAAATCTTATGGTCTTTCAGGCTGGGTTTCACTTTGGGATCTGATTTGCCCAATGTCCAACTCCTCACGACTGATGCACGGTAGGCTGTACTGCAGTAGTTCATGAAGCCTCCCTCCATAGCACCTTTCAAACTCACAACCTGTCCCATTTAAAGATAAGGACTGCAGATGCATTGAAACCCATCACCTACATGTTCCCTCCAAACAACGCACCATCCTTAGAAGTATTTTGCTGTTCTTTCATTAATGCTGGGTTAGAATCATGGAACTGCCTTCTGGATAGGACTGTAGGTGACCCAACACCAAAGGATGTTGTATTTCAAGAAGACATCTCATTTTGTGCTCCTAAGATGCTGCTTGGCCGGCTGTGTTCATCCAGCTCCACACTTTGTTATCTCAGACACAGGAACCCTAAATGCTTTTAAAATTGCTTTGGATATGTTGTTGAATGCTTTAGCCTACAAGGCCAGAAATCAAAAACTGACAAGTGGGATTCATCTGCATAGTTCATTCCTGATCAATGCAAGTACGATGGGCTAAGTCGCTTCCTCTTTGTTCTATTTTTCTATGATACTCTGATTCCATCAAACAACAATTAGAATATTTAGATGGACATAGCATGAAATACTTGCTTGAAGCTACAGAAAGACAACAGGTTTTTCTCTTTTCTTTTTAATTGGAATGACACAACATGGACCATACTGTAAAAAATACAAGAATATAACACAGACTATTTCATTAGATGTTTTATATAATTATAAATTGTAAAAGTAATTTTCAGGAATGGCAAATTAAATCAATGTTTTGGTAGCCCAACCTTTTTATTCATCTCATTGGGAACCTTCTCTGACACCAATATTGTCTGATCAAATACATTGTATAAATGTATAATTGTATAAATTGTATAAATTAATATGAATGCAATACAAAATTGGTGTACAATAACTTTATCCTTACTATTAAGTGAAATATATTCAAACCAAATTCAGTTAAATGAAGTCCATAGCACATTTCTTTCTTATAATCTATAAATGACTCTCTAATTATGAATTTAATTTTATTAAAAGTGAAACTTAATCTAGAGGGAAGTAGGCAGTAGAAAGTAGTGCAGAAATAAACTACAGGTAACAAACCCTTCAATTTTAGCATGTGGATTTTTTGTCACTGATATACTTTATCATTTTTTTTAGATTTTCCAACTTTAGTAAGTGCCATTTGAAATGTATGTATTTCACACTCCTCATCTAGTGACTAAATTATCATCAATATGATCATTTGATTCATGTTAAATGGCAGCTTTTAGGTTCGGATTTCTCTGACTTGGTGTGTTTATCTTTAGAGCACACTAACTTACTGACTGGAGAGTGTGGGAAATCTGTTGACTCTGCAACAATGTCTAGTTAAGTTAGATAAGTTAATGGAGGGAACAGAGAGTGAAACAGTGACTTCAGTTCTTCATGGGCACACTGAAATCTTTTAAAAACCTTTTTAATACATTTTTTAAAGCAGCTTGTGTCAGTTCTTTAAGAGTCAATGGTTAGTCCATGCTATATCAAGTACCAAATAGCTAGAGTATTTGTAGTACATGCTGTGCCCAGGGGACTTCCTTAGTTATCTTCTTGAAGTACGACCATCCATTTAGTGTAGTTAAATCCACATTACCATCAGGACAGAGTTCCAGGATTTTTTAGCCAGTGACACTGAAGGAACGGTAGTATATTTCCAAGTCAGGATGGTCAGTAGCATTGAGGGGAACTTGCAAGTAGTGAAATTCTCTTATATTTTCTGTCCTTGTCCTTCTTAAGTGGTAATGGCTAATAGCTTGGAAGAGGCTGCCTAAAAAGCTTTGGTTAATTTCTGCAGTGAGTCTTATAAATGGTACATACTGACGCTACTGAGTGATGGTGATAGAGGAAATGAATGTTTGTGAATTTGTCCTGTAGGATGTCAAGCTTCTTGAATACTGTTGGAGCTGCACTCATCCAGGCAAATGGGAATATTCCATCACATTCCTGACTGGTGCCTTGTAGACGGTAGACAAGCTCAGTGGAATCAGGTGATGAATTGCATATTGCAAGATTCCTAACTTGTAACCTGTTCTTGTCGCCACAATATTTACATAGATAGTCCAATGCAGTTTCTGATGAATGGTGATCCATAAGGTGTATATAGTGGGAGATTCAGTGATGGAAATGTCATTGAATGTCACGGAGAGATAGTTAGATTCTCTCTTCTGGATATATTCAGTACCTGGAACTTGTGCGCAATAGAATGTTACTGACCATACATGGTACATGGAATGCATGAAATGACTGGGTTATCTTATCAGTAAAATTTACTGATTAAACGTGTTCCCATAAGAGTTTAGAAGAGTGAGGGCTGCCTTCGTTGAAGTATATAAGATCCTGACAGATACTAAGAGTCAGAACCAGGGGCTACCTGCTTACAAATTATGGTTACTCTTTTAGGTCAGAGACGTGGGGAACAATGAGAAGAGGGTACTGGGAATGAATGTTTTCCCAGGACTTTATTTTAAGACATCATACATCCGTTCCAAAAATGTGTTTCTTTCTGAAAACTTAACTCCAGTTAATACTTGAAGTCAGTGTGTGTTTGACACTTAAGTGCTGTCCAATAATTTGCAGGCAAGGACAGAGTTAGGAAATGCCAAATAGATTTTTAAAATCTTAACTACTCTTGTGAATTTCTGTTGTATACTCAATTGAATTACAATCCCTTCAAAATTTATGCCATGTCTCACATGCCTTTAACCATTCCTCTTCTTTACAAATTTTACGTGTAAAAGTTTACGGATTATCCAAGTCTTTCTCAGTGTCCAATTCTTGAGCCTCTAGTGCTGAAAGTACTCTACACAGGGCTTTGCTTCTGGAAGGAAGCAACAATGCCAAGGCTGCACGTTAGGCTAACTCTTACTATTTTTGGCTGAGTTAGAGGTGTATTGGATTTTTTGGAGGGTTATTTGCAGCAACACTTTGCAGCAATCATCACCAAATTCGCCTCATTCATTAACTTCCCTATCCCTATGAAGTCTCTCACATCTGATTTCTACCCTAACATACTGCACAATGTTCCCAAAAAAACTTGCTATTCCGTGGCTATCTGCCAAAAGACTGATTCAGAGATAGTAGGAACTGTAGATGCTGCAGAATCTGAGACAACAAGGTATAGAGCTGGATGAACATAGCAGGCCAAACATGATGTTGCTTGGCCTGCTGTGTTCATCCAGCTCTACACCTTGTTATGCCAAAAGACTGACATCCCTTGGGCCCATTCCATCTTTGAAAGGCTGCTGCATGTCCGGACATGCATTAGAAAGATGCATTGCCCTTTATTGGCAACATCATGGCACAGTAACACCAATGCTACTCTGCCCATAGCATTTGGCCAACATGGCTGACAGTCCCTGTCTGACAAACGCAACTCAATTCTCTTACTCTAATTAATGTTTAACCATCATGCTACAAATTTCACCTCCCATAGCTACATAGCTAAATGCCCCTTCTAAGTCTCTGCTACTCTCTCCCAAGTGCCCACCGAGCATCTATAGCTGGTCATTGTCTAGACAGGCAACTGGACAAATGCAAAGACAAATATGAGATTTTATTTACAGAAAAAGAAAAGAACTCAAACAGAGATGACAGTGAGTGAGCTCGGCATTATGACCAAAGATTATTGGTCAAGGGCATCAGCATTATCATCCATATTCCATGGCCTAAACCAACATTCTGCAGTCACTGAGGCAGTCTTGAGTTCCAATGCAACCAGGTGAAATTGGAATTTTTGTTTGATTGCAGTCATACCTCATGGGTGGTTTTAGGATGCTCATTGTGAGACTTTATTGGAGCATCAGATTGAATAGTTCTCCGCAGACAAGCAGCTCTAAGAACTACCAACCTGGCTCTCAAATGTCTGTGCCTCACAATTGCAACAGTGATATCTAATATGGCCCTAATTTGAATGTCACGCGCCATCTTGCCTACAACAGTCAGACACCCTAGCTGTCTATTCTGGATCCCACTGTAGATGGTAGCAGATGAAACATCAACATTAGCGTGATCTGAAACTATTCAGGCTATAACCACACAATTGAAAAATTATGGAGACATTCATAATCTGTTCCATTTTACTTAGCTCTGAGTGGCATGGTAAGAATTTAGAAAGGTTGTTGATGGTATTGAAAACAGAGATTGATCTGTACGTAAGAGTGGTCTGCAGGGGGAAAGATAAGTTTTTCATCTCTACATTCTTTAGAAAGACCTCAAAGTTTTTGGCAGATTCATATCAAAAGTAGGGAAAGTCACAAACTCAGTTGGTTCTGGATTTGCCCTTCGCTAATGTTGGTGGGTGGCTTTGATGAGGCAATGTCCATCCTTATAAGCCATTGACGTAAATCAATGAAGTCCCAGCTACAGGAGTTCCCTAAGTCAGGATCCAGCATACTATCAGCAGAGATATACCTTGCCTTACTAGACATTTGATGCTAGAAGGGTTGGCGTGTAGATCTATGCCAGCTCTGGGATTTGAATTCCAAATGATTAGAAAATATTTCTGGTACACTCTGTTGTTGGATAGTGGCATAATGGTTATGCTACTGGGAGAATAATTCTGAGGTCTGAATTGGTGATCTAGTGATATGAGTTCAAATCACATCCCAATAGCTAGAAAATTTACATTCCATTAGTTCAGTAAAATTGTGGAATTTTAAGGAAATGACACCATTGTGGTGATATTAGATGGCTAGTGATGCAGAGAATGCACTTATTAACTTAAATCATGAATATAAATCCCATCATGGCAGCTGGATAATTTAAGTTTACTAATTCAACTAAATCTGAAGTGTAATAATATTAATCTAAGTCAAAACTCAATTAGAAGCTTTTTGGGAGGAAACTGATAGGACGTTTAACAGAAATTTTGGCAGGGCGAATTACAGCAAGGATTATACAGGCAGGCATTGAACTCTTATTAGTAAGGTCCTGGGGAGCATTGACAAACAAACAGACCTTGATTTGCAGGTTCATTGTTCTTTGCAAGTGGAATGGCAGGTAAACAGGGTAGTGAAAAAGGTGATCAGAGATAATGGGAACTGAAGATGCTGGAGAATCCAAGATAACAAAGTGTGGAGCTGGATGAACACAGCAGGCCAAGCAGCATCTCAGGAGCACAAAAGCTGACGTTTTGGGCCTAGAGAAGGGTCTAGGCCGATGCTGGAGAATCTGAGATAACACGGTGTGAAGCTGGATAAACACAGCAGGCGAAGCAGCATTAGAGCAGCAGGGAAGTTTGACGTTTCAGGTCGGGATCCTTATTAAGAAATGGGGGAGGGGAAGGGGATTCTGAAATAAATAGGAAGAGAGGGGGAGGCAGATGAAGGTGGATAAAGGAGAAGATAGGGTGAGGGGAGACAGACAGGTCAAAGAGGTGGGGTTAGAACCAGTGAAGGTGAATATAGGTGGGGAGTTAGGGAGGGGATAGGTCAGTCCAAGGAGGACGGACAGGCCAAGGGGGCAGGATGAGGTTAGTGGGTAGGAGATGGGGGTGGGGCTTGAGGTGGGAGGAATGGTTAGGGAGGCGGGGACTAGCTGGGTTTGTTTTGTGATGTGGTCAGGGGAGGGGAGATTTTGGAGGTTGTGAAATCCACATTGATACCCTTGGGCTGCAGGGTTCCCAAGCGAAATATGAGATGCTGTTCCTGCAACTTTCAGGTGGCGTCATTGTGGCAATGCAGGAGGCCCAGAACAGACATGTCATCCGAGGAGTGGGGGCGAGAGTTGAAATGGCTTGCGACTAGGAGGTGCAGTTGTTTGTTGCGAACTGAGCGTAGGTGTTCAACAAAGCAGTCCCCGAACCTCAGTTTGGTTTCCCTGATGTAGAGGGGGCCACAAGAGGAACAGCAGATACAGTATATCACATTAACAGGTGTGCAGGTGAACATCTGTTTGATGTGAAAAGTCATGTAGCATCCCAGCAATCTCCAAATCCAAAGCATCATCCTCCAACATTTCTGCCATCTGCAATCTGACCCCACTACCCAAAGACATTTTTCCCTCCCCACCCTCATGTGCGTTCCGGAGGGACCACTCGCTCCATGACTCCCTTGTCGCTCCACCCTCCCCTCCATCCCCACCACCCCGGCACTTTTCCCTGCAACCGAAGCAAGTGCTACACCCGCCCCTACACCTCCCCCCTCAACCCCTTCTCAGGCTTTAAGACTTTTTACATCAAACAGATGTTCACCTGCACATCTGTTAATGTTATATACTGTATCAGCTGTTCCCGTTGTGGCCTCCTCTACATCAGGGAAACCAAACAGAGGCTTTCGGACCGCTTTGCGTAAAAATAAACAAACATATAACAATAACAATGAGGGGGAAAAGACTTGAAGGGAAATATTGTTTATAGTCTGAAAGATCCGAAGGAGTAAATATTTGAAAAACAATGTATTACGTAGCACAATATGTTAGTAGGTAGATACAGAAGCTTTTTTATTACAAAGACAGAACCATCCCCAAGTGTGTAGGTTTCTCTTAGAAAGAGAAAACACCTGTGCTCGCAGCAATGTGGTTTTGCAATATCTAAAATGGTCACATCAGAAGGAACACAGTCCTGAGTGGCTTCACAGTAGGGAACAGCACAAGAAACAGAAGGCGATGGAAGAGGAGTTTACAGGACCCCATGTTAAGCTATGCAATGAGCTGTGTCAGTAATTTGTTTAAGGATCTCAGGAAAACATTATCTTTAAAAAAGCAGCTGAATGTAGAAATTTGCCTAACAGAAACCAGCATGCCACCTGAACAAGGAACTTTAAAGTGGAAAACAGATTGATCCTTAGCCGAGGTTTGAGTTATGCATAGGCTTGTTATTGTAAGTAAACAGATTGAATTTTTATTTTGGATACTCATAATAAGACTGCTTCAATTGGTTCTTGTACAATGTAACACTCAATTTTATAGAATATATAAAAGTGTATTTTTCCTTTTGCATGTAACAAACGTTTATGTCCCTGTGTTAAAGGTACATTGGCAGTCTCTTAAATACGTTCAATGAATGATCATTATGGTAAACAAATCTTATGGTCTTTCAGGCTGGGTTTCACTTTGGGATCTGATTTGCCCAATGTCCAACTCCTCACGACTGATGCATGGTAGGCTGTACTGCAGTAGTTCATGAAGCCTCCCTCCATAGCACCTTTCAAACTCACAACCTGACCCATTTAAAGATAAGGACTGCAGATGGATTGAAACCCATCACCTACATGTTCCCTCCGGAAACGTCAGCTTTTGTGCTCCTGAGATGCTGCTTTGCCTGCTGTGTTCATCCAGCTCCACACTTTGTTATCTTATAGTGAAAAAGGTGTTTGGTACACTTGCCTTCATTGGTCAGTGCATTCGGTATAGGAGTTGGGAGGTCAAGTTGCAGCTGTACAGGACATTGTTTTGGCCACTTTTGGAATACTGTGTTCAATTCTGATCTCCTTGCTATGGGAAAGGTGTTGTGAAACTTGGAAGGGTTCAGTGAAGGGTTTGAGCTAAAGGGAGAGGCTGAATAGATTGGGGTGACCTCACAGAAGTTTATAAAAGGGGCATAGACAGGGTGAATAACCAAGGTCTTTTCACTAGGGTAGGGGAGTCTCAAGGGCATAGGTTTAGGATGTTTGGGGAAAGATATCAAAGCGACCTAATGGGCAACCTTTTCAAGCAGAGGGTGGTGTATACATGGAATAAACTGCTAGAGGAAGTGGTGGAGGCTGGTACAATCACAACATTTAAAAAGCATCTGGATGGGAATATGAATAGGAAGGGTTTACAGGGAATAGGCCAAATGCTTGCAAAAGAGACTACATTAATTTAGGATATCTGGTCGGCAGTGACAAGTTGGACCTAAGGATCTGTTTCTGTGCTGTACATCATTACAGCTATATGGCTCTAAATAAACCTACAGTGATAGAGTGGGCGTATGAGATTAATTGAATTGCTCCACAGAGATCTGACATAGACTTGATGAGCCAAATGGTTTCCTTCTATCCCACAACCAATCAATGGACAATCCAAAAATAGGTGAAATGTTTCTCGGGATGCTCCAAGAACAGGAGTATGTTATTTCAGTTCCTTTTTACCGGTACTAGGAGGACATTTTTTTCCAATAGAAGTTTGATATGTTTTATTAGTGCAGTGTGATGCTGTTTCTGAAATTTGACAGAAACCAGATGTTTAGTCATGATTAAATAGGGGCCTCATTTGTGAAGTATATGTGCTTGTCTGTAGAAACAGCTGTTTCTCATTCCCAAGGTACAGACTTCATTTGTTTGCTGTTGTTTGGTAGCAATATATGTTTCTTATCAACAAAAGATGCAAGGGTAAAATTTCCATTGATGCCTCTACTGGACTGAGAATAAAATGTAATTGAACATCTGCCTAACTACTCATGCATGCCCATTTCTGAACTAGCTTTCAATTGGCCCTTAATTTATATTAACACGGTAAACTCCGACCTAAAACATGGATAGATCCTGTGCACTCAAGCACATGAGATGAGTTTTAGAGCACTGCAATAGAGATATAAATTCTGTAGTAGCTCCTTCAACCAGAGTCAGCACAGAAAATAAACATTTTTAGCAGGCTGAAGCAACTGGGCATTATAAGAGAATTATTTCAATGCAACCTCAGACTGGGAAGTCCTTCTGCAGTCACCTCACAGTGAAGCAGACTATGAACACTACAGTTAGTTCTTGTTGTAAAAATAATGAGGAATATCAAATTCCATTGTATTTTCCGCAAAGTCTGGACTGAAATGTTTTGGATCTTTTGAATTTATTCATAAATAATTTATGAATAAAATATATTTTTGCAATAAAAGACGAGTGACATCACAAAAAATCTATAGACTCATTGACTGATATTGGAATAGGGAGGATTTGAAGGGGGGAAGGTCAAACCAGGCATCAGATTAGACCTGACACAGACGCTTGTTTATCAGAAAATGCCAGAGACCAGAGACAGAAAGGAGACCTGGAAGCAACTGATTGGCTTTAGCAAGGTCAGCAGAATATTTATACTATTTTAATCGCTTACGGTTTGAAAACTCTTTATATTTAACGTATAATTTGTAAGGGTGACAGTGCAGTGGTACAGAGAAAAAGGGACCTACAGTAATTAACATTATTTGATTTTAAGGACAATCAAAGGGTTCAATTTAAAAAGATAAGTTATGGAAGGAGATCTCTGGGCTGTGGTAAGCTCCTCCTGCTCAATGTGGGAAGTCCAACATAGTTCCACTACCTGGAACCAGGATGTCTGCAGGAAGTGTCTCCAGCTACAGCTCCTGGAAGACTGAGTTTTAGATCTGGGGACACCACGAGGCTCACAGTATTGTGGATTGTATGTACAAAGAGGTGGTCACTCTGCAGGTTAAGACTCTACAGGCAGAGACAGAATGGATGATCACCAGGCAGAGTAAGAGGACATGGCAGAGGAAAAAAAAACGCCTGTAGCTAATCTCATGCAAAACAGATCTAACAGTTTGGGAGGAATGGTCTCTCAGTAGAAAGTAGCAGCACCCAAATTCATTTCACCATGGTTTGCTCTGTTGTATGGGAGAGAAGGAATTAAGTGTAGGAAGGGCTGTAGCAATACAGGGTTCAATCCTAAGGGAAGCAGTTAAGATGTTTCAATGGCTACAAATGAGACTCCAGTATGGCATGTTGCCTCCTGAGGCTACAGTCAAATATTTCCCAGAGCAACTACATGACATGCTGCAGCTAACAATCCAGTAGTGAAGGAGTGCTGCAGTGTGGAAATGTTGACTCTTGGATGAGACATTAATTCAAGATCTCATCTGGTCTCTGAGTTGGATAAAGAAGATCCCATGGGAGTTAGTGCTGTTTTTATATCTCAATATTACAGAAGATCATGCCTGGCCACCTTCGTATTACTGTTTATGGGAAGTTGCTTTGCTCAAATTGGTTGCCAATTTTCCTACGTCAAAACAGTGATTACTCTTCAAAATGATTGCATTGCCTGTAAAACACTTTAAGCTGATGTTTAGTTGTGAAAAGCGCTCTATAAAAGTATGTCTTTCTGCCTACAGTTTTTCCACCGGTGCCCGTAACCCATATTAGACCTACAGCCAAATTTTCACAGTTTTTTGGCCAAGTTCAAGTTGCATCAGGTTTGGGGAAGTGATTCTTGACACAAAGCTAAGCAAGATATCTCAACATATCTTACAAAATTTGCAACATTAACTGCTTTGTTGTCTAACAGTGAGTTTCACATCTGATTTCCACCCCACTTTACCATGTGCTGTTCCCCAAACAATGCACCACTCACCAGATATCAATCCCAAGACCAAAATTCCTTGCGCCTATGACATATTTCAAAAGTTTGCTGCACAAGAAAAGGAAAGTTGACATCTGGCAGCTGCCCTGCAAACTTTTGAGGACTGAGGAGTTATGGCTGAGAAGCTGGTGCTGCAGTTCTTTAACAAGAACCTGAAGGCCCTTGTCAGCAGTCTGGCAGCACAACACCATGCCACACTGGAAAGAGATTGCTCCCTGAGTCAGCGCTGTCTTGAAGGTGAGGAAGACTGAGCTGCATTGCTGCATGAAGTGCTTTCTCCACTCCATCTGTGTAACTGCCATCCTCTGCTCTCTGCTTCCTCAGATTCTCTGTGTCTACCAATGCCCCCATATCCCACCAAGGGTAATGGTCTTACACCCATTCTGTTGCATGCAACAAATTCACTCACTCTGGTTATCCCCCATGCTTCCACACCATCAATCCTACATCCCCTTCACACTGTGCTCATTCCCTCGAAACACCTCAAGACATTTCCCCCATTATGCATCACCACTAACTATCATGCAATCCACCTGCATCTTACTCATTTGTCCCCTTTACAAACGAGGAGACAGCCCATAGCAGGTTGGAGCAACAGGTGGGGTAGGTGCCTGGTATCTTGAGTCTGTACCCCAAATGAGGAGAGGATTCTTGCTGTCACAGGAGTGGAATGGGACCACTCCTCAGGGGATGCAGACCACCGAGTGAGCACTACTTTTCATTGTACTGAAATACTGATATTAACTAGGTAGTCAATGTCATGCATCAAGCACCACTTGTAGCCAAACGCCATAATGCTTTCTGCCTCTTGTGTCTTATAGGTACAGCCAGTGTCCTGACTCAATTAGTACATAGTCAGCCATCTCCCCTGATAGCATATCCTTGCCCACTGCAGACAACCATGTCCAGGACCCAGAGGAAGCATCAACAACTGTCCCCTGGACCTCCCCTTCAGATTTGATACTAAAATGTCCATGGGATTGATATATGAATTGCATGTAGAACCAGAAATTGCTGAGGAACTTACAGCAACTGTTGTGCAGATGGGTGAGGAAGAAACACCTCAGGCCAGTGGCATTCAGAGGAGTGACGGAGACTAGGCACCTGTTCAGACTCTGATAGGAGGACCCTGTGGTCTCAACAATCACAAAGGAAGCAATAGGAGTGGCAGGTGCATGTGGCAATAATAAATACGAAATGCTTTAATATCACCAAAATCAGTATCAGAACTAACACAAAAGCAAACTACTGCAGGTGTTGGTGGGGCTGGTTCATGGGCGCAGTAATTGGAATGGGAAAATGTTTGATGACAGCTGGAATTTAAAAGGGAATTGCATCAGGATGTCCCTGATGTATTTACATCTCTGAAGGGCTTCCGAGAGGTGAGTAGGTCAGCCTGCTCAAATGCATAAGACCAATTAACGGGTATTTTCTGATTTCCAGAGCCAAATAACTTATCCTTTAACTACCAATGCCCAATTTCAGAGCCACAATGATCATTTGGCAATCCTGTGGTGGAATTCCATGATAGGTATTCTCGTCTCATTTGTTTTTTTTAAAGAATTGGAAATCTTTAGAGAGTACTTACATTTTTAGATGTCCTTAAAGACATCAACCCATTTTGATAGCATCTACCCTCCTAGCAGCTGACAACAATCTGGAGTATTCAAGATGCGGCCTCCCATCTCCCACATCCCACTGCCCCCACACACTTTTGTGCAGTTTACCTGCTATTCCTAACTGGAATCTACCAGGATCCTGGTGATGGCCAGTTAACTGTCCACTTACAGGCAGACTGTACTGGTGAGCCAGTCGGACATCCTTCAGGTGAAGCCTGCATATAACACAACCTGTAGAGGGTCTATAAGTGTAGTAGTACTTCTGGATAATAAGGTTCGAGTCCTAGCTCAGGCTGTGACGGCATTCAAGTTGGTTTTTTAAAAAAAATTACAACTCAACCCAACTGCGAAATTCTGCCTAATTCCTAACAAAAAAATTCATTCATGGGAATGAGGGTGTCACCAGCTAGGTGAGCATTTTTGCCCATGACCAATAGGAGTCAACCACTTTACTGTGGGGCTGGAGTCACATGTAGGTAAGGATGGCAGTTTCCTTCCCTAAAGGACATTAGTGAATCAGATTGTTTTTTTCAACAATCAACAATGGATTCATGGTATTTGTTAGGCTCTTAATCACAGATCTTTACTGCATTACACTCCAGTATCTACCAAAGTGGGATTCAAACTCTGGTGCCCAGAAAATTACGTGGGTGTCTAGTTTAACAGTCCAGTGATAATACCCCTAGGCCGCCACCTCCCCTAAATGGTAAAAATAAATTTGATGAAAAAACTTGATGGCAAAAATAAAACTGTACTTACCCTACAACCACGATAATGAAATCTAGTAAATTCCAGCCATTCCTGAGGTACGCATTGGGGTGAAACAGAAGCCCATAAGCTATTACTTTCAAAAATGCTTCCACTGTGAAAATGATGAGAAAGAGATATTCCACCCGTTCCTGCATGGAGAAGAAAAAAAGGAGAAATGTGCTATTGCAGTAACAACAATTGTCATTTATTTGAATTGAGAAATATATCGTTACACGTAACCTGTCATCACACATGAGCATTATAGCACTGGTCAAAGGATTTCTGTATACATTCCCATGGTATGCTGAACTCTAACATCTGCAATTGAAAGTTCATATGTGTGGATGCATGCCATTCCCATCCAAATAGATGTGTGCTTGTATGTACAATTAGCATTTACTTCCATTGTAATGCATCTCAGTTACTTTAATTTGAATAAACCAATGAAGTCATTTGACTACAAGAACAACAAGGTATCTACTGCAAGATTTGCTTTGAGCAATATATCTCACACACTGAACTGATAATTATTGGCCAAACAATAAAAAAATTAAATAATTTAAAATATTTTGTTTAGTTTTAAGTTAACATTGTACTCAAAAATCATTGGCATTCTAAAAATGGAGTTGCTTTTAAAAAACAATTCAAATACTTCTGCAAATCTTTGGCTTTGCACAATAACCTTGAGTATACTTGGAAGATGTTGAAGATGATGTTCCTTGAATACTGAGATTTCACAATTACAATTGTATATTACGAGAACCCTTCCATTCCTCCAGCAATGAGACTGACATGACAATTCTATTATGTAGATCAGCTCCTGAGGAGAGTAACAGTATAATTCTTCGCAATCTAGTGCTGCATTTAGATGGGTGGATGATGTATATAAGCGTCCAGATTTCACAAACGGCAGAGGGGCGATAGCAGCACTCAGAAACATGTTATGTGCCATTTCCAGCTCCATTAAATGACCCTGTCACAATTAACTGCCAGCCGGCCAATTAACAGTCATTTGGTAAGACTTGCTGTAAATAAACAAAAGAGGTTTCAGGGCTTTGTGATGCAATTTTAGTATCCTTGCCTCTGGGCTAGAACTTCTAAGTTGAAGTCTCACCTCAGGATCTGATAGCCATGGATATATGTCATAATATGCCTATATAGGTTGATTTAAAAAAGAAGAGGCTGGTTATACAATGGTGACAACTGTGGGTGTTCATCAGTGGACATTTGTTGTCAAGTGAGAGAGATAGTAGGAACTGCAGATGCTGGAGAATCTGCGATAACAAGGTGTAGAGCTGGATGCACACAGCAGGCCAAGCAGTATCAGAGAAGCAGGAAAGCTGACATTTCAGCCTGGACCCTTCTTCAGAAAAGGCCCATTTCTGAGGAAGGGTCTAAGCCTACAACATCAGCTTTCTTGCTCCTCTGATGCTGCTTGGCCTGCTGTGTTCATCCAGCTCTGCAGCTTGTTATCTGTTGTCAAGTGGGTAAGGGTCACTGAATATCAAGACAATGGAAGCCATTATAAACTTACGTCAGTCATCATGGCTCAATGAGTTAAGCTGTGTATTCTTTGGTGCTTTACTAAATGATTATCGCCTATTACTACAATGTCAATTTTGTGAGCCGTCTTGTGGCGATATAGTAGTGATAAGGGCAACAAGCACCTGTTCGTTTCCAATGAACCTCAATAAGAAATGTATTGATATGGGCACTTAGATATTGGCAATGTACTGCTAAGTGGGGCTGATGGATCTAAGATGTCAGTTCAGAAATTCTGGTGTCAATGGCGATCAATTTGTTATGTGAAGAACCTCATTATTAAGGGCAACTGCATATCCCTGGCATTGACTCCTACTGACTCTTCTATGGTGCAACTCTCTAGTCTGGCTCAGAAGTTCCCCTTCTGGATTCTTCAAGATGTGAAGGTGCCGGTGTTGCTCTGGATTGGACCAGGTCAGGAGTCACATCACACCAGGTTATTGTCTAATAGATTTATTTGAAATCACAAGCTTTTGAGTGCTGCCCCTTCTTCAGATGAAGTGCAGAGAGGCATACAGGCACAGAATTTATGTTGGAGAGATCAAAAGATCATACAATTGGTTTGAGTGGAGTGTCAACAAGTTGAACAAAGTCTCTGCATGTGATCAAACATGTCAGACTGTGTGAGTAAAGTGTCAACAGCTGAATTGCAAGTGAAGGGAATGACCTATAATCCAATTAATTTATGCAATTCTTATACTTATCATGTTATTCCAGCCATTTGGTTTATCTTCTTGTTTCTAATTTTTTGTAATTATCTCTCAGTCTCAATAAATTGGATTATCAGTCATTCCCTTAACATATTATTCAGGTGTTGACACTTTACTCAGACTGTCTGACACTTTGTAGCACCTGTGGAGACTTATTATTCAGCCTGCCAACACCCCACTCACTACTCATCTGCTCTTTTGATCTCTCCGCAATAAATTCTGTGCCTATGACCTCCTCTGCACTTCACCTGATGAAGGGGCAGCACTCTAAAAGCTTGTGACTTCGAATAAATCTGTTAGACTGTAATCTGATGTCATGTGACTTTGGATTCTTCAAGTGAGGTGGTTTACCAGTCTATGATGTCCTCATTTGTCAGTTGTTTGAAGGCAGTGACAGTGTAATTGCAGGGACACTGGTCATCATCTTTCAATCTTCCCCAGAGTCAGGAGATGTCAGAGACTGGAAAATTGGAAACGTTGCACCCTTGATCAAAAAGAGGTTGAAAGGAATAAACACAACAATTGCAGACCTTTCAGCTTAACTTTTGTGGTGGCAAAGCTGCTAGGAACAAATATTTATTATGACGAGTCAACAGGGATGACTAAATAAGAAAATGTGCCTACTAACTTTCTGGAGTGTTTTCAAGAGTTAACAAAAAAAGTAAATGAGGGTAATACTGTTCTTGTCGTGTTAATACACTTCCAGACGGTGTTCAATACAGTGCCACACAACAGTTTTGAGTCAGGTTACAGCAAATGGCATAAAAGGGATAGGAGCAACATGGATACAAAATTGGGTGAATGATCAAAACAGAGAGTAATGGGAACCCTGCAGCCATATGGTATCAATGTGGACTTCACCAGTTTCAAAATCTCCCCTTCCCCCACTGCATCCCTAAACCAGCCCAGTTCATCCCCTCCCCCCACTGCACCACACAACCAGCCCAGCTCTTCCCCCCCACCCACTGCATCCCAAAACCAGTCCAACCTGTCTCTGCCTCCCTAACCGGTTCTTCCTCTCACCCATCCCTTCCTCCCACCCCCAGCCGCACCCCCAGCTACCTACTAACCTCATCCCACCTCCTTGACCTGTCCGTCTTCCCTGGACTGACCTATCCCCTCCCTACCTCCCCACCTACACCCTCTCCACCTATCTTCTTTGCTCTCCATCTTCGGTCCGCCTCCCCCTCTCTCCCTATTTATTCCAGTTCCCTCCCCCCATCCCCCTCTCTGATGAAGGGTCTAGGCCCGAAACGTCAGCTTTTGTGCTCCTGAGATGCTGCTTGGCCTGCTGTGTTCATCCAGCCTCACATTTTATCATCAGTAATGGTCCATAGATCTTTTTCAGGCTGGAGGAAGCTAGGAGTTTTCCAGGATCGAGTATTGGGATCATAGCTTTTCCTAATACATATTAATAATCTAGTTCTTGGTGTGTGGGGAACAATTACAAAGCTTGAGTGAGATAAACTGTGAGGAAGTCAGTTTTTGAACTTCGGAAGAATAGATACAAGTTGGTGGAGTAGGCATATCGATGGCAGATAAAGTTCAATGCAGAGAAGCGTGCAAAGACTACTTTTCATTTCTATTAGCTTTGCATTGTGGACAAGAACAATGAAATTGCTACTTTAAGCCAAGGAGATTGTGCAAAGAGATTGCTGCAGTTTTAAAAATCATTCTGACTGGAGCTGCTTGTGAGTTGTACACAATATTGTCTTTTCCTGGAACAGAGAGCAGAAGTAGAGGCCAAAACACTGATGGATTTCAAATGAAGGAAAATGGCTTGACAACAATATTCTGGTTGGCTTCTGACATAATTACTATGGTTTCTATAAAACTGATGCAGCAGACAACCACCTAGCCCGCAACTAGAAAAAAGAACAGAAAAAAGCTCTCTCTCCCTCATGTATGGAGGTAATTGTGATAACTAACTGTCTTCCATTCGTTTTTCTCTGCAAATCCTTGCTGAAGGAGGAACAAAACACCTTCAGAGACAGTGAAAGGACAAATCCTCAATCAATGAAAGACAGTACCAGTGTGCAAACAACTTTGTCTCAACAGAAAAGAATTAAAAGGGAACCAAAAAGAGGAGAAAGAAAGCAATTCAACAAATATTATTGTCCAGACTGGTGTTATCGAATAGTGTTTTCCTGAGCATCTTTTTCTTTCCTTTTTGTCTTCTCAATATCTGTCTTGTTTGTCTTTGTATACCTGTCTGTTTGTGAATGGGGAGATGGAGGGATTTAGCAGGAATAGAGTTAAGTTGTAGAGTTTTCAGTTAACAATTCAAATTTCTTAATTGCCAAAATTCAAAAACTTTCCTCTTGATAAGAAGGCATTTTCTTGTTAAGTACAGAAACTTGGTCAGTGTTTTCTTTCAACTGGAGATTATGAGTAAGATAAATTCAGGATTTTTGGATAGGTTTATTGCATATTTTTACGTGAGTGATTAATCTGGGGTTAGTGTGGTTTGAGTTCTAGTCCACTACCACAGTGAGTTACGACAAGTGTATAGTTTTGGTGGGAACAATACGGACAGGCAACATAAGAAGGTATGCCATTCTAAAGGAGGTATAGGAAAAATGGGCCTGGTATATAAGTGTGCATAAATCATTAAAAGGGCAGGTAGGAAGAAAAAGAATTTAGAAAATCTGCATTCTGGACTTTATTAATAAGGCATAGAGTATAATAACATGGAAGTGATGAAAGGATGTTGATTTTGTATAACATACTTATCAGACCTCAGCTAGAGTTTTATGTACAGTCCTGGCTGTCACACTGGAGGATGTGACTGCATTGCAGCGAGTACAGAAGACACTTCCATTAATAGTTCCAGGGCTGAGATACTTCAGTTATGAAGATAGCGTGGAGAGGTTGGTACTGTTCCCCTTGGAGAGAAAGGCCGAAAGGAGAGGAGATAGAAGTTTTCAAAGTCGAGGACAGCTGGATTCATTTGATATGGAGAAACTGTTCTCACATGTAAAAGGGTCAAGAACAAGACGGCACAGATTTATACTTATATGCAAAATAAGGAAATGTGATGTGAGAAAAAACCTTTTCACATAATGGGTGGTTCAGGTCTGGAATGCATTTCCTGGAAAAGTGGTGAGGAAGGTTCAATTGAGGGCATTCAATGAAAAATTAAAGGAATAATTAAAGTTATGAGGAAAAGATAGGAGAATGAGACCAAGTCATAGTTCTTTTGGAGAACTAGTCAGACACAATAGACTGAATGGCCTTCTTCTGCGTCATAACATGTGATTCTAGAAATGTATTAATTGATATAAATATCAGCATAGCTCCAATAATATTACTGTGCACACCCATCTGTAAATAATAAGCCTTCCTATTTGTTCCACTGTTCCATTGTGGTAGACATCACCTGATCAAAGGAGCTATTTGGGCTTGCAAGAATTGTCTTTCTGCATTTATGCAAAGACACACCTGGCTAATAGGCAGCAAGCAAATTTGCAAGTAACAGACAAGAATGCATATCTTGCCTTTTACTGCCTGTGATCAGTACATTTGTATGTTAAAGGGGTGTGTTTTGTTATCCCCAGAGTGAGTGTCACAATTAAGCAATTTTAACAACAGTCTTTGTGAGCTTTAAAATAAAAAAACTCATTAATTTACACCAAAAGATATGCAACACTTTATTCAAAGATTCCTCACATGCACAAAGTACAAGATTAAGGGGAAATGCTGCGACAGCTTATAATTATCTCTTTTGTAACAGGCCTGTAGTTTCATCACTGAAGGTGAAACTTTAAAGTTGATGTAGAGTTCTATTAAAGCAAAGCTGTAAGATTTCCCATAGCTGAACTTTCAGCGTGTTGATTCTCAGATCAACATTAAGTTGGAACAATTTGAGGCAGACCTTCTCTCTGTCAGCAAGTGCCAACTTCAATATACTGCTATTGATACCTTTGGCTCTTTTTGTGCCTGCCACCAGTTTGATGGCTTTCAGTGAAATATTCTGATTGCAAGGAGCTTTTTGCAGGTTTTATGAAAAAATGGCAACTGAATGATTTTCTCATCATGTGACTTTCAGAAGTTACACATCTTTTTCAAAACAAAAATTGGTGTGTATGTTCATTTCAATCATCCTGCATTGTCATTTGAAACCCTGAGAACTACCCAATCATGCTTGCATGAGCAAAACCATCGTAATACAATGGAAGATTAAAGGTATCCATGCATATCTTGATGAGTGCAGCCCTGACAACACTTAAGAAGCTTGGCACCATCCAGGACAAGGCAGTCCGCTTGACTGGGACTACATCCACATGCATTCATTCCTTTTATCACAGCCGTTCAGAACCAGCAGTGTGTACTGTCTACAAGATGCTCACATGTGATATGTCCCTCACCTTGTTGTCCAGCATCCACCAAGGTGTGTGTGTATTAGGGCTGGTGGAGGGTGAACATGAGGCATCCAACAGTACATCCGCAGCGTGCTTGTCCTCCTCTGATGACTCATTGATTTGATGCTCACTAGTTGCTCATACACCCTCAAAGGATGTTTGGGAGTAGTTATTGCTGTCTTAGGGACAGATTTCAAATTCTACATAGAAATGTCATGAGTTGCACAATTTGTTGTCACATGAAATCAATATGAGTAACGACAATTAGTTCCAAGTATCAATGTACTTTTTAAATATTTTCACCATGTCTCTGAGTGACTCCCTTTCTTTTATTGTACGTGTTTTGTGATTTTGTGCCTCATTGCCTATCTTTTGGGTGTCTTCCTCCAATGTAGTCGAAGTGGCTTTGGTTGAAGCCCGAGCTCCAGTTTTCTGCCTCTTGCTGAAGTTGCATACTCTTTTCTAACGCAAATTGAGAAAGCAGAGACTTATGAGTATGAGGAGTGGATTGTTGCTGAGGTTGGAAGTAAAACTTTTGGGCAGGATGACTATGAGGAATGAGTGTGAGAAAAGCATAGATTGATGATGTATTCTGTACATTGGTTATTCAAGTAGAGGTTAGAGGACATGCCTAGAGGAAAAGGTTTGTGTAAAACTACCCAGACGATTGGTTAGACGAATGTGGTGCAGGACAACTCTGGGAATTCAGGAAGTGATGGAAGTCACTTGAGTAATACGACACTAAATGAGGTAATCAAATTTTGATTGACACTAAAACCCAGTCATTAGGTCCATATTCCTGTTCATAGCCTCTGTTATTTTCACTCACATTTGCTTCATTTAGATAGCTGGCTTGTTCCCTGAATCCAGAGGGAAAAGGACCTCCTTCTGGTTCTCACTGTCTTCAGCATGAACTCCAAGACGCACACAGAGAACCACACTGGCAAGTACAGTGCAACTATCTCATATCTTCCTTCCATCAATTTGCCTTTTGTTTGTTTCAGGAACAGCCTTCCTGCTACTATTCTGACTCCTGTTTGAGCACCTTTGATTAGAGGGCAAAGAAACAAGGATTGTCAACATGCTCATGCTCTGATTGTTTGGAAAACTGAGAAGTGGGCTGCTAATGATTTGGTGGTTTAAAAAGGAGTCATAGCAAAGTTTACTTCCACAGTAAAGAGATTTCCAACAGGCTACTGGCCTCATTGCTAGATATACATTTAATCAGTGAAGATTGCACTCACACTGCAGCAATTAATACAAGGGAATGAAAGTAATTGGTTCTCTTACAAATGTATTTTTGATATATCTATAATAACATTCACTGTAAACAGTCTGTCATAATTTTGTAGAAACACTCAATATTGAATCCTATTAAACCACCTTGAAGGAATTAGTCTCAAACAAGAATCACAATCTATTTTTTCCACATAATCTGTTTTTCTTTCCACAGGTGGTACCAGACCTGCTGATTTTCTCCAGCACATTGTTTTTATTTCAGAACTTCAGCATCCACGGTATTTGGCTTCTATTTATTGGATGAATTAGTCATAGCTGGGGACTTGAAGTTATGTGCAAGTACTTAAAGTGAAATAGATTTAGTCAAACAAAGATAAACTGGCAATGGACAAATCTGCTGGATTCTTTAGTACATGAAGTTTACCATTGGACCAATCTTTTCCTGGGAGATCACTAACAGGACCAACAACCTCTCTTTCAGTGTATTGAGTTTCTTCTTGGGTTTTAAGGCCATTAGTTAATTTCTAATATGTTTTGACGTTCAGCCATCTAGTTTTGTTCTTCTACGTGTTTTTCCTCGCTGAAGTTTCATTAAACTGTTTTATAAAGAATTTCTTCTATTAAATCTTAAGTGGTGTTTGCATTTGAAATTCTTCCAGAACCATTTTTTGGCTACATTACAATATAGCTGGAACACACAGAGGTTTGCAGTGTAGGTAAATATTTGCAATATTTCAAGATCCACCATCCACCAGAAGTTTAAATGTACCTCCTACCAAGGAAGATAACTCTGTTAAAAATTACACACCTTGATTGCATCTAGAAGTTATCCTCTGAAGCATTAATTCTGTGGAAACTAACAAAACTATTTTCTTTAAAAATATACATGAAATAATGTAATCTTATATGCCTTGTGTGGTTAGCTCAACAACAGCTGAGTTGAACTCTGCAGTGATTTATTCAGAATTGTCAACACAAGCAAAGCATATGGTAAACTGCCTACATGCTAATTGAATTTAGTTTAATATAAAAGCAAAATATTGTCAATGCTGAAAATCTGAAAACAGAAACTGCTGGAGAAACTCAATGGGTCTGGCAGGATCTGTAGAGAAAATAACAGAGTTAACATTTTAGTCCACTGTAATATGTCTTCAGAGTCATATTGGACTCAAAACTTAAATTCTGTTTCCCTTTCCACAGATATTGCTAGAAATGCTAATTTCCCCCAGCTATTCTCTTGGTATTATTTTAACTGAAGTTGATAGAGATTAAAGAATCTGTCATGGAAGGTTTCAAATCAAATAGGAGATTCATTATTCTGAATGCCAGATCTACATAAGAAAATTAAGAGTTCCTTGAATATATGATGGTGTCGGAGAAATTTTGTTTTGCTCTAGAGATTTTGTAAGGTTCAACTAACCTTCTGCTACAACTTTGGTAAGAGACTAGAATAACTAGAAGGTTAGCAATGGAAACTACATATTAAATTTCAGAACTATTAACACAGTGTGAAACAGTTCTAATTTGATTTTACAGCTTTTAAGCTTATCTAAAGCATATTTAAACATGTACAATCAAGGTGCAAACTTGATGCCTCTAAAGTCAGATTAATTTGTGCCATTGGTAAGTGAACATCACTGGGTATAACTCAAAATTATTACAGCAAACTATTTAAAGTATATTCTATTAATTATGTTCAAGAAATGGTGACAAAAATAGATGCCTTAATATTTTATTAAAAATATGTAACTTTTAGGCTGCTCCATTTAAATTGTAAATATTCAATTGTCACTAAGTTACAATACATGGGCTATTAATCTTTAGTTGACTGATATTTGTTTATAAGAAAATACCTTTAAATGAGCCAGGACATAATGTTCTTTTGGCTGCAGAGGTCGTCTGATCTACAAGAAAGGCTAAGTTTGTAAAAAGAAAATACTCTGGCTTCAGATTAAAGGGGAGCAATCACATTGCTGGAAGTGTATTATTGACCCTAAACAGTCAGCAGGTAATAGAGGAGCAAATGTATAAACCTTTCATTGAGGTGTGTAATAACAATAGGATAATTAGAGGATATTAACTTGGCTAACATGTACTTCACTCCTGTCTTTACTTGGGAGAAGCAGGATTATGTACAGAGTTTGGGAAGAAACACTCTGGGTTCTTCAGCATATCAACACAGCGAGTGGGGAGGTATTGGAACTTTTGGCACGCTTAAAAGTGTGGACATGATGGATGAAATTACAGGGGCGCTAACCCAAAGTTTTTATCATCTCTGGCCACAGGGAGCATACCTGAGGACTGCAGGGCAGCAAGTGAAGTTCCACTTCTCAAGAGATAAACCAGGGAATTACAGGCCATAAAATGTGAGGCTGGATGAACACAGCAGGCCAAGCAGCATCTCAGGAGCACAAAAGCTGACGTTTCGGGCCTAGACCCTTCATCAGAGAGGGGGATGGGGTGAGGGCTCTGGAATAAATAGGGAGAGAGGGGGAGGCGGACCGAAGATGGAGAGTAAAGAAGATAGGTGGAGAGAGTATAGGTGGGGAGGTAGGGAGGGGATGGGTCAGTCCAGGGAAGACGGACAGGTCAAGGAGGTGGGATGAGGTTAGTAGGTAGATGGGGGTGCGGCTTGGGGTGGGAGGAAGGGATGGGTGAGAGGAAGAACAGGTTAGGGTGGCAGACAACTGCATCCCTAAACCAGCCCAGTTCGTCCCCTCCCCCCACTGCACCACACAACCAGCCCAGCTCTTCCCCCCCACCCACTGCATCCCAAAACCAGTCCAACCTGTCTCTGCCTCCCTAACCGGTTCTTCCTCTCACCCATCCCTTCCTCCCACCCCAAGCCGCACCCCCATCTACCTACTAACCTCATCCCACCTCCTTGACCTGTCCGTCTTCCCTGGACTGACCTATCCCCTCCCTACCTCCCCACCTATACTCTCTCCACCTATCTTCTTTACTCTCCATCTTCGGTCCGCCTCCCCCTCTCTCCCTATTTATTCCAGTTCCCTCTCCCCATCCCCCTCTCTGAAGAAGGGTCTAGGCCCGAAACGTCAGCTTTTGTGCTCCTGAGATGCTGCTTGGCCTGCTGTGTTCATCCAGCCTCACATTTTATTGTCTTGGAATTCTCCAGCATCTGCAGTTCCCATTATCTCTGAAGTACAGGCCAGTAGTCTCACCACAGTGGTAGGGAAATTGCTCGAGAAAATTCTGAAGAAAAGAAACAATCTCCACTCAGAGAAGGAAGGTTTGACCTGGGATAGTTAGCATGGTTTGTCAGACACAAATTATGCTGAACAAATTTGACTGAATATTTCAAGGAGGCTATGAGGTATGCAGATGAGAGTAATGCAGTTGATGTAGTTTATATAGATTTCAGCGAAACTTTCAGCAAGATCCCACATGGCAATAATGATAAAAAAAAACATAAAAGTTCATGGGAGCTAGGGTATCTTGGCAAGATGGATCCAAAATTTCCTGAGAGGTAGGGACTAGAGGTGTGTGTGAGACTAGGGACCAGTGTCCAGTGGAGTACCACAGGGAGCACTGCCAGGTCACTTATTGTTTGTGACATATATAGATGAAAATGTAGGGGGTGATCAGTAGGTTAGTAGATGACACAAAGATTGGGCAGGCGGTTAATAGTGGCTAAGAAGGTCTTAGGTTACGGGAAGATATACGAGTTGCTCAGCTTGACAGATCAGTGGCAGACGGAATTTAATTCTGAGATGATGCACCTGAAAGAAGTAACAAGTAATAACAAGAAGTAACAAGAAATTGTATCTCTTGTTAAGCAGAAGAGGGAGGCTTATGTGGCGTTGAGATGAGATGGTTCAGATGAGGCGACGGGGAGTTACAGATTAGCTAAGAAGGATTTTAAGAGAGAGTTAAGAAGAGCAAGGAGGGCACATAAGCAGACATTAGCAGGTAGAATAAAGGAGAATCCTAAAGCTTTCTATAGGTATGTGAGGAATAAGAGGATGACAAGGGTAGGAATAGGGCCAGTCAAAGGCAGAAGTGGGAAGTTGTGTGTGGACCCTTTGGAGATCGGAGAGGTGCTAAACGAATATTTCTTATCTGTTTTCACTCAGGAAAAGGAGAATATTGTGGAGGAGATGACTGAATTACAGGCTACTAGAATTGAAAGGATTGAGATTAGTAAGGTGGAGGTGTTATCAATTGTAGAAGGTGTGAAGGTAGTCAAATCCCTTGTGCCAGATGGGATTTTTCTGAGGATTCTCTGGGAAGCTAGGGAGGAGATGGCAGAGCCTTTGACCTTGATCTTTGAGTCCTCATTGTCTACAGGTTTAGTACCAGAGGACTGGAGGATTGCAAATGTTGTGCCCTTGTTCAAGAAGGGCAGTAGAGATGACCCAGGTAATTACAGACCAGTGAGCCTTACGTCTGTTGTAGGAAAATTTTTGGAATGGATTATAAGAGATAGGATTTATAATCATCTAGCAAGCAACAATTTGATGGGAGATAGTCAGCATGGATTCATCAAGGGCAGGTCGTGTCTCACAAACCTCATTGAGTTTTTTGAGAAGGTGACCAAGCATGTGGATAAGGGTAGGACTGTTGAGGTGGTGTACATGGACTTCAGTAAAGCCTTTGATAAGGTTCCATATGGTAGGCTATTGGAGAAAATACAGAGGCACGGGATTCAGGGAGATTTAGCAGTTTGGATTAGAAAGTGGCTTTCTGTAAGAAGGCAACGAGTGGTGGTTGATGGAAAATATTCAGCCTGGGGTGTGCCTCAAGGATCTGTTTTGGAACCACTGTTGTTTGTCATTTTTAAAAATGAATTTGGAAGCAGGCATAGTTGGATGAGTTAGTAAGTTTGCAGATGACACTAAAGTCGGTGGAGTGGTGGACAGTGTGGAAGAATGTTGCAGGTTGCAGGGAGACTTGGATAAACTGCAGAATTGGGCTGAAAGGTGGTAAATAGAGTTCAATGTGGATAAATGCGAGGTGATTCACTTTGGGAAGAATAATAGGAAGGCAGAATACCGGGTCAATGGAAAGATTCTTGGTAGTGTGAATGTGCAGAGGGATCTTGGTGTCCATGTACATAGATCCCTGAAAGTTGCCACTCAAGTTGATAGTGCTGTTAAGAAGGCTTACAGTGTGTTAGGTTTTATTAGTAGAGGGATTGAGTTCAGGAGCCGTGATGTCATGCTGCAACTGTACAAAACGCTAGTGCACTTGGAATATTACATACAGTTCTCGTCGCCCCATTACAGGAAGGATGTGGAAGCATTGGAAAAGGTGCAGAGGAGCTTTACCAGGATGTTGCCTGGTCTGGAGCGAAGGTCTTATGAAGAAAGGCTGAGGGACTTGGGTCTATTTTCATTGGAGAGAAGAAGGCTAAGAGGGGATTTAATAGAGACATACAAGATGATCAGAGGATTAGACAGGGTGGACAGTGAGAGTCTTTTTCCTAGGATGATAACGTCAGCTTATGTGAGGGGGCATAGCTACAAATTGAGGGGTGATAGATTTAAGACAGATGTCAGAGTCAAGTTCTTTATTCAGAGAGTGTTAAGGGCATGGAACACCCTGCCTGCCAATGTAGTTAACTCAGCCACATTAGGGGCATTTAAACAGTCCTTGGATAAGCATATGGATGATGATGTGATGGTGTAGGGGGATGGGCTTAGATTAGTTCACAGGTCGGCGCAACATCGAGGGCCAAAGGGCCTATTCTGCGTTGTATTGTTCAATGTTCTATGTTATATGTTCTATAAGGGAGTAATAAATGAATACCAGCATACTAGGAAGTTCAGAGGTACAAAGGGATCTTGGCATGCTTGTACACACATCCTTGAAGATGGCAGAACAGATTAATAGGATAGCTGAGGAACACTTGCTTTTATCAGTCATGGCCTGGATTATACGAGCAGGGAGGCTATGTTGGAGCTGTAGAAAAGTTTGTTTCGTATATAGCTGGAGTACTGTGTGCAGCCATGGTTGCCACATTATAGGAAGGATATGACTTGAAGGACTACAGACAAAGTTCACCTGGATTTTGCCTGGCTTGAAGCGCTTTAGCAATTAAGAAAGGCAGGATAAGCTTGGATTGTTTTCTTTTGAGCAGAGATGGATGGGGCAGAGAGGGGATTCCAAATGGGTTGGAATTAGTTATTCTCCATAGTTGAATGGTCAATAACGAATGGGCATAATTTTAATGTGAATGGCAAGAAATCCACAGGTGGATTGTGGAAAAGATTTTTCACCCAGAGTACGGCAGGAATAGGGTGCATTGCCTGAAATGGTAGTAGAGGTGGGAAACCTCATAACCATGAAGAAGTATGTGGATGTGCACTTGAAATGCTACAGCAGTCAAGATTATGGGCCAACTGCTAAAAGTGCAGATAGGTTGCTACAGATTTAATTGGCTAAAGGGCCTCTTCTGTGCTATATGAGTCTATGATTCTATTCACAAATGCTCTCCTGCAAAAATTTCACACTTGCTATAGTTTGAGCCATCTGCAAAAGACTGAAAGGCAAGAAACAACAGCCACCTTGTCTGCCAAAACCACCATAGACTAAGGAAAAGTATCAAAATCTATTGTACAAAAAGATGCTGAAGACTTCCCTATCTGTTGCAACGGCATCTTGATAGCTTTGACAGAGGAGGCAGAATGTCCTTTTTAAAATGGATTGTCTCCACTGTATGCCAACAGGTAGTTATCTCTACACTGAAAAACCCTCCCTCTGAAAACAATGATTATGTATTTATTTAATTGTTACAGATGGGAGTAACATTAAGTAGGCCTCCAGGATGGGATAGTACAATTCCCTCTCTCACAACAGCTTTCTTTCCATGCTCGGACTCTATCTCTGTTAAAACTTGGAATACAACTTAATTTCAATTCTTTAGAAAATGGGTCTTACTGGCAAGGTCAACTTTTACTGTCTTTTTGCTTTTACACTGATGGCTATCTCAGCCAAGGGTAGTTTAGAGTCAACCACACTGTGTGGTAGTAACTTACATGTAGGCCAGACCGGGTATGGGTATGGTCTTCCCTCCCTGAAAGAGGATAGTGAGCCAGATGTTTTTTTTTACAACAATTGGTAATGGTTTCATAGTCATGATTACTGAAACCAGTTTTTACTTCCAGATTTGTTTATTGCGGAGTAGTGGTGGGATCAGAGGGGGAAAAAAATGAAAATAAAAGGAACTTCAAGTGCCATTGCATCTACTCTATAAAAGGAATTCAAGGCTATAACACAACGCATCAGGCTGCCTCAGCATTCCAAAGCCAACCTACGGTAATTGTCTTAGAAGTGTTTCTTTTAATTAAATTTTCTATTAGAACACAATAAATGGATAATTCAAGTCTGTGCCAAGTTCCCACACAGCTGTTAACACATGCTCACCTTGAGCCAGCTACATATCTCTCCAGTTTTCCTACCTCAAATTAAAGCAAGATACTGTGGATACTGGAAACCCAAAGAAAATACATCGAATGCTGAAGAAGCTCAGCAGAATCAAACTTTCAGGACTGAAGACTTACAAGTCTGTTTCTCTCTCCACAGATGCTGATTTTCTGTATTTTTAACCGTGTGCTGAAATGGGAAAATACCTATTTTAAAGATAAGACTTGCTGAGGGATTACTGTAATTTTTCTAAAGTGAGTAACTGGACATTCAAAGTAATTACAAACTAATGAAAGCATCCTGAGAAGGAAGAGCAGTGCTCTGATGAGCACAAGAATCAACTCAGCGGATCCTGTGAACACGGATTGCTGAAATGCTTTCTCAGTTTTCCATCTGTCCCTAACACATGAGTTTTTATATTCCTGTCAAGTCTGTTTCTGTGTGTGCATAACGGTGAGTTTGTAAGGGGCTTTCAGTTTTAGCTAATAGAGTTATATGCTTATTTCATAGTTATTTATCTGTAGCTACAGTCTGTTTACTTGTAATAAGTAATTATTATTAAACACAGAAACCTGCATTTTATCAACCTGTGCCTGAAAAATCAGGTAAATTTGGGAATTGTGCATTCTTCCATGGATTATTTTCATATTTCTGACAACTCTGGAAATAGTGGGGCTTCATTTCTAGTATGCTACACAGGTGATGTGTAAAAATAGCTATCCATGGACAAAGGCCACCCTTGTTTCAAAATTACCTTAGCTTATCTTTGCATCTTCACCATACCTGAGGAGTTCAGGTATAATAAGAGTACAATATTAAATGGACTATTACAGGTCACAATCAGTTCCTACAGCAAAAGTACTAGTTATTTGATAGATCTGTGACTCTGCGATTTGATCCTACAAGTGTTGGCAGCATAAAAGTATCCACAATAATGCTGACAAATTATCAAATCTGAACTATATAGGATAGATAAGCTAGATGCATTATTGTAACTTACTGTTTTCTGTTTAATATAGTGATCGCGAGAAAATTTGAACTGGAGAAGATAACTATCATCACCTTGCAGTCAAATATGTAATGAATGATTTTGTCATGGCTCAATTGTTTTTAAATAATAAGCTTTATTACTTGCCAGGGGCACTAAATTAATCCTATTTCTCGTAAGACTATTGACAACCTAAGGTTGGCATCAGGGGCTGAAACATTCTAAATATAATTTGTAAAGTTGTACTTATATAACTCATCCAAAAGTGGTTTAAAAATGCCAGCTCCAAAGTAGCCAGAAATGACCAAATCTTGAGCATAATATCGAGCCGATCAATACATAGCTAATTTATATATGTGAAGCAGGCTACTTCACATTCATCTTTAATGGTATAGTAATAGCTTTGACCTTTTGCAGCATTGCCAAGCCTATCTGATAATTTGTTGCAAGCCATCTGTTTGTAACCCTTTGTTTTGCTTGGTACTTATCCAAGTAAATTGTATACAATCATTCCCCGCTTGGGGAAATATGGCTACCAGATGTTTAATGGAAGCAGGTCTATATGTCAACATTAGAATCTATATTATTGAAGAAGCATCACTAAAATGCCTTTTCAACAGATTTAAAATTTATCCTTGAAGGTTGCCACCCAGGTTGACAGGGCTATTAAGAAGGCATACAGTGTTTTAGCTTTTATTAATAGAGGGATCGAGTTCCGGAACCAAGGGGTTATGCTGCAGCTGTACAAAATTCTGGTGCGGCCGCACTTGGAGTATTGCGTACAGTTCTGGTCACCATATTATAAGAAGGATGTGGAAGCTTTGGAAAGGGTGCAGAGGAGATTTACTAGGATGTTGCCTGGTATGGGGGGAAGGTCTTATAAGGAAAGACTTGAGGCTGTTTTTGTTAGAGAGAAGAAGGTTGAGAGGTGACTTAATTGAGACATATAAACTAATCAGAGGGTTAGATAGGGTGGATAGGGAGACCCTTTTTCCTAGGATGGTGATGGCGAGCACGAGGGGGCATAGCTTTAAATTGAGGGGTGAAAGATATAGGACAGATGTCAGAGGTAGTTTCTTTACTCAGAGAGTAGTAAGGGAATGGAACGCTTTGCCTGCAACGGTAGTAGATTCGCCAACTTTAAGTACATTTAAGTCATCATTGGACAAGCATATGGACGTACATGGAATAGTGTAGGTTAGATGGGCTTCAGATCGGTATGACAGGTCAGCACAACATCGAGGGCCGAAGGGCCTGTACTGTGCTGTAATGTTCTATGTTCTAAAACTCCTTGCAGCAGTTTGTCAGATTCCTGTTTGACAACTTTGGTACAAGTAGGAAATAATCACAAGACATAAGAATTAACTATACTACAACATTAATTCAGTAAAGAATGTTGATCAAATTTTACAGGGCAGAATCTTATAGCAGCCTGAACAATTAGGGCTATGATGAGAAATGTGGCAGAATTGTGCAAAAAGGTCCAGTGAAGCCTATCTTATACTGGAAACAATTCGCTGCAACTTTTCAGTAATTTCTGGGCATCAAGGTTAAACGATGGCAATGATTAAGAGGGATTATTGCTTAGTAATGACATTATTAACCACACAAATTACCTTCTTAATATGCAGCATCTCATCCTACAATCCACCATAAGCTAATCAGATGCCAGAAGTTCTCATCATGGAGGTCAGAGCGAGTAGCCAGCAAATTCAGCTCATTCATGGCTATGAAGAACCTCCATGCCGGTCACCAGACAATCACTACACATCCCTCTTTCACGGACACTGGCATCTGATAATTGTCAAATCCTCAGGATCCTCATGGCGCCTCACCAATCCACTTTCAGGATGCTAAGGAAATGTACTTGTGTGTTGTGTGGCACTAAGACCATGCTAAATGGCTCCGACTACAAACAGATCTAGCAAGTGAAGACTGGACATTCACATGGGCCATCAACAGCAGCAGAATTGCACTCTATCACAATCTGCAACCTCATGGCCCAGTATACCCCCACTCAACCAACACCAGGCATATATGAAAATGAGGTGTTAACTTTGTGAAGCTACCAAACAGGACAACTTTCATGCCACATGGCATAAGCAACAAGTGATAGACAGAGCCAAGCAATCCCACAACCAATGGAGCATATCTAAGCACTGCAGCCCTGCCACATCCAGTCATGAATGGTGGTGGACAATTAAACTAGAGGAGGATGGTTCACAAATAACCCCATCCTCAATGATGGAAGAGCCCAGCACATCAGTGCAAACAATAAGGCTAAAGCATTTGCAACAATCTTCAGCTAGAAGTGCCAAGTGAATGAACCATCTCAGCTTCCTCCAGTGGCCCCCAGCAGAACAGATACAGGTCTTCAGCCAATTTGATTCACTCCATGTGTTATGAAGGCACTGGATATTGCAAAGGCTGTGGGCCCTGACAACATTCCAGCAATAATACTGAAGACCTGCTCCAGAACATACCGCACCCCTTGCCAAGCTCTTTCAGTACAGTTAAAACACTGGCATTTATCTGACAGTGTGAAAAAAATTGACCAAGTATGACCTGTACACAAAAAGCAAGACAAATCCAATCAAGCCAAATACTGTCCCATCAGTCTACTCCCAATCATCAATAAATTGATGGAAGATCACATCAACAGTGTTTTCCAGCAGTACCTGCTCAGCATAACATACTCACTGATGCTCAGTTTGGGTTCTGCCAGGGCCACGCAGCTCCTGCTTTCAATATAGACTTGGTTCAAACATGAACAAAAGAATTTAATTGCAAAGGTGAGGTAAGTGTCACAGCCCTTGATATCAAGGCCACATTCCACTGCATATGATGTCAAGGAGTTCTTG
The DNA here is from genome assembly GCF_030684315.1 of Stegostoma tigrinum. Lineage (NCBI taxonomy): Eukaryota > Metazoa > Chordata > Chondrichthyes > Orectolobiformes > Stegostomatidae > Stegostoma > Stegostoma tigrinum. The sequence continues at coordinate 22,603,243 of NC_081371.1, read as the reverse complement.
CAAAACTGAAATCAATGGATATCAGGGGGCAGACTCTCCAATGGTTGGAGTCATATCTGACACCTAGGAAGATGGTTTTGACTGTTGGAGGTCAGTCATCTCAGCTCCAGGTCAACTCAGCAGAAATTCCTTAGGGTAATGTTGTTGGCCCAAACATTTTCAGCTGCTTCATCGATGATCTCCATCATGAAGTCAGAAGTGGGGACGTACAACATTCAGCACCATTTGTGACTTCTCAGGTACTGAAGCTGTCCACATTCAAATATAACAAGATCTGGAAAATATCCAGGCTTGGGCTGACAAGTAGAAATAATACTTGCACCTCACAAATGCCAATCAATGACCATCTGACCTGTTTCTGAGTCTCAAAAAGATCAGCCATGATCTTATTAAATGGCGGGGCAGGCTCAAGGGGTCATATGGCCTACATCTACTCCTTCTTCTTAGGCTCTTATCTCCAATAAGAGATAATCCTACCACTGCCCCATGGCATTTAATGATATTACCATCACTGAATTCCCCCAAGAACTACATCTTGGAGGTTACCATTGACCAGAAACTCAGCTGAACTCAACAAAATAATGAGGGGTATAGGTGGAGTTAATGGTAATTGTCTTTTCCCTAGGATGGGGGATTTCAATTCTTGGGGGGGGGGGGGGCACATTTTTAAACTGAGAAGAAAGAGAATTAATAAAAGACATGAGGGGCAAATGTTTTACACAGAGTGGTTCATGCATGGAATGAGATTCTTGAGGAAGTGGTGGATGCAGATTTCCATGCTGGATATCTCTATGATTCCAATTAAACACAGTGGCTACAATAGTAATCAGAGGCTATAAATAATGTGAGAACTCATCTTCTGACTCCCCAAAGCTTGTCCATTATTCTCAAGGCATTAGTCAGGAACGTGATGGAATACATCCCAATTGCCTGGATGAGTACAGCTCCAACAATACTCAAGAAGCTTGACATCATTCAGGACAAAGCAGTTCACATGACTGGCACCACATCCACGAGCTTCCGTTCCCTCCACTGCTGCTCAGTAGCAGCAGTGTGCACTGCAGAAATTCACCAAGGATCCTTAAACAGCACCTCTCAAACCCCAAATCACTTCCATAGGATAATGGCAGCAGATATCTGCAAGTTTTCTTTCAAGTCACTTATCACCTCAGAAATATACCAGCTGTTCCTGAGTTAAAATCCTGGATTTACCACCCTTAAGGGCATTGTGGGTCCACCTACAGCACAAAGATTGCAGCAGGTCAAGGGGCAGGTCACCAGCACCTTCTAAAGAGCAACTAGAGACAGGCAATAAATGCTGACCAGCTAGAGAAACCCACATCTCATGTATGCGAGGTATTGCAGTTTGGTAAAACAAGCACAGAATGTATACAATTAAAAGTAGGGCCTTGGCTGGTGTTATAGCACGGAGAGACCGAGGGAGTCAGGTACATAATTCTTTGAATTTTGCATCACAAATAGATGAGGTATTTAAGAAGGCAGTTAGCACACTTGCCTTCATCATTCAGATCTTTTGAGTGTAAGAGTTGGGATGTTAAGTTGAGATTGTAGAAAACATTGGTGATCTCTCTTCTGGAGTACTATGTTCAGCTCTGGTTGCCCTGTTACAGGAAGGAGAGATGGAGGGAGCGGAGGCAGTGGAGGGAGCAGATGCTCGTGGATGTGATGCCAATCATATGAACTGCTTTGTCCTGTGCAAACCACAACTACCAGAAATATCACAGGAAATCAGCTAGTTAAATATTTTCTAAATAACTCATATTTGATAAAGATTAAATCCTATAACAACATACAGAGACACAAAACCTTGGAGAGTTTGCAACTATGAGGAAAAAAATCCAGAATGTAAGCAGACATTGGAAAAAATTTACAGAGAAAAAACTGAATGGTATTCAGTCCACTAAAATGGATGAGAAAGGAAGTGCACTTCTGTGAGAAAAAATGGCAGTACAGAAATAGTAACAACCAAAAAATGAGGTCAAAAGAATCTGAAGTTAAATCAGATTTTACAAAATGAAGGGAAACATAGTGTTAAACATTAGTAAACATAATGCTAACACATCAGACAATTATAAATAGAATCAAAATCTTCCAAAGGCATCTCTTTTTATAAATTTTGTGCCTGGTTCGTTGGATGTATATTTTGATATTCCAAGGAAACAGAAAATTGTTTTACGTTACATACTTTCTAGTGTTTTACAGCATGAAAACAGGCCATTTGACCCATCAGGAATGAACTATGTTTATGTTCTACACAACTATTCTCCCAGCTGACTAGCTTGCAACCAAATCAACATATCCTTCTGCCCCTTTCTCCCTATTGTACTTACCAACTTCCACATCTTTAATAAATATTTCAACAATTCGATGCTGTGATAAATTTCACAACACTGAATAAAGAAGTTTCCTCTGAATTTCTTATTAGATGCATAATCGCTACACTACTAAAAAAAAAACCTGCTTAGCTACAAGCAGTGGCAAACAAGGCAGAAGAGGTGAACCACCAGCTTCCCAGTGGTAAAATGAAACTGAGGAATTAATGTTACAATGAATTGAAGCTTGACCTTTCTCATGTGAAGTCATGGAAGCCTACCTGCAAAGTATCAGCAGGTCATACACAGGCATCAAAACACCATTTTACAAAATTAAATGGAACATTCACAATTAATTATCGCATGCAGTTCTGGAATCCACATTATAGGAGGGATGTGATGGCACTGGGCAAGGTGCAGAGGAGATTTACTGGTACGTTACTGGAGACTCTCAGTTATGTGTGGGGTTTCCAAGGCCATTGTATAGTAGCAACTTCCAGGCCTGAAGTCAATGTCACTATCAAAATACTGACGCCACTGCCACGTAATAAATATTTGACTGGCTGCGCACATGTGCAGATGGATTGGAAAACCACAAATAAACATCCCAAGAAAAGAGGAAGAAGAAAGCAGGTTAACTATCAGCCAAATGGCTGACAAAGGAATTTGGTAAACCCTGGAATCCATTATTAAGAATGTAGTAGCAAAAGATTTATAAAATTGTATGATAATCAAGCAGAAACATCATGTTTCTGTGAAAGGGAAATTATGTTTGGCATTCTTTTACTGTAAGACCAACAAAAGTATCAAATTTATAAAACCATTCATCTTGCAGTAATCAGAACAATTTGTATGAATACCTATTGTCATTAACTCCATGGTGAACCTCTAACAACAATAGTCCATTTGCCAACCAGTCAGAACTCTCAACTGATACAGTACAAGTCCCATACTATCAAGCAACTAAATTTCTTGGAGTTCTTTGGGAATGTAATAAACAGGGTGAATCAAGTAAAAGCAACGGATGTTGCATTTTCAGATGTGCCGAAAAAACATTCAAATAGGCGCCACTTAAAAAGTTACTACACAGCTAAAAGATTCATAATTTTGAGGACAGCTTATTAGCATGCATTAGCTAACTAACAGGAGAGAGAGAGTTGGGATAAATCTATACTCTTCAGGTTGGCAAAAAGAGAGCCAAAGCAGGGTGCCAGAGAAACCCATTCATAAGCCTCAAATATTTAGAATCTATTTGGTTGTCTTGAACAAACAGACAAATTCTGTTATAGCCAAATTTGCTGATGAAGCAATGATAAGTAGGGAAGTAAGTTGTGAGGACATGAATAGTCTGCAAAGAGAAATACACAGGTTGAGTGAGTGCAAGTGTTAGAATGCATGAAGGTGGACAAATCTCCTGGTCCTGATCAAATGTGTCCAAGAACCCTGCAGAGGTTACAGAAGAAATGGCAGGGCCTATGCTGATACATTTGTATCATCATTAGCCAAGGGTGTGGTCCCATAAGACTGGAGCGTAGCAAGTATTGTGCTCTTATTCAAGAAGAGTTGCAAAGAAAAACCTAGGAATTATGGACCAGTAAGCTTAACATCTGTGGTAGGTAAGTCACTTGAGAAGATTCTGCAGGATAAGATATATATGCATTTAGAAAGACAAAGTTTGATTAGGAGTAGTCAGCATGGCTTCATGCATGGGAGATCATGTGTCATAAATTTATTAGAGTTCTTTGATGAAGTGACCATGAAGGTTGATGAGGGCAAGGTGGTAGACATAGCCTACACAGATTTTAGTATGGCCTTGGATAAGGTTCACATGGTAGGCTGCCCTGAAAGGTAAGATTGCATGGAATCCAAGGAGAGCTGGCAAATAGGATTATCAATTAGCTTGATGGTAGGACACAGAAAGTAATAGTGGAAGGATGCTTATAGGACTGGAGGGCTGTGACTAGTAGTGTACTTTAGGGGCTGGTGCTGAGCCCATTGCTGTTTGTTATCCATATCAATGAATTGGATGAGAACGTTCAAGGCATAATTAGTAAGTTTTCAGATGACACTAAAATAGGTGGTATTGTGGGCAGTGAGGAAGGCTATCAGAAATACCAGCAGGACCTTGACCAGCTGGTGATGTGGGCTGAGAAATGGCATTTAATGTAGAGAAGTGTGAGGTGTTACATTTGGAAAGTCAAATCAAGGCAGGAATTTCATGGTGAATGGTAGGACCTGAATGGTTGTGGAACAGAGAGACCTTGGAGTGCGGGTGCACAGTTCTCTGAAAGTGGAGTCACAGGTAGACAGCGCAGTGGCCTTCATCAGTCAGGGCACTGAGCGCAGAAGTTGGGAAGTTATGTTGGTGTTGTACAGGACGTTGATGAGGCTACACTTGGAGTACTGTTTTCAGTTTTGGTCACCTTGCTATAGGAAGGGTGTTATTAAACTGGAAAGAGTGCAGAAGAAATTACAAGGATATTGCCAGGACTCAAAGTACTATGTTATATGGAGAGGTTGGATAAGCTTGGGCTTTTACTTTAGAGCGTAAGAAACTGAGAGGGTATCTTATAAAAGGGTGTAAGATCATGAGACGCACAAGCACAGTGAATGCACTCAGTTTTTTTCTCAGGTTTGGGGAATCGAGGTCTAGACTGCATAACTTTAAGGTAGGAGAGGAAAGAAAACCTGGGAACCTGAGGAATAACTTTTATTTACACAGAGGATGATACACATATGGAATAAGCTGCCAGCAGAAGTGGTTCAGATGGGTACATTAACAATATTTAAAAAAACACTTGGATGAATACATGGCTAGGAAAGGTTCAGAAGGATATGGGCTGAGTGTAGGGAAATAGGGTTAGCATGCATGGAGGTTTTGGTCAGCATGGATTTGTCTGTGCTGAAGGGCCTGTCTCCGTGTTATAGGACTCTATGGCTCTATAGAATGTTCAACATGGAGCATAATGCAGAAAAATGAGGTTATCCACTTTAGTAGCAGGAGTAGAAAAGGAGATTATTTAAATGGGTATGCTCATACATGATTCACAAAAACTTAGCATGCATGCACAAGTCATTAAGAAGACAAATGGAATGGTGACCATTACTGCAAGGAGCATACGGCATAAAAATTGGAAAGTCTTATTACCGCAGTAGGAGTGACCACGCCGAGAATACTGTGTAGAATTTGATCTTGATACTTAAGCAGAGATATAATTGCATTGCAGGCTGTTCAGAGAACATTTACTGAATTAATTCCTCCGGGTTGCCTCATGAGGAATGGTTGAGTTGATACACGTTGAAATTCAGAAGCGTTGATTTTACTGAAACACGCAAGATATGAAGGGGGACTAACAGAACAAACGAGGGGAGGATGTTTCCCATTCTGGAGAAATTTAGAACTAGTTAGTTTCAAAACAAGAGAGCACTCAGCAGGGCACATATATATATACCCACATTGTCAACTTAAAAGTTTAAAATGACAACTGGAACTGTCAGCTAAGAAGAGGTATTAGAAATCCTACAGAGGGTGAAGATAGATAAGTCCCCTGGGCCGGATGGGATTTATCCTCGGATCCTCTGGGAAGCCAGGGAGGAGATTGCCAAGCCTTTGGTATTGATGTTTAACTCGTCATTGTCTACAGGAATAGTGCCAGATGACTGGAGGATAGCAAATGTGGTTCCCCTGTTCAAGAAGGGGAGTAGAGACAACCCTGGTAATTATAGACCAGTGAGCCTTACCTCAGTTGTTGGTAAAGTGTTGGAAAACGTTATAAGGGATAGGATTTATAATCATCTAGAAAAGAATAAATCGATTAGGGATAGTCAGCACGGTTTTGTGAAGGGAAGGTCATGCCTCACAAACCTTATTGAGTTCTTTGAGAAGGTGACCAGACAGGTGGTTGAGAGTAAACCGGTTGATGTGGTGTATATGGATTTCAGCAAGGCGTTCGATAAGGTTCCCCACAATAGGCTAGTGTACAAAATGCGGAGGAATGGAATTGTGGGAGATATAGCAGTTTGGATCGGAAATTGGCTTGCTGAAAGAAGACAGAGGGTGGTAGTTGATGGGAAATGTTCATCCTGGAGACCAGTTACTAGTGTGTACCGCAAGGGTCGGTGTTGGGTCCTCTGCTGTTTGTCATTTTTATAAATAACCTGGTTGAGGGCATAGAAGGATGGGTTAGTAAATTTGCAGATGACACTAAGGTCGGTGGAGTTGTGGATAGTGACGAAGGATGCTGCAGGTTGGAGAGAGACATAGATAAGCTGCAGAGCTGGGCTGAGAGGTGGCAAATGGAGTTTAATGCAGACAAGTGTGAGGTGATGCACTTTGGTAGCAGTAACCGGAAGGCAAAGTACAGGGCGAATGGTAAGATTCTTAGTAGTGTAGATGAGCAGAGAGATCTTGGTGTCCGTATACACAGATCCTTGAAAGTTGCCACCCAGGTTGACAGGGCTATTAAGAAGACATGCAGTGTTTTAGCTTTTATTAATAGAGGAATCGAGTTCCGGAACCAAGAGGTTATGGTGAAGCTGTACAAAACTCTGGTGCGGCCGCACTTGGAGTATTGTGTACAGTTCTGGTCACCACATTATAAGAAGAATGTGGAAGCTTTGGAAAGGGTGCAGAGGAGATTTACTAGGATGTTGCCTGGTATGGAGGGAAGGTCTTACGAGGAAAGGCTGAGGGACTTGAGGCTGTTTTCATTAGAGAGAAGAAGGTTGAGAGGTGACTTAATTGAAACATATAAAATAATCAGAGGGTTAGATAGGGTGGATAGGGAGACCCTTTTTCCTAGGATGGTGATGGCGAGCACGAGGGGGCATAGCTTTAAATTGAGGGGTGAAAGTTATAGGACAGATGTCAGAGGTAGTTTCTTTACTCAGAGAGTAGTAAGGGAATGGAACGCTTTGCCTGTAACGGTAGTAGATTCGCCAACTTTAGGTACATTTAAGTCATCATTGGACAAGCATATGGACGCACATGGAATAGTGTAGGTTAGATGGGCTTGAGATCGGTATGACAGGTCGGCACAACATCGAGGGCCGAAGGGCCTGTACTGTGCTGTAATGTTCTATGTTATGAAATTAGTTCACTATTATTTTTTGTTTTGAGGATTCATGTCAAATGTTTGTGATTAGTGATATATTCAGGTAACAGAACCTGCTTCTCTTTAAAACAGGTTTTAAAAGGATGGTGGTAATTTTTTTAAAAGAAAAGTCAGACAACACTTTATCTTATCTGCTTTGGACCCATTTATTAGAAGTCACCTAATTGGGCGTACGCCTGTCTGGAACTGCTTTTGTTCGGAGCTACAACCGGCAGACAGAAAGTAGCTATCCAGTTCTCAGATAGCTCTGGCTTTCTGAGAAACCCAGCTTACAGCTCAGTGTAGGAACTGAAACCCTGATCGTGCTGATCTCCAAAAAAAATCTAAAAGAGTACTTCTTGACAATTCCTGAGTGAACTGCGTTTTCAAAGCACCAGCGACAACTGCTCTTGTTTGGTGACACTGTCTACATGTGACAGTATACTGACCAAAAGCCACTTTGAACATTTCATATTTTATCTTTTCTTCCCTTGAAAATGTAACAATCCTTGGCCAAAATATTTATTCTCCCCCCAAAGTCAGTCTTTCAAAGAAAACATATTTTATCTTTTCTTCCCTGAATGCCAGGTTATATTGTATCAGCATAATATTAATATTGTACAGAACACACATAAATTGTGTTTTAAGTGGAATGTTCACAGCTTCAGACTATCTTCAGTCATTTAATGCAATTCTGACAAAACTGACAACTAATTGTACATGGATAGAATATTGTGCATATTCATATTCATTATCCAATAAAGAGAGTTTCAAACAGTTTAGAATTCTATTTAGAGTGATGTGTTTTTAATTTAATCCATGAATTCAGCCATTCACTACCACCAAGTGCCATGAGCTACAAATGCATCTCATTGTAATCTCATTCAAAATGAATAATGTAAAAGAAATCTCCACCCTGTTTCCATGTAACAAATGAAAAATCAGTTAAACCATTCACGTATGTTAGCTACGAGAAATCTGTACGATTTTAAAAACACAAAAAATGTCCCTTCTCAAAAGCAGCCATGATGTTTAACCAAGGGGAACAAAGAGGATTTAATTTTAAATTTTTTTAAGCTGCTGTTTTCCTACTCAAATGTTCCATATCAAATCAAGTATGTATAATTATGCAAAACAATTATCCATGAACTTACATAAATTGACAAAGAGGTTTGTATAATGAAAACATTTGTTTCCATGAAAAAATTCGCCACTTCAAATGGAAGAACAACAACTGTCTTTTCTTTGAAAAATAAATCTCTTTATCAGCCATACACAAATAGAACAGAAGTATTAACTGGCCTGAGCATTTAAATAACCTCTTAGCTCAAAAATAATCCAAAATACATGGCAACCCAACAAAGTAATTGTTGGGTTCAGAGGTCTTCTGCATAGAGCAGCCCGCAAATTAGTTTAATTTCAACAACTCCCTACCTGCGTCTGTGACACGACCCATGCCCTCCACCTCCTCCAGAACTTCCAATTACCCGGTCGCCAACACCTCATCTTTACCATGGACGTCCAGTCCCTATATACCTGCATTCCCTACACAGTTGGCCTAAAGGCCTTCTGCTTCTTCCTGTCCCGCAGGCCCGACTAGTCCCCCACCACTGACACCATCATCCGCTTAGACGAACTCATCATCATCCTCAACAACTTCTCTTTCAATTCCTCCCACTTCTTGCAGACCAAGGGGGTGGCCTTGGGTACCCACAAGTGCCCAAGCTATGCCTGCCTCTTTATTGGATATGTGGAAAAATCCCTCTTCCGTAGCTACACTGGCCCTAAACCGCACCTCTTCCTCTGTTACATTGATGACTGTATTGGCACCGCCTCATGCTCCCACAAGAAGCTCATCCACTTCACCAACACCTCCACCCCTACCTTAAGTACCATCTCAGGTACCTCTCTCTCCTTCCTGGACCTCTCTATTTCCATCTCTGACAACCACCTAGAAACCGACATCCATTTCAAGCTCACCGGCTCCCACAGCTACGTAGAATACACCTCCTCCCACTCTCCTTCCTGCAAAAATGCCATCCCCTATTCCCAATTCCTTCACCTCCACCGCAGGATGGGGCATTCCACTCTCGTACATCTCAGATGTCCTCATTTTTCAAGGACCGCAATGTCCCCCCCTCAGTGGTCGAGAATGCCCTCGACCATGTCTCCTACATTTCCTGCAACTCATCCCTCACACCCCCTCCCTGCAATAACAACCAAAGCATAATGCCCCTCGTCCTCACGTACCAACCCACCAACTTCTGGACCAAACGCATCATCCTCCGACACTTCTGCCATCTGCAATCCAACCGCATCACCAAAGACATTCTTCTCTCCCCAACCTTACCTGCTTTCCATAGGGGTACACTCTCTCCTTGACTCCCTTGTCTGATCCACACTCCCCTCCAGCCTCACCACACCTGGCACTTTTCCCTGCAACCACAGGAAGTGCTACACCTGCCCTTACACCTACTCCCTCACCCCAATCCCAGACCCCAAGAAGTCTTTTCACATCAAGCAGATGTTCACCTGCACCTGCTAATGTGGTATACTGCATCTGCTGTTCCCATCGTGGCCTCCTCTACATCGGGGAAACCAAGCGGAGGCTTGGGGACTGCTTTGCAGAACACCTATGCTCGGTTTGCACCAAACAACTGCACCTCCCAGTTGCAAATCCTTTCAACTCCTCCTCCCATTCCTCCGACGACATGTCCATCCTGGGTCTCCTGCAATGCCATAACGATGCCACCAGAAGGTTGCAAGAACAGCAACTCATATTCCGCTTGGGAACTCTGCAGCCCAATGGTATCAATGTGGATTTCACAAGCTTCAAAATCTCCCCTCTCCCTACCGCATCCCAAAACCAGCCCAGCTCGTCCCCGCCTCCCTAACCTGTTCTTCCTCCCACCTATCTACTCGTTCCACCTCAAGCGCCACCCCCATCTCCTACCTACTAACCTCATCCCGCTCCCTTGACCTGTCTGTCCTCACTGGACTCACCTATCTCCTTCCTAACTGCCCAACTACACTCACCTTGACTGGCTCCATCCCTGCCCCTTTGACCTGTCTGTCTCCTCTCCACCTATCTTCTCCTCGATCCATCTTCTATCCGCCTCCCCCTCTCTCCCTACTTATTTCAGAACCCCCTACCCCTCCACCATTTCTGAAGAAGGGTCTAGGCCTGAAACATCAGCCTTCTTGCTCCTCTGATGCTGCCTGGCCTGCTGTGTTCATCCAGCTCTAAACCTTGTTACCTCTTGGCTACAACACTGCAGCTTTAACTGTACAAGTTTCTGTGATTTCTTGGGAACCTGTCACAGGTACCAATGTTTGATTTATTGCCATGAAGTCTCATCCAACATTTATTTCCTTCTTGCCTCAGGAAACATTTAAACAATTGTAGATCATACTGCTCAGTGCTCTAGCACCAAATATCTCAACAATCTTGGCATCACAGAATCAATTTGTTCACATACTGTACCCACTTCCAAGTAGCTCAGTTATTGAGCAGATAGTCACTTAGCAGCTGAATCTTATACTTTTCTGGCTAAGTCCAAGTTGCATCCAAGTTTTAGAGATATTCTTGCTGACAGGCCTAGTGAGATTTATCTTACAAAGTGTGTCTAATTAACTTCCTATCCCTCTCATAAGCCATCTTTCACACCCAGTTATACCCTACCCTACCACATAGCAAACATGGAACAACTTGTTACACACTGGATATTCTTTGAAAGACTGAGATTCCTTGTGCCACGTCATCTTTAAAATCCAGTGTGCACCTAGACAGGACCATCAGTATGGAGCTGTCCTAAATAACTGCTGACAATTGTCCAAGATATAGCAGCCAGCAGGAAGTTTGTTGCCCACAATCAGACATGTACAACAAACAACTCTCTCTCTCTCTACAACAAACAACTGTCCAGTTCTGTACAACAACCTCTTCACAGCCACATACAAGGTTCTGACTCAGAATCTCTTTCAATTGATAAATATTCCAGGTGATTTAAGGGCACCTTGTTTGAAAAATTTATGCAGTCAATGTGAGTGCTGTCTGTCTCTGACTGACTTGATCTGTAACAAATTAAGCATAAAAGGCAACTTTAATTAATATGGCATTGGTCACCTGGGAGATACACTTATAGGAAGCAGATTGTGAAATCCTGCAGTTGTCACAAGTAGATCCCTTCCATGCATAGGAGAAAAAGATATTTAGAGCCATGGAGAATTTGACAGCCACAGGAAATGCATTTCCACCTTCAGTTTGGAACAATATCTTGTTCCAGGAGGCAGTAGATATTAACACAAGGTTCTTGAAGTATCACTGCTCCATTATGTCAGGAAGGTTGTTTAGGGTTACCGCATACCCCATCCTTGGAGTATTGCATCTTTTGAACTGAAGCTCTGCAAAATATCTTCTGTCCTGTGGAGCAGCATCTGTTCATGAGAAAAACCAAACATTATTGGCTTTTGTTGCTGTTCACGCTCTTGCTTTTGTTGGTGATGTTGCTACTGCCCCTTCTGGTGCAGTTGCTGTTTGGCTGCTTTTGTTTTATCTGGTATTGTTGATGCTGTTGTGTATTTGTTTAAATGTAGTGAACTGTCACTTTAAAAGTCTGATTATATGGCATAATGATGATGTCAACTGCGAGAAACAGCTTAGACTAACCTTGCTTCCTGTGGAGTAGATAGCTCCATAATAGAGGTCTGGCTGTTTTACGCTTCTCCTCCTCATCCTTCTTAGAACTTAACATAAGAGGTGACGGGAATCTGCTTTGAGATGCACCAGGTGAACCTTATTGATTTATTGAGGAATCACGACCCTCATTGCAAATCTCAGAGGCACTCAATAAAAAGAAGTAAAGAAATCAAAAGATGCCATTGCCACACTAAAGCAGGTACAGTCAGTAAAAAACAACCCAACCCTGGGAAGAGATGAACAGTGCAGGTGAACTCACTTTATGCTCCACCTTGAAGGGACACTGGGAGTAACAAGTGATCTACAGAGAGGGAAATGGCTTGAGATGGTGTTGTAGTCTCAGAAAGAAACAGGCAGCCTTAGGAATACCTTGTTCTAAATGGAAAGAGGGCGCTGTGCTAATTTTTTGTGCTACATCATGCTGTGCAAGCCCTTTCCATCTAAAAAAAGCAGGAAATTTTGGCACCATGGGACCATATGCGAACAAACAGAGAACTGACCTCCGACATGGAGACATTCCACCATTTTCTTCAAGCTAACAAAATTGAAGCGGTTGTAGACATCCTTGCATTCCTGAGTATTATTGGGGTAGGGTGTGATGGCAGGTGGGGAGGGGTAATGGGGGAAGCTTTTAGTTTCAGAGGAGTGGTACAGCCAAAGCCAGGATTTCTTTTTGTTTTATTCATTCACAGGAATGAGAGCATCGCTGGCTAGGCAGCATTTATTGTCCATCTCTAATTGCCCAGAAGGCAGTTCAGAGTCAACCACATTGTTGTGTGTCTGGAGTCACATGTAGGCCAGACCAGGTAAAGATGGCAGTTTCCTTCCCTAAAGGATATTAGTGAGCCAGATGGGTTTTTCCCAACAATTGACAATGGATTCATGGTCATCATTAAGACTCTTAATTCCACATATTTATTGAATTCAAATAAGGGATCAAACCTGGGACCCCAGAACATTATCTGGGACTCTGGACTAACAGTCCAGCGATAATACCATTAGACCACTGCCTTCTCTTTGATGGCTTGTAACAACCGATTATTAAATACTGCCAATATTTAAATTATAATAACTTAAAGCTATGAGGCTATTCTGGTAATATTTCAACAAAATTGAGGGGTGATAAATTTAAGACAGATGTCAGAGGCAGGTTCTTTACTCAGGGAGTGGTAAGGGTGTGGAACACCCTGCCTGCCAATGTAGTTAACGCAGCCACATTAGGGGCATTTAAACAGCCCTTGGATAAGAATATGGATGATGATGGGATAGTGTAGGGGGATGGGCTTAGATTTGTTCACAGATCGACGCAACATCGAGGGCCGAAAGGCCTGTTCTGCGCTGTATTGTTCTATGTAAAATAATCTTGTTATATGATTTGCAAACAATATTACTGTATTATTTTTTCAATCCTAAATTAATTAAGAATCAAGAATTTTACAAATAGCGGTACAAATGATCTGCTTCATTTATTATGACTGTTGGGATATTCTTTACCCTAAGTAAATACTTTTTGTGAAATTTTATAATCATCATATGATGTACTAGTATTTAACCCAACTAGATATTAATTTTAAAATTTAAAAGTTGCAAACTAAGAAAACAAATATTTTTGTATTTCACTGTTTCAAAATTGTCTTATCGTCTCACTAAAATTATTAAAATTATGATTAGTTTATACTTCAGCATATGGAACTGTATTTACTTAAAGAAAACAGCTTTTTCAGGACATTAGACACAGGTTCAGGGACAAAATAGATGTGAAAGTTTCAGGAATTGATACTGAATTGTAATCTTGCCATACCATACCCTCTTCAAAGTTTCCCACGTGGTGACATCATTCATTAGTAAAGAAATCCTTTGGATCTGTTGGGTAAGTAGTGTCACAGTCAGACAGCATGGAAATAGACCTTTTGACACCCAAGGTGTCCATGTTGACCAGGTTTCCTAAACTGAACTTTCCCCATTTGCCTGCATTTTCATATCCCCCTAAGCCTTTCCCATCCATGTAATTGTACTCGCCTCTACCACTTCCTCTGAAAGGATGATATTAAACTGAAAAGGATACAAAAACAATTCACACTGATGTTACCTAAACTGGAGGATTTGAGATATAAGGAGAAGCTGGGACTTTTCCCAAAGTGTAAGAGGCTGAGGGGTGACCTTACAGAGGTTTATAAAATCATGAGAGGCATTGATAAGGAGAATAGCCAAGCTTTTGTTTTTCTCCAGGGTAGGGAGTCCATACACCATTTCAAGTTAGAAGACAGGTGAAAGAAGCAATCAAAATGACTCATGGAGTGTTGATCTTTATACCAGTGGGGCTAGGTTACAAAGTAGGGGAGGGAATGCTGTACAAGTAATAAAGAACTGCAGATGCTGGAAACCTGAAACAAAAGCAGAAACTGCTGGAGAAACTCAGGTATGTCATCCCATCCGTGGCTAGAAATCAGTCAATGTTTTGGATCCAGTGACCCTTCCTCAGAACTGATTTTCTGAATGTTGACTACTTTCTCTCCACAGATGCTTCCAGACCTGCTGAACCTGTCTGGAAATTTCTGCTTTTGTTTGAGGCAATGTTTTAACTGTTCAAGCCCTGTGTAAACTATTGTTTCGTAAATAGCATTCAGGAAGTATGTACTGGCTTTGATACAGAGTACAGCATAGATTCACCAGAACGAGCTTTCTCTTAACATCTTCCATGGGAGATGGGCATTGCTGGCAAGGCTAACATTTGCTGGTGACACCAGAGTGACTTTGATAAGGTGTGATGAGCTGCCTTCTTGAACCACCTTAGTCCATTTATTATCTGGAGAAGTTTGGTACAATTGAATGGCTTTCTAAGCCAGTTTAGCTGGGCAATAAACAGTAAACTACAATCTTGTGGGTCGAGAGTCAATGTAATGACAAGATTTCTTTTCCTAATGGACTAAAGTATACCAAACAGATTATTGTGATAATCAATGAAGCTTTCTTGAATGCTATTATAATGAAAAGTATATAGTATATACAGTATTTGAAATTTGGATTTAAATTCAGGCAGATGGATGGGATTAGACTATGGTGTGGCTATGAGCGAGACAGTTAGCAAGATCCAGGAAGTAATGCTGAAGGAGCCTCATCCCTGTCTGAAAGAAAGTGGGAACTGTAGGGAAGATGTGCAAATTGACTATAGCACTGTGGTACAGGGAGACATTCAAGAGAAAAGAGGAATGTAGCTGAAAATGGGGTAAGTATAGTCAAGCAATAGACACTGCGCTCTATGGCCAGGATCAAGAAGACTAAAGGCTGTTTTGCCTGCCTGGTGCCTGGGTTCAATCTCATCTGGGCTGCAGAGGAATTTGGAATGGGAGAGGGAAGATGCAGTTGTCATGGTCTATGTAGGTACCAATGATGTAGGTAGAAAAAGGAGAGAGGTTCTGCTGAGGGAACATGAGTAACATGAAATTAATTAGAAAGCAGAACTAAAATATTCTTTGGATTACTGCCTGAATTGTAAGCTAATTAGCACAGGGTCAACAAGATTAAAGAGGTAAATGAGGTTCAAAGATTGATGTGGGAGAAACTGAACATTGGCATCAGTACGGGGAAGGAGGGAGCTGTTCCAATTTACCACTGGAAAACGTGGCTGGCGAAGTAATAATAGGGAAAAAAGAAATGGCGGAAAAACAGAATAGGTACTTTGCATTAGTCTTCATGAGGCAAAATATCAAGCATACCAGAGCTTCAAGAGAGTTAGGAGTCAGAGGTGAGTGTAGCAGCTATCACCAGGAAGTAGGTGCTAGGGAAGCTGAAAGGTCTGAAAGTGGATAAATCACCCGGACCAAATGGACTACATCCCAGAGTTCTGAAGGAGCTAAAGAGATTGTAGATGCTTTGGAGACTTTTCAGGAATCACCCGAGTCAAAGAGGTTCTGAGAGGACTGTAAAATAGCTAAAGTAACACTTCTGTTTGAGAAGGGAGTGCAAAGACTGGAATCTATAGGCGGTTAAGCTTGAAGTCAATCATTGGTAGGATTTTATAGTTCTTTAGTAAGGGGATGAGACTGTGGAGTAATTGGAAGTGCACGGTAAAATACAGCTTAGTCAGCTTGCTATGTCAAAGGGAGGTCATGCCTAAGAAATTTGTCAGAATTCTTTGAGGACGTTACAGGCAAGTTAGACAAAGGACAGCCAGTGGACATGATCTATTTGGATTTGTAGAAGGCCTTTGACAATGTACTGTACAGTATTGTAGAATCCCAAGAGTGGAGAAAGAGATCATTCAGTCCACCAAGTCCACAATGGCCCTCGAACATCATCCCACTCAAACTCACCTCATTGCTATAGCCACACATTTACCAAGTCTAATCCAGCTAACCCTCACATCCTGAACACTGCAGGCAGTTTAGAATGGCCAATCATTCCAAGTTGCACATCTTTGGACTATGGGAGGAAAACAGAGCACCTGGCAGATAACACACAGACATGGGGATAATGTGCAAACTCCATACACATACAGTGACCCAAGGCTGGAACTGAAATGGGGTCACTGGTATTGTGAGACAGCAATGATAACCACTGTGCCAACATGCCATAAGAGGCTGCTAAGTAAGATAACAGCCTGTAGTGTTAGAACCAAGGTACTGGCATGGATAGAGACTGGCTGACTGGAAGAAGGCAAAGAGTGGGGATGAATGGGTCTTTTTCAGGATTGCAGCTGGTGAGTAGATGTGTTCCGCAGCGGTCAGTGTTGGGACCATAACTATTTATGCTCTACATTAACAATCTATATGAATGAATTGAGGCACTGTTGCTAAGTTTGCAGATAACACAAAGATAGGTGGAGGGACAGGTAGTACTGAGGAAGTTGAGAGGCTGCAGAAGGACTTAGACAGGCTAGGAGAATGGGTAAAGAAAAGGCAGATGGAATAAAATGTGAGAAATGTTATGCACTTTGGGAGGAAGAATAGGGGTGTAGATTGTTTTCTAAATGGGAGAAGCCTCCACAAATCTGAAGCACTAAGGGACTTAGGAGACATAGTTCTGGATTCACTTAAGGTTAATGTTCATTTGACAGTTAAGAAGACAAGTGCAATGTTAGCATTCATATCAAGAGGGCTAGAATACAAGAGAGATACATTGCTGAGATTATATAAGGTTCTGGTTAGAATGCATTTGGGATATTGTGAGCTGTTTTGGGTCCTGTTTCTCAGGAAAGTTGCATTGGCATTGGAGGGGTATAGAGAAGGTTATAAGAATGATTCTGGGGACGAAGGTCTTGTCTTATAAAGAGCAGTTGCGTACTCTGGGTCTGTACTTTATGGAGTTTAGAAGGGGGCTCTCATTGTAATTTACAGAATACAGACAGACCTGGATACAGTGGACATGGAGAAGACGTTTCATGAGTAGAAGAGACTAGGACTGAAGGCACAGTCTCAGATTGAAGGAATAGCCCATTAGATAGGGATGACTTTCTTCAGCCAAAGGCTTGTAAATCTGCAGAACGCATTTTTGCAGAAGGCTGATGAGGCCAAGTCATTGAATGTATTTGAGACAGAGATAGATACATTTTTGATTAGTAAAGGGATCAAGGGTTACGGACAGAAGGTGGGTAAATGGGGTTGAGAAACATGTCAGCATGATTGAATGGTAGAGCACAGTTGATAGTTTGAATGACCTAAATCTGCTCCTGTTATCTTATGGTCTTCTTCGATCCAGCACGATCTTCAGGCCAATCTCTGAAAAGCAGAATGAGGATTCCCCTTATCTGCCAAATCTAGGGAAAATGTCAGGAACTGTGCATGGCAGCACCGGGCTGATGCTCCTTGTTTGGGTGTATAACAGGCTTTTAAGTGTGGTGCTGATGCCAGTCAATTCTGGAATCTCGAGTTAGTGGAAAATTTCACTGGAAATGCACATAACGTGGTAGTGTAGAAATATGATGCTTCTCACCATTAGGCCTCAAAACGCAATTAAAAAACAAACATTTGGTGAGATGGTTAAAAAAGACTTGCTTAGTCACATGGTGAGAATCACTAACAAACTCAATCTTTAATTGGTCTGTCAATTAAGATTTGTCCACTTGCACTGAAAATCACAACTATAATTCCATCATTTAAGAAAATATGCAAGAGAAACTAGAATATTAAAGACATGTTAGACTAACAGCGACTGTGGAGAAGTCATTAATGTCAGAGGCAGGACAAAAATCGGTGAAGTTGCAAATAGTGCAAACTATTAATAGATTAAATGAGTACACAAAATGGTGGAAGATTGATATCAACACAAGTAAATGTGCTATCACCCATTTTGGACTAAAAGAGGATGGGCTCACGTGCTATTTAAATGATAAAAAGCCATGAACAGTGGATGTCCGAAATGATTTAAGATGGGTCATTAAAATGTAACAATTAAGCACAAACAAATGAAAAGTTAATTGAGTATTATAACTAGAAGGCTTGTGCATAAAGTGGGGGATATTTTGCGATATCTGTACAAAGGGCTAGTTAAAACACATGTGAAATACTGTGCGTAGTTATGTGTTCTGCTCCTTAGTAAGGATACATTGGCCTTTGATAAAACACAGTGTAGATTCACACCAATGTTACCAGTAAAGTGGTGTTTTCCATTATAATTGTAGCTTTAAGAGACAAAGTACGTGCTTATACTTTTGAGAGACATGCTCATGGTATCAGCACTATCACAGCACATGTCCTGAGGGTATTAAGATTTCATGCTCCATCCTACCTCGGATCACCTGAAGCATTACAGTCTAACAAATCCACACTGCTCAGCTGTAATTTAGTAGCTTAATCTAAGCTCAGACACTTCTGTGTATGACTAATGTGACGTCTGTTTATAACAGTTAACTGTAATAAATGCCTGTCAGATTCTTCAATATGTGAATATTCATGCCCATTTTCTCGTGTTAATGGGACTTTACGCAAGTTATGCTGCACTAGATCAAAGCATTTAGTTGGAAGCAAGCATACATCATGGTTACAGCAATGGCTGTCTATAAAAGATTCTAACAACCAGGTGCCAAATATTTGGAAAACTGTTTGAAGACCAACCACTGAACAACTTAGGACAATATAGAAACTTGGCAAAGTAAGAATTTCTCTCCCTTCAGCAACATCACATCTGTGAAGACAGAAAGCTGTACATATCTATTGAGGGGGCATTTAAAAACTAACAAAGAAAGCATTTTTATTCTAATGTAAGTTATTTAAAGATAAAATAAGTATCTAAAATTGTCTTGCAAACTTTATAAAATAACCTTCAGTCGACTTTTGAGCTGAGACATAGTGTCATGCACGAGAGACAGCTTGGAGTCTCAAAAACTTTCAATCTTTCACAACAGCTACAGATTCTGGTTCTTAAAGAAGGAGCACACTTTATTTCCACTTTTTTTTTAATTGCATTGGCTTAAGTGTACAGTCTAACCTTTTTAATACAAAATCATGGAAAACAGAAATGTCAATATGGATTGGGCATGCAGTGACTTTACAGATTGAACAATAAATGATTGTAAGAAAACAGCCAGAAAAATCCTACTTGTTCTTGGTTTTGTTGAATTGACACATCTGGTCTTTCCATGGATGATCAAACTGGAGGTGGAAAATTCTCAAAGACCAACTCAAAATCTCAATTAAATTCAAGATTAAAGGACTACAGCTCATGCCATTACAACTCCAAGACTCTCTTGAAAAGATTGTTGAAACAAGCTGCAGCAAAAGACGGAAGTGTGATGCTTCCAAAGGGAACGTGTAAAAGCACCGAAGGCAGGTCACAGGAGGTCTTCTAGATTGACATCCTGAATCAGAAGGTTATCCTTTGCAGAAGAATTGCTCGGGCTGGGGTGATTTTCACTAGACTTTAGAAGCACAAGGAGTGATTTAATTAAAAGTTTTGGAATCCTGAAAGGTCTTGGCAGGTGGACTGAAAAAGATGTTCCCTGTCACGAGTGAATTCAGAACTCACGCCATAGTCTTAAAATTAGAGGGTTGGCCTGTTAGGGCTGATATTAAGGGATTTTTTTTCCCCCGCAGCAAGGTTTAGGTCTTTGGAACTCTCTAAGTCAGAATATTTTTAAAGTGGCAATAGATTGATTATTAGATTAGATTAGATTCCCTACAGCGTGGAAACAGGCCCTTCGGCCCAACAAGTCCACACCGCCCCTTGAAGCATCCCCCTATAACCTACACACCCCTGAACACTATGGGCAATTTAGCATGGCCAATCCACCTAACCTGCACATCTTTGGACTGTGGGAGGAAACCGGAGCACCCGGAGGAAACCCACGCAGACACAGGGAGAATGTGCAAACTCCACACAGACAGTCGCCCGAGGTTGGAATTGAACCCGGGTCCCTGGCGCTGTGAGGCTGCAGTGCTAACCACTGAGCCACTGTGCCGCCCTTATTGTTTGGAATAAAATCAAAAGTTATTAGGGAATGATGGAAATGTGAAATTCAGAAAACTATAGATTACCATGATTCTACTGAATGGCAGAACAGGTTTGAAGACCAGATGGCCTAACTGTGCTCCTAATTTGTATGGTCATATGGTCAGAGAAGTTGTGGAGTTAGTCTTCATCTCCAGACCAATTAAAGCTTTTAGGAAGGATTTTTGGCACGAGAAAGAGCATATCACTGACATATTACCAAAGGATGAACAAGGCAAGTATGACACCATAGTGACAGGCTAACAACAATTGCCATGTTTTAAGTTCAGCCATCACTAATAGCACTAAACAACCAAAATTTCTAACAGATGCACTTTGTCACATGTATCCAAAGGCTGTCCAGTTTTGTTTGATAAAAACCAAAAGAACAGTGGATGCTGTAAATCAGGAACAAAAACAGAAATTGCTGAAAAAGTTCAGCAGGTCTGGCAGCATCTGTGAAGCAAATATCATGGTTAACATTTCAGGTCCAGTGACCCTTCCTCAGAACTGATGGTTGTTGGGAAAATGTCAGTTTACATGCAGAAAATAGGGGGCGGGGAAGAGAGTAAACAATGAGAAAGAGCCTAAAAGAGTGAAGAACAGTTGGGCAGACAAAGAGGTTGATAACAATTTGCTGGGAGGGTGAATAGTTGTTAATGGGGACTTTTAGTGACTAACAACAAGTGGTGTATAATGGCAGGGTATGTGATAACAAGGCCTGGCATCCGGGATAGTGGGCTAGGGCATGGGAGATTTTAAACCTTAAAATTATTGAACTTGATACTGAATCCAGAGGGCTGCAGGGTCCCCAAGTAGAAAAGTGAGGTGTTGTTCTTCCGACTTGAGTTAAGCTTCACTGGAACACTACAGCAAGCCAAAGAGAGAGAGATGCTGGCCAGGGAACAGGGTGGAGAGTTGCCACTTAAACACAAGCAGATTCGCTTTGGTGAATTTCTCAGTGCACAATTCTAGTCATTGGCCTGCTCTCGTAACCATTGTAATTAAATGCCTGCTCAGTTCTACTCTATGATAACCCTTAGAAAGTTGATAGTGGGGAAATACCTTTGCACATCAAAGGGATGTGGATTAAAATTTTGAGACATTAAAGTTTTTGATGGGTATTGATGGGTATCATTTGACAACAATGCTGAAGCAAAGATTTTGATCTAGTTATCTGTTATTCACTGTAAGTGGCTAGTTTGATGTAAACTGTGATTTATAAACAACTTTAATATCATTTATATCAATTTGTTTTTTTTGTTTTTGAGTTAATAAGTGAATTTTCTCTGTGTCTTAAGTTAATAATTAACTTGTCAGTATTGCTATAGCCATGGTGATTTCCCTTAAAACAGTTTTTGAAACCTGGCTTCAGAGTTAATGGGTCTTTGTAAACTACTAGCAGATTATATATCTACCTCAGATTGTTTAGTGACTAGACCTCAAGCTTTATTGGAGATTGTTGGAACTTGAAACATCCAGTTTAGAGACAGGTGTTTTGCTTTTAGTTTTACTTTGAGTTTTGAACAGTCCTGTGAAGTCCTTGAATTTCACTGAGAAGGGTAGTATATACTGAATTTGGTTACCTTAGAGTGAAAAAGTTTGTGTTAGTCCCAGGCCAGAGATAAAATCCTGAAGGGATTACTTAATGCTGTTTAGGTGCATAATAACTGCAGGCTATAGCAATACATTATGTTCACATGTGACTTAAGCCTACCAAGGTGTTAGAGACCTTCAGTGAGTGTACCACATAAGTGGTGTTTTGGCATATTGTACCAGAGTTGTATCTTAAGTACAGTGCAAAAGCTTTTTTTGCTTTGCAATTTACAAAGGAGTGTTTTGGGATTATTAGGTTTATGCTTCCATTGCGTGTATAGCAAAATGCTTGAATTTATGTTGTAAGTGGGCAATTTAGGTTTCTTTTCCTGTTTTATCTTTTTTTTGGTTACTTAACTTCTGTTTTAGTCTTAACACAAAATCTGCAGCGTCTTGTGCTTATGTTTCACTGAAAGACCACTATGTAAGAACAAAAACAAATCAAAAGATTATCTGTCAAGCTTTGTTTTAAACTCGTCTTGTCGAGTAATAACACCAATCAACTTATAACTGTTGGCAATGACGGCTTTGAGTCAGTTGATTATGAAAAAATTAGTTTATCTTTAATATTCAAAGCTAACACCATCTTTTAATTATTATGTGCAATTCTTGGTCTCTGTTTTTAAAAAGGATACTGCTGAATTGAAAAATTATTAAAGCACAAAACTCAAAAGGTTGGAATTGTATTTAATTACGGGTGAACAGCAAATGGAGAGGACAAGACTAACGACAGTCACATAGTTCAACAAGGACCCTGTGAGTCCTCCTCCACGCTGTGAGGGGAAGGATTTCTGGTTTCTAGCATTTTCTTTGCTTCAAGAACAGAAGGCTATCGTGCAAACCTAGCAAACTCTCCTATAATCAGTTCTAATTGGGTGACTGTTGCTTTCCAATAGTTTAGACTCATTAATCAGAGGTATTCATTTGCCAGAAATTCAGAACAAAATATCAATAAAACTACACAGTCTATAGCAAAACACAGTAAGATGCAACCACCCTCTAAGTTATACTTTCCTTAAGTGGACATAGATCATCATTCCTTCATCTTACATGAAGATAGAAGGAATTGTTGAAAGAAGGTTTGGAATTTTCAATTTCTACTCAAAGCAAATACTCAATTTAGTTAAACCACACGTAATTCTACAAAATGAGAAAAAGGACATACATTTATATGCAACTTGTGTGAATTCAAAATCCTAAAACGCTGTATGATTAAGTACGTACTTTTGGAGTATAGTCATTGTTATAATATAGAAAACACGGTAGCTAAGTTGAACACTGCAATGTCACACAAACACAATGAGTTATTAATCAGATATTCCATTTTACTATTTTTGATTGAGGGATAAATATGGGCTGGTACAATGTGGAGAACTCCTCTGCTCTTCTCCAAAATTACGTCATGAGATATTTTACAACCATTTGTGCTGGGAAATTAAACTAAATTTACAAACACCTTGGCAAATTGAAGACATAACAATATAATTAACAGTGCTAGCTTCACTAAATAATTTGTCAAAAATTAAGCTAAGAACACGTGAAACTTCTGTCCTAACTGAAATGGCAGAAATTAATATTTAGTTGTGTCACACCCATTGTAATTCCGAGTTTAAGTTGACTTAAAACAGCTGAAGGCAGTATGACAAAGTAGAAATACAGGTGTATGAGTACCTCACTTGCATTGTCCTCACTGAAATGAAGCATTCAATTAAGTACAGAAGTAAGAAGCCCTAATAAGACAAAGGTGACTGGAGGTAGCAGACAGCATCATACAAGAATAAAATTACACAACTGAAATCATTTTCATTGACAGATGTAAATAGTTAGAGCGCTGGGCTATTGCAAAAGGATTTCCTCAAGAAAACAGCCTATGGGCCTATTCAATCAGGGCCAGGGAGACAAATAATGAACCATGATGCATCTTCTATTTCCAGGCCCTTTATTTCTTCATTTCAAGTGTGTATCCTCCTCTGATTGACAGAGATAAGTAGAAGTCTCTTCCTCCAATTAACAAGGTTGGGCAAATGACCTCCATTGATTGAATCCTCATTAAATAGGTGGAATAAATGCTTAGAAAGAAAAGGCCATTTCAATAACACACTTATATGTTTGTCATTCTTTCCTTAGACTTTGCAAATAAGACAGAATGTGGTAGCAAGAGCACAGAAAAACCAAATGCTGCAGTTTTACTAACCCTTTTAATTAGCATTTCCCAATGTGATTGAATGTATTCTAAGAGAGGTCTGCAGAAATGACATCATAGAAATCTTTCAGGACCATAAGACCATAAGACAATAAGACATAGGAGTGGAAGTAAGGCCATTTGGCCCATCGAGTCCACTCCGCCATTTAATCATGGCCGATGAGCATTTCAACTCCACTTACCTGCACTCTCTCCATAGCCCTTAATTCCTTGCGAGATCGAGAACTTATCAATCTCTGCCTTGTAGACATTTAACATCCCAGCCTCCACTGCGCTCTGTGGCAATGAATTCCACAGGTCCAAAACTCTCTGGCTGAAGAAATGTCTCCTCATTTCCATTCTAAATTGACCCCCTCTAATTTTAAGGCTATGCCCACGGGTCTTAGTCTCCCCCGCCTAACGGAAACAACTTCCCAGCATCCACCATTTCTAAGCCATGTACTATCTTGTAAGTTTCTATCAGATCTCCCCTCAACCTTCTAAACTCTAATGAATACAATCTCAGGATACTCAGCTGTTCATCGTATATTAGGCCTACCATTCCACGGATCATCCGTATGAATCTCTGCTAGACATGCTCCAGTGCCAGTATGTCCTTCCTGAGGTGTGGGGCCCAAAATTGGACACAGTATTCTAAATGGGGCCTAACTGGAGCTTTATAAAGTCTCAGAAGCACATCGCTGCTTTTATATTCCAATCCTCTTGAGATAAATGACAACATTACATTCACTTTCTTAATCATGGACTCAATCTGCAAGTTAACCTTTAGAGAATCATGGACTAGCACGCCCAGATCCCTTAGTACTTTGGCTTTATGAATTTTCTCACCGTTTAGAAAATAGTCTACGCCTGTATTGTTTTTTCCAAAGTGCAAGACCTCGCATTTGCTCATGTTGAATTTCATCAGCCATTTCCTGGACCACTCTCCCAAACTGTCTAAATCTTTCTGCAGCCTCCCCACCTCCTCAGTACTACCTGCCTGTCCACCTAACTTTGTATTATCGGCAAACTTCACCAGAATGCCCCCAGTCCTTTCATCCAGATCATTAATATATAAAGTGAACAGCTGTGGCCCCAACACTGAACCCTGTGGGATACCACTTGTCACCGGTTGCCATTCCGACCTGAGTGGGTTCTAAGGGACAAAGAGGAAAACACAGCAAAGCCTCCATCCAATCAGCCTTAAAAGGCCATTTCATGCAAGATAAAATTTCCTGTACAAATTTTCATTGATTTTTAAATCACTTTGAATATTGGTCCGTCCTTACAACTTTTAAGTTACCCCTTGTTGGTGCATTATGTAAAGAAGTTTAAAGAAGGTTAAAAAAAAAGCCATTACAAACAACCACATTATCTTGGGTAATGGGCCAGGTCAAATCCCCTCAAAATACATCAAACAGGTAGCCTAGATACTAGCTTTTTATTTTACTTAAAGACAAGTGTAAGGCGCTGTGCTCCAGATGTGATCCAATTGGTCCACTACTAGGCTTTAAGCAAAACACACTTGCTTACAAAGCTAAAATGCAAACAAAAAACAAAGCTAGCATAACTTCACTCCTATAGAAATACTTTATAAAATAATATACTACTTAACTACTGATCATCAACGAGTTCAAAATAGCAGCATCCCATAAACACATCCTTGGTGAAGGCAAATTCTCACATGCTATTTCCCTCCCTAATGCTGGGCAAAGGATCACTAAAAGAAACAGTACCAGCAAGACAGAGCTGTATCCATCAACTTCAATAACAACTCCAAACTGCAGCGGAAAGCAAAATTAAAACCGGGTCTATAGAAGCCTGACTCTACCCACTCATATTTCTTTTGTCTAATTTGAAAAAAAAACTCAGGGAGCTCAAAGTTGTTTACCCACTGCTTCAGAAACAGACATTCTGTCACCACTGTGGCAATATCTCTCTGCAACAGAAATAGCGTGGAAAACATCTCTGGACGACACAATACTGTCTCACCTCCAAAACCTCCTTAAAAAATGAACCACCAGTACATAAATAAGGCCTTATTTTCAAAGAATTTTGTCTCACACTATTAGTACTCTACATTATGTATACACACATACACTACACTAAACCTAAGCATGCAAACATTCAATACTACAGTCCACCTAAGTCCATTTCTTCCGCCAAGAAACACTTCCCTCTTCCTTCATCAAAGTTATGACAATGCATAGGCAGTTATACTCTCTCATCCTGCCACAAGAATAATTTTCAAACTGAAGAGCTGTTACAATAAACTCTATCCAAATAGTCTGGTTTTATATTTGTAAACTTCTCTAAAGACATTAAAGCATTATAATCACTATACACGATTTTCTCAGATACATTACCAGCAACATAAGCGTAGAAACATTGCAAAACCTTGGCCAAAAATATTGGTTGTTGTCTTCTTGTAACAGTAAAGTCCTGACACCCCCTACCACTCACATCAACAGCCACCTTGAATAGCTTTGCGTGTCTGTGGCCATTATTCCTCCAAAACAGATGTACCACTTTGAATGCTACTGGGGAGATGGCTCACAAGGGAAGTTGGCAGCAGCCGGTTTCATGGCACCGTGGCTGGATCTGATACACAGGAGGACAGGATAAAGAATGGCAGAGCCATCATGATAGGGAATTCAATTGTAAGGGGGATAGGCATTTCTGCAGCCACAAACAACGGTCCAGGATGATATGTTGTCTCCCTGGTTCAAAGGTCACGGATGTCTCAGAGCAGCTGCAGGGCATTCTGGAGGGGAAGTTGAACAGTCAACTGTCATGAAGCAGAAAGGTACCAATGATATAGGTACAAAATTGGGATGAGGTCCATAAGCTGAATTTAGGAAGTTACATTAAAAAGTTAGACCTCAAAGGTAGTAATCTCGGTATTGCTACCAGTGCATGGGCTAGTCAGAGTAGGAATGGCAGGATTGCTAAGGCCAATACATGGCTTGAAGGATGATGAAAAAGAGAAGGATTCAAATTCCTGGGACATTGGAATCTGTTCTGAGGGAGGTGGGACAGGTACAAACTGGATGGTCAACACCTGGGCAGGACTGAATCCAATGTCCCGGAGGAGTGTTTGCTAGTGCTGTTGGGGAGGGTTTAAACTAATGTGGCAGGGTGATGAGGACCAATGCAGGAATCTGGAGGGAAGTAAAGTGGGGGCAGAAACAGAAGACAAGTGAAAGTGGAAGGTAGAGAAACCAAAGACAAAAATCAAAAAGCGGCACATTACATCATGATTCAAACAGGGCAATAAATGTCAAAAATAAACTTGAAGGCTATGTGTCTCAATGCAAATAGCATTTCTAATAAGGTGGATGAATTAACTGCACAGACAGTTATTAATGGATATGATGTAATTCGGATCACAGAGACCTTGCACCAGGGTGACCAAGGATAGGAACTCAATGTCCAGTGTTATTCTATTTTTAGAAAAGACAGATGGAAAGGAGAGGGAGGTGAGGTAGCGTGCTGGTTAGAGCGGAGATTAGAACTATAGCAAGGGAGGACATCAACCTGGACAATGTAGAATCTGTATGGGCAGAGCTGTGGAACACCAAAAGGAAGAAGATGTCAGTGGGAGTTGTGTACAGACCACCAAAAGTACTTGTTAGTTTGGAGATTATATCAAACAGGAAATTAGAGATGCATGCAATAAGGATACAGCCATTATAATGGGTGACTTCAATCTACATATTGATTGGTCTAACCAAACTGGTAGCGATGCAATGGAGGAGGGTCTCCTGGAATGAATGAGGGATGATTTCCTTGGCCAATATGTCGAAGAGCCAATTAGAGAGCAAGCCATTCTAGACTGGGTATTGTGCAATGACAGAGGATTAATTAGCAACATTGTGGTGTGAGATCCTTGGGAAGAGTGACTATGATGAGTTAGAGTTCTTCATTAAGATGGAGAGTGACACAGTTAAATCTGAGACTAGGGTCCTGAACTTAAAGAAAGCCAACTTTAATGGCATGACATATTGATTGACTAGGATAAGATGGCCAAGGATAATTAAGGAGTTGACAGTGGATAGGTAATGGCAGACATTTAAAGAACACATGAATGAACTTCAACAACTGTACATCCCTATCTGGCATAACACTAACGCAGGGAAAGTTGCACAAACATGGCTAACAAGGAAAGTCAGGGATTGTGTTAAAGCCAAAGAGGAAGCAAATAAATGGGCCAGAAAAAGCAGCAAACATGAAGACTGGGAGAAATTTAAAATTCAGCAGATGAGGAAAAAGAGTTTAATTCAGAATGGGAAAATAGGATATGAAAGTTGGCTTAAGGAAAACAAAAACTGACTGCAAAGGCTTCTACATAAATGTAAAGACGGATATGTAAAAAGATAAGGATTGGTGAAGACAAGGTCCCTTGCAGTTAGAACCAAGAGAATTTGTAATGCACAATGAAGATATGGCAGACCAATTGAACAAAAAGTTTGGATTTGTCTTCACGAAAGAGGTCACAATCTTTTGGAAATGCTAGGTAACAGAGGGTCAAGCATGGAGGAGGAATTTAAGGAAACCATTCTTAGTCAACATAGTATTGGGAAATTGATGGGATTAAAATGCTGTAAGTCCTCAGGGCCTGATGCTCTGCATCCCAGAGTACCTATGGAAGCAGCTAGAAATAATGGAAGTATTAGTGATCATTTTGCAGCATTCTGTAGACTCTGGATGAGTTCCACTGGACTGGATGGCAACTAACGTAACTACACTTTTTAAAAATGGAGGGAGAGAGAAAAATGAGGAATTATAGGCCTGTTAGCTCGACATCAGTGGTGGGGAAAATACTGGAGTCAATTGTTAAGGATGTAATAACTGAGTATCTGTAAAGTGGTCCAAATCAGCATGAAATCACTAAAGAGGAATCATGTTTGACAAATCTTCTGGAATTTTTTGAGCAAGTGACCAGAGTGGACAAAAGTGAAGCAGTAGGTACAAAAGCAGAAGTTTCTGAAAAAGCTCAACAGGTCTTGCAGCATCTGTGAACAGAAATCAGAGTTAATGTTTCCGGTCCAGTGATTCATGCTCAGAAGTGAATCCCATTATAAGGAAAGGTCACTGGATCCAAAATGTTAGCTCTGATTTCTCTTCAAAGATGCTGCCAGACCTGCTGAGCTTTTCCAGCAACTTCTGTTTCTGTTTCTGAATTACAGTTTCCGCAGTTAGAACATAGAGAACATAGAACATTACAGCACAGTACAGGCCCTTCGGCCCTCGATGTTGTGCTGACCTGTCATACCGATCTCAAGCCCATCTAACCTACACTATTCCATGTATGTCCATATGCTTGTCCTATGACGACTTAAACGTCCCTAGAGTTGGTGAATCTACTACCATTGCAGGCAAAGCGTTCCATTCCCTTAATACTGAGTAAAGAAACTACCTCCGACAACTGTCCGACACCCTCCACCCCTCAACCTAAAACTATGCCCCCTCGTGCTCGCCGTCACCATCCTAGGAAAAAGGCTCTCCCTATCGACCCTATCTAACCCTCTGACCATTTTATATGTTTCAATCAAGTCACCTCTCAACCTTCCTCTCTCCAATGAAAACAGCCTCAAGTCCCTCAGCCCCTCCTCGCAAGACCCTCCCTCCACACCAGGCAACACCCAACCAAATCTCCTCTGCACCCTTTCCAAAGCCTCCACATCCCTCTTATATCGCAGTGACCAGAACTGTACACAACACTCCAAGTGCGGCCGCACCAGAGTCTCGTACAGCATCACCATAACCTCTTGGTTCCGGAACTCGATCCCTCCACCAATAAAAGCCAAAACACCGTATGCCCTCCCAACAGCCCAGTCAACCTGGGTGGCAACTTTCAAGGGGCTGTGTACACGGACACAGATCTCTCCGCTCATCCACACTGCTAAGAATCTCACCATTAGCCCTGTACTCTGCCCCCCGGTTACTCCCACCAAAGTGCATCACCCCACACCTGTCTGCAGTAAACTCCACCTGCCACATCCCAGCCCAGCTCTGCAGCCCATCCATGCCTCTCTGCAACCCACAGCATCCTTCGTCACTATTCACAACTCCACCGACCCCAGCGTCGTCTGCAAACTCACCAACCCATCCCTCCACGCCCTCATCCAGATCACCCACAAAAATGACAAACAGCCGTGGACCCAACACCGACCCTTGCGGTACACCACTAGTAACTGATCTCCAGGGTGAGGTGGTAGACATCGACAAGTTAGCATCTTTTAAGATATATTTGGACAGGTACATGGATGGGCAGGGAGCAAATGGACACAGACCCTTAGAAAACAGATGACAGTTTAGACAGAGGATCTCGATCGGCGCAGGCTTAGAGGGCCGAAGGGCCTGTTCCTGTGCTGTAATTTTCTTTGTTCTTTTCCGCTGCCTAAGTTGATGCCAGGTGGTCTATCTGATTTCATTCTTTGTTGAAAGTTTGTAACAGTTGAAACAACAGAGCAGCTTGGTAGGTCATTTCATTGGGTAATAAGGAATCAACCACATTGCTGTGGGTCTGAAGTCACATGTAGGCTAGACCAGGTAAGGATGGGAGAATTCCTTCCTTGAAGGACATTAGTCAGTCAGATGGGGTTTTTTTCCTGACAATAGGCAATGGTTTCATTGTCATCAGGTTTTAGTTCCTGATTTTTTAAAAAATTGATTTTAAATTCTACCATCCACGACAGTGAGATTCAAACCAGAGTCCCAGGGGCATTATACAACAAGGTGTAGAGCTGGACAAACACAGCAGGCCAAGCAGCATCAGAGGAGCAGAAAAGCAACATTTCTGGTCTAGACCCTTCTTCAGAAATACTATATCAGGTTCTCCAGCATCAGCAGTTCCTACTATCCCAAGAACATTAGTTGAGTTTCAGTTCGGAATGGGAATACTGAATTAATATAGAACAGGAAGATAGGGAATGTATTGCCCACCCCCTCCCCCCGCGGTGTTGTGGTTGCCTCTATTAAATCCCCTCAGACTCCTCCTCTCCAATAAGAACTGACGTCCCTCAGCCTTTCTTCATAGGGCCTTCGCTCCAGACCAGGCAACATCCCGGTAAATCTTCTCTGCGCCTTTTTAAATGCTTCCACATCCTTCCTGTAATGGGGTGGCCAGAACTGTATGCAACATTCCAAGTGAAGCCGCACTAGCATTTTGTACAGTTGCAGTGTGACATCACGGCTCAAGAACTCAATCCCTCTACCAATAAAACCCACAACACCGTAAGCCTTCTTAATAGCACTATCAACCTGGGTGGCAACTTTCAGGGGTCTATGTTTATGGACAACAAGATCCCTCTGCACATCCACACTAACAACAATCTTTCCACTGACACAGTATTCTGCCTTCCTATTATTGTTCCCAAAGTGAGTCACCTCATTGACCAGCACTGAACTCCATTTGCCACCTTTCAGCCCAATTCTGCAATTTATCCAAGTCTTCCTGCAACCTGCAACATTCTTCCACACTGCCCACCACTCCACCGACTTTAGTATCATCTGCAAAGTTACCAACCCATCCATCTTTGCCTGCGCCCAAGTCATTTATAAAAATGACAAACAGCAGTGGTCCCAAAACAGATCCTTGAGGCACACCACCAGTAACTGGACTCCAGGCTGAATATTTACAATCAACCACTCGTTACCTTCTTACAAAAAGCCAGTTTCTAATCCAAACTGCTAAATCTCCCTCAATCCCATGCCTCTGTATTTTCTCCAACAGCCTACCATGTGGAAGCTTATCAAAGGCTTTACTGAAGTCCATGTACACCACATCACTGCCCTACCTTCATCCACATGCTTGGTCACCTTCTCAAAAACCTCAATGAGGTTTGAGAGACATGACCTGCCCTTTACTATCTCCAATCACCCATCTAAACTGTAAAATATTGCACAATTTGAAGTCAGCTTCTTGGCAGGTGTTAGGGAACAGAGGGAGAAATCCTACCATCCAAAAGTATGTAAGAAATTTGGCCCATGCAGCCTGCTGTGCCATTCATCTTTTCACGGACTGAGGTCTACTTATTCACTTGCTCACAATAACCCCTAATTACTTCACTGTTCAAGTCTCTGCCTTAAAAATATTCAACGAAAGAGGCTCACCTGCTTCACTAGGCAGACAATTTCACAGATTCACAACCCTCTGGGTCAAAATGTTCTCACTCAACTCAGCCATAAATCTGCGAATCCCCGACATTCCCCCCCCCCCACCGCCCCAGAAACAGGTCAATTAGTCTTGCATTAGTGGTGGGCAAATTATTCGAAACGGCTCAGAGACAGAATTTACGATCACTAGGATAGGCACAGTTTGATATGTGACAGCGTGGATTTGAAGGGTAGATCATGCCTCACAAACCTATTGAATTCTTTGAAGAGGTGACCAAACACGTGGATGAGGATAGAGCAGTGTGGTACAAATGGATTTAAGTAAGGCGTTTGATAAGTTTCCCCATCGTAGGCTCATTTGGAAAGTATGGAGGCATGGGATAGGGGGAAATGTGGCAGATTGGATGATTGGCTGACCCTTAGAAGACAAAGAATGGTAGTGGACGGAAAATATTCAACATGGTGCTCAGTTACGAGTGGTGTACCATAAATCTGTTCTGGGTCCTCTTCTGTGTGACCTTTGTAAATGATTTGGATGAAGGAGCGGAAGGGTGGATTAGCAAGTCCGCAGACGACACAAAGGTGGGCCGCGCCGTGGATTGTGCGGAGGACTGTTCTAGATTACAAAGGAACATTGACAGGATGCAGAGCTAGACTGAAAAGCCGCAGATGGAGTCTAACCCCGAAAAGCGTGAAGTGATTCACCCTGGAAGGACAAACCTGAAAGCAGAATACAGGGCCAACAAAGATTCTCGACAGCGTGGAGAAGCATAGTGGTCTTGGGGTTCATGTCCAGTTTCCTGAAAGCTGCCAACCAAGTGGCTAGAGTCAAGAAGGCATACGGTGTGCCAGCCTTCACCAGTAGAGGGATCGAGCTCAAGAGCCACGAAGCCATGCTCCAGCTACACGAAAGCCTGGTTTGGGCACATCCGGAGCACTGTGTCCGGCTCTGGCCACCTCATTGCAGGAAAGATGTGGGAATGTTGGAAAGGTACACAGGAAACCCACCAGGGTATTGCCTGGAATGGAGGGAAGGTCCCACGAGGAAAGGCCGAGAGACCGAGGGATCTTCTCTCTAGAGTGAGAAAAGATGAGCGGTGAGTCGACAGAGGTGTACAAAACGATCAGAGGTATAGATAGTGCGGATAGCCAGAGACTTACCTCAGGTGGAGGTAGCTATTACGAGGAGGCAAAGTTTCAAAATGAGTGGAGGTAGATACAGGAGAGACATCAGAGGTAGGTTCCTTACTCAGATGGGTCGGGGCATGGAATGCATTGCCAGAGAGGGTAGTGGAGTTGGCCTCATTCAAGGCATTTAAGCAGCTATTAGATAGACATATGGATGATAGTATAAGGTAGGGGTGGAGGTGAGATAGACCTTAGGATTAGGTTAAAAGTTCAGCACAACATTGTAGGCCAAAGGCCCTGTACTGTGCTGTTCTATGTTCTAAGTGATTAAAATGATGAAGTGGAGCAGCCAATAGAAACAAGATTGTGCATTTTTTCTTTTCAGTATCTACAGATACTGAAAAAATCTGAAATAGAAAACTCAGCAGGTCAGGCAGCATTAGTGGAGCGAAAGTAGAACTAACATTTTGGAGCCACAACCCTTCTTCAGAAGTGATTGAAACTAGGAAAAAGTTGGACTGATGATGAGGCTGGAGTAATGATAGGTGGAGATGGACCTCAAAGGGAACAACAAGCCAGAGACAGAATGAAAACCAAAAGAAATGCAGATGGTGGAAATCAGAAAGGAAAACAAAAGCTCAGCAAGTCTGGTAGGAGAGAGGTCAATTAACATTTCAGGTCCAGTGACCCTCAGAGCTGGGTTCTGAAATGCTGCCATAAATGAGCATTTCCAACAATTTTTAAATGTCAGAGTACCCCCACGATGTGGAAACAGGCCATTCTCCCCACTGACACTTTAAAGACCATCCTACTAGACATACCCTTATCTACCCCTGTAATCCAGCATTTCTCATGGCCAATTCACCGAGCATACACCTGTAGTAGGCCACCCTGAGGAAGCCCATAAAGACAGGATCAATGCGAGAACGTCACACCCAGATGCATCCCCCATGGCCCACCTCAGCCACACATCCCTCAACACTACAGGCAATTTAACGTGGCCAACCCACTTAACCTGCACATCTTTGGACTGTGGGAGGAAAGCACTGGAATTGAAGCTGGATCTATGGCACTGAGTCACCCCGCTGTGATGTTGTTTATAAGGCCCCCCCCCGGAGATGCTGCCCAGGGAACATGGAGATGTATTGCAATAACAGGCAATAAAGGATCCCTCGGTGTTTTAGCAGACAGACAGCAGGGGTTTTCTGCTCTCCTTGTGCTTCATGGGGGGGGGGAATATCTGCTGTTTGCTCCGCTTCCCGCACCCCCCACCCCCAACCCCCGAACGCCCGGGGTAGACCGACAGCCCTCCCTGTCCCTCCCGTTGCTGGTAGTGTCTGACCGGGGCAATGCTGCAGGTCCCATGGATCAGGGAGATACAGCCTCCCT